>NC_044986.1:9197943-9895443 GCF_008728515.1 Papio anubis | reverse complement strand
CCAGCTTTCTCCATCCATGCATCCGTTTTCCAGGCTGTGTGTGTGCTGAGGGGCTGTGGTGGACAGGTCAGACAAGTCTCTGTTTCTATGGAGTTTTCATTCCCATTTTCCTTTCAACAGTACTAAATATGTTACCCATTTTTTGAAAGTCCTTAAAATGGTGAAAATTTAAAAATAACAAAAAGATAAATTCTTATAGAATATCTGTGTAGAAAAATCGATACTAGGCTAGGCGGGGTGGCTCATGCCTCTAATCCCAGCACTTTGGGAAGCTGAGGCAGGTGGATCACAAGCTTAGGAGTTCCAGACCAGCCTGGCCAACATGGTGAAACCCCCGTCTCTACTAAAAATACAAAAATTAGCTGGGTGTGGTGGCACACGCCTGTAGTCCCAGCTACTCAGGAAGATGAGGCAGGCAAATTTCTTGAACCCAGGAGGCAGAGGTTGCGGTGAGCCAAGATCGTGCCACTGCACTCCAGCCTGGGCGATAGAGCAAGACTCCATCTCAAAAAAAAAAAAAAAAGAAAAGAGATACAAAAGCATCAGAAATGATAAGACCACCTTGCAGATAACTAAACCATCCTTAGAATACACTCCCTTTGAGGCCCTTGTTTTATACCTGGGACTCCCAATCTATCTATACTACTATCCACTAAGATATAATTTTAATTCCCCAGTGGTCTTGGGCAGTTCCAAAAGAAGCAAGCCACCCTGAGACACAACCAGCAGTGTCCTAAACAACATGCATCCACACAACAACAGTTTTGTTGACTCCTTTTTAAAAAGTGTAGACCAGTTTGTTTATTTCTAGAATATGTACCTTAGTAATCCTATATGTGTTCCATGCCTTTATCAACTTGCTTTAGAGCCAGTTAAAAATAAGCCTGGTCTTGTATTTCATTAAAATAAAGAGTTAAGATTTTCAATAGAATAGAACCTCATAGGACAGTTCAGTCATCAGGGGTTGCAAACATTAATATTTTGAGCCCCTGCCATGTAAACGGGCCCTATGATTCTAAATAAAATAAAATAGAATCTCTAAGTCATCTATTTTTCCTCCTCAAAGGAAAAGTTTAGCACCTGCTTGGCAGGGCAAAGTAAAAGAATCAATCAAACCAAAACATAGAGGGAAGGAGCAGTTCAGAATGGAAACTGAGAGTAAAGAGGAAGAGTATGAAAAGCCTTGAGACATTTGTAGAGCCTGCCAAGGTTGGAGTGCCAAAAGAAAGTGCCCTCTAAGCAGCATTGGTAAGGGTAATAATGTAGGTTCTTTTTAATGTCATACGAGACACTCAAAGATTAGAATTATTTTTGGTTGTTTCCTTGTGACAATTCTGACATTGAGCCACTTGGAAGTTTTTGGGTTACAAAGCCAATGCATTTTATATACAAGGTATTAGGTTAGTGCAAAAAGTAATTGTAGTTTTTGCCATAATGGCACCATTGTAGCAAAAATTACTTTTTGCATCAACCTAATATATGGGAAATCAGATGTAGCTACTTATTCACACTCCACCAAATAATTACTGAATATTTACTATTTCCACAGGAGGTACAGAGATATTCAGATAGCAGTACTGGAGTTCTAAGTCTTACATAGTATGTGCTGAATAAATATTTGTGAAATGATGGATGAATAAATGGGTGCCTGTTGAACAGAGGAGCTGAAACATGTTTATTAACTCTAGTAAGGGAATAATAACAACAATAACCAACACTTATTAAACTCTTGCTATCACCCAAGCAAGCACTTGACATGTGTGTTTATTCTTTAAGATGTGCTGTGAGTCCTAAGTGAGGCAGAGACACTGTGGGAATTGGAAGGAGAAGGACAACTTTTTCATTTTGGAGAGTGGAGGTGACAGTCAGAAAAACTGAAAACTGTGAATCAATTACCAGCATACGTGCCAGTCCTGAGGCAATACATGGCGTACATGGTCCCTACCTTCAGACAGCAGGGGCACGCTTTGACAAATAAGGAGGGTGAGAGGTTCACACGAGGCCGTATTTAACAAGTGCCTCCAGATGGGCCTATGACTGGTGCTGTGAAGGCCCAGTGTGAAGAAACGGGTGGTGGGGGGGGGGAGCGGGATCACTGTTATCTGTGTGCTGAGGATGTGAGGACATGACTGGGGTGGTCAGACAAGGGTGTGTAGGGTTCAGACAGGCAGCAAAGGAGGCAGATGATGTCCATCCACAGGATCCAGTAGGACTGAGAGGTGGGAGGTTGTCCTGGACAGAGAACAAGGAGGCCAGACTGATGGGGCAGGGATTCCTGCAGGTCCAGGATGGTGAGGATTGAGAAAGAGAGTGAGAAGAAAGCTTCATGCCTGAGGATGGAGGCCCAGGGCACCAGGTAAGAAGCTTCTGTCATTGTTGGGTAATAGGAAGCCTCACCATCTCATCACCCAGTGGAGGGTGGGAGGATGTCTTTTAGGAAATGCATAGTTGTGGCTATGCCTAAAGTAGACTAGAGGTACCAGGCTGGGCAGAGACGGATGAAGGAACCAGGTGAGAGGCCAATGCACACCCAGGTTACCAGGGATGGGGAAGCAGCATTGATTGTCAAATGCCTCCCTACCTTTCTAGGAGGGACCTTGTTCTGATCAATAGCAGCCTTTCAGTTATGAGATTAGGCAGGGTCTCAGAAAACAGCACTGCTCCAATCCAATCTCAAGCTCCAGGACTTCAGCTGGTGGCCAGTAACAGAAGGGAAAGAGGAAATATGAATTTCCCTCTCTTTTGGCATTGATTGTTCCTGTGAATCATGTGTGGGCTTTGCTTCTGCCCTTTTTCCCCACCTGGAGCAGGAAGGAAGGAGAGGTGCTGGGCTGGGGACTCACTGGGCCAGGGATCTAATGGGGGAGCAGTTTCCTTGGGCCAGGGACCAAGTAGAGCAATTGCAGAGTGCGATGACATCTTGGCACTGTGACGTCTCACCACCAGCTCAGATAGCTACTGAGGCTTCCTTTGTGTGGTGGGTGGCTGGGAAGGCATGCAGGGTGTCATGGGAGATGAGCAGGATATGCAGGAGCATGCTGGTGTAAGCCCCAGCCCCTTAGCACGTTGACGTATGTGGACCCCTAGCGGAACCTGAGTTGGTAACTCTCCCTGTCTTGATGTCACACTCACACACAGAACAAACACACCACTGACCGATCAGACAGACTGGGCCCTGTGTTCAGACTGTGGTAAGGTTAATACATCATCACAGAGAGAAAGGGGCTTCCAAATGGTGGGCGAGCCCCTCTTGTCTTGCAAGCCCTGGCCTGGGCCCATTCCAGCAAGTTGAAAAGAGACGGATTTCTTTGGTTCTCTCTCAGCCTCTTTCCAAGAAACTTGATTTTGTCAGGGCATGAGCACTGCCTGGGCAGCCCTAGATGGCCTTGGATGCAGCAGCTGCCCCAGCAGGAGGCCTTGAGTGGTGGGTGGTAGAAACGGAAGGAACCTTGGGATAGGGTATTACAAACTTCCCGTTTTACAGCCATGGGGACTGAGGCCTAGAGGGGCTTCGAGGGAATTGTTTGTGCTGCGTCATCAGGTCAGTGGTGGGCCTGGGTTTGAACCCAAGTCTCTTGTTCAAGGGCTTTTCCTGCTGCATGTCTGGGCCTCAGGCTGAGCCTCAGGACTGAGACCTGCAAAGTGATGGGCATCTGGGAAGCCATGGCTGGTGCTCTGTGCACACTGCCCTAGTTGTCACACTAACATTGCAAAAGAACTCATGTGCCCTTGGTTTTCAGCTCAATAAATGGAGGCTCAGAAGAAATGAAATTGCTTGTCTGAGTCCTCACAACCAAGAAATGGCACCAGCTTTTGGATCCGGACTTGTTTGGAGCTGTGCACTGAATGTTTATGGCCCCCTAGAATTCATATGTTGAAGCCTAACTCCCAATGCGAGGTTGTTCGGAGGGGGTACCATTAGGAGGTGATTAGGTCATGAGTAGGGGAGCCCTCAGGATGGGATTAGTGCCCTTATACAAAGAGGTTCCATGGAGTTTTCTTCCTCTCTCTCTCCTCTCCACCCTGGGAGAAGACAGCTCTCTGCAAACCACAAATCTGGCCCTCAGGAAACACTGGATCTGCCAGCACCTTGACTTCAGACTTCCGGCATCCAAAAGTAGAAGAAGTGTTTGCTGTTGAAGCCACCCAGTTCCCCCACTGCACCCATCCTGCTGTGCAGTCTCCTGAGCCTGTGCTGCAGACCAGCCTGGTGGACTCCACTGGAAGCCCACGGCTCTCAGTACAGGGTCTGTAAAAGCCAGAACCAAGCAAGGCATGGAACACTGTGGATACCTCCAGTCTGACTGCTTCCTACTTTGCCTGGGTGACCCTGTGCTGGTGCAGGCTCCCTGAATGGTGGTCTCCTCCCAGTGTGGGGTGAAAGCCTCTGCCCCCAGGGTCTCTTGACTCATCTTATTCATCTCCTCCACTCCCACCGCTGTGTGCCTCCTTCCCACATCCCTGATGCAGGGAAGGGCAGGGTAGCCCCCTCCTCTTTCTGCCTGTCTTTCCTTGCTACACCTTCAGGGCCCCGTCTAGCCAGCCCAAGGAACCAAGAAAAATCTCCTCTGTCACAAAGCCTTGTGCCTTGTTCTGTTGCAAAGTTCTATTTTGAATGTTAGAATTGAAATATAATCCCCTTCCTTCTGTAACAAATTCTCATCTTCCCTGAAGCAAATTGTTCGTGCAGTCCAAAGAGAGAGAAGGCCAGGTACTCGGTAGAAGTAAAAAGAGAAACTCATATTAATATTTAACCAAACATTTATCCTTCTATTTATTTATTTACTTGCTTACTCATTTATTAACTCATGTTCACCATTTAAAGATTACAAAATACTGATAAGTATTTAATGTGTTGTATTCCAGACTTTTCCTCAGTGCCTTGTATACAAGTCTGTTTTCCACGAAATGAGATTATGCTCTACATATCGATTTAAAGCTCACTTTTTGCAGTGAGTGAACAATTTGGAACTCGAGGAACATCTTGCCCATCTAGTAGACTTCTCCACTCTTCTTCCTGGCTGCTGAGTCTTCCATTTTTTTCTCTTTAGGAGTGCTGTCACTTATTCAGTCAATCCTTTATTGTTGGACCGATCACATATCTGAATGTTGTTGGGCTGCAGCACAGGTGTTCTGCGATTTGGAAAAACCCATTCTTTCTCCTCCCACCTGTATGGCGAATGGTTCTGCTATAACCAACCAGAATAATGGGGTAAACATCTGGATATTTGAAATAGTGTCTGATGTGAAGTGGACAGAAAGACCACCCGCAAAATACAGAAGTTTTCCTTTCACCCAGATGTGTTTTCCGGGTATTTGGAATCTCGTAGAAGGCATCCCAGACAGGCTACTCCCCTCTTTTTCTGGTTTCTTGGACTTCTCCATCAATTTCTTGGATTAGGAGTTTTTTCTGTTTCTACTCGTTCTTGCTTTGTGACATTCTAGAAATTCTGGGTGCATCTTTTTATCTCATCCCAGGGTGTGTTCTGTTGTTTATGATTCCTCCTTGTGGTAGCTGAGACTTCAAGAGTGTCTTTCTCAACTTTTTATCTTGAAAATCTTTAATTAGACAGGAAAGTTGAACAAATGGCACAATGAATATATATGTAATATAGAATATATTATATATATTACATAATATAATGTAATATATAATTGAAATAAATATATAATTGAAATATATTAAACAATATATAAAAATATATAATAAAATATATTATATATTTTTATTATGTTTATATATTATATTTATATATTTTAATAATTATATATTATATATTATATATATATTATATTATATATGTATACACACACGCCCATGATTTAGATCAAACTTTGTTTCCATGATCTGTTTCTGTATGACAAACCACCCCAAGTCCAATGGCATAAAAACCACAATTTCTCATTTCTCACGATTCTGTGGGTCGACTGGGTGATAATTCTGCTTTACGTGCTGTTGGCTGGGGCACTGGGATGGCTGGAATGTCCAAAATGTTCTTACAAGGCTAGGAGTTCAGAGCTCATGGCTCTCTCCATGTGGCTGTTTGGGCTTCTCTGTAGCATAGTGGCTGGGTTCCAAGAAGAAACAGACCAAGACACAAAGCAGAAACCACAAAGGCATTTTATAACCTCACCTTGGAAGGCACACAGCATCCCCTGACACTTTTGTTCACAAGGCCTGTCCAGATCCAACGGTGGGGAGCTCCATCTCTTGAGAGAGGTTGGGTGGAGGGAGTGGGGAAGGAGCAAGTGGCAAGGTCACGGAGCAAAACGTCATGTAGAAGCAGGGATGTTGTTACCTTGGAAATGTAATCTACTACAGCTTTTCCTCTGGCTACAAAAATGTACATTCCTCCCACCTGCAAAAAACTCATCCACTTCCTCCTCTAAAAGTCTCATCCTATTACAGTGTCACTCTGAGGCTGTCAGGTGTGGTTCCTCCACACAGGGTCCTGGGAACTAAAGGACATAGACCCAGCATGCCATGGGGAGACAGGGACAGAATAGCTGCAACAGATAGTCCTGCCCAAAAGGAGGGCATTTCACACTATGAGTGCTGCTGTCCCTGTTGATCCTGCATAAAAACAAGTAAACAACAAGGGTCGGCTGGGAATGGTGGCTCATGCCTGTAATCCCAGCACTTTGGGAGGCTGAGGCTGGCGGATCACAAGGTCAGGAGTTTGAGACCAGCCTGGCTAATATAGTGAAACCCGTCTCTACTAAAAATACAAAAAAGTTAGCCGGGCGTGGTAGTGGGTGCCTGTAATCCCAGCTACTCGGAGACTGAGGCAGAAGAATTGCTTGAACCCAGGAGGCGAAGCTTGCAGTGAGCCGAGATTGCACCACTGCATTCCAGCCTGGGTAACAGAGCGAGACTTCATCTCAGAAAAAACAAAAAGATAGGTCATTTTTGAGTCATGGGCACCGATGTGGTAGATTTGTGCCAACGTGAATTTAGGGTGCAAAAGTCATATCACATGTTGTATTATATATACTAAAATAGCTTTTATTTGTCAATGACTTCTGGATTTCTAAATCCAATGGACAATTCCCAATCTTCATTTTATTGGACTTCGCAATACACAAGGCTGATGTTCATATATATATATATATATATGAATGAGGTGAAAAAAACTCCAGCTGGGTATCTACACAGGAAAAATAGATGGTTAACAACAGTCCCCATGGTTTCCAGGCTCTGAGGACTGTCTAAGCATCTCCCAGAGTAAGAAGGTCGCTATGGTGAGTTTACCATTTAACACATCAGATTCCAGTGGTCTCTGTACATGACACTTATTTTCTTCATGAAGTGGACCTTGAGTGCCGGAAATGGCCCCAGATCATCCTGTACAACCTCCTCGTTCTGTAGACAAAGGGAACTGAAGGTCTGTCAATGACAGACTGTTGGTCAAGGTCCCACAGTGACTTAGTGGCAGAGCCAGGGGCATCCTCTAGCTTCTCATACAATAATCTACTGTCTTGGATAGTTGCTCGTTCTCCATTCTGTGCACACCTACAAGGTGTCTGCTGTGGGGCAGCTACTGTACCAGGCATGAGGACTACAGAGAGAAACATATGTACTCTATGCTCGGAAAATGCTTAGAGTTCCAGCCAGTGACCCACCCGAAGAGGAGCGGCTTTAGTTCAAACCATGTGGATGCTGGGTCTCTTGGAAGGTTTACCTCTTAGGAACTGGTGTTAATGGCATCACTTTCAAGACTTTGCAGGCTCCTGATTCTTGAAGAGGGGTCAAGATGTGGACAGTTGGCACGGTTCCACCGAGGTTAGCCATGAGCAGCAGGAACAGGGTAGGTGGGGGCACATTCTGCCACGTTGATCATGGCCTCTGTAAAGTGAGTTAGGGGCAATTGCCAAGTGGACCAACATCTGCTTCAGCATCTTGAGAAAGCTGAAAATAAAAATCGATGTGTATAAAATGAGGCTGTTGAGTGAACCTCAGACCACAGGTAATTGCAATCTGAGTTCAGGTTGCGGCAACTGTCCTGAAGAGCTCAGAAAGCAGGCACTTTCCACCACGTACAGTGTCTGTGTCCTCAGCTCCTGCTCCAGGGGTAGTTTCTGGCGTGTTCAATGACACTGCTAGGCATCCCCCAGAATTTAATTTTAATATCACCTCCTCCTCCTTCGCTTAACATACACCCATTTGTGTTCTGCTATTTCAGAGAAAGGAACATATAATAATTGTGTTTTAGAAATGGGAACAAGAAACTAGCAGATGCAAGTTTAGTGAATATTGAGTTTTAAACTTGTCTGGCTGTGATTTGTGGCCATGTCATGGCAAATATTTTTCAATGTCACTGCCTTAGCCAGTGCTGTCACTAAGGCAGTCAGCTGGGGAATAGAGGGCCGAACACTATGATCTCAATATTAATGGGAGCTGTTGAAAGTGGCAAAGGTGATAAAGTATTGTTTAGTTATTGGTGCCATACTTTGGCTGCGGGACATTATTATCAAACGCAGTCTGTTTTTGTCAGATTTCAATCATGGCTTCAATAACACGTTTAGAAACTTGGAGTATAGGAGACCACAAAACAATGATTTTTTTCCCCCCTTAAACTAAAGGACGTTAGATTGCAATCTGAAGAAATGAGGTTTGAAATTTGGATCTTACTTTATTAATTATTTTTTCTCCAAATTATTCAGTGATAGGACATCCTTGCCTGACTTCCAGATGTCAGATGGGTTCGATGTGGCTGAAATAAGTTGGGAAATTGATACAATCTCTTCCTTTGAACTCTCGATAGGGCAAGATTCCTGCTGGTTGTGCAAAGAGCAGACCGAGTTCAGTGGACAGAGTCGTGGATCACCCTTTCCCCCACCTCCCTGGACCAGTCCAGGAAGAGAGAGTTATGCAAAGTGTATAATACTTTAAAAACTAATATCCTGTTTTGCAAAATTGCATTTCATTCAGGAAATAACAGGATTTCCCATCTCGGCTGCAACCCTGCAGAGAAGGTGAATGAACGCTTTGGTGGAGGAGGCTGTCCCTGTCATTAACAGTGCCTGGGTTTAAACTTATAATTAAAATAACCTTTAAAATTCAATTTTTATAGATGGAAGAGATAACTTGATTTGAAACCCTTCAATGCACACATTTTATGTAGCACTCACCCAAATCCAATGGTACCATAGAAAAACAGGAACATAAAACTCGATGATGAGAGTTTATATAGCTTTTAAATATCAAGCTGTCAGGCTTTGTGCCGGTAGAAATATTGTAATTGGACAAGAGTAAAGAAAAAGAGTTTACATTAGCATTGAGGGTTTTTGAGTGAATTCAGACCAAGCAGAATATAATAGAAACCCCTTTAAAAGAAAGAGGAGAGAAAAACTCGAGGTCCAAGCATAGTCTGACCTTCCTTTCAGAGGAGATCTGCTGATAAAACAGACACAACCCCAATAAAATACTAACAATAGAAAAAAGTAAATAGAAATCATATTAAGCAGTGGCGATATTGCCTGAATTGAAACAAAAATTAGGTATAATAGCCTTGGCGGGTTTTAATATGGTCCCCAATCACATCACAATACGAAGCATATCATGGTGTTGCTAAATAATGTTTATCATCTTGAAATCTCCCTGCCTGGTAGACAACTTGCATTATTTGAGGTTTGTGGGCTTTTTTTTTTTTAAAGAACTCATAAATATTTAATGTCCAGGATCAAGAATGGGGCTGGGGGAGGGGACATGTCTCTCGAAACAGTAATGTTTCTCTGTGTGACAGGCCCTGGCATTGTCTGGAGCTAAGGCTTGGCCCTGGTGTGAAGCATTGGGATGAGGAGTGTGTCCCTCTGAAGACCTAGAGCCACCTGGTACCAGAGAGGATCCCAGATAGCAGGGCAGCCTGCCCCAGATGCACTCACACCTATCTGCTATACCTGGGCTGGGCTAGTCATGCGTGACTTTTTCCCTTGTGCATTGTGGAGCACAGGGCTACAGAGGAAAAAAAAGTGGGCCAGTGGATTCCTGTTGGTCATATCCTAATGCAATTATGAATTCCAGGAGCTGGTGGGAACATTGGCCTTCCAGCTGGCTGTCCATCTCCTCCACTGGTCAACCAGCCAGTGTCTCTTTATTGAGGGCCTTCAAGGGGCCAGGCATAGAATCCTCAATGTTGTTTTCTGTTGCTTGTAAGATTCTTAAGGGAATATTTTCAACCTTTTCTGAAGTTTCAGAAGCCTGTGTTTTCTTCAGGATCAATGCTGCATGCATTCAATAAGAGTTTGGAATCTGGTCTTTTTTAGACTTTTTGGCTCAGGGTGGGAAGAGAGGCGAGCTGGAGAAGGCAACTAGCACATGTGCTGTTTCCTCAAAATACCTGCGATTCATTTTTTAAAAATCTCAGTGACTCTCCAATTCAGTTCTGCACCATTCGTTCATTTGTTCACTCCACAAATATTTATTGAGAACCTACAGTATGCCAGGCACTATTCCAGGCTCTGAGGGTACGATATTGACCAACCCAGCACATTTGCTGTCATCCCAGAGCTAGTATATTGCCTGAATTGAAACAAAAATTAGGTGTAATAGCCTTGGCGGGTTTTAATATGGTCCCCAATCACATCACAATACGAAGCATATCATGGTGTTGCTAAATAATGTTTATCATCTTGAAGTCTCCCTGCCTGGTAGACAACTTGCAATTATCCATGTCAGCGGATATTGCACATCACCTGAAATTTGGGCCCCCTTAAGAGACAGAGAGGTGAGATGCAAAATACCTTTTTGGGAACAGTGTCTGGTTTGGGCTCAGAAGCACCTTGACTCACGCAGGATTTATACCAGTCGTTCATGCAAGAGCCAACAGCCACTGTGCTCATACAGGTCTTCCCTACCAGACCTCAGCATCCTCTCAGGGAAGGGCACCAGAACAGGGGAGCATCCTCATTGGTCCTGGGCCTTTTTCTCTGTGTCCATTTGCTAACTTCCCCTGCAGCCGTCTCAGGTGGACGTGACTGCCACATCCTTGAACATGGGCACATTTACTTACACAGGTGCACAGAGCCTGACATGCTCCCTTCTGAGTCCCAGCATGGTTTCTCCATCCTGTCAATTGCCCCAGAAGGTGGACCTGAGCCAACAGCACTGCATTCCTGTCTGCACAACAACAGGGATGGTCTCGGGAGGATAATGAAGAAGAAGATTTGGTTTGCCCTGGGCCTGGGTCACCACATAGGGTCTGCTGCCTGCTGTGTCTCTGGGTCCCATGCTCCTTGGGAAGCCAGCTGTGGTTGTCATGACAGCAGCCACCCCCGGAGTTCCCACAGCATGGAGTCTGGCCAATCTCAGAGTTGCCAACCTTTCCCTGTCTACCAGACCATGGAGGTCCAGCCATACACTTCACGTGGCTCAACCGATTAGCGAGTGAGAACTGGCAGGTGACTTAGAGAGCCTGCTCTAGGTCTAGAAACCATCACATAGACCACAAAGAAACTCACTGTGGTCCTCAGAGTCAAGGGACTGAGACAGTATCATCTCACCAGCAGACATTCAAGTTTGATCTTCCTTTCTGAGGCCAGAGGCTGAATCTGGAAGACCATGACAAGAGTGAGGACTCAAGGAGTAGCAACAACTGACAGGCTGGCACGTGGCATGCTCAGGACTATGCCGGGGATTGTGGAGCCCTGTCACCTCTATGAAATGGGTGCTGCAGGCTGGGCACGGTGGCCTACACCTGTAATCCCAGCATTTTGGGAGGCCGAGGCGGGTGGATCACGAGGTCAGGAGATGGAGGTCATCCTGGCCAACATGGTGAAACCCCGTCTCTACTAAAAATACACAGATTAGCTGGGCATGGTGGCGGATGCCTGTAATCCCAGCTACTCAGGAAGCTGAGGCAGGAGAATGGCTTGAACCCAGGAGGCGGAGGTTGCAGCAAGCCGAGATCACGCCACTGCCCTCCAGCTGGGGCGACAGAGCAAGACTCTGTCTCAAAAAAAAAAAAACCAAAAAAAACCAAAAAAGGCACTGCAGGCAGCCTGTGCTGGGTGTCAATGCTGGCCCTGTAACTTCCTTACTAAGTGACCTTGAGCCAATTACATAGTTTTTCTGAGTCTTGCTGTTCTCATCTATAAGTGGGTGTGACCACATGAGGCAGTGTGAGGATTCAATCTCACATGCAGCAGGCGAAGTGCTGGGAACAGTATCAGACTCCTGGGCTGCGGCCAGCAGGGCTTTTCTGTGAGCACCTGTGCAGGTAGAGCTCTTTCTCCTCCCCAATGACATAGACTTTGCCACCAGGGTCCAAGGCACAGCGTCTTTGGTTGCCATTGTTTTATAGAATTTCAAGGGAAATAGCATTCCCTATTCTGTTTCCTGCCCAGCTCCTGCCATACTCTTCTTGGGGTGGGTTCTCTCTGGAGATACCTCCCTTCATCTGCAGCCCTGAGATGGGTTGGACCCTGCTGTGAGAAGGGGGGTTCCTGCCGGGATGCCCACAGGGAGGGTTAGCAAACATGGGTCTGTCCCTCACAGGGCTCAGCGTGCCCTAGAGGCTGGAGAAGTTGGCAGGGATGCCAGGAGTGTGGCAGGGGGTTGCGGGTGGTGGGCAGTGTGGAGGCCCAAGCAGGGCCTAACGGTGGGTCATGGTCAGTCCAGCGCTGACACTTTGAATGCTGAAGATGTGGCAGATTCCTGCCCCAGGGCCGGAGACAGCTACCAGGCCATGGAGAGGCAGGGCACATGGGGGCATTCTGGCAAAGTCCTGCTTGGTTGGAAGTCACTAATGTTACTGCCAGTGTAACTCAGAGTCCTGAGGAGGGCCTGGGGTCAGTGAGAAGACAGACAGAGAGTGGGGAGGCTCAGAGAGATAGACAGAGACAGGGAGGGAGGCTCAGAGAGACAGAAGGAGGAGACGGAGAGAGAGATGGAGAGGGAGACAGGGCGATGAAGCGTGGGGAGAGAGAGGGAGAAAGAGAAAATAGGAAGAGAGGTCAGACAGAGAGAGGAGAGAGAGGGAGGGAGGGAGAGAGACATACAGGCATTTTCCGAGTGTGCCTGCCAGGCACCGCTGGGCCTGAAGAGGGTGAGCAGGGTGACCATGTGCTGGCACAAGGGGGCTAAGCATTTCTGTGTCCCTGCATTTGTTACCCACAGTCCTTTGAGGTAAATATTATTACTAGTCCTCAATGGACTGTGGCCCATTTTATAGACAACAAAGCAGGCTCAGGACCTCCCCACCCCCCTTTCCATTTTGCCTGCTCACTTTCTCCATCCCTCAAACACAGACCCCATCCTCTGCCTCCTGAACCCCCCGATGCTCAGCTTTCCCTTCCCTAATCTCACTTCACGGTATGGCAGGGGCGATCTAGGCCATAGCTGCTCACTGCCGTGTGCTTTTGGTCAACATGGGTGAATCTTGTCTCCCTAAATAAAGTTTGTCATTCTGAGGCAGAGAACGTGTCAAAACCCCCAATACCATAGAGATGTTCCCCTGAAAGTGTGTGCAGATTGACGTGTGTACACACATAGCTATTTTTCTGGGGATGGGGAAGTCGTTCACAGCCCTCACCAGCTTCTCACATAAAAAAGTAAAGCCCCAAAGCCCCACTGCTCTGGATGATGCTTCCTCCATGAACAATCTGGGGTCTTAAAGGGACCAGAAATTCCTCCTCCCAGTGCTTCAAGATCACCTAACAAGACAGACGTGCTTGAACAAGGCAGCCCGGCTTCTCAACGCTTGCTGTGACAATGAGGCTGAGGAGCGGGAAATGGAGAATGGGAGGTTCTCATCAGGTTACAGGAAGGGGCCAGGAAGAATGGATGTGGTTCCCAGGACCAGGGTGAGCCGTGAGCTGATTGACCTCAGACCAGAGCAAAGGCCGAGGCTGTGCATGTGTGTGCATGTCGGGGGTGGGGGCGAGAACACCCCATCCTCACATGTACTGCCCTCACCCAGTGCCATACATGGCTGCCTCTGCCCCAGCTCGCCTAGAGCGGGCGCCTAGGCTCTATTGGAGAATGTGCACCAAGAAGACCCAGGCCCTTTGTGTCCCTAGAAGGAATGGAGAGGCCCTTCCCGTGTCTTACACTCAAGGATTCCTGGCTCCTGAGAGCACAACCCCAGAATGCCTTCCAGGGCTAGGAAAGGTACCACTGCTAGTTCAAACAGGATGTGGAGCTGGGAGCTGGTACAGTGAAAGGTTCGTGCCATGGTCTCCTGCCTGTTTTGGTGCATCTTTGGCTCTGCCTTGGACAGTGTCTTAGACTCAGTATTCTTATTTTAAAGTGGGCCTGAGAAGAAATCCTACCCAGCTTTCACTCATAGTTGTTGTGAGAATTAACTAACAATAATAAATATACGTGTGTGTGTGTGTGTGTTTACAATTACAGATTGTCATTGTAAAGTCCTAAGCAAGCATCCCCTGCTAGTATTTCCCTTAACAATTCCATTGCATAGACTTCAGTCACTGGGAGATCTGACTGCTGTGGTCACACGTCTCAGGATCGAACGGCAGATGGGTGCAGAGTGGTCAGTGACGGGATCAGGACTTGCAGAACCCCGGATTGTGTTGTGAATCTTCTGCATGGCTCAATTCCTTCCTTTATTGCTCTATTGCTTGCTTTAGAATTTAGCACACTGAGCCCTTCATGAATGCCATTCCACGCTGAGCCTTTGAAAGTACAGGTCTGGGATCCTGGGCTCTCGGTCTAGAAAATTCTCTGATCTAAAATGCCAACTGGGATGGAAGCCTTTGGGTCTCCCTGTGCCCATGCTTCTTTCTAGCCACCCTGGGCCTGCAGACGCAGGCAGAGAAAGCTTCGCAGAGGAGGAGGTGGAAGGAGGATAGCTGGGAAGCAGGCACGGTGCCCAGCACCTCTCAGGATACATCCCCCACAGGGCTCTGCATGGAGAACAGCGCTGTGCCTGTTCACCAAGGACAGAGCTTTCCTTAGCAGGGTGTGCACTTGCTTGAGGTCTCAGAGGTGCTGAGTGCAGCAGGCTGGGAGCCAGGTCTTCTGACTTGAAGGTCTGTGCCTTTCCTCCTTTACAACCTGTTGCCCTCTGTCTTCTCCCTGCCCCCTCCCTGATCCAACCCAGTCCCTCAGCTGCAGCTGAGTTTCAACCAGGGATGGCTTCCATTTCTTTAATATCCTTCCTTGGTGATAGCCTTGATCCATGTTAAGAAGGATGCGCAGGCTGCATCTGGGCTCTGTGGGAAAGCGTGCAGTGGTTGATTGACAATGTCTGCCTTGGGCTTGGGGAGCAGGAGGTGCCTGGCATTCCATCCCTTCTCTAGACTCTTTATCCCACAAACACCCATGCGGCAGCAACATCCCAGGTGCTGTTCAAGGTGCTGTGGTGGCCAAAGAGGGACAGGTTAGCAATGTGCAGTGATGCTCGACTCGGTGCTCTGCTGTCCCTCCTGTGTGAACACAGTGGTCACAGGCCAGGCATCTCCTGCAGCAGTGGAGGTAGCACGGGCAAGGCCCTGAGTGTGACTGTAGCCAGGGATCCAGTGGGAGAGTCAGTGGCATCTGCTTCCTTCTAAGCCGAATTGTTTAAATGCCTCCACTTGCCCCTCAGTCCTTCCTCAATCTCAAATGACCCTGGAGGGTATTGGTGGCAAGAGTGCCCTGCAGGCAGAGTCTTCACCCAGGGCATGGTTGGCTGCCATGCTGAGAAGGAGCCTAGGGCATGGGACAAGGGCCTGAGTATGAGAATGGCTGTGGGCCCCAGGAGGGAGGGACAGGCGAGCCTCCCCGACCTCACAGCTCCCCAAGCACCTGCCACCCCTGTAAGCCTGCCGGGTAAGACACAGCATACCCAGTCACATTTGAATTTCAGTTAAACAACAAATACGATCTTCCCGTATAAAGTGTGTCCCCAATATTTTCACTTACTAAATCTGACAACCCTACACTCTTGCCAAAGGAACTCTGGGCTCCAAAGCCAGAAGGGCTTAGGGCCTCAGCCTCCCACTCTTCATGGAAACTGAGAAAGCTCCAACAAGGAGGAGGGAGGAGGGCCAGGCCTGCCAGCTCTGCAGAGAGAGGCACTATCAGTGTAAGTTAACAGTTACAGATGTAGGCTCAGAAGCTCGACTGCTGGGTTCAAATCCCAGCTCCAGTGCTCACTAGCTGGGAGACCTTACAGAAGTGGCCTAACGTTCTGAGCCTCAGCTTTTCCATCCACAGAATGGGAATGAAGGGATATCTCTCACCTTTCAGGGCTGTTGTGAGTCTGTTCATGCAGACAGTGCATAGTCATCTTGTCCAGATCCTACATGGCAGTGATCTGCATGGGCAGTGGTGGTTGTTGCTGTGTCATTTTTGGATGAGTCTGGGGAGGGGGCCTGGGTCGTGGCTTCTGGTCCAACCTCCGTCACGAGCTTGCAGGATTTCCTTGGGCTGGTCCCGCCTATCCATTAGGGCTACAATTGTGTATGTGTACAGAGCAGGTTGGACTCAGTTCATTGCAAATTTATTAATTTATTATTTATGTATTTATTTATTTATTGGAGACAGAGTCTCACTCTGTTGCCCAGGCCGGAGTGCAGTGGTGCGATCCCGGCTCACTGCAACCTCTGCCTCCTGGGTTCAAGAGATTCTTCTGCCTCAGCCTCCCAAGTAGCTGGGATTACAGGTGTAGGCAACCATGCCCAGTTAATTCTGTATATTTAGTAGAGACGGGGTTTCACCATGTTAGCCAGGCTGATCTCAAACTCCCGACCTCAGGTGATCCGCCCGCCTTGGCCTCCCAAAGTGCTGGGATTACAGGCATGAGCCACTGCGCCTGGCCTATTTATTTATTTTTGAGACAGTGTCTTACTCTGTTGCCCAGGCTGGAGTGCAATGGCGCAATCCCGGCTCACTGCAACCTTTGCCTCCTGAGTTCGAGATTCTTCTGCCTCAGCCTCCCAAGTAGCTGGGATTACAGGCGCATGCCACCATGCCCGGTTAATTTTTGTTGTTTTTTTTTTTTTTTTTTCTAGGAGAGACAGAGTTTCACCATGTTGGCCAGGCTGGTCTCAAACTCCTGACCTCAGGTGATCCATCCACCTCCCAAAGTGCTGAGATCGCTGAGATTACAGGCATGAGCCACCATGCCTGGCCTCATTACAAAATTAAAAGAAGTGTTTTATTTGAGTAACAGAACCATTCTTCAAAAGAGAGTTCACAAAGAACCCCAGCAGATAGACGGCTGGGTGTGGTGGCTCATGCCTATAACCACAGCACTTTGGGAGGCTGAGATGGGCAGATCACCTGCACTCAGGAGTTGGAGACCAGCCTGGCCAACGTGGTGAAACCCTGTCTCTACTAAACATATAAAAAATTAGCTAGGCGTGGTGGTGTGCGCCTGTAATCCCAGCTACTGGGGAGGCTGAGGCAGGAGAATGGCTTGAACCCAGGAGGCGGAGGTTGCAGTGAGCCAAGATCACACCACTGCACTCCAGCCTGGGTGACTCCGTCTCAAAAAAAAAAAAAAAAAGAAAAGAAAAGAACCCTGGGAGACGGAGATTAAACAAGCAAAAGCAGATAGAGATTAAACAAACAGAGCTGCTGGGGTTCAGGGTTGGGTGTGTGTGTGTGTGTGTGTGTGTGTGTTATGGGAGGGGCTCTGGGTTAGGCCCCTGCCCTCCTCACCTGGTCCATCCTGTGGGCATCCTCTAGGTGAGGCCAGAGGAGCTCCTTGCTGCTAGGGTATACAGGCAGAAACCTCTAGGAGTGGAAGCTCAGCCCAGCGGCTGGGAGGCTGTGGCACCTCCCGTCCACATGGCAGGCCAGGCTGAGGTGGCCTGGCTACACGGTGGGGCTCCCACTCTCTGACAAGGGAAGCAGCTTGTTCATTGTCCGGGCGGCACTTGGGTCCCAGAGGACCTGAGAGAGGGGGAAGGCTTTGTTCTCTTCGTTGCCTGAGGGTGGAACAGCCAGCTCTCACTCAGGGCCTTCTAGGTTCTTGTTTAACTAATCCTTCCTTAAACTCCATTCCCAGATACTGAAGTCCACACTCGGGTCCCCATTTTGCAGACGGGCAGGTTGAGGTCCAGCGGGGGCACATGCTTGGGCCACACGGAGCCAGGAAGGGCTGAATGAGAACCTGCTGCCATCTTGGTGGTGGTGATGTGGGACCCTGAGGGGTCATTTGAATAGTCCCAGGGCTTGATTAATGGGGGCTAGACTGGGGGCTCAGTCTCTCACTTTAGATGCTGGGGAAGGAGGCCCACAGAACTTCAGCGACTTGCCCGGCTCACACCGCAGGCCAGAGCCAGCAAAGGTCCCATGCATCTCCCCAGGTTGAGTCAGTGACACCCACTCAGTCAGCAGATAGCACCCTGAGAAAAAATGATGTCTTCTTCTGCACCTTTTCCTGCCTGTAAATGGGCCTTTGTTAAAAGCTCTGCCCTGTAAAACATGCAAGACACCCGCCCTATGTCCAAATTTCTTGCATTTCCTTTTCCTTCCCCTCCCCTACTCCGTCCCTGCATCAGGACTTGGACATCTTCTAGGTCAAGTCTACCTGTCACTGGTGATGGGTAAGGGTTACCGGTTGATGGGGTGACTTCTTGATCTTTATTTAGGCCAGTTAACCCAAGAAAGTCAGACCTTGCTAGTGACAGAGGAGCCCCTCCCTGGCTTTCCAGTTGGCCTCAGCGATAATGCTAGCGAAGGTGGTGGTGAGACGGATGGATGGCCGGGTTATCTGTTTAATCCCCACTGCTGCCATTTGACGGTAATGGGGCCAGGTGGAAAGAGTCAGGTGTCATCATTCAACCATTTATGCAGTGAATATTTACTGGGCACCTACTCTGTGCCAGTTTCTTGGCTGGACAGATATACCCATGAGTCAATCATGAACTGTCCTGTGAGGAGCTCACAGTCTAGAGAGACAGACATGCAGGTATCAGAAAATAACCCCAGTCAAATGTGGCAGAAGCAGGACACACGTGGTGGTGTGGGCATAGAGAGATGAGAGAATGTTCAGGTTTAAAAACATCCACATTATTTTTGCCTTTTGTAAGGCCAAACGGGGAGAAGGTGACAGAAGGGACGAAGATGCTCCAACCTGGAACAAGTCAATCATTTTAAAATTTCATTGCTGAACCCAACATAATTCAGACCTCACATCTGGCGAATGCATCAGTTCATTAGAACACAAAAATACACTATCAAACAGACAATCAAATTTCATGTAAAATAAGCTTCAGCATTAAAACGGTTCCTGGTGTTTTATGTGTGTGACTCGGTGGGCAGATATATTTCTTGCTACTAGAGCAAGACTGATTTGTGTGAAGGCTCCCGTCACCAAATCACTCGGAAGGTTGGGAGATAAAATGTCGCTTAGGATAATGTAATTGGCCTTAAGGTACAGGAGTTGAATTATTTTCAGTGATTTATAATCTGGAAATTAAAGACTCACTCATTTTCTAATTTAATTCCATCTTCAATGGAAAAATGTTCACTCTGATCTAAATTGGCGAGTAATGTTGCTAATTCAAATGCAGATGTAATTTCGATTCTGGTAGCAGTTTGCAGTGATTGACGGGTCTCCAAAGAATCATTACGATCCTTATCTCCCAATCTCACAAATTCCCCGGCAGTTGTGATAATAACTTCGGCTAAGGAGAAAAGGGAAAAAAATAAATTCTCGCCTGCCCTGTCGGTCTGGGGCTTGCCTTTTGCAGGATGTGAATTGTGGTTTCTTTTGCATCTACAGTGTTTGAGACAATACTGACGCTTCCTTACCAAATTTGGTGGTGGCAGACTGCAGGTTGAGTTGTTCACCAGTGGTTTTTGCTCTACAATATGAATGAAATGGGCCTGGGATAAGTTATTCTCGGTTCACAGTTAATTAGCTGGGATTTTACACCACATTTGGTACAATTCATTGATAAGTCTTAACTACCCAGGGACAGGCAGACAATGATTAGCCATAATCACGCAGGCTTTGCCCTCCGTCTCGCGGCTGTCACGTGGATAGCCCGTGGTGATGTGTCTTCATCTCGGTAGACCCTAAGAAGTCAGGATTGGAGAAATTATGAGGTCACTCTGGCTGTGTGAGAAATGGCCGGGTCAGAGCGATGGTTGCCTGCATCATCTGTTTGCACAGCAAGGGGGCGGCAGCTGGGCTGAGTCACAGCCTTGGTCCACTGTGCACGTGAACACTCCTGACCTGGCCGAGCAATGGCTCTGGCTACTTCTAAGCAGAATAGATTTCTTTGGCTGACAGCTATTTTGATTAAAGTAAAGCCATCAGATTCTGAAAGTTGATGGATTCCATACAGTTTAAACAATCACATAAAGATTTGGGGCAAGTTGTTTGATTTCTAGGATGGCTACAGAGTGTGAGTGAGGAGTAGGATGTGTTGGAAATAAGCCGGCCTCACCTGCCAGCACTAGCTCTCACCCCTCGTGAGCATCGCCTCTGTGTAAAGTTTTATAGCAGAGTGTATTGATTTATAGCCTATATTAAGTCTCTAGGGGCACACGGGTCGTGGTGGTACAACTTTGGGGAATGAAGGAAATGAGTCTCATTTGGGAAAGGGAAAGGAGTAATTTTGATTTGGATTAAGAATAAAAGCAAAAAGCTTTTACAAAACACTTACGGCTATTTTATAATATTTTTAAAGTTTGTTGTGTGTATTAAGCTATGGAGCAAAGACTGCTTATGTCACTCACATCTGTGCTCTTGCCTTATTTTTGGACACACTGCTGACCTACGTTTTCCAGCCTTCCTGGCTTCTTTGATGGAGACTCTTCTAGGCCTGGCCCATAAAAACCTCCTATGCACTATCCTTGCTCTCTTACCACCCGCTGAATAAATGGAAGAACTCAGAGGACTCTTCCTTTTGTCTCCAACCACTCCTTGAAGCTTTATCTGAAATAGAAAGACACTCCTATTGGGTTAAACCATGGAGATTTGAGGGTTTGTTATTTAAGCAGCTAAGGTTAGTCATCCCAGTACAAGCTGTATCCAACACAGTGGTATAAGGAATCGATTTCCTGATTTCCCCAGTCTCCCAGCTGATTATTTGTATTTCACATATGGAACTGCCAATGACCAAGCATAGGCTGATCTCTGCATGATCCGTAGATTCATGAACAGCACTCCCATTTTGCCTTCAATCACCATGGCCTGGAAGATGATCACTAGTAAATGGGAAAGCATTTTGGTTTCACACATATATGGGCAGCTCACTAATATTGCATTTATATCAAGAACAAAGGCTAGCAAACATGCTTTCAATTTCAAGAAAGGCATTTTCACTTAAATATGAAGACTCATTGAGACATGGTGTATGTCTTTGATGATTGTTTTCCCAGTTGTAGATTTAGCCAGCATTAGTCTTAACCACATTAGGTGTGATGGACAAAGACAGCTGGATGGAGATCAGTCACCTTTCCTCCCCCATCTTCTAGTGGTGTCTTTCCCTAACCTCTTTACACATAACTATTTAACATGTGTTGGAAGAATTATCTGCTGAAGGTCTTGTTGATGTGCTATGCTTTCATCCAGCTGAAGGAATCTCAGAGACGATGGCATGAACTCAGAGAATAGATTCCCTGCTGCTGTTTCATAGAAGCATCAAGGAAGTTCGTGTAACTGAAATTCATTGAGATATGTGGTACATTGTTGGCACATGGTACGTCAGTCTTGCTCCTACCTACTTCTGGCCTCAGTGTTCATCTTACCCTCAGTGTCTTTTGCTTTCCTGCTCCAAAAATCCTCATTCCCTGGGTGTTCACTGGATAAACTAAGCACATTCTCACCTCCTTGCTTTGTTCATGTTACTTGCTCTGTCTGGAAGGACTGTCCCAGACTATGCAGCATCTTTGGAACACAGACCCAAGTCATCTCCCAAGTTTCAGCTCAAGCGTGAGTTCATCCTTTAAACCTTTTCTGCCCAACTCTCCTCCCACCCATGGAAGACCTAATTTTCTCTTTTGTTGGACTGCCTTGTCATAGCACCTAGGATTTTGGGTTCCAGTTTGTTTGCTCATCTTTCTCCCTCTACCCTGAGTTCAGAGGACAGGATGGTGATCTAATTGTCATTGCAATATTATTCATATCATTATTATCACCACCAGTTATTTTACAGAAATATCCATGATCCCTCATTCATGCTGCACCTGGGGGAATGAGCAGCCTAGTTCCTGGCTAATTTCTGCCTTCAACCCTAAGTATTGAGAGTCCTTTTTATTGTGATGCCAGGCCACTAGCATGCCACCACCTGAGTGTCCTCTTCTGATAGGTAGTGATAGATGGTGCTGTTGCTTCAGTTTGTGGCAGACCGTCACTGTACACAGAGCTGCTCATGGATAGGCATTTGGGTAACTCTTCTGTAAATCACCAGGATCACTTGATGCCAACAGGGGTGACAGAACCCAACTGTGCTGTCACTCTCAATGCACCTAATTCCCTTAAGCCATTCACCTAATAACCTTTAGTTCAGAGTTCTACAGGCTAATGACACAACATGTACATAAGTATTTCCTTTTGTGCGTTTCAGATTTTTTACTTTTAATTTCATTAAGTGCCCTCTTGTTCCTGTATCACCAGTGAGTACACAGAGACACCTATTCACCTGATCTTGGGCAGTCATCTAAGTGCACGAGTATCCTCGACGTGACCCTCTTTTAGACTAAATGCTTAATCTTTTTAACTTCTCCTGGTATGGCCATCCCCTTGAGGAGTTTTGGCTCTGGAACTTCAGGAGCAATCCTGTAGTCTATTTGCTCAGCTTATTGTTTCTTGATGGTAATACTGGTAACAACTACCAATTATCAAGTGCTGACGACAGGCTAGGTGCTGCATTAAGTGGTTGGCATGCATTTTCTCATTTGATCCTCATAACCAATGCTACATGTTAGAAACTACCACCTCCACTTGATATATAGAAGAACTAAAGCCCAGAAGGGTCAAGTCCAAGGTCACATGGCCAAGCAGCATCGAAGGCTGCGTTTAACCCAGACCTGTACTATGTTCCCGCCACACTGGCACCATGTGGCTCCCAGCCTGGAGGCTCTCTGAGGGTAGCACCAGGGCCTGCATTTGTACCTCCCCCATGGAGCCTGGCTCAGACCTGACAATTGAATGAAAGAATGGCTAGAACCAATTCTGCATTCTCAGTGTCCAAATGCTCAAGTTTTAAGTATAAGTAGGTGTTATTTTTGTTAAGTCCTTGTATTAGTCAGGATATTCCAGAGAAATAGAACCAGTAGGGTGTGCGTGTGCTTGTGTGTGTGTGTGTATAGGATAAGATTTATTTTAAGGAAGTGGCTCACAATTATGGAGGCTAGCAAGTTAAAAAACTGCAGGGTATACCAGCAGGTTGAAGACCCAGGGGAAACTGATGTTGCAGTTCAAGTCCAAAGATAATCACATCCACTCTAGAATTCCCTGTTGCTCAGAAGATGTCGTCTTTCGTTCTATTCAGGCCTTCAACTGATTGGACGGGGCTCACCCACATTATGGAGGGCATCTGGTTTACTCAAAGTCCACCAGTTAAAATGTTCATCTCATCCTAAACACCCTCACACTCACATCCAGAATAGTGTTTGACCATATATCTGGGCACCGTGGCCCAGGTATGTTGGGACATAAAATGAACCATTGCAGCCCTCTTTCTCTGTTTTGAGGAAGACAATCATGGAGGTATTTGGGGATTTACACAGCACAGTGTCATTATCTACAGTGGGCTCTGGAGTCTGCATTCGAATCCTAATTCATTTACTTACCATGAGACTTTAGAAAAGTAGCTCAACCTCCCTCCTTCACTGGAAATAAGAAGTGCTGGGAGAAGTAACACCCCCGGCTGATGGGAGGAAATGGGAACGCGCATGGAAATGTGCCCTGAAAGTGTTAATGCATGAAGCTCAGGAAATGATCTGGATTTACTATTTTCTGCTTGGACCCCACCAGAATGGTGTTTCCAGCCAGGAATTCCCAATGATGCAGCTGTCTTGGGTACCATGGGCAGCTCTCCTTTAGTGGACATCACATTGGCCTCCCTGACCATGGCCAAAGCAAATAGATCATGGGCAGCCAGAGAGTGGCCTAAAGTCGGGTTGAGTGATGCAGAGCAGGCCCGGGCGGGGTGCATCCTCACAGGCGATGCTTCAGAGGCAGCACTTTAGGAGCGGAGCATGTGGACACCACCTGGTGGCTTGCACTACTTATTTCTTTTTCTGAAAAACCTTGGCTCAGGTTTTGAGTTCCTGAGCACGTTGTGTATTAACTTATTTGATCTATGAGGTCAGTAGCATTCTTCTCATCTTAAACATGAGGAGAAAAGAGATTGAGTCACCTGCCGAGGCCACATACTGGCAAGCAGCAGGGCCCAGGTTTGACCCCAGGATGTCGAACACAAGAAGCCATGTTCCCGAACACTACTCTCCGCTGCTACCAGGGGCTGTCATGTGACCAGGCCCTTCTTAGAAAACCAGAACCTAAGAGGGCTCTATGACTTGTTACCTCAACACTCTCCCCAGAGTGGTTCCCAGACTCCCCTGTGTCACCTTGGGGCGGGGGTCCCTTTCCCTCCCAGAGCCTCACTTTCCCCATCTGTCTAATGGGAATCCTCCCTGTGTGGCCCTCCTTGAACTCTGGGATTTCCTGTGGCTCTGAAGCTGTCTCTTCTATTGTCCTGGCCCCAGGCGGCAACTTGCATTGCTCAGCAAGAGTAGATGTACTCCCAAAGAATGGAGAGCTGACAGTTGCCGGCAGGTTGTAAGGACTGATTTTTGCCCCACTTCAATCCCCCTGCCTATTCCACTTTCCAACCCTTCCAGAAAGTTCCATGCCAGGCAGCCTGGGTAAGGCAGAAAGGCTGGGCTGGATGCTTGGGTGTGACCCCCACAGGGACTCCCTATTCCTTCTGGCTGTCCATAAAGGTGGCAGCATTACTGCCTGTTTCAGCATGTCCAGCCACCCACGTGGAAAAACATACAGCCTGAGGCAGGAAGGAATTGGGGGCTGGGAGAAGGGGTGAACAGGTATTCTAATCTTGCCGTTGCTGTCCTGAGGTGCAGGTGGTGACAGTTTGTGTGCACTCTCCTGGGGCCAGGGCAAGCTGCCCATGATCCACTTGCTTTGGGAACATGGTCAGGCAGCACAGTGTCATGTCCACTAAAGGCAAGTATTGTGCCTGCACCATCAGCTGGACTGCAAAAAAACCCAAAGCCAGGATACCGCTAAACGCCAGGTTGGGAGGCAGAGAAAGGAAGGTGACCAGCAGCTCCCCGACTGTCACGTGACAGGGATGTGCTGGGGGCTTCCTGACCACTCTCCCAACAGCCCACGAGAGTTCCCACTTTGCAGTTGTGGAAACTAAGTCTCAGAGCCATTAGGCAACTTGCCACAAAACCACACAGCCAGCCAGCCTCAGAGCTGGCCAGTCTTAGAGCCAGACCCCAGAGCCCTGCTGATTTTACCAGGCTCCCCTAATGGGACAGAACCACACAAAAGCTCAGGGAAGACGACCCCTGGGAACCTGCCCTGCCTCTCTGGGGCAAGCTGGGGAGGGACCACCAGTGGGCCTGGCTTTGGGGGTCTCTGACAGGCTGGACTGCAGAGCTGATAAGCTGTGTGCTCATCTCCCTAAAAGTACCGTCTCCCTGGCCATTTAGGAATTCCCTCGGACTTCGTAGCAGAGCTGCCTGGTCGGGCCTTGCCGACTTCCTCTGCAGTCCCAGAGCTCCAGAGTCTTAGTGAGGAGACTCTCCATCAGCAGAGGGTGAACCCTCCAAAAGACATGCTGCAGGGCACCATGACAAATCCCCTCCCAGATGAACTCGGCTCCCTCGGAGTCCGGTTCTTTATGGGAGCTGCTCAGTCAGGACCAACCTCCCTCCAGGGAACATCTCAGAAGACAGATGCTATCAAAAGATGTGGCCAAGCAGGACAACACTGAAAGGAGAACATGAAAGTTTTCTAGTTTACTTATTAGTACAATATGTAATTGGATAGAAGGAACAGCTTTTAAGAATTTGTCTTACCATAATGACTATAATTTTTTAGAGATTGAAAATGAATCTGACTAGAAAATACCATTAAACTACCAAGTTGCTTAAAATTTAAAGGGTAATTCACATATAATGCTTTTATTTAATAGCCCAATTTACAAAACGTCTAAAATTAATGCAGATCTTTTCAGGACAAAATCAGCCGTAACTGCACCAACTAATTTTTGCTCATTTGAACTGAATTATTAATAAGAGAGAAATATACCATATGTTCCCCAAAGAGCTGGATACATTTATTTCAAATAAAAGCACTGTGTTTGGTGGAATATAAGAGGTTTAAATGCTTTCAGAGAAATGGGTTACTTATATACAGATTTAATAGAGTATAAATCAAGCAGCGTAATTAAGGCCACAGCTGCTTCCAAACCCAAGGCCGGCAGCTTTGGCTTCTCACGTTCCTTTATCACCTGCATGGCTTTCGGGAGCAATCATTTGTGCTCATGGAATAATACCAGTTCATCAATGACCTGGCGCTTTATGCCATACCGAAAAGGAATTTTATCGCAGGTGTAGGTCATAGCCATTGACTTCATCTATTTCTTTTCTAAAAAATATTTCTTGAGGACCTACTGTGTGTCAAGCAGTGAACTTGTCTCTGAACAAAATGGCCCTGGATGTTTTCCTCATTCCCTGTCTCTCTTTTCTTTTCTCTCTCCCTCTTTCCCTTCCTCCCCTTCTCTCCTCCCTTCCTTCCTTCTTTCCCTCCTCTGTCTGTCTCCCTCCCTCCCTGCCTTCCTTCCTTCCTCTTCTCCCCTCCCTCCCTCCCCTCCCCTCCCTCCTTCTTTCCCTTCTTTCCCTCTCTCCCTCATCCTCCCTCTCTCCCTTCTTTTTCTCTTTCCTTTTCCTCCTTTCTTCCTTTCTTTCTTCTCTCTCTCTTTTCTTCCTTTCTTCCCTCCAATTATCCCTCATACTGCAAACTCGGGACTTGGGAGTTGAAGTTCAATGTGTGACTGACCCCTGGCCCACATCGTGGGCATGGGTCGATGTTGCTGAGTGTGATGCAAGTTAGAAGACCCTAATCTCTACCTCCTCTTGCTTTAGGAGACTGACTGCTTCCAGAATTAGAGCATCTCACAGCAGACTGTCAGGGAGGAACCTGCATCTCATAAATAGAGGGGCTCATGATGGGCCTTCTGACCCTTCAAATGCCCCATTTTACAGCACATGCTAACATTTCTCTTTGTATTGGTTTGTAGCACTTGAGTTGAATTCATGAGACTGCAGCACATCTTGGAATACCTCACTGCATCCAGAGGTTGTCAGCACATAAGGTTGTCAGCCCTGGGGTCTCTGCTTGGTGCCAGCTGGTTCCCAGGGGTTCTGCATGGAGATTTCTTTGCCCCTCCTGCCTTGATGGCATGGGCTGGCTAGCAGGCCTCTGCACCAGGGCTACGCCCACCACACATCTGTTTGTTCTGTTCTTGGTTTCATTTCTGCTTTCACTCCCTGGCTTCACTGGAAACCGCATGTGGGCAGGCAGGTATCTGTGGGACTAGCAGTACTATTCCAGTGCTGTCACAGTGGCCAGCCCCATAGAGGTGCTCAAACCCTGAGGGCAGGGTGCACACATGAATAAGTGAGTGAATGGTTTCTGAAAGGCTGACGTTTGAGGCATTTGCTGGATTTCTGGCCTGGCATGCCTTTGCTGACTTTAGTGATAACTTTTTGGCAAGCAAGGTTTAATTCAGGAGATCGTGCTTGTTTCCTGGCAATCCTGTGGGCAGACAGACTCTGGGAACTGTGGGCCCAGAAAGTCAGGTGTGTGTGTTTCAACAGCGGGAGCAGCCCGTCTGAAAGCCCAAGTACTTGCATGTTAAATTGCATCTCAGAGGGAGGTTTTTGTTTTAATGGAAGCAGTTATCCAACTAGCAGGCTTCAAATGGAAATAGCAGCTCTCTCTACATAATGAGTGAGGGACACTTTCATTAATAGCACCTCTTGGATTTTAATGACAGTGGCTTTGGTTTCTGGCCATCTGATGACTACTCAAGCTATTGTTTTGGGGATGCAGGGACATGAAAACCTGCTGGAGTCAGCATGGACACAATGGGTATCTCAGAGGTGTTATAATTTGTGAGTTTTCTAAGCCTCATGCCTGTACCTCATTTATGTTTCAGGGCAAGCGCTCTACCCTGCAGCGGGGGATGAAACCTCTCCATTGTCTCTTCTATCATGGTGCAAACTTGGGGTAGAATTTCCAACCGCTTAGAGAGCAGCAGCAGAGCTTCCCATCTGTACACAGATGCTGCTTTGTTACCGTGGCTGTGCCCTGTAGAAGGCTGGCCTGTCTTTGCCCTCCTGGGCTCTGGGGGGTGCTGTTCAGTAGCCTCACAGCCCCTGTAGGTGCAGTGCTGGGCTGGCTCCCTGTGGCCTGGCTCTGATGTGCCCAGGAAGCCATTTCTCTTGATGCAGGACTATTCCTGTGGCAGTGAAGGTGGCAGGTGGGAACTGGGCTGCCACTAGGATGATGCCACTCACACAGTTTTGTGTTGAAGGCTGAGGGTAGGAAGGGAGGGAGAACGTGAAGTGCCCACTGTCTGGGGGAGCCAGGCATGTGAGAACTTGGGAACGTTAATGCGCCATGTACCCTGCAGGCAGGGAGGGTGCAAAGGGCAGGGGGAGCCCCTGAGGGGCAGCCCTCCAGTGTGGGAGGTGAGCAAGCCAAGGGGAGGCAGGCCAGGATGGGGCGCAGTTTACGGGCCCTAGTCCCCACTCCCAGCCCAGTTGATTGCATTTCCCTGTGCTGTGCCCAGCTCTGGATGGAGCTAGAGGCCCAGTCTGGGTTCTCCTCCTCAAGGCTTTGGTGCCAGCAGTGTCATTCAGTTCCAAAGAGGGCCGAAGAGGCATGGCCAGGAGAAGCCCCCATCCTCCCAGCAGACTCCTCCGTGCAGTCCCTGCTCTTCCACCACCATAAGACAGCTCGGGGGCCACCATGCTGTCACCCCAGGGGCTCCTTGGGAGGGACTAAAAACCTTCCCAGGCCTGGTCTCTCCCCGCTCCTACTGCCAAGCCACCTGCTTTCTGGAATATGGTGGGGAAAAGGGGTGCTGTTTCAGTTACAGGAGGCGTGGGGGTGCCAGACCTCAGCATCCTTCCTCCTAGCTGGGCCGAGGTCTCTGCTTTGGGCTTGGATTTGGATCCTGTTGAGACCTTGTGAACCGAACTGGTTACTTACCCACCATATGCCTGTCAAACCTTCATGTGGTGGGCTAAATCCCAGGAGCCAGCCTGGTGGTGCCTGCTCCTCCTGGCCTGGCTCTCCTGCCCTAATCCTCCCTTCCCCATCAATCCTGACCCCTCAGTCCCTGGCCAGGTTTCTCTTTCTTCTTCTCTGCTGCCTCATCCATTGGAGATGCCTCCATTCCCCTGGGATCCTGGTTCCTTCAGATCTCGGTTCCTTGCTTCCTCAGGAAGCCCCCGACTCTACTGCCAGGGAAAATCTCCCCATTATCAGGACTGGGTACCTCCCCTTCTCAGACACTGTCTTTCTGCCCTTCCTTCCTTCCTTCATACCTTCCTTTCTTTTGATGGAGTCTTGCTCTGTTGCCCAGGCTGAAGTGCAGTGGAGCAATCTCAGCTCACTGCAACCTCCGCCTCCTGGATTCAAGTGATTCTCCTGCCTCAACCTCCTGAGTAGCTGGGATTTCAGGGATGTGCCACCACACCTGGCTAATTTTTTTTGTTTTGTTTTGTTTGTATTTTTAGTAGAGATGGGGTTTCATCATGTTGGTCAGGATGGTCTCAAACTCCTGACCTCATGATCTGCCTGCCTCGGCCTCCCAAAGTGCTGGGATTACAGGCGTGATCCATGCCTGGCCCTTTTTTTTCTGTTGGGTTTTTCCTCTAGGAGAGTAGACACTGGGCACTTCCCCAGATGCACACATTGGGTTCCGGGAACCGTGTTGAACCTGCTGGCCTTTTCCATTCCCTGGACTCTACCACTGGGAAGCTGATCAGGGTTGTGCTACTTCCTTGCCATCTTCCCCTCTCACTGGACTGACTGTAAGCCCCACTGTATCATCCAGGTCTGCTGTGAACAAGCTGTTGAATTAGCAGATAAAGGAGGAGTATGTGCATAGGTCATGTATGGGCTGGGAGTTGAAATGCTCCCATCAGGATGAGGATATCCTTCCCGTGCCACCTGGGCTGCCTGGAGGACCAGCCTTGATAGCGCTGTGTTTCCTCTGCCTCCTGCCCTCAAGATGCAAATTAGACTGACTTCAGCTGGGACAAGCTGGGAGGAGGTGTGTAATGAGCCACTCTCAGGTACTCAACCTCTGGATAGATCCATCTGTTTAATTAATTATAATCTAACTACCTGAAGTAGAAGAGGAAGCTATGGGCTCCACATGGGCCAGGTCCTTTAACCCATGAACTTTGATCCTGGCCCCTGAGGTCAGCCATCAGCTCCTCATCCTGCAGTCTGCCCAATGCTTAATTACCCAATTAACCCGTCATTTTATAGCCGGGTGGTTTAAGGGACTAAGTAAGAAGAACCTGGGACGCCGGGGCCACAGCCTTTGGTTATGGTCCTGTGGTTCTAATGCACGAATTAAATATCTGTCTCTTCTAAAAGTCAGTGCGTGATTTATTGGAAAATTGGTAGAAACAGCCCTTGGGGGACTGTGCTCAAAATCTGGCTTAAAAGGGTGGCTGCTGGCTGTGACTCTTTGATTTCCTCTATCCTATTGAATGTCATTAGCCCCCTTTCATGTAAAATAAATGTTTGAATCCAGCTCATGGAGGGCTTATTTATTCATTTCGTTCCCTTCACTGCACACTGTCATTATTTCTCTGTTGATTCTCCTCTCTTGGAGAATAGAAACTCAGCCCTTCCCTTCGAGGCACATATTTGGGATTCAGATAATGTGAAGGCTCCGTGAGCTTGTCCCCTCTGCCCCCCTTACTCAGACGCTGCAGGTTGTGAATTTCAATCCTGGTAAATCATATGTGACTCGACGATGGAAAGGACTCGGTGTTATTTTATTTGTGATTTGTTGTTACTTATTTATTGGGAAGTGGCCTTTCCCCAAAAGGAGCACAATATGGAGAAAAACAAAAGGGGGATGGGATTCATCCTCTCAGCTGACGTGAAGAAAGCCACTGTCACCATTTTCAAATAACGAGGGAGCACACGGCCCTCATAAATCATGTGCTTATTAAAACATGCTGCTCTAAATCCGAGAGATGTGAGGGCCTGGACTGGGACTTCTCCTTGGCCACCTGACCTTCCTCCGACCTTTAATTGTTGAGTAGAAGGTACCCAGAAAGCCCATTCATTTAGCAATCTATTGTGGGCATAAGAAAAGCAACCCATTTAAGATACAACCTAAGAGAGCTCACAAGAGGATGACTAAGATGGAAGGGATTGCCTTGTAGGCAGTGAGGTCCCTGACACTGGTAGTAATCAAGCTGATTTCACTGGGAGCAAATAGGACATACTGGGATTCAAGTTATGGAAGGAAATTTGGATCCGCTGAAAGAAAAGTTTCACCTACTTCTGTGCATCTGAGAGCCTAAGGCCCAAATAATTCACATTTACAAAGTGCAAACTTTTGTCAGCTTTGTTTTCCCAAAGAGCTGAAAAGCCAGATGGGTTGGGAGACGATTTCCCAAGCCCAGGCTGCAAGCTCCTCACTCACGAGTACTTTGCCTTTGCAGAATTTACTCAACCCACAGCTGTGCAGCCTCTACAGCCTGCAAGCTGCTTTCACACCCAGCCTCTCTCCCTGCCTTCTTTCCTTCCTTCTTTTATTTCCTCATCCCAACCCCTGAAACTCCTGTTTTACAGTTAAGAAAACTGAGGCTTAGAGAAGTTAAGCGACCAGCTCAAGGTCATGACACTAGCAGGTAGCAGAGCAGAACTGGGATTCTGAAACCTTTGCTCCTCAGGTTGTCCCATGTCCAATCCGCAGCACAGTACCTCGTACACAGGAGGTGCTTTATAAAAGCCCAACAAATTAGTGAACCAGTGCACGTGACCCGGACAGGAATACCATGGGGGATCATTTTGCCTGGCTCACGCTCCCTAACATCTTCATTTCCATCTCAGACCACCAGACACCCAGCTCTTCCAGCACAGGGTCTGCAAGGCAGCCAGATCTCAGAGGCTCCTACATTTGTTGACTCAGTTAGAATGAATGTGAAGCCAGCAGAGTTGGAATTAAGAGCCTGCCCTCTGGAGGCAAACAGTCTGGGTTTATGTCCCAGTCACCTCATCATACCATGCCTCAGCTTCCTCTTCTATCAAATGGGCTAATACTAGTTCCTGCAGCACCAGGCTCTTGTGAGGCTTGGATAAGTTACTGCATTCAGAGTGTGTGGAACGTGCTCGGCACATGGAAAGCGCTGTGTGTGTGTAAACTGTTGCTATGAGCACTCACTGCTGACTTACTCCCTGGAGCCCTGAAGTGGATTTCCTGGAAAAAGAAGCTGCTGTGTTTGGTGACAATCCTTTTCAAGAGTAGTCCACTGGCCCAGGCTTATGAAACTGTGGGAGGTCAAGGAAGTCCTACTTTCAGGATTAGGAGCCACGATAACCGTGGTGTTAGACCGAAGTGTAAATTACCAGTAAGTCACCTCTGGGTGAAGATTGGAAGGGTTCATTTAGGGCTAAAATAGTGACCTCTCTAGCCTGGGTTCCATCCACAGCCTTCAACCTGGCCTCCCCTCCCTCTCCTGCCCTTCTTTAGATCTTCACTACTCAGAAGACACAGTGGTCATTGGGGTTTTCATATCCAAGCAGCTCTCTCTCTTGCTTTAAACCTTCAGTGGCTCCCTATTGCCCCCAAGGATAAAGCCCAAACCCTGCCCATAGCTCTTTCAGCCCTGTGTGATTTGGCCTTGTCTGTCTCTCCAACCTCATATCTGACTACTCTCTTCCTTGCTTTAACCCACTTTGGCCACACTGAGCCTCTTTCACTTCCTCACTGTTGGTCTTTTCTGCTGAGGGCCTTTACACAGGCGACCTCCTAGTACCAGAGCAACCCATTGCCCCACTCTTATAGCTGGTTCTTCCTCATTTTTTACTTCTAAGCCTAAAAGTGACTTCCTCAATGAATATTCCTGACTGCAATAGGCTCTCCCACTCTCTCCTTTCGCTATTTCTGCCCATTGTTTGATTTATCCTTAGTACATATCAAATTTAGGGGGTGCTCTCTCCCGCTAAAAGGTGAACTCCTCAAGCGCAAGGCACCTTTGCCTCACCCACCAGGATACTTCTGGGGCTTAACCCACGGCACATGGTACGCAAGCAGAAGCTTCTGTCGAATGCACTTCAGTGCATGGATTTTGGGACACCTAATTTCATCTCTTTGTTGTTTTTTAAATTTTTCTGAGCATTAAAGTTGTTGAGTAAATATTCTCTGGATAAGCAAGGTGTCGCTAGAGTAATGAAAATATGTTGGCTATAGTATTGTCATATGAGTGGGAGTAACTGGTATGGCAGACACCATGTCCCCTGGGGCATACATTCTCACAGTTCTCTGCAGCAGCAAAGGACGCTGTCTCTCTGCTTCTAGGCCTGAGAGCTTTCTCTGGCACAGGAAAGCTCTCAGCCCGTATTTGGGAGTATGCTCAGTTCATGTTCAGGAGCCTAGAAGTGCCGGAGCTTTAACTGCCCTAGGCATGACCTTCAACCCACAAGGGTTGGAATCCGATAAGTAAACACCCCAGCCTGCTTGCCTGTTGGTAGGATAATTCCGGGGTGCATGGCACACAGTTCCTCTGAGTGTTCCAGCTGGACTGTGCCCTAATTGCCCGTGGCAGTTGCCCATGGAATGTGCTCGGCACATGGAAAGCACCACGTGTGTATAAACTGTTGCTGTGAGCAGTCACTGCCGACTTACTCCCTGGAGCACTGAAGTGGATTTCCTGGAAAATGAAGCTGCTGTGTTTGATGACAATCTTTTTCAAGGGTAGTCCACTGGCCCAGGTTTATGAAACCGTGGGAGGTCAAGGCAGTACCCTGCTCATTAACATCCCTGACTGTTTTTTCCCCTTCTTGTCATCACTTACCAAACGATCAAGCTCCTGCTTCCTGAGATCCTCTCCCAAATAATCAATCTGCAGCCGATCCGTTGTCTCAGGGCCTGCCTTCAGGTAATACAAACTAAGATATGGTGACAAAACCTTAGAAATACTGTCAAAGCAGCATTTTTACTTTGCATGTAGTATCTGCTGTTGTCTGAGAATTTGTGTCCCCCAAAATTGCTATGTTGAAACCTGTCTCCAATGCAACGGTATTGAGAGGTGGGTCGTTTAGGACATGATCAGATTATGAGGGCAGAACTCTCATCAGTGGGATCAGTGCCCTTATAAAGAGGCCCAAGGAGGCTTGTCCATCCCTTGCACCATGCGAGGACAGGTGGAAGGTTCCATCTATGAGGAACAGGCCCTCGCCTGACACCGAGTCTGCTGGGACCTTCATCTTCGACTTCCCAGCATCCAGAGCTGTGGGCAACAACTTTGTTTATAAATTACCCTGTCTAAGGTATTGTGTTATAGCAGCCCAAATGGACTAAGACAGTTTGTATTTTTCAAAGCACTTTCGGATACATTAACTTAAGCATCATAGATAACTTAAGGTTTACATCACCACATTAAGATACGTTCTTACGCTTTATGTTACTACCATGAGGACTAAGCAGGGCAGATATTATTTTCCTCTGACAAATGGGGAAAGCCAGGAACAGAGAGGGCAAAGCTTTTAATTTAAGTCACAGAGCAAGACAGCGGGGCAGAGGAGGCCTGGTGTCCTTGCCACCGCACTCGTTGCCTTAACTTTTGGTCATTCCAAGCCCTGCCTGGTCTGTTCTTTTCAAAAAAGAGAGCAGAATGGCTGGGAATTTGCTATTGTCACCCATTAGGTATTTTTTCTCTTGAATGCCACGCTTTGAATTGACTTGCTTCTTATCCATCACGCCCCAATCCCCAACTTCCAAAAGGAGAGGTATGTTAGTAGGAGATTATAACTCATCTTAATTGAGGGCCAGGTACTATGGTCATTGCTTTATGTCTTATGGACTTAACATCAGTCCTATTAGGTAGATGGTAAAAAAACCTTATTTTGTAGAAAAGGCTGCATCAAAAGTATCTAACAATGGTTGGCATGCAGCGAGTACCTGATAAGCAGTCATTGAATGAATTGAATGAGGTTGGAGAGATTAAGTTGCTTTCTCAAGTCACACAGCCAATTGGTGGAGTCTAGCTCATTGCCAGTCCCAGGAACTTTCCTGGCAAGGTGTAACCCCCACCAGCCCTTTCTTGGGGTCTGTCTTCTTTGTCGTCAGTGCTGCACATGGGCACAGAGTGGTGTTCACTTGGCATCCATGGACTGAAGGAAATCTCACGCCTCCCCAGTGAGGCCCTAAGTCTCTGAGTGACTAGCTTGTCTGCGGCTGCTCCCAAGTGTCACCAGCCATCCATCCACAGGGGCTCATCGCAGCCTCACTGGGTGGACACAGGCAGGTGGACACTCCATTCCACTTCACTCCACGTGTCATCCTTATGTGGGTGCTGCCCCCATGATCCACCATCCTGACCACCCAGTGACCTGCAAAAAAAGAAAGACACACACGGCTGCTTAGAATCATGATGGCCCAGCCGGCCCCGATCTCCTTTTTAAAGCATGACAGCTGACAGCTTGCTTCCTCCACCTGCACTGCCAAGGAGCAATGAGACCTGCTATCAGGCCAGAGGAATTCGCTGCACAGAGAGTGACCCCAGGACCCAGGAAGGCATCTCCAAGAAGAGCCTGGTGAAACTGACCCTGTCATTCTGCATCCTTAAGTCAGTGAAGGCACAGGCAGCTGTGACCCCCAGAGCCCACACATGTATGTGTGACTGAGGCTGTTACAGCTGTTAAATGTGGGACATTTCCTTCAACTCAAAAAAAAAAAAAATGTACTGAAGACCTCAAGACACAGAATAAAAAATGGCCCAGGCTTTTGACAAGCGGCTAAGGAGAAGAGGACAGTGAGGGGAGGTTGTCCATTGATATCTGTGGCCCACATGAGGTGCTTTGCCAGGGCATTCTCTGTTCAGCTGGTCGGCTTCAGCTGTCTTGAGTATGACATGTCACAAGTACCAGAGATGCATGGACAAGCAAGCCCTGGTCCCTGCACTTATGGAGCTCAGGGTCCCCTGTGAAAGGCAAATGAACGAACAAGCAACCAGACTTGAATGAGAAAGGTCAAGGAATTCACTGGACAGGGCCCTCCTAATCCTTCCCAGGCCTGGAGGGGAGGGGGTGTCCTAGGAGATGGGACATGAAAGATAGGATTCTATTGGGAGAGCAGGAGTTAGCTAGCCAAAGAAGGGGGATCCCAAGTTAACAGGGGCTATATTCCAGCTTGACAGGGGTAACGAGTTTTAATTTAACCCTCATAACAATCTTAGGCAACAGGGTCTATTATCACCCACCCCCCACTTTTTTTTTTTATTATTATACTTTAAGTTCTGGGGCAGATATGCAGAACGTGCAGGTTTGTTACATAGGCATAAATGTGCCATGTTGGTTTGCTGCACCCACCAACCCATCACCTACATTAGGTATTTCTCCTAATGCTATCCCTCCCCTAGCCCCCCACCCCCCAACAGGCCCCGATGTGTGATGTTCCCCTCTCTGTGTCCATGTGTTCTCGTTGTTCAACTTCCCTTATGAGTAAGAACATGTGGTGTTTGGTTTTCTGTTCTTATGTTAATTTGCTGAGAATGATGGTTTCCAGCTTCATCCATGTCCCTACAAAGGACATGAACTCATCCTTTTTTATGGCTGCATAGTATTCCATGGTGTATATGTGCCACATTTTCTTTATCCAGTCTATCATTAATGGACATTTGGGTTGGTTCCAAGTCTTTGCTATTGTGAATAGTGCCACAATTAACATACGTGTGCATGTGTCCTTATAGTAGAATGATTTATAATCCTTTGGGTATATACCCAGTAATGGGATTGCTGGGTCAAATGGTATTTCTAGTTCTAGATCCTTGAGGCATTGCCACCGTCTTCCACAATGGTTGAATTAATTTACATTCCCACCAACAGTGTAAAAGCATTCCTATTTCTCCACATCCTCTCCAGCATCTGTTGTTTCCTGACTTTTTAATGATCACCATTCTGACTGGCGTGAGATGGTATCTCATTGTACCACCCCCTACTTTAAAACAGAAGCATAGAAAGACTCCATAACTTACCAGCTGGCAATACCAAGCCAGCAATACCAAGCTGGGAAGTAAGGAACCCAATAATGAGAACCCAGTTCATGAGTTCAAAACCTGTGTCTTCTCTATTCCTTAGTCCTTCATACACTTCTCTCTCATAAGGGTTGTGGAATTTGGCCTAGAGGCAGAATCAGTCTTCTTCTTGTTAGTGGGAGTCATATCTTCTTCCATGTGGAAATCCCAGAAGCTGATTGAGGTTGAAGGACTAGCATGAAATCCACACCCCAGAGTCCTTCTCCTGGCACACCCTGCTCCCGATTGCTCTGAGGGGAAGTTCATGGAAACGTATAGCACCCTGGGTTTGAATCTTCTTGATTTTGATACTATGGACACGGCACATGTGGAGAACTCCTAGTATCACTGGAGACAATGGGGGAGAATGAGAGGAAAACAATAGTCAACTTGGACTTGACCCTGAGGGTAACAGAGTCTTTGCTGTTATCAAACAAGGGAATGCCTCCCCACTACGTCTCAAACACTGCCTTTGAATTGTGTCTTTCTTCAAAGTAGTAAAGATTTGCTGTTAGAGAATTACATTTTATATCTGCTGTCTTGAAAAGAATGGGTTAGGCTGGGGCACGGTGGCTCACGCCTGTAATCCCAGCACTCTGGGAGGTCGAGGCAGGCGGATCATGAGGTCAGGAGATTGAGACCATCCTGGCCAACATGGTGAAACCCCGTCTCTACTAAAAATACAAAACAAATTAGCTGGGCATGGTGGTGCGTTCCTGTAGTCCCAGCTACTCAGGGGGCAGAGGCAGGAGAATTGCTTGAACCCAGGAGGCGGAGTCTGCAGTGAGTCAAGATCGTGCCACTGCACTCCAGCCTGGGCAACAGTGTTGGACTGTCCCCCCAAAAAAAAAGAAAGAAAAAAAAAGGGTTAGAAGAGAAAAAGACTAGAGGCAGGAAACCCAGCTAGGAGGGTTTATGGTAACACAGTGAAAGATGACAGCTGGGATGGGGGAAGTGGCCATGAGGTGGGGTATAAGAGGGGTTGGGCGTGGGAAATATGGAGGGATCAGACACAAGTGGGCTTGCTGACCAAGTGAAAATGCAGTAAGTGAGGGAAGGAGAGGTTAGGTCTGACCCCCAGGTTTTGCATTTGGGTGGTTGGGTGTATGGCAAGGCCATTTACTGAGGAGCAAATTGAGCAAGGGAGAGAGGTGTACAAGGAGTTGAATTTTGGACAGCCTTGTTTGAGGCGTCAGTGAATAATCAGAAGAGATGTCCAGTGGGCAGTTAGGTACCAAGATCTGGAGCTCAGGACAGAGTTAGGTCCATGGAGAGCAGTTGAAGCCATGCCATTGCTTCTTGGGAAAAAAAAAAAAAAAGAAAGAAAGAGCTACAAACTAGGCTGACAGCCTCCTGGATGGCATCAGACAGACAGGTTGGTAGCGCTGAGTTCAGCCACTGCCGACTTTTGGTGCTGATGTCTTTTGTGCCAGGTTCAGAGAAAGAAAGTGGTGACCTGGAGCCCACTCTCTGCCATCCTGCACCCTCGGACGAATGCCAGGCATCGAGCATGGTACCCTAGCCCCCTTTGGATTTCCTGGGTTTTGTTGGGCCCCAGTCACCACCTTAATGTTATTTAAATCTAGGGTTTTGAATTGAATGTTATTAAATGCCTCCTCAACCACATGATACTTGCGATGGGCCATAGTGAATGGGGGATTAGGCAGATAAATTGCCATTGTGATTCTAACACTATCGTCAGGTTTGCTAAGGACAATAATTATGTTGCTTACAGTGTTTGGAAATGTTGCCTAAATCTCCTCCCCACATGTTGTTTGTGATGGAAAACAATTAGACAAAAGGTCCTTTTGGTAAGCTGCCTGGGATTCAGATTGGCTTGATGAATGGGCTTTCTCCCAGACCCCGAGCATTTGTTAGAAGTAAATTATATGTTATTTCAAATCCACAACGTCTGCCTCCCCATGTTTATTGGGATAAATTAAATCTTCTAAGGAGGGTAAACAGAAGGCCCTGATAATTATTTGCTTCTGTATAATTTAAGCTGAAAAGGATATCACCAAGAGGAGGATAGGGGATAGAAACACCCTGCATTGTGCCCACCACAGAGAAGGCACAATAGGGAAATTTAATTTGATACTGATCTACACGCATCATATCCAGTCAGGATGGGCAGCCAGCTCTAGAGCTGTTTTCAAATGGGGCTTTTCAGTTGCAAATTTCAACTGAAATCATCCTGATTTGCTATTTGAGAATTAACTTTTATAATTTCAAGGGGATTCCTTGCCGAGGGAATGCTGCTTCTCCCATCAGACAGACTTCCTGTGCTCCTGACACCAGGGTGGGGCCTACCCCAGCCTTGCCTCAGCCCAGACCTGAAGCCTGCTTCATCAGCATTGGTAGGAATCCAGTAACGAATCCATCTACTCACATGTCCATCCACCCACCCACCCATCCACCCACCCATCCACCCATCCACCCACCCACCCATCCACCCATCCACCCATCCACCTGCCCATCCATCTGCCCATCCATCCACCCACCCATCCATCCATCCACCCATCCATCCACTCACCCACCCATCCACCCATCCATCCACCCACCCACCCATCCATCCACCCATCCATCCATCTTTACACATCCATCTGCCCATCCACTCATCCATCCACCCACCCATCCATCCATGCATCCATCCACCCACCCACCCATCCATCCACCCATCCATCCATCCATCTTTACACATCCATCTGCCCATCCACTCACCATTCCACAATGCTTAACGAATTTCTCTGTTGAATGCTGGTTCCCCAAATAACACCAACACAAGCTGTTGATAACACAAAGCTGTTGATTGCTCACTGTGGTAGGAAAGAATGCCACCTCTACAGAGCTTTTATAGCCTCTGGAATAGAAGAAGGCAAGGTTGGAATTTACTGAGAATTTACAGTTTGGTTTGGGGGGATCTTTCAGTGTGGGAAGTGTGGGAAGGCTGAATTAGGATTAGCTAAGGATCATTATACAACCATTCAGGATTGATGGAAACAGTGAGGTGAGTATTTTGGGAGTGAAGGATCTGAAGTGTCTTAGGGTGAAAACTGTCTGTTGATGATTCCCATTGAAGAGTTGATGTAATTTGGGGAAGTTTTTCTAATGAACAATCAAGTCATTTGCCTGGGCAAGAGGCTTCCAGAAAAGACAAGTCATGCTAATGAAGACAATGGGACTCAGAGCTGTTCATGTAGACAAGTGTGGTTTTGGTTCTCAGTGTCCAGGCTGAGTGTGGTGTAGACAGGTATTGTCCACACCTCCATGGTGTCTGGCTCACCATTGTTTCACCAGTAAAGCCATGCCAAAGTAGCCATGACCCCACATGTCAGAGATTCTTGTAAGCGGGAGAGAGAGGTATTAATGAGCACATAATTGCAGAGATAAATGCATAGGAGAGTGTGATATAGCGGGCAGATCTGACCTAATCAATGAGATCAAGAAGGCCTCCCTGAGAGAGAGGTGCTTAAACAGACATCTCCATCTGACCTGGAATGAACTAGAGGTGGCATGCAGTGGGCTGGAAGGGAGGGTGCCCAAGTGGGACCTCAGGGGAATCTGAGTCCAGCCGAGGTGCTGGGTCAGGTAGGAGCAGCTCTGCTGGGGTTCCATCTCCCTGCCCTGTCTTTGCATCTCTGTCCTGCATCCCAGCCCAACACCCTAGGGAAATCCCTAAGCATCACCAGGAAGCTGCCTGGCAATTTCCCTCTGGCTCAGGGGCAGGGGGGAGAGTGTGCCTGCAATGGTGTGGTGCACTAGGCCGAGGGAGAAGCAAGGAGGGGAGGGGAAAGAGGGAAGTGACTGCCAGCCCTGGTCTGCATCCCTAGCACCCCGGGCCAGGAACAGCTCCTTGCCTTGATCTCTGCCTGGCGCCTGCCCCAGGATGTCATCTGTGCTGCGAGGGGCCGGGAGGGTGTCCAGGCTCGGGTTTCACGAGCCAAGCCTGTGATAACATCTGGCTCTTGGGGTCCCAGGCCAGTGACCTCTTAGGCTCCCTGGTGCCTGGCAGTCTGCAGGGAAAGTTTCCTCTGCTCCTCAGCTGACAGGCATCCTTTGCTGATCTGCAGGGATTCGGGGTTAACCCAGCTTCCTGGCACCTCCCCAAGGGACTTGGCCTCCTTCACACAATGGTCTTGCAAGGTCCTGCCCCAGGGCTCTGCCGGGCTAAGCTTTGAAAGAAAATGCCATTCAGCATCACCAATCTATGCCCGTTGGCCTGAGCAACCGTGCAAGGACTGACCTACAAAATCCTAAATGTTACTGTTTTGGCTTCTGTGGTCAGCCTTAATCATCACTGGTAGAGCTGAGAGACATTTTCTAGGGTCCATTAGTAAATGCTGAAAGTGCCTTGTGATGCTTCTCCATGTGCAGGGTGGTTGCACGGCATAAGCTGATGCAGCCCTTGGCTGGCACCATTAGCCCATTGAACAGAGGAGGTGGGCGAGCCTGGTGGTTGTTTCCCAAGGACATGCCCCTGGAGATGGGGACTTCATGATGCCCGCCTACCCCCTGGCCTGACTGAGAGGTGTGGGATTGGAATCACTTGTGCCAGACCTTGGCTCACATCCGGGCCCTGTCTCTTCGTGTGTCCCTGAGCAAGTCGCATTCCTTCTGGATTCCAGGGAGAAAGCCGCATTGAGAACTGCAGTATTGCATGGATCTTCTGTAAGTCAGGGCCAGAGAGTTCAATGTCATGCCTAGACCACGTGTGTCAGAAATGCGGCTGAGTCAAGGAAGCAGATCTTTTGTTTTTAAAGAGTGGGCAAGTGCCTCTCTTCCCCACCTTCATCCGTTCCTGGGCCTGCACCTGCCGCCCTCTGTGGGGAGCCTTGCTGGCTGCCTCTCCCCTTGTTTCTGGTCCTCCTTGTGCTCAGCGTCTCTGCAACACTGGGCACAACCTCCTTTTTGAAGCTCCATTTCCTCTGGGGGAACACTTCCACCCCTTCTGGTCCTCCTTTCTCTGGAACCGCCCTGCCTGTTCCTTCAAAGGCTGCTCCCTCACCCTGACCCTTCAGGGATGCTCCTGGCCTCATAGGGACCTCCTCTCCCCTTCCCCTTTCCTCTATCCAAAGTGTGGTTCTCAAAGTGTGGCCCCCAGACCAACGGCCAGCATCACCTGGGGTCTTGTTAGAGCTGCAGCTTCTCCGGCCCTCCTCCAGCCCACTGGAGCAGAAACTCTGGGAGTGGGTCCAGAACCCTGTGTGGTCCACTGGCCTGGCCTGGCCTGGTGATCCTGACAGCCTTCCTAACCTGTGATAAGGGAATGATGCCCAAGTTTCTCTCTCTAGCCTGGACCTTCCCTCCTTGTGCCCAGTGATTTTTATGAAAGTTCAGCACTTTCTCGGGATATGATGAATGAGATTCACAGAAAGAGCTGGAAGAAGCCTTGGGGACAGGTCTATTGGCACAAGCCTTTCACTTTGATGATGGGAGTCATAGGCCATGGAAGGGTTAAGTGGTTGTGTCATGCACACAGCGTCTCATCCAAAGGGGCCTTTCCTTTTCAGCGGCAGACCCTGTCTCGAAATAATCCACAGGCGAGGGAGGTTGAGGTGTTTATTTCATTGGCATGGACATCAGGAAGACCCAGGCCAAACCCTCCTTCTCTGTTTCTGGAGCCTGCACGGAGTCTGAGCCCTCCCTTCAGAGTTGCACAGAGCGCTGCTCTCAGAAAGTCACCCAGAATAAGAGCCTCTCATTGATTTCCATTAGAAAACAGTGTTAATGAATAAGGATTACTATTCCTCAATACGTCCCTGCACTAATAAGATTCTGATGAGATACTAATTAGTCCCCTCCTTACGAGCCTGTTAAAAATCTCCTGGGCCATCCTGCACTGTGCTCTATACACCTGGTCTAGCAGGCTCCTCAAAAGGCAAAAGCTGCCAGGAGTCAAGGCTTGTCTGGGCCTCCTTGGGAAAGCTGCTTTCCTGACAGGTCTGGGCTGCTGTTGGCATGGCCATGGGATTAGGCATGGGTCACAGCTGGGGTCACAGGACAGAGATCAAATGTCGGCACTTGGGGGCCAGGGCAGGGCTCATGACACACAAATGATGTTGTTTTCCTAAGTGGCTCATCTTCCAGTCCAAGCCTAATTCCAGGGAGGGGGAAGCATTCAAGGGGCAGCAGGGATAGAGGTTTGGAGGCTGGGATCTGGACTGGCGAGGGAGGCTGCCATCTCGGTCCTCCAGGAGCTGCTGTCACCTCCCACAGGGGAGGCGGCACACACGAGCCACAGGAGTTCAGAGTCTCCAAAGAAAGGCCGGGGTGCAAGCTCAGTGGCACGTCGCGGAGGTGATTCCCGTCTTACACATCGTCTCCATCCCTCCTGCACCAAGGAGGGAAGTGCTACTTTTAAAAATTGAGATGAAATTTATATAATATATTTATATAATATAAAGTTAACCATTTTAAAGGGAATGATTGGGTGATATTTAGTACATCACAGTGTTCTATAGCCACCACCTGTATCTAGTTCTAAAACATTTTCATCACCCCAAACAAAACCCTGTACCCACTGAAGAGTTTTTTCCATTTCTCCTCCTAGCCTTGCAATGACCAATCTGCCTTCTACTTCTATGGATGTACTTGTTCTGGACATTTCATGGGAGCGGAGCTATACAATGCCTGTACTTTCATGCCTGGCTTCTTAGCATGTTTTCAAGGTTCATCCATGCTGGTGCATGTGTCAGAACTCCATTCCTTTTTATGGCTGAGTCATATTCCATTGTGTGCACAGACCACAATTTGTTTATCTGTTCATCTGCTGAAGGACACTTGAGCTATTTCCACCCTGGGAGGTGTTATTTTTATTGGCATTTCACAGATAAGATAATTCAGAGTTGGACTCTCAAGTTCACCCAGCTGGTCAGTGACAGAACTGAGTATTAACTTGGGCTTCTCCACTCTCTCCCCTCCACAGGGATGAACAGCTTATCCTGGGTTAAAAGGGGGAAGCATTCTTGTTCTCTGGCACTCCTGTCCTGTGACTCTGTAAGGAAGACGTTTTTTGGTCTGTGTTGAATACCATTGTTGAGGTAGAAAATGAGAATCCTCAGAGAAGGTTAATCTCGAATTCAACAGAAATAACCTCACCATGATGATACTATTTCTTCTTTTAAAAAATCATTCTTACTGAGGTGTAAGTTATATGCAATAAAATTCACCAAGTTCAAGTGTATAATTTGATGAATTTTGACACATGTAGGCAGTTGTACAACCATCTCCATAATCAGATGGAAAGTATTCCCATCACCTCACAAAGTAATATAGTTTGGATTCATCCCCTCCAAATCTCATGTTGAAATGTGATCCCCAGCATTGGAGGTGGGCCTGGGGGGAGGTGGTCGGGTCATGGGGGTGGATCCCTCAAGGACTTTGTACTGCCCTTGTGGTCATGAGTGAGTTTTGGCTCTATTAATTCACGTGAGAGCTGGCTATTTAAAAGAGCCTGGCATCTCTCTTGCTCTCTCTCTCTCCTCTCTCTCTCTCTCTCTCTCTCTCTGTCTCTCTCGCCATGGGACACACCTGCTCCCCCTTCGACTTCCACCATGAATGGAAACTTCCCAAGGCCCTCACCAGAAGCAGATGCCAGAGCTATGCTTCCTGTAAAGTCTGTAGACCCATGAACCAAATCAACCTCTTTTCTTTTATAAATTACCCAGCTTCAGATATTCCTTTACAGCAATGCAAAATGGACTAACACACTCCTTTACAGCCTTCCACTCCAAGCCTGAGCTTCTATTTAGCATAATGCTCTAAAATTCACTCCTGTTACAGTCATCAGTAGTTTCCTCCTTTATTGCCAAGCAGTGTTCACTTACTTGGACACGCCACAATTTATCTTTTCCCCAATCGACGGACATTTGCATTACTTCCCATTTTTGGCTAATATGAATAAAGCTTCTCTAAACATTGGTGTATAGCTTTTGTCTGGACTTAAGAGTGAAATTGTTGGGTCCTATGGTAAATATATCATCATATTCCTGCTCAGAGAGGTGGCTTCCTGTGACCAGTTTTCTCTTCAGGATCCATATTGGGTCCCAGGCACCCTAAAACAAGGCCCATAGGTCTTTTCTGGGAAGGGAGAATATTATATATAGTGGAAATAAAGAGATGGTCAAAGTATGATTTTGTGAATTTCATAGCATATTGCCCTACACAAAAATCTCTTCTTAGCTTCACGATGCTTAAAGAATAATGAGAAGAAAGTTCACAGGGAATCTGCTTGATAGATGAAGTACATTAACCATTTAGTGAGTGGGTTCCAAAATTATTACAGACTGGTTGCTCAATTAGGATGGAAGCAGGCCTCTCTGGGGAAAGTAAGGTCTAAGTAAAGGTTGGGGTATACCTTCCTACAAGCAGCTCTCGGAGAAGCTGGCTCAACCACAAGGGCAGAGATCTGGAGGTCCTGTGTAAGGACCCTCGATACCAGGGGACTGTACTGGAGCCAGTGATTAGCCCCGAGGCTAACAGGCCATTGCCCGGTTGCACCTGAGCTCTTGGTGTTGGAGAAGCAGCTGTGATGGCAGACACACTGGTTATCTTTTGAAGCAGCCAACAGTGTAGCCTGCCATGGCCTAAGCTCTCCAAATGCTCATTGAACTCTTGGAAACAGAATATGTATTCTGAAGTCCAGTAGCTGAGGTCCATAACTCACAAATGGGAATTCTGATAAGGTCTGACGTCACATTCCGGAGAGGAGGCGAGTTCACTCCAAGTTTTCCCACAGAGGATCTGATGAGATGTCCCACTCTCAAAGGGAGCGTGGAATACACAGTAAAACATATGTCATTCACGTAGTAAACTATGTAAGTGCTTGAGATCATTTCAAAGTGGCATCACAGGAAGGCCTGTGCTTTGCCTGTGGGTTAAGGTCTACCTGTCCTGGCCTGGAGTAATCTCGTGCTGCTCAGAGGTTGGTCATTAGGCCCTCCCAATGACACAGGCATTTGGGAACTGGGGATAAAGCTAGCATTTAAAAAACTCTCATCTTGATATTCTGAACTGATGACTTAGAGCAATGGTTCTTGGTTTGAGTGGTTATTTTCAAGAGCCTTTATCAAAGGGCTTCCTCGCAGGTACCCCTGGGTCCCTAATGATGGCAAATGGCCCCTCTTCTTTTTTCTTAGATAAACTGGGGCTCTTGCTACATTAAAATTTCTGGGTGCTGAGGTGACGAGGTAGGGCCACTTATCACTGCCTAGCTGGAAGGCAGTTAAGTTCTTCCCAGTCAATAGGCCTCTATCTACCTGCTGTTAGAATTTTACTAGGCTGGGGAATTGTGAGATCCATACACTGTTTGAAATGGAAAAGGGAAATGAGTTAGGGAAATGTCCAGGCAAATGTCTGTGTGTTTGGAAACAGAGCTATTCTCTTCTAGGTCGTTTCTAGTGGGGTCATTTGCATGCCCATCTGATAGCAGGGGCACAGCCAGGCCCAGCAGATATAACCCATCTGGACCTTTGAATGAAAAATAAACATTGGCTTCTTTTAGTTTTCAAAGGTCATTTGCATAAAAACTTGCAGGATTTCCAAGGTCTTGGCAGTGGGATGGAGAGTGGGAGGTGGAGAAGAGGAAGTTTGCATGATGCTGGGACAACAGAACAAAACGGTTCAGGTTAACCCTTATTGCTTCCTTGTAAATTTGCAAAGATATGAAGTCCAGAGAAGTCAGGGTGGGGGCCCTGATCCTTGCTCTGGTTCCACTTCTAATTTCCCACTTGACCCCTTTCGACCTTAGTTTCTTCTTCTATAAAGTGAGTGAATGAGCCAGATCTCTGAGGTTGTTCATTCATTCAAGCCATTGGCATTTCTTGAGCACATATTATGTGCCAGGCATTCTGCTAGAACAGTAAGATACAACGACACAGACAAGGTCCCTGCTTTCAAAGAGCTCCCAGCCCAGTGGGGAGTCAGATGGGCTAGCAGACACCCAGCCCGCACTGTGATATCGGTGTTCAAGAACGGAGATAAGCCTCGTGTTGGGGGATAGGAATGACCTTGGATAGGTGGCATAGGGTAAAGAAAGGTTTTCAGAGGTAAGCAATGCTACTTGCCAGTTCTGACTCTGAAGTCTCAGGCTTTTGCACCTGCCCTCTCTGAGAGTTCTTGATGGGAGATGATCTGGGGGATCATATCCAGATGATAGCCAGCATGTCTCTGATATTGACAGACTCCTCTTATAGGTGTAAGTAAAAAGTTGTAAGTGCCATCTGCCTCTGAATTAGGGCTGCCTTCTCCTCCCTGCTGTCCTCTCTCCTGGGTTCTCCATTAGATTTTCCAGAACAAAGATATGGAGTTCAGTCGACAGTGGAAGTGATTTCACCCCAGCCTCGACCTTGGTGTTTATGGGACTGTGTCTCTGCTCAGGCCCAGCCTCTGGGTTTAAGATATCAAAGTGAAATGTCGATGTCATTTTAAGTGCATAAAAAGAAAAAGAGGTGGTAATTCCAGCAGAAATTACCCTAAGTTCATTTAAAACATCCTGTGCAAGAGTTAAAGTCCAAAAGTAAAGAAAATAATTGCACATTTTGAAAAAAAAAAAAAACTAGCTGAGGCCCTCCCAGCCGAGAGAGAGAGTACCATCAGCAGAAAGAGCTCTGAATGGGATCAGGAAACTTGAATTCTGACCCTAGCTTTGTCTCTCACCAGGAAAGACCTCCAGGACTGAGTTTTCCCGTCTGTAAAATTCACAGGTTGGACCAGACAGGCTGCAGGTGTCTTTGGTGCACGAATGTGGCACTTGGTCAGCTGACGGGAGTATATTGTCTTTAGTGTAGCTGCTGGGGAAAACTTAATTCCCAGAATCCAGTGGAATGGGCTCCGGCCCAGCCAGCACCAATCAGACGACAGAATGAACCAGCGTGAAAGGAGAGGCTACCTCTGGCAGATGAATCGGTTTTTGTCCTTTTTGAAGGCTCATATTACATGGAGTTTCTCAAAGAGCTGCTTTGGTGGGTGTTTCCCCAACTGGGTGTTTTCCCAAATGCTTGTGGGTGCATCATCTGCCTATGGACATGCCCTCTAAAGAATTTGTTCTACGCCCAGATCCTTAGCAAGATGGCTTTATTGAAGAAACACAAGCTTTATCCGCCCCAAACCATTGAGTCTGGCCTCCTTTGGTCCCCTTCGCCTTTAAGAATTCTTATTGTGACTAACTGCACTCTTCGGGCACAATTAATTAAATCAATGGCCCTCTCATAAATTTAAAAATACATCTCCCATGTCTTTAAATCTCTGAATCCCAGCTGGGAAACTGAGAGGCGTGAAATACACAGTCATCACGTCACAGCCACGGAGACTGTGTCCCGGAGCTGTGATTCCGTGATAAATGTCTCCCAGCCACACGGCCACAGTTTGGTTATGCCCTAGAGGCGACGGGGAGGCTGGGAAGGAGAAGGGGTGGCTGGTTATTGGGCTGCCCTGCCATGTGCTTTGGGGATTGGTGTAGACCGGAGGCTCAGACAGCAATGTCGGGCAAGGTCAGGGCTCTCTAGAAAGGTCATAATAAAGTTGTCTTCATCTGTGGATTTGGAAAGAGTTCTGGGGAATTTCACTAAGACTGCTAGAAAGCAACATATGGGGGCTTGTGTTCTGCCCATTCCTCTGAGTGAGAAGAGGCTGAAAGGAACAACTTTCATGACTTCTCCTGCCAGAAGTGAGAGGGCACAGTCCTGGAGTGGCAAACACCCCTTCCAAACATGGCTTTACTGAGGAGCTATGAAGCACCAGGTGCCGACCTCGGCATTAGGGGTGCAGTGGGGAGAAGTGGGCCAGTCCTGTGGATGGTTGGCAGCCTGGAAGGGGTTTCAGGGCAAGGTGACCACAGAACAGGTGCTACTGGAAGGCACCTGTGGGCACCCTGCCATGCTGGGATGGAACCTCCAGGGGAGAGGACTTCAAGCTGATGCTGGAAGAATTGAAGGTTGCTAGGACTTTCCCAGGTAAAAGATAAGGATGAAAGGTGATGTCGGAAGAAGGAAAAGTGTTCCATGCAGTGGGGATGGAAGTGGGAGAGAGCACAGCACAGACTTTAAGGAACTAGTGTGAGTCAGATCGGGAGAGCATGGGGAGAAGGGCAGGAACTAGCTGGCTGCGATCTAGGCCTGGCACTGAGCTCTGGACAGCCTAGAAGCTGCCATCACGGGGAGCTTAGATGGTGGGTGGGACGGAGTGGCTCAAGGGTATAGGGCGGGCTCCAGGCTGGTAGCACGTGCTTTTGGTGCATTTTGGGAATTCACTTTATGACTCAATTTGAAACATTGTTGAGGTTGAGGCTTTTCTGTCCTCTTTCGTTTCAGTAGATTCATTTTTATGACAATTCTTATTTATTTATTTATTTATTTATTTATTTATTTTCAGTTCATATTGCTCCCAGTTCACTAAGAATTGTATTTCGCAAAACACTGTTTTCTGAACTCCTTGACTTTTCACCATTGCAAGTTGTTTTGTTTAGGACAAATGAGGGAAAGCCCCAGTCACACATGCTAATAAAACTGCAGGGCTCCTGATCTCCCCGTCTTCCAGCGCTGCCAGGCACTCCTGGGATGGAAGACCCGAGTGTGAGCAGCTTCAAGATGCACCGTGGGGTGGAGTGGAAATTTACAAACCCTGTGATCTCTCTCTCCCAGTATCAATACGCATCTCATATCCTGCAGTTTGAATGCAGCACCTCACTCGTTCTCACCAAATCCTGGAAAAGGAGTGCTGTTTTCCCATCTTGCTGACCTCATCTAGGGCTCTGAGAAGATCCCACAACCACCCAAAGCAAGAAAGTGGAACAAGACTTGAGCCCAAGGACAGCATCCCCTCCGCCAACCACAGCACCAACACTGTGGGTGGGGAGAGTCACTGTGTTGCTCCAGCAACCATCACTCAAACTCCCACTTTTGAAGGAGCTGGTGAAACCTGGGCTCCTGCAGAGAAGCAAACACGGCCCTTGTGTGTCCTGTGGGCCTTGAAAACGCCCAGGTGCTCATGCCATGCTGAAGGTTTGGTGCACAGAGGTACAGTCAGAGCAGGGTGGGGAACTCTTTCTTTTTGCAGGTTCATGTGAGTGCCCCAATATTTCCAAACCCACCTGGCAAAAATGATTGGCCAAAACTGTTAATTTTAAACTTATTATTTTACCAGTGGAATTTTAAGATGATTTAAAAACAATTAAAGGCATATCTATATTGATGGATGGGTAGGTAGATAGACAGGAGGTATAGATATAAATTATGTGCTGGGCTGACAATAGAAGAGAATGGGGCCTCACTACGGCTCCCCACGCCTTCCTCACTTCCCCCTTCCCTTTCCCCTTCCTTGTCATCTGGCCCCTGCATCTGCATGAGCACCATATGAAAATATTCTTGAATGTATGTCTATTTTCAGCTTATGCTTGGTTCTTAGCATTAAAACAAACCCTGGCACCTCATTACACACTGTATGAAGCAGAACCGCCTTTCATTTTTAAAACTGTCTCCTTCAAGCTCCAAAAAGTGCTTTCTAGTTTTTGCAGGAAGCCACATGATTTCTTGGGAAAAGCGCTGGTTCTGGAGTCTGACAGGCCTGGGTTTAATCCCAGCTGGGTGGTACTAAATATTGACGATCTCCTTTTTGAGTGTCAATTCTATCCTAGGTAAATATCCACCATGCAAAGATTTGTGCGTATTGAATTAGACATTGCATGTGATGTTTTCCTTCTCCCAGGGTCCTGGGTTTTAAAGTCCTGGTTCACTTGTCCATATTCTTTATGACTTTTGGATACCATATCCTTTCTGCTGTACCTCATCACTATTCTTCCCTCTTTATAACCTGGACCTGGCTGAAGAGAAAAGGAATGCCCTTTGCTTATTCTGGACTGGTCTGATTCTATAAAGCTGGCGCCTAAAGCAGCCCCTTATTTTTTATTTCTTAAAGCTCATTCTGACTCTGACCTTTCATTGAAGTGAGCAGTGACTCCACCCCAACATGGTGCCTTTAGACTCTGCTTGCATGAGGTCTCCAGTGGGCGGGTGGTGAGCGGAGCTCCCTAGGCCTCAGAGCCCCCTCCTCTGGGGCTTCTGCTCTAGGCAGCACTCTGTGACATCATCAATCATCCTCCACTGGCAGCCCCCACCCCAGGCCCCTCACTTCTCTCTGCAGGTTACACCACCCCCAACCTGGACCTCATCCAATAGGCTCGTGGTCTCTGATGGTCCCGGACCACTGATTTGAGGCCTTTCTGCTTCCTTTGATTCAGTCTTTGGCAGAAACCCAGGGGCAGGAGTCCTTGATGGCACCTGGCCCTTTCTAGTCACCGACAAGGGAAACCTGAGAAACCATTCTCAGAAATGGAACTAAATTGTGAGTGAATCTGTCCCCATCTGGAGAAGAGACGAAGATTTGGGGCAGTAACAAAGGCTCCTTTGATTTCTGTTAATTAACTACTTTGGACTCTGGGGGTCTGGAGTGGCTTGCGTTTGACACACAAAGAATCTGGGGCAAGGATGATACCCACGCACAGGGTGTCTGCACTGGAAAGGGCTCCGTGTATTTACCTGTAGGGCAATTCAATTAAAACTCAAGAAAGGGGTAAATCTATGAGATTAGCTCCGGGAACAATGGCGTTGATTGTGGCTGGCCCTCACAATCCCTACGAAAGCAGATGTTAAGCAAATATTTTGATGGCTCCAATCAGCCCCAGTGTGAATCTCCTGTTTTTGTTTTTCATTTTCTCCAGAGATGGGAATTCTGCAGTCTTCATCGGTAGCCCGCTTTGGTGATCTACTTAAAATTGGTGATCTATTTAAAAGACTCCATAGAGAGAACTTGATTGTAAATATCCAAATGGAGGGGCACGATTCATTAATACAGAGACATTCTGGGGTTCCCCACTCGGCCTTTGCTCCTCCCCATTCTCAGAAGCACCCTTCATTACCGGAGAGGTTTCTCGGACGTTTGTGGCAGGCTCAGGAAGAAGAGGAGAGGTAGAGGGGGAAAAGTGTATAGACTGGGGGCTGGGGGCAATATTGCTGGGAGGACCCTCAAAGGAAGCCACTAGAGTCTTCTAGATGTTTGGAAGACAGCAGTAGTTGAGCAGCTGCAGTGTGTGAGAAAAAAATGACACGATGGAAAAGGAATTTAAGAAATGTTGTCCTGGGCCACATATTCCCTTCATGTATGTATGTATATATTCATGTATACATGTATGTAGGAATGAGGGTAAGCAGAAACGTACATAGAGAAGTTGAAATGCTGTAATAAATTTTTGGTTGCCAGACCACACTCATTTGACCATGATGCCATTCAGAGACTGAACCACTTGGGACCCAGCTTCACTGGGGTGATACATACTTACCTACAGACTGACTTGGTGATTTTTCTGTTAAATTATTATTATTTTGTTTTTAATGAAGGAAGAATAAGACTTGGGATATTTTAAAGATACTGAAATAGAAATAGAGAAAAATGGATGGAATTTAATAAAACTTTGGAATTTGAACAGCATCCAAGCCTGCCTTTGAAATGGGATCATCACCTCTCCTCTTCCTGCCTTTCCTTTCCCCATCTGGGATGGATGCCAGGCTCTGCAAGGCAGAAGGCCCACCTATGCTGCTCATATGGGAGCCCCAGGGCCATTGCTTGGCACAGAGTAGGGCTTCAGTGTGTATTTGTTTAGTGATGAAGGAATCAAAGAAACATCAAGTTCTCAATGGCTGCAATTATATGACCACTTAAAAGAGGATGAAGCCCATCTGGTTTCCACATGAGCGTCTCTGAAAGCAAGAGTTTGAGCAACTCAAATCTGAAGTCCTGTCCTGTGGGCCAGATGCTGTGGGGACTTCCTTGCTGTGGCTCTTGACTCTGTTTTTACAAAGCAATCAGGCTGCATTTATGATAATATTGGTCAAACTGAGGCAAGTAATAAAATTCGAGTGGTAGATATGGAATCAGTTCATTTGAACATTTTTAGCTTCACATTTTTCAAATGGCCATTTGGCTTTGTATAGACACAATGAAAGAATTATGACTTTTGGCTAACTTTACTGAACAAGGCAATAAAGTATAGTTGAAGTATATACTGCCTTTTGATTTTGTGGGGCAGGGAATGTCACTATATCACGAATTATTCTATTTCGTTGACGTGGACTAGAGTCATAGCATTTTTTTTGGGGGGGACAGTCTCGCTCTGTCGCCCAGGCTGGAGTGCAGTGGCACAATCTCAGCTCACTGCAAGCTCCGTCTCCCGGGTTCACACCATTCTCCTGCCTCAGCCTCCCAAGTCGCTAGGACTACAGGCGCCCGCCACCACGCCTGGCTAATTTTTTGTATTTTTAGTAGAGACGGGTTTTCACCGTGTTAGCTAGGATGGTCTTGATCTCCTGACCTCGTGATCCGCCCACCTCAGCCTCCCAAAGTGCTGGGATTACAGGTGTGAGCCACCGCGCCCGGCCTAGAGTTATAGCATTCTAAAGAGAAGGAAAAGTCCTGGGCTCAGCCCATGAGCTTTGGGAGGGGAAGGGCAGGCAGTCCAGGGAGAGAGGTGTTCATGCACTGAAGGGTCCCTGAGAAAAGGAATCTTAGGTCTGCTTAGATGGGTCACTTGGCCTCTCTGAGCCTCAAACTTCTCTGGAAAACATGGAGAATTAAGTTACCTGACTTAAGTTACCATGACTTCTTTATGTCGTGATCGTGTGGATTGTGAAGAAGAGGCACCTTATAGTATTTTGTAGACTCGGAAGTACCATGCAAATCTATCTCATGTTCTGTTAGTTTAAAGCAACTCTACCTCAGAGGCCTAGAATATATAACATATATGGCTACATGAAAAGATAAATCTTAATATTTATTTTAAGGGTCAATAATACAGAATTTGTTAGCTACATAATCATTATTTACCTACAATTGCAGATTACTTTATGAGGATAATGACTCTTGGGTAATTGCTTTGTCACAGCAAGATATCCACACACTTATAGCCAACCATGTGAATTATAGCTTTTTAATCTCACAATTACAGAGCAGTGTGAAGGCTACCAAAGCGGCTGAGATATAATTGCTAATTGCCAAACAGTGCACTGGGACTTTGTTTATTTCCCATCATGACAGTTTAACAGCAGGATGAAAAGTGAGGAGCATCATTTGGGCATGGTTTGCATATGTCTAAGTGAAGACTCAGCCCCAGACTTTTCTGAGTTGTATTCTTTTAGTTGGCGTTTTAATAGGACTTTTCCCAACTTGAGATGCAAACATATAAATTGGGAGACTTGCTTTCAGTTCCTCCAAAGGATGACATGATGGCAGATGGAACAGCCTGGACGTTTCCTCTTGAATTAGTGCCCGCTTCATCTAAGGTCCTCAGTGAAGGGTCAGCATGGAGGTCACAACCCTAATGAAGAGAGTTGGGATCAATACAGACAGGGATCATTGACTCACATTCAAGCCAATAAGTATCGATTCAACTCCTTGCGGAGAGAAAGCCAGCCCTGGAGTGGGGCTCTCTGAGACTGGAACTTGTTTCCACCATTTATGAATTGTATGACCCAGGCCCCGTTACTTCTCTCTGATCTTTAGTTTCGCCATCTGTAGAATGGGAATGATAATAACAGAAGCTCCTTTGGGGGTTGTGGTGAGGTAGAGATGAGCTAAATGAGATGATGCAGGCTAAGAGCTTGGAGCAGTGCCTGGCGCGCAGGCAGAAGGTTGGCCACATTGCCATTGGTGCCCATCTGGTGTGACCTGTGCTGATGCCTTCTTACACTAATTCCTTAGGTCAGTGTTTCATAGAAGCCCACCCATCTCACAGGAGTCCTCGCATGTCTGATGTGCTGCTTATCTAACTCTATAGAGGTAATGCTCTATCAGCTTGAAATGATCCTGCCTTGGGGGCTGGAAGACAGTGCTGGCAGATCCTTCTCCTCCACATTGCCAAATCCTTCATCTCCTGAGAACCTGTCATCTGCTGCACATAAGAGGACTTTGCAATCGGAGCTTCCCTGATGCTTAGAGATGTTCCCAGACACATTTTACTTTTTAAGGCTAATGAATCAGACTTAGCTCACAGGGTTTTTGTGCAAATGTTCTTAGTTTTCAAGCCTGGCTCTGCCTGGCCTCCAGCCCTCCCTTGCTAGAAACTCTCTGCCCAGAAGCACTTACTCTTGTACTTTAAGTCACTGCCTTCTTCCTTCCATGGAAATTCCTCTTTACTTGCCAGGCCCCACACGAATTCCAGCCTCTCATGGAGCTGTTTTTTCTCTATCCAACCTGCAGATTCATGAGCCGTCCCCAATCTACATGGGTGATTTCACAAGTATGTTCACCAGCAACTCAGTCAGATTTGCACAAATAAGACCTTCCCCTGAGGCTGGGTGTGGTGACTCATACCTGTAATCCCATCACTTTGAGAGGCCGAGGCGGGAGGATTGCTTTAGCCCAGGAATTCAAGACCAGTCCTGGCAACAGAGCAAGACCCTGCCTCTACCAAAATAATAATAATGATTAGCTGGGCACAGTGGCATGTGCCTGTAGTCCCAGCTACTTGGGAGGCTGAGGCAAGAGGACTGCTCGGGAACAGGAAGTCAAGGCTGCAGTGAGCTATGGTCGCACCACTGGACTCCAGCCTGGGTGACAGAGACAGACCTTTCTCAAAACACAAAACAAAGCTAACCTTTCCCTGAATGCTCAGAACTTCACCTACTCAGCCACTACTCTGTCTTTCAACATCCCAGCCCAACTGATAGATTTCTTTGGAGACTGCCATCATGTCTGAACTCCCCCATCCCAAAGCCTTCATATGTGTCTTCTCGGTAGCCAGACAGAAGTTCTTTCTGTCTGAGAACTTCCAATAGTAATGTTTATGGCAAGGGACTTCTGGATTCTTCCCTCAGGAACAGTCCTGGGAAAATCTCAAGGGAAATTGAGTGCACAGTTGACATTTACATTGAAATTCAGATTTCTGCTTCTTCTAAAACCATAGTCCCAAGGGGTTTTTAATGCATGGAAAAGAACTTGGAAAGTGAAAGGGGGGAAAAAGTGCTTTTGATGGAAGAGAGGAATGAGCTGGTTCCAGGTGAAAGCACTTCTGGGGTCTATTTGGCAAAGTATTTTCTGACCCATTTTTGTGACTGTCAGGAGATGCCTTCTCACAATTCTGCTCATCACAGGCCTAGAAAACACAATCTGTGGGGACACAGGGCTTTAGACAAATGGAAGTGGGTGCATTATGAATGTTTGTCTTTTTAGCATAAATGCATGATGATTGGCTGCGTTCAGTTCATCTTTTTAGTGACTTCAAAACCAAATGCAGAAAAAACACACTATCAAAGCTAAAAAGGCCAAAGGGTGTTGGTGCACAAATTTAATACTGGAAGAATGAATATTTTTTTCTTTCTTTCTTTCTTTTTTTTTTTCCTGATATGAAAACAGTGAAAGACTTTCTATTCCAGGTACGAGTCTTTGGTAAGAGACCATCACTTTCTAGGCAAGTTGGACCCCCCGTTAACCTAGAAGTTCTATGTGTTGGTCTGTTGATCAGTGTGTCTGGTGAGAAGGAAGGATCCGGGGGAAGCAGCTCCAGACCCAGGACCCAAGTCTGAATTCCTTGTCCTCCACTTTTACATGGCCTTGGGTGAGTTGCTGATAGTCTTAGCCTCAGTTTCCACATCTCTGAAATGGGCAGAATAATAGTTGCCTTGAAGTGACAGTGTGGGGCTGTGTATAAAAGCCCAGGGTAGATGCTCAGGAAATGTTATCCTCTCTTTCATCTCCTTCTTTTCCCTCCCTTTCTTCCCTCCCTCCCTCCCTTTTTGGAGTATGTTTTCAGAGGAGGAGGCATGGGGGAGAATAGTAAATTATTTGAAGATCTGGGGAAATAGGAAAGCTTGAACAACTGAAAAATGTTTCTTGGAGTGTGGTTTCAGGACACTCCCGTTTGAGGTACCAGAAGTGCTTATGTCAAATGCAGGGTTCTGAAACCAAGCCCTGGGGGCACGCCTTGGGAATCTGTATTTTAAAGTGACAGGTATCCCAGACGCTGTTGAGCGCTTGCAAATGGCCATTGCCTTTCTTTCTTCAGACAAGAATCCTAGTTTTGTTCACTCCTCCTGATAAAAAAGAAACTCAAGGGTAAATCCTGATTGGTCTAAACAAATCAATAATCCCCTAGACCCCCTGCCAGTGCCGGTTTAGTGAAGGGCCAGAGACCGAGTCTTGACCAGTGAAATGTGAGAGAACGTCTGCTCTGCGGGTGGGTGGGGGGAGGCTTCTTTGTTCTTTGCAAGTCACTGCTGTGGTTTAAATGTTTGTGTCCCTTCCAAAATTCATGTTGAAATGTAAATCCCAATGCAGTGGTATTAAGAGGTGATTAGGCCATGATTAAGAGGATTAGACCATCCTTGTAAATAAATTAATGCCCTTGTAAAGGAGGCTTCATACTTCATTCACTCCTTTTTGACCTTTCATCTCTTCTGCCCTGTGAGGACACAGCATTCGTCCCCTCCAGAGGACACAGCACCAAGGCGCCATCTTGGAACTAGAGTGGAGCTTTCACCAGACTGGAACCCGTGGGTGTGTTGATCTTGTGCTTCCTGACCTCCAGAACTGTGAGAAATGCATTTCTGTTGTTTATAAGTTACCCAGTCTCAGGTATTTTGTTACAGCATCACAAACAGACTAAGACAGTCACTTAGAGGAGAAATCCTGTCTTCCACTACATGCCTTGTGTCTGTGTGTGGTGGCTGGAGCTGGAGCAGCCATGCTGCAACCCAGGGGTCAGCCAACGGCAAGGCTGAGAGTGTTATCACTGATATGCCAGGTGGTTCTTTGTTGTTTTGAGAAAGAATTTTAATTGAGAGAATTATGTAACTAAAATTTACTATTTTACAGTATACAATTCAGTGACTTTATTTAGCATATTCACAATGTTGGGCAACCATCATTACTATCTAATTCCAGAACATTTATATCACCCTGAAAAGGTGATATAGTAATAATTAATAAATTATTAATTATTCTTAATTTTTCCCTTCTTCAGCCACTGGCAACCACTCTCTGCTTTCTCATCTGCTTTGTCTGTATGGACTTGCCTATTCTAGACATTTCATATAAATGGAATCATACAATATGTGGCCTTTTGTGCCTGCCTTCTTTCACTTAGCATCATGTTCATCCACAATGTGGCATGTCAGGACTTCATTACTTTTGGTAGGTGCATAATATTCCATTGCATGAACGTATATGTGTGTATACATACATGTGCACATATATACACACACATACATGCATATATATACACATATATAAATACATACATACCACATTCATCTATTCATCAGTTAATGGACATTTGGGTGGTTTACACATTTTGGCTACTATAAATAATGCTGCTAGGCACATTTGTATAGCAGTTTTTGTGAGGACATATGTCTTCCATTCTTTTGGGTATATACACCAGGTGGTTCTTGTACTTCTAAATTTGAGTGGTCTGGCAGAATGGTTCAGAGGTAAACTATGGAGCTTGACCTTTGGGAACAATTCCTGGCTTTTGCACTTACTGGCTAGGATACTTTGGGCTACTGTTTACCACTGGTTACTGACCCCCTTCCCACCCACTGTTCTTTGACTCTTCATCTGTCAGTTAGTGATGAGAAATACATTGTTGCCACAGGATCACAGTGAGGATTAAATGAGTTAATCCATGAATGTTCCTTAAAACCCTGCGTGGCACATAATAGTTGCCCAATGAATGTTAGCTGTTGTTATTGATGCCATATCCACAGGCCAGAAGGAGCTCACTGCAGACTCTCCTGCTGAATTTATTCTTACCTGCTTCTGGGGAGCCAAGGTCAGAGTTATAAATTCTTCTTTAAAAACACCAGCATCATCTCCACCAGTCCCTTATGGTCCAAAGATGAAATGCACACTGGTCAAACCAGAAGAGTGGCCAGTAGCACTTCCCAGTTTCTTCACTTTCTTCACTTTGGGATAATTATTGAAAATAAAAGCTTGTTCTTTCCATAAAAAGCTCGTGCCCAATCTGCTTCACTGTTTAGCAGCTGAAATTATTGCAAGGTTTGTGTTCACTTTTGGGTCATAACCTCTTATCACATTTCCCTGGACTTCTCTATGTGTGACGTCTTTTCACTTCTTGTGTGCAAAAGTCAGCATTTTAAAGACTAGTAATGGCACATTCCCTCCCTCCCCTCTCCACCCTGAATGCCAACCAGCATGAGGGCTCATCTGCCTTGAATTCTGCAGCTTAGTCACGGCCTCTAGTGAGAAATACGAGACTAAGCTATGGCCTTGGGAGTGGGCCACAGTCCTCTGTTTCAAGCATTCGCCAAATGTCATAATTAATGTGTTATAATTAATAACTAGCACTGCCCCGGCTTGAGCTGAAATTCATGTACTTGTCCCAGAGGGCACATGCATCTCAGCAGAGCTACAGTTCCTGGGCCCATAGTTCAAGACATCCTTAGTGTTAATGAAGAGCCTTCTTGCACAGGCCTGGAACCCTGAGGCTGGGAGGGGATTTGATTTAGCCACATTAGGGGTGTGTGCCTGAGAGGGTCTTACATTTCTAACTGGCCTTTGCAAACGCCTTGCTTTTGAAGACTTGATGCACCCTAACAAGAGGACCCCAAACCTCATATCCCAGCTCTGGGTCTGTGTCTGTAAGTTTCTGTGGGCAGCGTTGTTAAGAACCCAGGCCCAGGAATCAAACAGAGGTAGATACAGATCCTGCCTCTCTGCTTTTCACTGTGTGATTACGGGCAAATCCCTTCATCTCTCTGAGCCTTAGTGTCTTTCGCCTGTAAAATAGGAGAGAAAACACAACCGCAGCCAGTTGCTTTGTGGATCAAACAGAACAATAGAAAGCGCTTTGGAGAGTACCTTGGTCAGTTCTCTACAAAGATTAGCAGCTGTCACTGCCATCTTGTTCTTCTTCATCACCCTGGTTATCTCCTAGTGGCTCACACTCCGCCTGCCTTACCTCAGCTCACCATCCTGCATCCTTCAAGCCTGCTCCTACCCCTCTGTTTTCTCGTAATAACATCACCGATTCTCTGCCCTAGAAGGGAGCTGACAAGTATCCCCGACTTGTCCTGTCCCTCACCATGCCCAGGACCAGGAATAGAAGCGCAGCTGAATTTCTTCAACCTGGAAACCAGGGATGAGTGTGCTTCCTCTGGTTGTGAGGGAGAACCCTTAGAAGGGGTAGGAGGGAAGAGGAGAGCGTTAGCACAGCTTTGGTTGATAAAGGGACAGGTTGGAATGAAAGGTGGACTGGAGAAGTAGGACATAAAAGGAACAGTAAAAAGTCAGCTGAATCGAGCGAACTTCAGCTGAGGTCCTGACCTCTGCCCGGATCAGCCACCCCAGCTGGCGCTCTTGCTCCTCCAGGGCCTCCCCCAACCCCTGCTGCTCTGCACATGTCTACAGTTCAGAGGACAGGCAGTGATGGGGCTGCCTGACTTTGCCCAAGCTCCGGGGTCCAGTTTTCATTACCACTGTTTTCCCACTCAGGTCCGGAATGAAACCTCTAGCTGCTGCTGGCTTCCTACAAAGTCCAGTGTTTTGTTTAAGGGGAAGAAATGCATCCAGATCTTACTACGGGCTTTCCTTGCTCTGTCAGCTACAAAATAAATTAGATGGGTCAAACGTTGTAGATTTAATCTCACTGTGAACTGAAAACATAGTAGCTCTCCTTGCCATCGGAGAATATGCGAGTGCTCGGTGACCCCCCAGTGAACCGGAGGGGCCGGGCCTGCCGGCAGGTGCAGCTGGAGCAAACTCAATGTGACATTCACCGCGATCCTTTGTGCCCTGCTGAGAACTGCTGGGGAGCGTTTGGAACTGAATACTCCAGGGCTTTCCCTCACCGTCTCACAATTACCTGTGCAAGGTACAAAAAAGGGAGAAATTGAGAGAGAGACAAGAGGAGGAGGAGGGGGAGCGGCTAAGGGAGAAGGGGGAGGATTCTCCAGTGGTTCGGAGGAGGCCATGGCGGTTCCAGTTAAAGGCACAGATTGGCACAGGAGCCAATGGGAGTGCAAGGGGCGAGGGAAACAGTGTATGATAGAAACGGATTGCTCTCCACTCTCCGGCAACACAGAGGGCTGCGTGCCTGGTCCGCTGGTTTGGAGAACAGGCTGGGGAGAGACCCTGCACGTGTGGGCAGTCAAGCGGGACACTGGCTTGGCGGGCACAGGCCTGGTGAGCCTCATGGGTTCAGGGCAACTGCGGGCCGTCAGCTGCTTCCCAGTGGGCTAGCTGTGGTGATTTGGTGCACCTGGCAGGGACAGCAAGTGTGCTGAGGCCCTTTATCCTTCATCGGCTCTTCCTGTGGGATAAGGCACGGAGCTGAGGACACCCTTCCCCCACCCTTGACAGTTGTTCCACAAGTGATCCTTAGAAGGTGTCCCCTTCGGGTGTCTGAACCGGGATGTCCGCTGGGGCTGGCATTTGGAAAGGCCACTGAGGATTCAAAGCATTGTTATGAACTGGTCCATGCCCAGTTTGATTCTGATCAGGCAAGCCTCCTTTATGGGGAGAGACGAGATAGTGACAGAGATAAAGCCTTCTTTGGATCTTGGCAAAGTCCAGGGCTTAAGACACTCGAGGTCCAAGGCTGAACTGGGCGTGGTAGCTCACACCTGGAATCCCAGCACTTTGGGAGGCCAAAGCAGAAGGATTGCTTAAGCTTAAGCGTTTGAGACCAGCCTGGGCAACACAGTGAGACCTCGTCCCTACCAAAAAAAAAAAAAATAGCTGACTGTGACGGTACACACCTGTGGTCCCCGCTATTCAGGAGGCTGAGGCAGGAAGGTCACTTGAGCCCAGGAGTTCGAGGTTGCAGTGAGCTATGATTGCACCACTGCAGTCCAGCCTGGAGACCCTGTCTCAAAAAAAAAAAGTCCAAGGCTACATCAACTTTCAGGGGTGGAGTAAAATGCTTAGGGCTTGCAGGAGTCATAGAATTGGGAGAGAAAGAGCACGTTACAGGTCCACTCTGCAAAGTCACTGGGAAACCCTGACCCTCTATTGTCTCTTCTGCTCATGCCTGTGGTCCACCACCGGTGCCTTTGCAATGTTGACAGCAGGAGCAGCTGACACCCATGTTTGGGCTGTGCCTGAAATCCCACCATTGTGGGAGATTTGATGGCAGAGAGGAGAGCATGGGGCCACAGGTCTTACCTGCATGATGTCTCCAACCAGGTAGTAACCTATGTAGTCAGGCCCCAGGCTTAGCTTAACTTCATGATCATTGGAGAGACAAAGAGATTCCTGCTTTTTTTTTTTTTTTTTTTTGAGAAGGAGTCTCGCTCTGTCACCCAAGCTGCAGTGCAGTGGCACGATCTCGGCTTACTGCAAGCTCCGCCTCCTGGGTTCATGCCATTCTACTACCTCAGCCTCCCGAGTAGCTGGGACTACAGGCGCCTGGCTAATTTTTTGTAATTTTAGTAGAGACAGGGTTTCACTGTGTTAGCCAGGATGGTCTCGATCTCCTGACCTCATGATCCACCCGTCTCGGCCTCAGGCGGGAGCCACCGCGCCCTGCCAAAAAGTTGTGTTTTTAAAGGATTTCCCAGAAGGACGGAGGAAACCTCCTGTAATGCAGCGCACTGCAGCCTCTCTTGCTATTTAAGTAAGCCCAGAGGGAAGGAGAGGGAAGAGGGTCCAGTCTAGGGCAAGAGGAGATCCCTTGGGAGTCTCTTAGCTTTTCTTGGGGAGCTAAGTTACAGGTTCATTCGGCAAAAGCACTCACTGTGTGCTAGGCTCCATGCTGGGCTCAGGGAGCCTGAGGCCAATCGGACCTGCTCTGGCTCTAGAAGGGCTCCTGAACAATTAGTGGTGTCGATAGTCTTAGAGCAGTTTTGGCAAACTTGCTGAACCTCTCCGTGACCACGAACCACCCTCCCAACTAGAGGCCAGCAGAGGAGACTGGGTTGGGTGGGGGTGAATGACCTGCTACTGTGAGTCACTCAGCACAAAGATGGATCCACTGGCCACCCAACCTGGAGCCTGAGAGTGGCCACCTTTGCAGACAGCCTGGGTCCCCAGCTCCGTCACTAGCAATCCGGGCTAACCCCTTCTCATCATCTGAGCCCAGTTTCCACGCGAGGGCCATGACTCAGAGCCATCTCTGGGCACCAGCCCTGACACCTGAGTCAGTCTGACTCTGTGACTGTGAGACTGCCCCTGCAGCCATCCCCAAACCCTGAGGCAGTCTGGAGGGTGATTGGGCTGTTCTGACACTTGGGACCAGCCCTCCAGCCTGCCACCTAAGTCCCAGGCAGGGCGGGAGGCCCACCTGCCCATGCCTCTTCTCTTTGGTATCACAAAAGCACTATGAGGATTCATTTCCCGGTGACCTCTCCACTTTCAGATTCAAAAGGGCACCCTCTGAAAACTCCTCCAACCCTGAAAGAAGCTGATGGCTGCCAAGGTGGATGCAGGAGGGGTCGTTCAGACAAGGCCCTAAGTTATCCTTGTCGCTCTCCTGCCCGTGGATGGTTCTTGGCCTCTGCTAAGAAGCACATCCCAGAGCCTTTAAGGGCAGAGGGTGAGGGCTCTGTGGCTCCTCCTACTTCCAGAATCTCTGGGCTCACACATCTTGCTGGGTTAGGTCAGGGGCCAGAATGCATGTGCTGTGAAGACAGCAACCTGGCCTGTTTTGCTTTCCACTTCCCTTGGTGCCTGGCACAAAACTGAGGCTGTCTGATGGCTGACACTGCGTCTTCCTTGCCAGGATGAGGGGAGAAGAAGGTGGCGCTGTTTGGAGTGGTCCTCTCCTCTTTTCCCACACAAATAGTGAGGAGGCGACTTTCTCTCCTGGCCTAATCCTGGCTGGTCATTCACAATGCACAGGTGTATTCACCTTGTCCTGGAGGCTCTGCGAAGCTGCCATCGTCTTCATTGGGCTTTTCTTCTTGGCTCTGGCTATTGGAGGTCCCCAGCCTTTTTTCTAGGCACAGGGACAGAGTTACCATCTGAGGACTCACCAACTTCCTCTGTGGGCAACTGATATGAAAGGAATTCAGGGTTTGTGGGTAGAGTTTCCGTAATGTGTTGTTTTCATCTTCACCACACCCATCTTGGCACCTTTGTGGCACTCGGGAAAAATGGAAACCATTAATTTCCCTGGCAGCAGATAACACCAACAAGTTGTAGAATTTGTTCATTCCCGCAAGAAAGGTTTGGAAGAATTGCTTGGGAGGCTCAGGGAGGGAGAGGAACCATCTGACTGGAGGCGTCTGGAAGAATTTCACGGATATACTTGAGAAGACCCTCGTGGGACAGGTGGGGTCCGCAGGTGCAGTGAAAGGCAGGCCACCTCTGTGGAGGCTACAGCCTGAGAACAAGCTGTGTTCATGGAGCCGCCTGTTGTTCCATTCGGGACCAGAGCCAAGGTGTAGAGAGATGTCGGAATGACCATCCTGGCCTTGCAGTCCTTGTGCAGTGACAGGTGGGAAGCAAAGAATGAACACTGTGGGAAATTGTGGAATAAAGGGGGTTCTGGTGCAAATTGTGGGCAGCATCAATGCCAGGGGTCAGAAGGAGTTAAAACGCAGCCTCTCCTAATTTTGCTGCTCGTAGGGATCCCCCTGAGATCTCTGAGGCTAATGGGCATTCTGCTTTAGGAAAATTAATCACAAGTGAATACTCTCTCTCTTCTGGTCACCTTGAATTCTTTGTGTAGAGAACTTAGTTGAGATGACTCCTCCTGGAATTCTTGGTTCTTGGGCCTCAGCAGTTTCCTCTTCCACAATTATTCTCTCGACATCTCGGAATGTAGAATGTGTCAAGACAGGACACTCATTCCCAGCCCTCCTCCTGCCACCACCCTGTGCAGTTCTGGGGCTAATGGGACTGTGGACCTTGTTTAAGGAATGGTGCAGACCAAGGATCAGCCATTTTTTTTTTTTCTATAAAGGGCAGATAGTAAATATCTGAAGCTCTGTGGGCCATACAGTTTCCATCTTTACTACTCAACTCTGCCACTGCAGTGGGAAAGCAGCCGTAAACAATACATGAATGAATGAGTGTGGCTTACTTCCAGCAAAACTTTATTTATAAAAATAGCTGCTGATCTGGGTTTGACCTGCCTCTCATAGCCTGCCAACTGTTAGTATAGACGGTCAAACGTCTTGGATCCCAACCCTCTTTTCAAACCACCTTGCCTCTTGGCTCCTACACAGGCCTGTCTCTGGTCTTGCTGCTGATATTCAGAGAGGGGGCTAATGCTGGCTTCTCCTGTCCTCAGAGGGGTGTCAAACCTGAGGATACCACCTTGAAAATCGTATTGTCTTGGTCCAAGCACAGACTGTTTGAGGAGTATAATAGAATGCAGAAATATGCCCAGAAACGTTGACTTTAAGGGCGCATTTAAGTGGTCCTGGAGCTTCCATAATAGGGCCAGCACCTCCTGGTCCAACTTCTCATCATTTCACAAAAGGCCATTTGTCAGAAATTCCTTCAGTGTCCTCTGTTGACATTGCTGTCACTCTCTACTGGCAAGCCCCTATCACTGATGTGACGGACAGTTTAAAACATGCTTAGAAAGGCTGTCAGCCATCCTTTTGAGAAAAGCCCACCAGGACCCGATTAAAAGCAGAGCTTGTAGCCGAAGCCGTTCTTGCCTTGATGACACATAGTAAGTGGCAGGTAATCCTCCTCCTAATCTCCTTGCTGCCCCACAAGGCTTATGGTAATCGATATCCCTGTGAATGCCACGGAGTCTGATTGAGTTACCTGGAGAGGCCAGGGCTTCTTCCTGCTCCTTTCCTAATGGAATGTATTTAGATAAAGGCACCTTGAAGTTGGCCACAGTCTCCTGAGATGTTGCTCTAAAGGGACAATTTGATTTCCCCTAAGCTGCAGCTGATATTACTTTTTGATTTTCCCTGAAGCATTTCACCCAACACGCCTCACACGGCCACTACATACCTGTCTACAATTACAGCCAGGGGTTGGGGCGGGGAGGACCCCTGGGGCTTAACTGCTTCCTATTGTGGCTGCAGCCTTTGATTCCAGGGTCAGAGCAACCCTTGCTGCTGGGGAATTTTACTTTCAAAATTCTGACTTTTCCCACCACGATTAAGAAATGCTCTGTAGCCTGTACTGCTGCTGACACAAAGGTTTAATGGACCCGTTGGGAGTGGAAGACCGAGTGGTTTGATTCAGTCATTTGTGAGTTTGTCCCTGCTCCTGGAGCCTCTCACGGGAGACATGGAAGGCAGAAAGAGCCCTGGACTGCTCCTTGGAACCTGGCTTCTCCTCTCTGTGTCACTGACTTACTCTGTGGGTGACCTTGACCTGGTCCCTTCCCTCAGCCCATTTACAAAACAGGGCAGTTTGGTTAAAAGATCACTCAGGTTTAGGGGTGCCAGACCTAGCAAATAGAAACACAGGATGCCAAGTCCAATCTGAATTTCAGATGAACAATGAATAATTGAATCTTATTCAGATAAACAGTGAATAATTTTTCTAGCATAAATTATGCTCCTTGTAACATCAGAGACACACTTTAAATATTATGTTATTTATCCGAAATTCAAATGTAACTGGACATACTGTATTTTACTCTCCTCATGTTGCTTTTACCTCAAGTGGTTTCTGAATCCATACTTTGAGATACATATTTTTGGTTTTGCTATCCAGTGGCTTTTGGTAGCCACAAGCAAGGGATAAGTGTGAAATGTCTAGATAATTCTAGAAATGTATCTTCCCTGACGTGTACTCAAGCCCAAACCCATGTCTTTGGATACATTGCTTGGTGACGGCGTCTTCAGTGCCTGGTACCAGGTAGATGCTCCGTGAGTACCGGCTGAATGAATGAATGGATGGCACATTTCACCCTTTGTTTGGCCTTCATGTAATACATGCTCCCATTTAACAGAGCTACCAGGTCTTCCTGACACATGGCCCATCCTTTCCAGAGCACTGTGCCTTTGTTCAAGATAGTTCCTGCCTAGGAGCCTGCTTTCCTCAGACAGGGGCAGCATTGCACAGTGGGCAGCATCACGAGCACAGGAGCCAAATGGCTTGAGGTTGATTCCTGCTTCTACCATTGTGTACTTTTGGAGAATTTCTTTTAACTCTCTGTGCCTCTGTTTTCTCATCTATGAAAGGGGGTAAACAATAAAACCTAGTAAGATAGTTGTGAGGAACAGATGAGATAATGCATAGATGCCATTATTATTTAGAATTATAACGGTTCTTATGAGATTCCATCTGCAAATCCTAATCCCAAACATTATACAACAGCCACCTCCTCCATGAAGCCCTCAATGATTATCCTCTTCTTTACTCCACAGGTAAAAACAATCTCTTCCCTTAGTGCTTTGGATACAAATGAACTGTGGCTATTTCTCCCCTGTCCTATAGATCATGCATTATTTGTGGAAAGGATCACTTGGATGTTTACTCACTGTCTGGTGCATACAGGAGGCCCAAGACATCTATGTTGATTGAGTGAAGTAATAAATCAATTAAAACACACATTGCTATGGGAAAGAATTCCCAGACAAGCTAGAGTATGGCATCATTATCCTAGGAGGTGTTTTTATCTGATGCTGTCACCAACTAGCTGGGAGATTTGTGCAAGGAAAGAGGGAGACCCTCATCTAGAATCAGACTGCAGACGGTGCCTACAGGGTCTGTCATGAAGGGACACAGCTTGGTGGGGGTGAAAGAGTAGGGGATGGAGTCCAATAGATGATGCAGTTGAAAACCCAGTTCTATTCTTTTACAGGTGAAGACCTCCAGAGCCTTCCTTTTCCTCATATGTGAAAAGGAGTTAGGGAAGCTTCCTCCTAGGAATAGATGGGGGAGGGCTTGGGTGTGGGAGAGAGATGAACACCTACAAAGGCTTAGCACAGAGGGTGCTGACTTGGTTTGGCCATGTCGCCACCCAAGTCTCATCTTGAATTGTAACTCTTACACTTCCCACGTGCTGTGGGAAGAACCTGGTGGGACGTGATTGAATCATGGGAGTTGCTCTTTCCTGTGCTGTTCTCATGATAGTGAATGAGTCTCATGAGATCTGATGGTTTTAAAAATGGGAGATTCCCTGCATAAGCTCTCTTTGCCTGCGGCCATCTGTGTAATATGTGACTTGTTCCTCCTTGACTTCTGCCATGATTGTGAGGCCTCCCCAGCCATGTGGAACTGTAAGTTCATTAAACATCTTTTTCTTCCCAGTCTTGGTTATGTCTTTATCATCAGTGTGAAAACAGACTAATTCAGGTGCTCTACAAATGTTGAAGTGTCCAGCATCGGCAAGGCCTCGGTGATACTGGGCCTGGGGGAGCTCCACAAAAGGCTCCTGTTCATGTCTGACCACAGAATATAAGGTGGACCTGCAGCCGAGAGTCCTGATTCCATTAGAAAAGGATGTCATTATCCCTAAGGTTAAGGAAAACATGAAGTCCCGGCCTACATCCTGCAAGATTATGATGGAGAAGAGGGAACATCTCAAAGTCACTGACCCCTTGCCCACACGGGCGCAGACTCAGAGGCCTGGGAGCAGTGAATCCAGCAAGTTCTCCCTCCCCGCTGTGCTTTTCTCATGGCTCTGAGCCTGATATATGGTGTTCACATTCCCTACCCCACCAGCTTCTCACCCCAAGGATAAAGGTCATTCTGAGCTTCAGCGGTTTGAGCTAGTAAAGATTTTTATAAAAACTCACTGTCTTGATTTGTGTTCAAGTACTTTAAAGTTCACATATTTCTTATTTGAACTTTGCTGGCTGTAGTCATTTCATCCGCAATCAGCCTGGATTGGTTCTGCTTATTCAGAGCCCATCAATTACCGAGAACTGGACTGGAGCACACGCTGCCCATTCATTGGCTTCGCCCCAGGCTAGCCGATTTATCTGACATTTAATAAGGAGTTTCAGATTTTGCAGCTTATCAGGAGAGCACCGCGCGAGTGTGGGTGAGCTGGTGAATCCCAAATAAGTGGGCTGCTCAGGGATCTCCTCTTCAACCCACTCTCTGTCATGTAACACTGCTGTGAGTGTTAGGGTCTCCTTCCTCCTTCCTCTGCTTCTGTTGTGCCTTTTTTCTTTTCCTAAAATTGTTTTATGGTTGGTGTTTTAAGATCTCTTTCATGTTGAGAGCCCAACCATGGAGAGAATCCCAAATCAAGCTCTGACATAGAGAAACTGTGGAACTGGAAATCAAGAAGGGGGAACTCTATAAAATGATGAAAGTTCAAGTTAACCAATAATGACCATGGAGGTGAGGAAGACAAGATCTCTGCCCTAAAGGACAGGGCACTGTGGGGTGGGAGAGCAGACATGGCATAAATCATTCAGTCCCAGGCCAGCTGAACTGAATGCTGTAATAGAGGCATAAACAGAGCATAATGGGAATGTTTGGGGCAGGGGAGAGATTGATAATCTTAGTTTGCACCTTTTAGTTCTGGCTTAGACAATGAACGCACATTCACACATTTGACCAAGTAAGGAACTCTGATGTTTTATTAAGCTGTTTTACAGTTTCCTTTGAATAATAAGACTAACGTGTTAAATCTGTTTCTCCCTTACAATGGTAAATTCCATTTTCCTGGGCATATTTTGTACGTTTATCCTGCCTAACTTGGGTTCCCGTCATTAAACGCTCCTGATGACAAGAGCTTCACTAAACATAAGAACACAGGTTGGACTGTGAAATGTGTGCTCTGGGTCATTCGGAGCATTTTTGTGGGAAGAAGTTAATTCTTTGCTGCTTTTAACACTGTTTCTAGGATTTTCTTCCCTGGGATTTTCACTAATATTTCAGGTCTTTTTACTCACAAGTTCAATGTGTGTACTCATGCCAGTAATGAAAATCTTTTTCACTACAGTCAACAGTGGTGGTTATTCTTTTTTTTTTTTTTTTTTTTTTAATTTAGAAACTGAATTCCAGGTTCTTTTACATGTTGCTGTTATTGTCTTTCTCTTCTATAGCTTCTGCAAAACTGGCCCCCTAGATGGTCTCCTTCTGTCTCCTAGGGAGGTGGTTAAAGATGCAGGGTCTCAGCAACCATCCCTGACATTCTGATTAGTATGGCCAAGATGGGTCATGGTTCCTATGCACAGAAAAGTCAGGGGACAAGCTCTACACATTATGCCTCAATAGCCCCATCCAACCCCAAAGTTAGTGCTGGCTCCTGCAGAGGCCTCCCCAGGGAGTGTCAGATCTGTGGCTGCAGCAGCTGCTGCAAAGCCCCCTTGGATGGTCCGCAAACACCCCAAACCCACCATGCCCCAAGGCAAACTCATCACCTCCTCCCCAAGTCTTTTCTGCCCTATGTGCGCCATCTGTGTGGGCATCACCTATGACACAAACTTCCCTCTCTCTTTTCTCTTGCATCCAATCAGCTACTAAATCCTGAGATTCCATCTCAAAAAACATCTCCATGCCTTCTGTTCCCCTCTGTGTCCAGTGCCGCTCCCCTGGAGTAGACTGTCAACATCTCTCACTTCAGCTGGTCAAAGTTCCCCACCCCAGTTCTTGCTTGGCTTACTTAATTCTCTATACTAGATGCAGAGGGATTTTCTTGTCTTCTAAATGGCCAATCTGGTCTTGCTATTTGTCAGCCCAAGTGGCTCCCATCGCGCTTCAGATGGAGAGCTCCTCTCCATCACAGCTAGGAGGGCCCTCATCCTATCCATCTCCTTCATTCCCATTCCCCCTCTCACTGTGCTTCATCTCCCCTTCCTGACCCAGCACTCTGGGTTTCTTCGAGGACCTCACACAGCTGTGCACTCATACCTCCAGGCCTTGCATCTGCCATCTCCTTGGCCTAGCATGAGGTCCCCCTGCTTTACCTGCAAAGGAAACATGTCCTTCTTGTCTGAGAAGTCACGTCCCACCTCCCTGGGTCAGCTCCCTGGCTCCTGTCCCAGGGGAGCCTGTTTTGCCCTTAATATAGCACCTGCCCTCCATTATAAAAATTGCCTGTTGGCCTGGCCATTATCACTGGACCACACCCTACAAAGGCAGGGCCCATTGGCCTGGTTCTCAGTGATGCCAGCAACCCTGTCATAGTGGTTGAATCATATAAACTTGCTGGTTTTTTACCAACCATTTTTTGCCTATAAAAATGACTGTTTTGAATGGCTCAACTTAATACCTGTCGTTCATAAATTTCAGTCAAATGAGAATGTAAGCATAGTATCTCTTAGTTTTAATGAGAATGTCTTTGATTGTCAATGAAGCCAAACTCTCTTAAATGGTGTAGACTTTTGAATGTAAATGTCAACTGGTTGTATGAGGCTCACAAAATGGGTGTTAAAGATCCAAACTGGATTCTTTTAAGATTGATGTTCAACATCACATCTCCTATTACCTCGGATCAGAGTTTCACACCTGAACAGCATCGAAAAGGCCACTGAAGTGGGGCAGAGGAATCGTTAGAGGAGAATCTCAAAGGGGGCTCACCTGCTTTTGTAGAATTTATGCCATGAGATTAAATGCTCAGATGATAATATTTCACAACTTACATGTTTGCTTATGAAATATTTTTCCCCTAGTGAAAATGTGATTTGTAAATAATTACTTTAGAAACACACTTGCTTTTTATTTTCAAGATTAAACATTCCCAATGGCCATGTTGGTCTAGGGGAGATTTATTTGACTTCTGAAGATAAACAATAAATTGCCCAGTTTCAGTTGCCTTTCTTACCTTATTCCATTTGCTGAGAACGTGTAGATCAGTGGAAACATTTCTTTTCCCCTCAGATCGTAGTTAGCAAGAGGCTGCCATCTATAGTTCCTTGACCCAATTGCACACTGGTTTCAGAGACTGAAGCAGCAGGGGCATTGTAGGCCTTTGAAAGAGTTTTATATCTTTTTTTTTTTTTTTTTTTTTTTTTTTTTTTTTTTTTTTGAGACAGAGTCTCACTCTATCACCCAGGCTGTAGTGCAGTGGCACGATCTCGGCTCACTGCAAGCTCCACCTCCCGGGTCCACACCATTCTCCTGCCTCAGCCTCCCGAGTAGCTGGGACTACAGGCGCCTGCCACCACGCCCGGCTAGTTTTTTTGTATTTTTTTTTAGTAGAGACGGAGTTTCACCATGTTAGCCAGGATGGTCTCGATCTCCTGACCTTGTGATCCACCCGCCTCAGCCTCCCAAAGTGCTGAGATTACAGGCGTGAGCCACCACGCCCGGCCAGTTTTATATCTTTTAACTCTGAGGATTGGGGTTTTAGGTTTTTGACAGGCTTTTATTTCTAATTTAATTTTCTTTATTTTGCAAAGAAGGTCAAAGTGCTTATTGTAAGAAAGACATAAGGGTTGTCTAGCTTCCCTTTGTGCAGATGAAGAAACTGAGGCCTGCAGATGTTGGAGGACTTGTTGTCTGGTGTCATCCAGGACATTGGGGCAGAGCTAGGACCTGCACCCAAGCTGAATGTTTATTTCCCAGGCATCCCTGCCTTCCTGATTCAGGGAAACAAGGCTTTCTTGGCAGAGGGGTGCCAGCACCACAAATGGAGTCCAGCACAAGGTTGATGTCATAGAAGCTGCGTTTCCCCACCAATGCTGTGGGAAGGTCTTCCTTTTATTTTTATTTTTTTATTTTTTTATTTTTTTGAGATGGAGTCTCACTCTGTCTCCAGCCTGGAGTGTAGTGGCGCGATCTGAGCTTACTGCAATCTCTGCCTCCCGGGTTCAAGCAATTCTCCTGCCTCAGCCTCCCGAGTAGCTGGGACTACAGGTGCCTGCCACCACTCCTGGCTCATTTTTTGTATTTTTAGTAAAGACAGGGTTTCATCGTGTTGGCCAGGATGGTCTCAAACTCCAGACTTTTCCTTTTATTTATTTTTTATTTAAAAAAAAAAAAAAAAAGTCTTGCTTTGCTCCATTGCCCAGGCTGGAGTGCAGTGGTACACTCTCAGCTCACTGCAACCTCTGCCTCTCGGGTTCAAACAATTCTCCCTGCCTCAGCCTCCCAAGTAGCTGGGATTACAGGAACCTGCCACCATGTCCGGCTAATTTTTGTATTTTTAGTAGAGAAAGGGTTTCACCACTTTGGCCAGGCTGCTCTCGAACTCCTGACCTCAGGTGATCTGCCCGCCTTGGCCTCCCAAAGTGCTGGGATTACAGGCATGAGTCACTGTGCCCGGCCAGAATTTTCCTTCTTTATAGCAGTGACTCTCCTTAGTTCTTTAGGGAAAAATAATAATGATAATGAAAATAACAGTAATGATTGCATAAGCAAGGTTGTGGGGGGAACAGAGTTTATAATTAGTATTGTGTTCATGAAACGCTTCTGCATGTAGCAACAACATTATGGAAACAGCAATGAAGTTATCTGCTTCTAATAAAGACAAAGTGGGAAGACCGCACAACTTTAAAAGTCTGTGTTATACAGAAACAAAGGGGTTTGGCTATTCCCAGCAGCCCTCAAGTTTAAGTCCACCATGATCCTGCCAAAGCTGAAATGCCTGCTCCCTGCTTGCTGCCAGATGCCAGACTCATCAACAAAGGCCCACTTGTTCCTTGGGATTTGTGTCTTGATGCATTCTCAAAGAGAGGTTTCCAGGGCACCAGTCACCTGCAGCTCACCTGAAGATGGCCCATGGCCTGTGGCTGTGCCCTCCTCCCCGTTCATGTGCTCTACCTGGCAACTCGTTTATCCCCACCTGAAAGCTGACCTGAGATGAAACTTGCTAAGGTAAAAAAGATACTGAACACATCAGTCCGGAGGTGTCCCCAACATGGTGGGGGACCTAGGGCCCTAATCGCTTATGGACAGTTCCTCATGGCTACCCCTGCACTCTGACCCCTTGAGGGGCCAGAGTCCCAGGGTGGGTGGACTACAATAAACACAGGAAAACAGTCAGCATAGAAATCTCTGTTGTGGTGCAGGTAAGCATAGCCCATGGGATCTGGGCTTGCTCTCTCCCCAATCTAAGAAAGTTGTACTTTTCAGGTCCTTTGTGGCAACAAAGCTGTACTTGGCATCTGTGTCTCTACCTTGTCCACAGATCCTGGCTGCTCTCCATTACCTGACCCATCCTGCATCTCTGGCCCTTTCTCCTACCCCTGCCTGTCCGGCACCAGACTCTCCCAGAACAGTGAGCTGAAGTGCCTGTTTTTGGATGCTCCCCCAACTCAGTTCTGCCTTTACACCTATTGCTCCCTCTGCCCCAGTAGCCTCACCTTGCCCCTGTATGCTCACCATATCCTGCTCCTCCTGCAGGACCCAGGGCCACCATCATTCCTCCAGGAGCCTTTCCTGGCCTCTCACTCCTACATGGGATTGGTTGCCTTTCTTTAAGCTACCAGACTCCTACAGGCTGTGCCTCCATCTTGGTTCTTACTGTCCTGGACTTGGATTCCGTGGTGGTGCTGCTACAGGATAAGGACTGTGCAGATTCACCTTTCTGTTTCCAAGGTGGCACTGGGAGCCTGCTGTGTCTTAGGTGTTTCTGAGGATTTAATGAGTGAGTGAATGCATGGAACAGTATGAACACGCCCCAGTGGGCCTTTCTCAGCAGAGACCGTGCCAGGGCAGGGTTCCTTGTGTCTCAGGATTTCACTTCTGATAGCTTACAGCAGAGGGTGGCAAACTCTATAAGAGTCAGAAAGCGAATATTTTAGTTTTTGTGGGCCAGTCGCTGTCATAACTACTTAACTCTGCCATGTAGTGTAAAAGCAGTCATAGCCAATACGTATATATGTGAGCATGATTATTCCAATAAAACTTTTTACAAATACAGGCAGAAAGCTGGATTTAGCCCAGCAGGGATAGTCTGCAAATCTCTGGCTGAGGGTTTGAAATGGAACCATCTGCTATGACTGCAGGTAGATTTTTCCTTGTCGGTTGGCCTTTGTCTCTATGGGCTGCTAGGGGGATCCAGGGCAGGGCAGACAAGTATCTTACACTTGGCTTACTCGCTCCTTTTTATTTGAGCTATCATAAGAAGGGCCTCCAGAGGTTGTGGTGAGCCCAGATCACGCCATTGCACTGCAGCCTGGACAACAAGTGCGAAACTCGGTCTCCGTCTTAAAAAAAAAAAAAAAAAAAAAACAAGGGCCTCAGAATCTTCTTCTGACCCTCCAGTAGCTAGCTTTCTCAGTACTTTTTGTGTCCTGTTGCCCAGATAACCCCCAGGTTATTCTAAGAATGATCCGTATCCACTAGAGCTGGGAGAGATAAGCCAGGTGTCTTCTGTGGCTCTCTCGGGTCTTCTCCATACACCCGCTAGGTGAGCTTTCTCTCCTCCTCCAACCTCAATCCTGATTTCCTTCCTGCATCTTCCCATGCAGAACAATGACAACCCAGATAGAGTCCTCCTCTCGCCAGCTAAGGCTGCATCACAAACCATTGACAAACATCAAATAACAACAGCACTAACTTTTCTCTTGAATCTGCAATCTGCTCTACTTGGCCAAAGCTGGCAGGGCCCAAAGACTGGGGCTGGAATCCTCTGAAGACTCACTCACTCACTGTCTGGCACCCAGGCCAGGAAGGCTCCAAAGTCAGGCAGGGGAGCAGCTGGGTTCCCCTGGACTTCTCTCTCTCTCTCTCTCTCTCTCTCTTTTTTTTTTTTTTTAATGGATTCTCACTGTGTTGTAGTGGTGCAATCTCCTGGCACACTACAAACTCTACCTCCTGGGTTCAAGCGAATCTCCTGCCTCGGCCTCCTGAGTAGCTGGGATTACAGACAAACACCACAACACCCAGCTAATTTTTGTATTTTTAGTAGAGATGGGGCTTTGCCATGTTGGCCAGGCTGGTCTTGAACTCCTGACTTAACGTGATCCACTTGCCTCAGACTCCCAAAGTGCTGGGATTGCAGGTGTGAGCCACCGCGCCCAACCCTCTCCTGGATTTCTATCTATCTCTGCTAACTTTTTCCACACCATCTCTTCAGAATGATGGCTTCTGGGTTACCAATTTCCTAATGTCAACTCGGGGATCCCAAGGTGCATGTCTCAGAAGAGCCAAAAAGTCTTGTTACCTTTTATGTACTATGGCTTGAATGTGTACCCCAAATTTCATGTATTGGAAATTTAATTCCCAAATTCAAATGTTGATTGGAGGTAAGGACTCTGAGAATTAATTAGAATTAGGTGTGGTCATCCAGGTGGGGCCCCCATGATGGATGTTAAAAGGCTAAATTACAACAAACCTAGTTTTGTAGCTTGACTTTTATTTGTGATTCTAGAATTGGGCAGTAGTTCTGATCAAAAATAGTTCATAATGCTTTGCCCCACCACATATTCAGATTGTATTTATAGCCAGAGTAAAGGAAGTGATGTACAGAAAATGGAAGTGAGGTACAGAGATAGCCAATTGGTTATAGCACCCATCTGTCTTATCTAAATATGGTTCGAACTGTTGGCTACATGTGGTTGGCTGAGACTCGGCTATTTGTTCTTAAGTTAGGTTTTTTGTTTGTTTACATACTGAATTAGGTTGCAGTTAGAAGCTCATACAGAGGCCTCTTTGTGCCAATTTTAGTTTGATTTAACATGGGACTCATGGCTTTATAGAAGGAGGAAGACAGACCTGAGCTGATGTGCATACTCTTGCTCCCTTACTATGTGATGCCTTCCACCATGACACAACAAGAAGGTCCTCACAGGATGCCTGCCCTTTGATTGTGGACTTCCCAGCCTACAGAACCATGAGGAATAAACACATTTTCTTTATAAATTTACTAATTTTCCGGCATTCTGTTATAGCAACAGAAAATGGACTAAGACAACAATCTAGCCTCAGAAGTCACATAGGATTCTTCTGGCACATTCTTTTCACTGAAGTAGTCACAGAGTCCTGCCCAGGTTCAAGGGAGTCAAAATGGACTCCATGTCACAATGGGAAGGGGTGATCATCTGGAAGAGTATGTGGGCCCATTTTCTGGGATATCTTCTCTGTCACTTCCTGGGCCCCTACCCAGGGGACTTCCTGGGCCCCTGCCATGTGCCTGGCACAGATGAAGAAATACAGGTTTAGAGAGGATAAGCAGCTTATTTACGTAACTCCTCAAAAGTTACTGAGCCCAGGTCTGTCTGGCTTACAAAGTCCTCCCTGCCTCACCCTGAGTCCTCCTTTAACTGCATGTAAACCATGCTTTGGGTGCCTCCATTGTCCTCATGTCTTTAGGCAGTTCTCTGTTCTTTGAGGAGAGAAACACAGATACATTCTGGTAGAGTCTAAAGCACATGAAACCTGGGGTCTGGGCTTCCTTCTCCAGCTGGGCTCAGCTGTTGCTCAAGGTGGGAGGCAGAAACAGTGATGCTGGATGTGACACATTTATTAATCCACCATGACAGTGAAGAGCTGGTAATTACAGCTGCTGTTCCACACAGTCTCAAACTCCCTTGTGATTCCTGGTGCAGAGTTTTATTCTCAGAAAGTCATTGTCCACAAGGAAATCTGAGAAGCCAGCAGAACAAGCATCAATGGAGGAGCAACTTTAGCATTTGCTCTGCTCTTTTCTCCAAAGCAAACTGATTAAATCACTACCCCGAATCCTATTGTCATAGAGACTCAGGCTGGAGTAGGATTCCTCAATATGGGGTGGGCCCGGGGAGTCATAGGTCACTAGAGTTCATCTCAGTTTATATATACGCTTTCTGATACAGTCCAGGTTTTCATTTTAATCTTATTTGTAGTATTTTTAACACCTCCTAAGAGGTTTATTCTTCTTTACTTCTTAAATTATAATGCCTTTACTGTCCAGAAGGCTTTAAGGCTACTAACGTTCAGGGGGATTATTATTTTTTTCAATAAGAATGGTTTTATAGGCTTTCAGAGATACCAGGGCTCTTGAAGACATCATGTTGCACTCCCCCCATTTTACCAAAGAGAAAATTGAAGCTCAGAAAAGGGAAGTGACTTTCCCAGGGTCACACAGCACTGCTGTGGTGTTGCTACTTAGACCAGGGTTTGGCCTGCTGTGCCTCTCTCGCTATCATTTGGCCTCTGTCTAGGGACTCATGCTCTCAACTTCTGAGTTAGGGGTGTGTGTGTGTGTGTGTGTGTGTGTGTGTGTGTGTGTGTTTTGGCCCTGCTGCAAGTTAGTCGGCTGCAGCTCTGAACATATTCCAGATGATTCCAGCACTTTCTGCACCACCAAGGACCATGGTAGCAATTCATCACACTGGCCTGTGACTTCCCTTGATCACCCTATCTTTTGTGCTGCCACTGGGTGATAAGTCTGGCATGTGGCTGATCCGAGGACGTGGGGACCACAGTTTGGGTCCTCCTGACTCTGCCATGGCCCCACCTCGGTGCCTGGGCCCAGGAGCTGCGAGCGCTGCTGTTTGACTGACTGTCTGGTTGAAGAAGGCCTCCTCCTAGGCTGCCTCATTCCCTTCTCCTTCCCTCCTGGGCAGCCATCGTGCTCTGGCCACCACACTCTCTTCCCCACCTGCTAAGTATGGCAGCCAGCCTGCACCTTGTCACCAGCCCTAAGAGGGGTCTTGGACTGCCTGAGTTCCAGCAGGAAATGTAAAATGTGATTCACCTGGCACTGGTTCTTGATAGCACAATCTTTCTCCCAGTTTGTCTGATTTGATGATAATGATGATGATGATGATGATGATGAAGAAAACACAGGCCCCGTGTTCCACCACTTACATATAAGAACTTTTAATTCCAGGACTCCAGCATCTCTGGGAAATTCCTGGCACCCTTCCCTTGACTTATTGACCTTTCTCATTTCCCACCAGGCTAGTGTTTCTCAAAGCCTGATCCTCATATATCGTCTTCTTCTGTACCTGAATAGCCTGGGATATGTTTTAAAATGTAGGTTCCTGAGCCTCATCTGTGACCTATCACATCAGACTTTGTGAGGATGGAGCCCAGAAACCTGCAGTCTAAGCTTCTTAGGTGATTCTTAGGCACCTAGAGCTTGAGACTGTGGGCTTGGGGAAAGCTTTGTCACCTGTCCCTGAGGTCTGCTCTACACATCTTCATCCCCTCTACTGAGACCTGTGTCATTGTTCTTTGTCCCCATTAAAAGTCTGTGTTAGTGAGAATGATGCAAGGGCTGTTAAGGACCCTCAGGTAGTCTTTGCTGTCTTCATTTCTACCCAGTTTTTCACTCAGAACGTTTTTTTTTCCTGTCTCCTGACTCAAGCAACATTATCATTTTCCTCTGAAAACAAAAATTGTCTGTGGCCAACCACTCAACCTCAGAAAACAACCTGAGGTTGCTTCAGTTCCATTGGTTTATTCTTTCTTTCCCTCCTTCCTCTCCTTCTTCCAATCTTGGGCACCGTTCTGCCCCCTGAGATGTTTTACTTGCTCCCCAAGACCCCCATGCAGCAGCCTTCGCCACTGCTTCAAACTTTTTCTCTTTTTTGCTCTTCTCTTTCTCAATTCCTCTCTGACTTTTGGGGTCCAGGAACGCTCAATTACTTGGGCTGATAGGACTGGCTTTTCAAAGACCCACTATGTGGGCAGTTGCAGCACAAACCTTTTGGCCAAGCAGCCACCAGACCACCTCGCTCCCTTCTGGCTCTCAGCTTTGCGGCAAGAGGAGGCTCATTCCCATTCAGCAGGCATGGTTTCCATCTGCAAAGATCGCTTAATCTCTTTCCCTGCTGCCATTGCTTAGAGTAGGCCTAGTTCTTTATGTCCTATGTTGGGGTTAATGTCAGAGTGCCATACATTTCTCACCGCATTAACTTTACAACACCATCCCCTCTGCGCCCAAGCCAAGTGGGCAGGCCTTGTCTCTGTTTTATGGAAACCCAGTCACTGTATAGGAAAACCTGGCTGTTTAAAAGCTAGTTAAACATCATACAAATTATCCACATCTCTTGCTACTAAAGGCCTCCTAAGACCATGTTGCTGGATGTCCCCTGCTGACCCCACAGACCAGCTCCTCCTGTGTCCGCTGACATGACCTGGTGAGAAGGGCAGGGCCAGGCCCTTCCCTGTCTCAACCTGCATTCCCACTCAACACAGCAAGCTATTTTGAAAAAAACTTCTCTATCAAGTGTTGTGAGTTATTTGTCTAATAAACAACACTGAAAATGAAGCATTCACACATTTGTGTATTGATAAGAGATAACCAATTCCCTCAACAATTTTACAATTTCAAATTAGGATAGCATCCTTTTTTGGAGCTCTTCAAACCCCTTAAACAGGAAACACACACACACATTTAAGTACCCTAAACAATTATTAAACTTAAGTTAATCAAAGTATTAACACAATAATTTAATTCATTCATTGATCATTTGGAAGCTTGTTCTCATGCCTGATTGGGTTCTAGCAGACTGAGAAGGTGCACCGATGCAGACTGGGGTTGTCCGCTGCCTGATGCTGGTTGGGGCAAGACATGGGTACTGTCTAAGCTGATTTGAACTGTAACCCCTGCCCACCAGGCTGAGCTCTTTTGTTTTCTTTCTTTTCTTTCCTTCAGGTTGGTTTTTCACCTGTGGGCTTAGACGGATAGGGAGATTTCTTTGGCCCAAGCACCTTCTGTCCTCAAAGTGGGCTGCTCATGTCAGTGGCATGAGCTCCAAAGGCACCACCTTCCCCCATGGCTGTCCTGAAGGGGGGCTCTGCTCTGCTCTAAGGGGGAGTCCCGGTGAGTGGACGCCAACAGGCCAGACCCAAACATGGGAACACAGCAGTCCCAGGCTGAGACAGAAGCTCAGAGGTATGAGGCCGGTTGAGGACAAGGAGCTGGCCAGTACCAGAACTGGCCCTGGAAACAGAGCTGAGGGCTGGGCCGAGGGGGCGAGGCCTGGCCACAGAGGCAGGTGCAGCCCCTCCAAGGCCCTTGAGACCCCTCATCCTGGCATCTGGCAAAAGCAAGTGATTTTTTTTCCTGCTCATTGAGGAAAACTGCTATTTCCCTCCAGTGAGAAAGAGCAATGGGACCAGAGGGGAGCGAAGGCTGGGGGGAACTGTGCAGGGGAGGCTAGGGAGCAGGAGGGAAGCAAGGCGCAGAGGGATGAGGAGAACTACAGAAGACTGGGGTTTGGGAGGCAATTAGAGCAGAGACCAGGACAAGCGCAAGGCTATGATCATGGTGCGCCAAACAAGCCTTGAAACCACGAGGCCTCGTGGCTCGGTGAGGTGCATGCAGATGAGGCCGGAATCGAAATGGGCCTGCACGGCCTGAGAGTGAGCGCTTTCCTCCCCCAGGCCTCTGAAAGCACCCTCCAGTGTGTGACGGCCTCCCCACCCGGAGGCCCTATCCTCTGTCCAAACCATTCTCTTCCCAGTGCCCACCCAGCATCTGGCTGACCAAGGACAAACAACGAGATTCTCTGTTTCTTCTAGTCCGCTAACCTCCTGCTGGTTGCACCAGAACCTTGCTAGCTGTGGTCTCCATGGTGGCTCTGACCCGGGCGTGAGTTCTGCAGAGATGAATGAAGCTGCCCTGGGGTCACTGCCCCATCCAGCTAAGTGATGGACTTTCTACATCGTGCTGCCCTCGCATTTCCTGGGCCCACGTATCTTGGCTCACCTGGGCCGGTGGGCATCCACAAGGGGAGGCAAGCTGGTGACTGGCAGAGTCAGCTTTGCCCAGTGACTGGTGCTGGCCCAGATGCTGGGAGCTTCAGAGCACAGTGCAATGCATTTGGGGCTCACCAGGTGTTCTTTGGGAGCCCTGAGGGGGGCAGACTTCCCCTGGGAAAGATCTCAACTCAGAAGCCCTCTCAAGGCCTGGATCCCCACCCTAGAAAGGGAAGAAAACGATCGTTCCACCCAGAGATCAAAAGGTCAAGGGGGTCATCAAAGGGATTTCATTGCGCATTGGGAATCCTTGGCATGGGAACTTTTCTGCTTCACAAAAAATCCTCGACTGAGAGTCTCCTACATTTTATGTCCTCAAATCTAAACCTCAACTGGCAGATTCCGGCCAGGCTGGGGGTTAACTCAGGACTCAGAGAAACCGCTCCACCAGAGGCTCTGATGAAGGGATCAGTCAGGAATTCATAAAGTATTTATTTAGCTGCCAAAAGCACCCCCACCCTCCCTTTCTTGTATGTTAGAATTGATGCAAAGTTTCCGAGACAAGCCTGCGATTGCGGCTGTCACCAAACAATGCCATATTTCTTTTCTTCTCTTAAATTCTAGGGATCATTCCCTGTAAGAGGGCAATTTGTCTGTCAGGCAGGCAAAACAGGGGCCGCTCCCTGCCCTCATTAAACTGACAGCACGGTTATTAGCAGAAAACGAAGCCAGCCCGCCATGAAGCTAGCCACTGTTTTATGGCGAGCGCCAGGGAGATATTTTCAGTAATTAATTTGATAAATATATTAATTATGAATTGAGTTGACAGTACAATCAGATTGTCAGCCTTCCAGACAGCCTCTTGTGATAAGTAGCTCTGTGATGAAGTGGTTGGATTTCAAGCCTGTCATCCTGCAGGGCAGTCCCTTATCACCCGTCTGCCCATTCACTCTGTAATTTCCTGCGCATTGTAATTAAATGGTAGCTTTCTGATTGGAAGTGACTCCTCAAACTTAATCTCTCTTTCTCTCTGAGCTTGGTGGGGGAGGGGTACAAAAAGCCCTTTGTTTCAGGGCATTTTTTATGTTAAGAAGCAGTTTTGCTCCCCTACTCCTTTAAATGAACCTATCTGGTCCTGAAGGTCACAAACGAGGAAGAAGCCTTATTCGGTAGCTTCAGAGTCTTGCGGGGGGGCCAAGCTACAGTGAGGGGTGGGTGACCCGGCTAGGGGCAGCCCCGTGTCTGTTCCTGCTGCCTTCGGTCTCTGCCACCTTGGGAAGGTCACCGCTCCTCTCTGGGCCTGTTTCTTCAGCCAGAAAAAGAAAGAGCTGCCAAAATGATCACAAGGGTTCCCCCCAGGCCTGAAATTCCGGGCTCTTGAGGATGGAGCAGCTCTGCAGACTCCCTGGCCCTGGAGTCCTGGGGAAGGAGAAGGAAGGAGAAGCGAGCCAAGTGTCAGCTGTATTTCTCCAGGACAGGGAGTCATTCAGGGAGTCCCTTGCCAGCACTTTTTTTTTTCCTTTTGATGAAATTAATTATGAACACTGCCTGGGGTCATTTGACTCCGGAGATACATGTCAAGATAAAATATTTCAGAAACACTTATATTTAATAATTTAATATGGTGGTTCGCATTTGGGTGCAACAAAGGGAATTATTGGTAATTGCAAATTTTAAAGAGGCAGGTCAAAGCCCAGCAAAGTATATGGGATCATGGGACAAAAATCAGGAAGGATGGCAGAGGATTTTGTTCAGCAAGACCCAAGGGCCTGAGGTTAGGATAAGGAGTGGGGTCATTCATGTGCTTTGTAAAGAAGCCAACTTCTGAAACCCTCTTAAGGGGCAACGCTTGGAATCTCAACTGGAAGAAGAAAGAGAGCAAGTTTGTCTGGAGTGTTAGGAAGTCTGTGATTTGAGACTCAGAGAGGCCCAGGGCTGCCCTGCAACCAGGCAGGCCATGCAAGAAAGGTGCAAGACCCCAGACAAGCTTGACCTCCCAGCCAGCCAGTGTCCCCGGGTCATGGGGCTTTGTGGAAAGAATAATAGCTTTGCATCAGGTAACCCTAGGTTCCAAATTCAGCTGCCACTGGCCTAATATGGCTCTGTCTCTTTGTCTGTAAAATGGGCTATTAAACTACCTGCCTCAGATTTGAAATGAAGGTTACATGAAATAATGCATGGCAGGTGCCTTCCAGAGCAACTCAAATGCCGTGGAAGCCAGACAGTTAGCTATTGCTTTGCAAATAGTAAAATCTCCTTGAAGGTAGGCGGTGCAATTGTCTTTGTTTTATCGAAGGAGGGCTGAGGCACAGAGAAGTTAAGCAACTTATTCAAATTTACCCAGCTAGTTTGTGGCAAAATTGGGATTTGAACCCAAACCGCTTGGCTCCAGGGTCTGGGCTGCCCCTACGGGAGAAGGTGAAACTGCAGTATGCTAGAATGGACCAGGAAAACGAGTCCAAGGTCCATTTCACCCGGTGGGGGAAGACATCCGCAGTCCGCCCATGGCCCCCGAGGCTGCTCTGGAGAGAAGAGAGTGTCACGTCCTTTGCTGTGTCTGCAATGACAGGTGACACCCATGCTGGCTTGCTCCTCTGGCTTTGGACTCTTGTGGATATGGAAAGGGCAGTGGCCTGGAGGTCAGGAGGCCACATTCTAGGTGACTGTGGGCAAGTTGAGCTCCCTCTCTGGGCTCAGTTTCTCCTCAAGACTCTTTATGATCTGACTGGCTCAATTCTCACCACTTCCCACGTCCCCCTCTACCCGCCTTATGCCTTCCTCCTAACTCATTCTGCTGGAAAACTGTGGCGCTTACCAAATATCCATGAACCTACCGCCTGCATTTCCCAGCATCTCCTGCAGTTAGTTGGGTCATATGACTAGCTCTGGCCAATGGGTGATGGGAGAAAGTGACCCATGACACTTTCAAGCCGAGGCAGTTGAGAGCTGTGTGTCCCTAGTCCCCGCCACAGAAGCCTCAAAGGCCGTGACATGTTTCCGGTGGACGAGGGCCACCAGACCAGACCAAGAAGGAAGACCTTGCTGTGCAGAGTCACTGAGATTTGGGGATTTCTCTGTAACCGCTCCCTGCCTGAGCTTCCTTGACTGGGTCTCAACAGAACTTTGGCCCATTCTCTGGGTAGCTGAGTCCATCCCTGTCTCTGGGCCTTTGTACAGCGCATTTCCTGAACGTTTTTCCCCTCCTGCCATTGGCAAACTCCTTCCCCCTTCAGCCCCAGCTCCCTTCTGTGCTGTGTGGCTTCTCCGGCTGACCGTGGCAGAGTTCCTCGTACTCTTCCCAGGATTACTGCAGAGAAACATTCCTGCCCCTGGTTCATGCGTAACTTCACTGGTGTTCTCTGTTATGTGCCTGTCTCCCCTAGTAATTTGGGATGTCCACAAGGGCAAGGCCCGTGTCCTCTCCCTCTTCATAGCCTCAGGGTTTTACCCAGTGCTGGGTGTATATCAAGGGCTCAGTTAATATTTATTGCACGAATGAATGAACAACTGGCATTGCGGTCCTTGGTAGCTTTGCTCTCTGAGCCTTACCTGCCTCCCTTGTTCCCTCGTTAGGATATTCCACATTCGTGGCTGAGCATGTGGAGCCTGGTATAATGAAGTAACTCCCAACAAGGTCACAGACAAATGGAATTTAGCCCTGCTCTTCAGCCAACTTAGCTTGTGGCTTTGGGAAAATCACTCCTTCAGGGTCTCTTGCTTCCTTGTCTCTAAGGTGCACCAAAACATCTTGCCCAGGGAGCTGCTTGGATGGGTGCTCATGTAGCATGGGGGTTCTCTGATGGTCAGGGCTGCGAGCAGGAGTGGGTTCAGTCTGTTTCTCTCCAGCGGGGTGAGCTGGGTGGTCCCATCTGTGCTCTGATTTTTTGTTCTCTCATCTTCAGTGTGAAGGTGCTGCACTCAGTCACTGGCAGCATTACTGGCAAAAGCCACTGTGGCCACAGTCTACAGCTGGGCCATATTTAAACTCAGCTTCCTTATGAAACCCAAGCACCTTACTGAAACATTCACAGCTCTTGTCAATCACCTGGAAATCATGGGTTCCACCTTAAGCAGAGGATAAAAGCCATAGCATCGAGGATCAGTGCTCAGATGCATGAGCCGGGAAGCCCCTTGTTAGGGCTCCCCCTGCTAGGTTCCAGCACATTAAAAAGTCCACCAGCACATTAAAAAAAAAAAAAAAAAAAAAAAAAAAAAACCCTGAAAGGTATACAAGCTTTGTTTGCTGTCACTGGAGGCAAAGCCAACACATAACATGCACATACAAATAATCAGGACAAAGTTTTGAAACGAAGTAAGAAAATTATCACTCATGTTAGAAATTGTTTCTATTCATGTTTCTTCCATGAACAAATGCACGCTTATTTTTTCCCAAAGTTCCAGATTGCTGCCCTGTTCTTAACTTTTCAAAGAAAACTTAAGTACTTTGAGTACAACCAGAGTTGAATATTTTCCTTTGTCAGATCCTACTTGAATCTATATTTTAACATGTTCCCATTATATTTCAAAGAGTAGGCATGATTGCTCTTGAAAAAAAAAAGTAAGACCAAAGACAGGGTATTGTCTATTATCCCATCCTCCACCCCTGAAATGTTCTCATCAGAGCTAGCTGGGTGTCATTGATTAAATCCTGAATGATGAATCGTAAGCTCCTTTATTTTATACCAGAAGCGACTGGTAAGTGGACGTAAATTGATTTTGGAGAGGATGCTAAGTGATAATCCTTCCCAGGTTTCCAGTAAAGAAAATATACCTATTTGAGGGAATTTTCAACTTGGGTTTGAACCTGCTGATGCCTTTCTGGAGTCCAAGTGGAAACTATGGCGCTTTTGTGTGCCTGTCAGACGTCTTGCTTAATGCTGAGGGAGGAATGATAAATATGCAGAATGCTTTGATGTTAATACCAAACGGGCCTCCAAAGGAGTGGAGTTGAAGGCAGTTGACACTGCGGTTTTCATCCCTCGGCAGGGATCGAACGGATGCTTGAAAATAAATGGCACCTGTGGAGAAAGTGCCCTATCCCTGATTATGTCATCGGAGCCTCTGGTCCCCACATCCGCTGGAGGGCCCTGGGCTCAGTGCTCTGCCTGGCAGGAAGACGTGAATGCAGGCAGGGGATAAAAGACAGTGGTTCACTTTGTTTTATTTTGTTTGCCAGGAAGCCTTTCTGATGAGCCTAAGTAACCATCACTAAAAGATCCATGTGAAATGGAGGCTAATCTTCTGCGGGCAGGGATATGAAAGGAGAGGGTCCTCTAGAAATGCAGAGACAACTCCTCTTGGCTGAGTTCCTTTCCCCATGGGACCTCAGTTTCCCCATCTGTGAAATGAGGGGGTTTTGTAGGTGATCTCTAAGATGCTGTTATTTGCCATTAGCTGAGAAGATGAAGTGTCATATGGTCCCTTATGGTGGGGATAGGCAGCTTGTGTGGGGTCAGGACTGTCCCTTACGGTGAGGATGGGCAGGTTTTGTGGGGGGAGAACTGTCCCTAATGGTGGGGGTGAGCAGCTTGCATGGGGTCAGGACTGGTTTCTTTGGAGGCATCTGTCTCAGCCCCCCTCAAGGTTAGCCTCACTTCCTCGTGGGATTGGTGAGTGGAAAAGCCAGAGGGTGAGGAACCAGGGCCTTCTAGGGTGCCAGAGACCCTGTGCAGAGGTCATCTGCTCTGTGGGGGCTCTAGGGTTCTCTCCTTCAGCACTGGGGAAGCTCTTCAGCACTGGGGAAGGAGAAGGGTTTGGGGAAGGGAAGGCCAGCCCAGCATTCAGGAGTCCAGATCCATGGTACTTACCAACCCTCTCTGTGCACCTGCCCCATGTGCTCAACATGACATCCAGGGCCATGCCTCCACTTGTCCTGCCTCCTGATCTGGGCTGTCTTATGACTTTCAGGTGCCCTAGACACTTTTGTCTTCAGAAACCCTTTCTCCATAAAAAAAATTAGTATTTTATTTTACAACTGCATTGGTCTAAAGATGAATATAATCCAGGCTTGATGTGTTATTATGCATTCATTATTCTTATATTTCTTTCTTTCTTTGAATTTTAAGATAAATAAAAATGAAAACATTTTCATGGATCCTTAAAGATTGTCCTGAGCCCTGTGCTTGATGAATATGTGGACTCTGCTCACCAAACTGCCTATGAAGTCCCACCCCTTTAGAAGTTGCAAACCCATTCTTCAGATTTGCGTTCCCAATAACTAAACCCTGCCCAGTACACCACAGGGGAGCAGAAGAGGATGGGAACTGTTTGCTGAGCTGTGTATATGAACTCAGCTGGGAGGGAAGCTTGGGCCATCCTGGCAACAGAGGATAGCCCAGCCCAGGTGGCAGGCAGCCTGGTGCAATGGAGCAGTGTGTGGTTTGGGGTCAGGAACACTTGGACTCTCACCTCCACCACCCCCTTTCTATCTGAATGACTTGGGCCTCAGTTTTTTAGTCTGTAAAATGGGACTAATGCCACTTTGACCACAGGTTTCCTGAGGCACATGGCACTGGATTAGTGGGAGCTCTTGTTGGAATGTCACATGTATCATGACCACAGGATTCATATTTTCCAGAAAGCCTCAACATCCATTTGTTCCTACAGTCTCATAAGTACATTCACACTTGGCAGACCACGAGGCCCAGTTCTTGCTTCAGGAATAACAAACCAGTAACTGCCCAGCCGGGTTTGATAGCAAAGATGCAACAGGGCTATTTTTGCTTTTCTTTCTTCAACAAGAGATTTTCCAGGCAAATCAACTGGAAATGATTGTGTGAGGGAATTGAAACTCTGGGGGCCATTGCAGAATTCTTTCTGTTAGTTCACTGGCAACAAACTTTTTGTAAGTTGGCCAATCTTCGCCCTAAAGACACTATGTGCAACTCAGCCCTGAATCAAACTAACGGGGAGTTCTGAAGGCTCCTGTAATTTCATGTTGAAACAATGTCTTAAATTAATATTTTCTTTAGTTCAAAAGGCTGCCTCGCCTTTGGCTGAGTGTTCCTGCTGCAGGGAACCAGGGAGTGACCCTGGCCAGAAGTCCCCATGACGTGGGGACAAAAGCCCCATGCACACATCAATAACGAAAAAATATCTCACCCGGAGGCATTAGTCACCAAAAATGTTTTACACCAGTTGAGCACAAAAATCAGTTCTGAAGTGCAGTATATCATAGTCCATAAATTACATGTGTTTGATCAAAACAGTGACAGAAAAGACCAGAGGTGAAAACCAAGAAACTTTCCACTGAAAGAGGGGACTGCAGACCCACCCAGGCCTGTCACACTTGGGGGTGGACACCAACAGCCTAGGGGGTCCCCAGCATGTTCCACCAGGGAACACATTCCTGCCTGCACCCCTGGCCCAGAATTAAGGTGAGAACAAATAAAATGGGAAGACTAAGGGGGGATGAGCACGGGGCTCAGGCTTCACCTGCGTGGCTTTATGCTACACAGAGAGCTCCTGCATGCAGGGCAGTCCCCAGAACCTGCTCGACCAGTGGGCCTTGTGCTCCTACCTGGACTTAAGGTTAATGGCAAGGAAAGGCATCTGAGTCTCCGCTACTCCCCTCCCCCAAGGCTTTCTAATGAGGAGTGCCCGGTTTTTATTTATTCATTGGCAGATGCTGTTGAGTAGAACACAGCTTCCCCACAGGGGAAGCCACCAGAGGTGGCGAGGGTGGGCCTGGAAAGTCCTTGACACAGGCCCCAAAACCAACTTGCTTTCTAGGTAACTAATGGGGACCCCTTCCCATGACGCTTTCCCAGGAGCAGTCACCCCCCCTCCACTCTTTGCTGTCCCAAGTCAGAGGTGCTGCTGATGTGGGTTCCTGGAGCCAGCACCAGGGCTCCCCGGGCTCCCTGAGTGCCTTCTCCACCTGCCTGATTGCTGCTAACCCCTATCCCAGGCTCCAACAGATGCTAGGCTTGGAGGTTTGGGCCCCACACCATCTCGCCATTGCCCTTCACCTCCATGGTGGCTTGTCCCAGCCAGCTCAGCCCATTCAGTGGCACTGTCATGCCTGGTGAAAGCGAGAGGCAGCCCTTGCTGAGAAGCAGACCGTGTGCTGTCTCTGTGCGCCAAATACTCTCCAGCACCTCATTCACTGCCCAAGGGCTCATTCAATTCCAAAGCCAGAATGAGCCTTGGAGGTTGTCTAATCTGACCCATTCATTGCACAGAAGGGGGAACTGAGGCCCAACACAGGCAATGACTATCCAGGGATCCAGCTTGAGGTAGCTCTAGGATTAGACTTGGGCAGCCTGAGTCCTCTGGCTGTTGTCCTCCTGGCGCTGTTCTCCCCTTCCCAGGGGCACATGGGCCGGTGGGGATGGCTGCTAGCTCACCTCCTGCTGGGTGGTGGGGAGACTACACATAACCACCCAGAATCCCATCCCTTCCTATTTTCAGCCAAAGGGATTCCAACCAAGAAGCTGCCTCCACAAGGGGGTGGAGATTTCCATCAGTTGCCATTTCCCCTGAGTGCAAACCCAGCTCTGTTCTGTACTGAGCAGGATATTAAGAGGAGCTCAGTGAGCAATAAATAGAATGTAACCTGCTTCCTAGCCTGGGGGTCTCTTAAGTTAGGCTTCCTATCCAAATGGTGACTAACTCTGGGCTAGGTGGAATCTCTGTCTCATTTGAGGGGAGAGGAAATTGGGGGTTGGAAAATCCATCACACATCCCAATTTATAGTGCAGCTGCTGCAGCCGTCGACCTAACCAGCTCAGAGCTTGACCATGCAGGGCCCCAGACACCAGAAAATGTGTGATCTCTTTCAAGTGAACTGTGGCGGAACCAAGAACTTTGCTGCCTGCCTCTCTTCACCGAATGGCATTACTCCCTGCTCCACAGGCCCCTGAAAGCCTCCAGGCCTGCCAAGGGTGGCTTTGCATGGACAGGCACAGAGGGAGACGTGTCACTCTCCCTGTGTCTTCTGTGCAAGGGCCCAGGTTGCCAGGCCTGTGCTGGAAACATGCTCTGTAGAGAGCATGACCCAGATTTTTGTCTTGAGGGACCTGAATTCTCAATAGAGGAGCCTGATGGGTAAACAAGATAGGGTCTTAACATTTGCAACTCTTCTGTGTGGCAGGTATTTTCTTCCCATTTTATTTCTTCATCTACTCATTCAATCAATATTTATTAGGCACATTATGTGACATGTGCTGGGCTGAATCCCAGTGATGGAGCCTCCTTCCTACCTCCCCTGTGCTCCAGCTCCACACCAAGTGCATATCCTCTGAGCCTGGCAAGCCCTCCTCTCTCCAGGCCTTCACAGCCACTGACTCCCTTTATTGGACCACTTTTTGTCCTCTCCACCACACTTCCCCACTTGGTAATCTGCAAATCACTTTTTTGAGACCCATCTTGAAAATCCCTTCTTGTGTACTATGGTGGATGTCCTGGCAGAAGCACGCTCCCTGGCTATCTCTCTTCTCTGAATGACATTACCCCCTGCAAGATCAAGCACTCATGGTGTTGTTTTGTGATTATTTACTTATGTTTTTATTTTCTATTATTTTTTTTGAGACAGAGTCTCGCTCTGGCACCCAGGCTGGAGTGCAGTGGTGCGATCTCAGCTCACTGCAAGCTCCACCTCCCAGGTTCATGCCATTCTACTGCTTCAGTCTCCCGAGTAGCTGGGACTACAGGCACCCACCACCACGCCTGGCTAATTTTTTGTATTTTTAGTAGAAATGGGGTTTCACCATGTTAGCCAGGATGGTCTCGATCTCCTGACCTCGCGATCCGCCCGTCTCAGCCTCCCAAAGTGGATTCTTTACTTATAAACCTGCCTCCCTCTACGAGCCTGTGATGGCTGGGACTGCACCTTGAGCCATCTTTATATTCCCAACACTCAGAACAGAGCCGTGCACTCAGCAGTTTCTTTATCCATGTGACTGTTGAATTGAATGTCCTATTGCACACCAGAACCCTAGACTCTCACCTCCTTCTGCTCCACTGTGCAAGCACATCCAAATTCAGTGTGTCAATGAGATAGACATCTGCTTAAAAGTAAGATGAGTGTGTGTCGGGGGGGGGCAATAAAAATGGGGAATTGAGAAGGAAAGAGAACCCAGAGCCAAAGACCCCACAGAACCCAGGCCCCGTGACTCCCGAGTACCTCAAATCCATGGAAACAAAAAGTTCTGAGGGCCTCCTGGCTTTGCACCTCCTGCACAGCCGAAGCCAGCTAGGGAGGTGGCAGCTCTCTCTCACCTGTCAGAAATTCAGAACCTCATTAAAACGAGCACCACTTCCGCCCCACGTGCTCCTGGTGTCTGCTGGAACCCCTCAGTGACAGCGCTTAGGTCCAGAAGAATTCGAAAATGCTTAATTGGTTCAATGAATGAGTGACTGATTAAGGAATAAAATCCAAGCTGAAACAGTTGACAAAAGTAAAATGATGACTCTGTCACGTAATCATACGGGAAGATTAACGCACAGACATCTGTGGAGCCTCAGGATTTCGGGAACGGGTCAAGCCATAGAGGCTGCCAAGCTCTCATTTTAAGGCCATGGAATCTAAAGTCCGGGGAGGCTGTGACATTTCCCCAACACACAAAGTCAAGTTCATTACTTTATATTTGTTGAAGGTCTGTTATGACCAGTCACCCTTTTGCATGTTTGGCATACAACAGTGAATAAAACACAAAAAAATTCAGGTTCTCACAGAGCTTCCATTCCAGCTGGGAGAGAGAGACCATAAACAATAAACATAGTAAACCACATAGCATGTTAGAAGGTGATCAATATAATGGGGAAAACATAGACCAAGGTAAGGGGTCCAGGAATGTGTTGTTGGGGTCGATACTACATATTGTAATTTGCACAGAGTGGCTGTTTAGAAAGACAGAGTAGAATAAAGATTTTTAAAGGAAGTGAGAGAATATGGAGTTTTTACCTGCAGGCATATTTTGAATATTCAGTGAAATAATGTGTGTGCTCACCAGGCAGGAAGAGCTCAGCAAATGGTGGCTGCTCTGGAAATTATTGTCATCACTATCACTCTCATTGACATCATCAGCCTTATTGTCATCATCATCAACCTCATCAATGTCATCATCAGCCTCATCAATGTCATCATCAACTCATCAATGTCATCATCAGCCCTTTGTCATCATCATCATCCACCTTGCTGTTCTCCTCCTCATTGACATCATTATCCTCATCCTCCTCATCAGCACCATCAACAGCATTATTTTTATTTTTTATTCTTCCACCTGTAAGAGTTTCTTTTCCTCCTTCTTATTGTTTTCCTCTTGGGATGACTAGTGGTGAAGGAAGTATCAGAGGCAATGACCTCATAGCTGTCGTTGCCATGGGTGACACCTCCCAGAAAGACCTTACTGGAACTTTCTGTCCAGAGGAGTTTCTGCTGCTCCAGGATGGAGGAAATGTTCAAGAACTGTGGAGCGTCTGAGATTTTATCCTACTTTTAAGTTTATGACGTGGTCTGCCACAGTTTTTTGTATGCTGGCAGAAGGCACAAGACTCCTGTGTCAGGGACAAAGATAAGTTATTACTCAGAACAATAGCAGTAGTCAGAGTATCAGCATTGACACCAGTTCTCTAAGCTCTAACTCCCACAGGGCAATGTAATATGGGCCAGGTGATGTCTTGCACAGGTAATGGGTTGCTTTACAAGAGAAGAACACCAAGCTTTGAGAACCTGGAGCTTTTATAATAGACAATAAGCCTACCTGAACTTTGCCTTCTAGGCAGACATTATTTTATTATTCTGGTCCGTTAACAAATCTACCCTTTGCTGTGGACAGAGACACTATATCTTCCAAGACTGTTTGCAATGCAAACATCCTTGAAAACATAGTCTGGAACAAAGGCAGTCTGTGTCTCTAATCTCAAGACATGAGAAACACAAGACAACCAGGGATAATTAAACAGAGGCTTAAAGAATTAGCAAAGTTTGGGTGTGGTGGCTCATGTCTGTAATCCCAGCCCTTTGGGAGGCTGAGACCAGAGGATCACTTTAGTCCAGGAGTTCAAGACCAGCCTGGGCAACATGGCGAAACCCTGTCTCTACAAAAAAGTACAAGAATTAGCCAGGCTTGGTGGTGGCTTGCACTTGTAGTCCCAGGTACTCAGGAGGCTGAAGTGGGGGGATCGCTTGAGCCTGGGAGGTGGTGGTTGTGGTGAGCCAAGATCTCACCACTGCACTTCAGTCTGGGTGACATAGTGAGACCCTGCCTCAAAAAAAAAAAAGAAAAAAAAAAATTTTTAAAAAAGGAATTAGCAAAAAAGCATGTGACAGAATCATTATTCATTTGGTGTTTATTGGTTGTTTAGGAACTCTGGGATGGGTAAGAATCCCGGCTCATCACTTAGGGACTGCTGTGTTTCTGCCATCTCAGGGAGTCTGTTTAGTTCTCAGCTCTGGTAGTCTTGGCTTTGATCCCTAGCTCTTCCACTTTTCCAAGAGTATAACTAGGCAATCTGCTTTGCCTAGTTCCTTATCCTTTTATAAAAAATAATTTTGTGTGTGTGTGTGTGATGGTGTCTCACTCTGTCACCCAGGCTGGAGTGCAGTGAGATCGCGGCTCACCACAACATCTGCCTCCTGGGTTCAAGTGATGGTCCTGCCTCAGCCTCCCAAGTAGCTGGGACTACAGATGCACAGCACCATGCCCAGCTAATTTTTGTAATTTTAGTAGAAACAGGGTTTCACTGCGTTGGCCAGGCTGCTCTCGAACTCCTGATCTCAAGTGATCCACCTGCCTCAGCCTCCCAAAATTCTGGGATTACAGGCATGAGCCACTGCGCCCGGCCTCTTTATCCTTAACATGGGACTCACAATAGTACTCACTTTAGAAGGTCACTAAGAGGACCAAATGATATAATGTCTCAACAATGCTTAGCTCCATGCCTGGCACATGGCAAGGACTTGGTTGATGGTAAAGATGGTGGGGATGATGATTTTCCACAAGAAGAAACATGAGTTACATGAAACCAGCTGGAGATTGGTGGCGTCACCAGGTAATAACCTGTGATCGGGTCCTCTGATGCCAGAGATGGAGATGGAGAGATTTTTTATCCTTCAATGTAGTGGTCACGTTGGGCCTTTAGGGTTGAACTCTGTTTCAGAATTTAATGTCCCCGGATTTGTTTACATATGTCTTCAGAAATCATGTCACACTCAAAGCCTCAATGAGGGTACTTATTTTTTTTCTAGAAATCTCTATTAAATCCCCAAAGTTGAATCAGGGTATTATATAGTCCTTAGATAGCAAGTTGATATGTGTGCTACTAAGGATTAAATATGTCATGCAGACCCCAGTATAGACATATAGTTTCATAAACCATATATCCAGAAACCCTAAGAAAATAGAGATTCTACTTGTGTGAAAAGTCAATCAACTCAACAGGCTAAATATTTCCTGTGTGTCTGTCATGAGCCAGGCAGTGAATGTGATGGGCTGTACAGTGGATCCCCAGTGTGCATGACGCAGGCTCTCAGGGAGCTTGGAAGCGCCCTGGACCTATAATTCATATGGAATGTAGAATGTAAATGACTAGAGTGGCTAAACAAGAAGATATACAGAGAGAGAAAGAATGAGAATGAGAATATCATAAGGAGATCATGAATGGCATCCTGAAGGTGCAGGCAGAGGGGCATTTGGCAGAGCCTTAAAGAACATGGTGAATTACAAAAAGCCAAGTCTTAGAGCTGATCTGGATTTTAATCCCAACTCCACCTTTGTGACCTTGGACAAATGATTTAACCTTTAGCTTCTCTTGTGCTTTTTTCCCCATTTGTAAAAAGAAGATGTTAAAACCAACCTTGTGGGACCTTGTAAGGGTCAGTGACTAAAATGGTTCGCATGCTTGGCAAGCACTGGGATCAATAAATGGTATTAAAATCATTGTGAGAAAGAGTCTTAGGTGGGGTTCCCAGGAAGCATACTGTCAGATGCTTGGGAAAAATGCCTGTGGGCTACTGGAGGATGCTGAATTGGGCAGATGGAGGAATTGCACTGTGCTGCAGTCACGACAGAGGACTCAGTCCATGGCGGGGAGCTCTGGAGCTGGGGAGCCCTCCAAAGTGGTCCTGAATTGAGGCAAAGGGGCTGGGTCTTGTGCCACCTTATCAGCCAGTTTCTGGACGGGAACTGCCCCCGCGGAGAGGATGTAACTCTGGGCAAGGCAGTTCCCTTGGCAGAGGGCAAGTCCAGGAAAGGGCCTCAGCTGTGAGCTGTCAGCAGCCAACACTTCTAGAATCCAAGGGAATGAATGCCTTGGTCCTGAAGGAGGACCTAGACAGCACACCACAGTGTCCACTACAGCAGGTGAAGCTCAGTACATTAGAGTGAGATCCATCTCTTCCAGGTATTCTATTACTTCCTCTGAGGCCTGGGCCTGACTGAAATTCAGAGATGCCTTCACCATTAGTAAGAGGAAGCTTTGCTCTGCTCCCTGAAGACAGCTCTGGGTGGCTCTGGCCTCATTCTGCATTCAGGACCTCCTCACTTACCAGTGCTCCTGAAGATAGCCAGCCCCTTCTGCTTCCTCCCTACCTTTATTCTTACTCGTGACCTTTTTACTTTCTTGAAAGGATCGAACAGTAGATATCAAATAGCCAAGTGCTACTTTTCAAAGAGAAGTAGAGAATCCCTAGAAAGGCCTTGAAATCACATGAGCTCAATTGCAGGTCCCATTTCCAGGGCTGGGGCTGGCAGGGGTTACTGGCCTCATCTAGATGGTCCAAGGAAAGAGTTGTACAATGACCTGCACAATTAAGGCAGTGTTTGAAGCCAGCCTGGGCTAGCCCTGAATTTGACTTGTTCCATCACCCAAGGCTCCCGGACAGTTCCTTGCTTTCTGTAAGTACACAACCTCTGCCACTGACATTTAGAAATTTGCACTCTTCCCCTCCTACCTAACTGATACAGGGCTCAGCGGAATTCCAGGCTTCAGGCTAGTCTACCCAGTTATACCACCTTTATTTGCATGGAATATAAAGAGAAGTCCACTGGCTGCTGTTAATAATTAAACAAAGTTATCCTGGAGACACTGCAGTTTCTGACCCCACCCAAGGCAAAAGAACCAATGAGGACTTTTTAAAAACATTAATTTTTATGGGTACATAGTAAAAGACTTTTAAAAAATGAAAATCAACCCATTGTTAGCTTTGATTTTGTGGGTACCAAAGTCTAAGGTGTGTTGGGTTTTTACTCAGTCTGAACGAGGATTTTTTGCACAGTTTCCCCTTTCTAATACCATTGCATTAATATTTAGTAATTTGTACTAAGGTAGAAACTGTCAATTAAGGGTAGTTCTTTTTTTTCTTTTCTTTTCTTTTCTTTTCTTTTTTTTTTTTTTGAGATGGAATCTTGCTCTGTCACCCAGGCTGGAGTACAATGGCGCGATCTCAGCTTACTGCCACCGTCTACCTCCTGGGTTTGAGAGATTCTTCTGCCTCAGTCTCCCAAGTAGCTTGGACTACAGGCATGCATCACCATGCCTGGCTAATTTTTGTATTTTGGGTAGAGACGGGGTTTCACTATGTTGGCCAGGCTGGTCTCGAACTCCTCACCTTAGGTGATCCACCACCTCAGCCTCCCAAAGTGCTGGGATTACAGGCGTGAGCCACCACGCCCAGCCAGGGTAATTCATTAATAGTGAAATAATGCCAGCCTGGACCCAAGAAGAACTAAATCCCTCCCTCAGGACAACTTTTTGCTGTTCTTTATGGCAGTTATCTTCAGAGTTAACAGTAGCTCTAAAATAAAGAAATTTCTCTATTAGAACCACCCCTAGATATTCAGATACAGACCCCCAGTTGTGATTTTAAATGCAGAGACAGACATTGTTCCCCTTTATTTTTCCATATCCGAATAATTATTGATTAACGAAACTGGCAGTTGAACTACAGGGCTCCTAAAAAAGTGCTCGGAGTACATATGAATATTTAGCCTTAAGGATGCTCCTTCTAGGGTTCTTTTCATGGCAAATATTGGAAACAACTTAGATACTCAATAACAGGAAATCTGTTGAATAAGCTGTGGCAGATATATTCATTAGAAGATTATGCAGCCACGAAAATGATATCCACGAAAATGATATTGCAGAAGTGTATTCCATGCCATGAAAATCTCTACAGTATAGTATGTGCATATTTGTAAATATGTGTGTGTATATATATATATATACTGTGGCTGTATAAATGAATACATGATCTTGGGAGAGACCTTGCACAATGTCATGGTCATTCTTTGACAGTGAGATTGCTGGTGGTTCTATTGTCTTTTGCTCACCTTTTTCATTCTAATTGTTCAGCAATACACGTACATTTCTTACATAATTAAGAAGTAAAAGGTTATGAAATGAGTGCAGAGGAGGAAGAGGTCTCCTTCCTATTGAGATGTGGGCTCTTGACATAAGGAGCACCCAGTTTTTATGTCCCAAAGCCCCAGCCCCTCATTATGACCACCCTGCCTCCCATGAGGTCCACAGCCAGCAGCCCAAGGTGGCCACGTTTGTGTGTTACAGACAGGGATGGAAGTGTGGCAAAGGGCAAAGACGTTTAGATCTGCCTCTACCTTCCAGGGCGACAGCGGGAGGTAGTGACTTGTCCTCTCTGAAACTCCATTTCCTGGGAATCCCAAACTTGGGGCCCTTCTGGAGTTCTCCATGATTCTGAGCAGCTGGAACATCTCTTCCAGAGCCTTAGAGGGAGGGTGTCCTGGTGACTTTGCCCCCAGAGGCAATGCTACCCCGTCCTGTGCTGCCACAGTCCTTGAGGGGTGTGAATGCTGGGCACAGGACAGGACAGGCCACCTACCTGAGACTGGCATGCCCTGTAGGGTCCCCAGCTCTCTGACATCCACAGAGGCCAGGTGCCAACCCCCCCATGGCCCGGTGTCCTCCTGAAGGTGTGCATGTGCTTCTGCTTTAGGGCACAGAATGGGGCGGGCGCCAGCCAGGGCTGGCGGAGGCGATGACAGCACTGGCTATCTGCAGATCTTGCTGCGGCTAAGGTTGCGTGGTTTGCAATTAGACGAGAGGTCTGGGGGCCTGGGAGATCATTTCCTTCAGCAGGTTATCATTTGGGCAAAATCAAGGGCTTGTCAGCCTTAGCGCATGCTCTGCCTGTTCCCTGTCTGTACCCCCCCTGCCCCTACCCAGGCAGCCCTGGAACTCTGTGCCCCAGAAACTCAGGCTGCCAGCTCTTCTGTGAGACCTCATGCCCTTGGTATTCTCTGAACAAACTGTGTTGTGCAATGGTCCCTTCCTGGAGACATCCTCCCACAGCACTACTTTCCCCAGTCCTGAGTCTGGTACTCCTCACTCCTCCCTCCCATCACATATCACAGTTTGTGATTATCCATTTATGTATATGGCTGTTGCTCAGTTTCCTCCACTAGACTATAAGACTAAGTATTGTTCACACTTGTTTACCTAGCTCCTAGCACAGAGCCTGGCACACAGTAGGCTCTCAATAATGAAATGAATGAATGCATGCATGCATGATCAGCACACAGCAGCCATTAGGAACATTCTAACCTTCAGATTGGGACCAGCTCTCCTGGACGTGAGTCCAGGTTCACAAATCAGCTGTGTGTCCATGGGCAAGTTGACTGACTATTCTGAGATTGTTTTCCCATCTCTTCAATGTGGATGCAAATAGCACTCTTCTCTCTCTCTCTCTTTTTTTTTTTTTTTTGCCTGTCAGCTCATACCTAGCAAATAGCACTTTTATCATAGGGTTGTAATGAAGAGTCAATGAGATGAGGCCTGCAAAGCATGCGACACAGAGGGAGCCTACAATGAATGAGCGTCTTTATTATTTTATCCTTTGAGCTTCTTCCAGCCAGAGCTGGAGGTCATCCTCGGTTATAAAATCTCTTGATTTCCTCGTAGATCTGGGTCTCTCCATCTGCCTGTGTGTCGCTTCTTCCTCCCCACTAGTGTTCCTGGGCTTAGGGAGCAGATGAGAAGGAAGTAGGCATCCCTCTGCTCTAAGAGGTTCTGTGACTGCAAGGGGAGAATTCAGTTTACTGGATACGACTTAGAACCTGTTGTGGATCTGTCGGCATTCTATCTGGGATGTCACCGTGGGTGAGCAGAGAGGGGAGCCACTCCCACAAACCCCACCTTGTGGAACCCCAGGTATTGCAGGAAGTGTGGCTGTGGGTTGCCCCCCTCCTGAAGCAGGCTCCATGCAGGGCTGACTGCTGTGGTTCAAGAAGGCATCCAGACAGGTGATTGTTTTGGTCTGGATGTCGCCATGGGGTGTCACCTCTAAGAGGGAAATCAGACGTTGGAGAAACTTGATTCAGACACAGGTACACAGGGACACAGACATTAGCTTCTCTAGCCCATTAACAATTGGGTGCATTTAAGAGTCTGCATCAGGCTGGGTGCAGTAGCTCACACCTGTAATCCCAGCACTTTGGGAGGCTGAGACTGGAGGATTGCTTGAGGCCAGAGGTTTGAGATCAGCCTGGGCAACATAGAAAGACCCTGTTTCTACAAAACAACAACAACAAAGCAAAACAGTCTGCATCTAACTCCTGGATTCTGGTGATACTCAGAGAGGTAAAGTGCCTGGCACATAGTCACACAGCTGCTGGGTGGCAGAGGCAGTGCTTCCAACCAGTCTGTGCTTCCAAAGCTTTCCCAAGTAACACTACCTCTATGATGGGTATTTCCACTCCAAATTTACCTAGATGCCAGTTTTTTAAAAACATAATTTTTTTATTTTTAAAATAATTTCAACTTTCATTTTAGATTCAGGGGGTACATGTCCGGGCTTAGTACCTGGGTATGTTGAGTGATGCTGAGGTTCAGGGTATGGATCCCGACACCTAGGTAGTGAGCACAGTACCTGATAGGGAGCTTTTCAACCCCCGCCTGGCCACTCCAGCTCTAGAGTTCCCCAGTGTACATCATTGTCATCTTTATGTTCCTGTGTACTCAGTGTTTAGCTCCCACTTACAAGTGAGAACATGCAGTATTTGGTTCTTGCATTAATTCACTTAGGATAATGACCTCCAGTTACATCCATGTTGTGCAAAGGACATGATTTTGTTCTTTTTAAGGCTGCATAGTATTCCATGGAATTAATGTACCACATTTTCTTTATCCAGTCCACCGTTGATGGGCACCTGGGTTGATTCCATGTCATTGCTATTGTGAATAGTGCTGCGATGAACATGCAAGTGCATTCGTCTTTATGGCAGAACGATTTATTTTCCTTTGGGTATACACCTAGGCATGGGATTGCTGGGTCAAACAGTAGCTCTTGTAAGTTCTTTGGGAAATCTCCAAACTGCTTTCCACAGTGGCTGAGGATTACATTCCCACCAACAGTGTATAAGTGTTCCCTTTTCTCTGTGGCCTTGCCAGCATGTTATTTTTTGACTTTTTAATAAAAGCCATTCTGACTGGTGTGAGATGGTATCTCCTTGTGGTTTTGATTTGCATTTCTCTGATGATGAATATTTTTCATATGTTCGTTGGCTGCTTGTATGTCTTTTGAAAAGTGTCTGTTCATGTCCTGTGCCCATTTTTAAATGGGCTTATTTGTTTTTTGTTTGCTGATTTGTTTAAACTGAAAGCTAACAAACTAGTTCTGGTCTTAACCTCGACATTCAACCACTTGGACCTAATAGCTGTCTACAGAGTGTTGGATGTAATAGATAGCTACAGAATATTCCACCCAACAACCACAGAATATACCCTCTTCTCTCTCATCTGCACATGCAATATATTCTAAGATTAACCACATGCTTCATCATAAAGGAAGTCTCATAAATTTGAAAAAATTGAAATCATATCAAGTATACTCTTGAATTACATTGCAATAAAACATAGACATCAGTATCAAGGAGATCTCCCAAAACTACACAAATACATGGAAATTAAATAACTTGCTCCCAAATAACTCCTGAGTGAACACAAAATTAAGGAAGAAATTTAAAAAATGGAAATTAATGAAAATAGGGACACAACTTACCAAAATCTCTAGGATGCAGCTAAAGCAGTATTAAGAGGAATATTTATAACACTAAATACCTTATCAAGATGTTAGAAAGATCTCAAATTAACAGTGTAACTTTGCACCTAGAGGAACTAGAACACAAGAACAAACCAATCCCCAAACTAGCAGAAGAAAAGAAATAACTAAAATTAGAGAAGAATTGAACAAAATTGACCTGCAAAAATCCATACAGAAGATAAATGAAACCAAGATTTGATTTTTTAAAAGAATAAACAAGATTGATATACCGCTAGCTAGATTTACAAAGAAAAAAAGATCCAAATAAGTACCATCAGAAATGACACAGATGATATTACAACTGATCCCACAGAAATAAAAAAGATCTTCAGAGACTATTTTGAATAACTCTGTGCACACAAATTAGAAAACCTAGAGGAAATGGATTAATTCCTAGAAATGCACAACCTCCCAAGATTGAACTAGGAAAAAAATCGAAACCATGAACGGATCAATAACAAGTTCCAAAACTGAATCAGTAATAAAAAATCTACCAACCAAAAGAGTGTTCTGGACCAGAGTAATTTACAGCTGAACCCTACTAGAGATATAAAGAACTGGTACCAATCCTACTGAAACTATTCCAAAAAATTGAGGAGCAGGGGCTCCTCTCTAACTCATTCTATGAAGCTATCATCAGCCTGATACCAAAATCTGGCCGAGACACAATGAAATAAAACTTTAGGCCAATATCTCTGTTGAACACAGACACAAAACTCCTCAACAACATATTAGCAAACCGAATCCAGCAACATATCAAAAAGTTAAATCAAGTGGGCTTTATTCCTGGGATGCAAAACTGGTTCAACAAGTCAATAAATGTGATTTACCACATAAAAAGAATAAAAAGCAAAAGCCATATGATCATCTCAATAGATGTAGAAAAGGCTTTTGATAAAATCCAACATCGTTTTATAACAAAAACTCTCAACAGATTAGGCATTGAAGGAACATACCTCAAAATAATAAGAACCACCTATAACAAACCCACAGCTGACATCACACTGAACAGGCCAAAGGTGGAACCATTCCCTTGAGAATTGGAACAAGACAAGAATGCTCACCTTCACCACTCCTATTCAACATAATACTGAACATTTTAACCAGAGCAATCAGGCAGGAGAAAGAAATAAATGGCATCCAAATAGTAAAAGAAGAAATCAAACTATCTTTTTTTGCTGACAACATGATTCTGTACTTAGAAAATCTTAAAAGACTCTGCCAAAAGGCTCCTTGAACTGATAAATGACTTCAATAAAGTTTTTAGATACAAAATCAATGTACAAATATCAGTAGCATTTCTGTACATCAATAACATTCAAGCTGAGAATCCAATCAAAATTTGTTTGATTTTTTGTGGTTATTTGCAATAACCACAAAACATTGAAATACCTAGGAATACAGCCAACCAAGGAGGTTGTGTGCAAGGAGAACTATAAAACACTGCTGAAAGAAATCAGAGATGACACATATAAATGGAAAAAAAATCCATGCTCATGGATTGAAAGAATAAATATTGTTAAAATGGTCATAGTGCTCAAAACAATTTACAGATACAACATTATTCCTATCAAACTATGAATGTAGTTTTTCACATAATTAGAAAAAAGTTATAAAATTTATATGAAACCAAAATAGAGCCAAAATAGCCAAAACAATTCTAAGCAAAAAGAAGAAAGTCACAGGCATCACAGTATACAACTTTAAAGTATGCTGTAAGGCTACAGTAAGCAAAACAGCATGGTATTGGTATAAAAATAGACCTGTAGACCAACAGAACAGAAAAGACAATCCAGAACTAAAGCCGCATTCTTACAACCATTTGATCTTTGACAAAGCTGACAAAAACAAACAATGGGGAAAGGACTCCCTGTTTAATAAATAGTGCTGGGATAACGGCCAACCATAAGCAGAAAATGAAACTGAACCCCTACCTTTCACCAAATATAAAAATTAACTCAAGATGGATTAAAGATTTAAATGTAAGACCTCACACTATAAAAATCCTGGAAGAAAACCTAGGGAATACCCTTCTTGACATTGACCTTGGAAAATGATTTTTGGCTAAGTCCCTAAAAACAACTGCAACTAAAACAAAAATTGACAAGTGGGACCTAATTAAACTAAAGGGCTTCTTCATGGCAAAAGAAATTTAGAGTAAACAGAAAACTCCTGAATGGGAGAAAATATTTGCAAACTGTGCATCTGATAAAGGTCTAACATCCAGGATCTATAAGGAACTTAAATCAACAAGTTGGATGCCAGTTTTAATGGCTTACAGCTGTAAGTTCCTATGTTCAGTCACCAAGTTTTCAACACCAGGTTCTGGCCAAAGTGCCGCAAATTTGAAGATGAACAAGTCTGACAAAGAAAATCTGGCTAGGGTGGTAAAATTTTCTAGGGAAGTCACAAGGCAGGGGGAGGTAGGGGGTGGGGCGTGTAAAAAAGGTGGAAGATAAGGGTTATGTCATTAAGTACGTTTATCCAGGTCCAGTGTAGCCTCTAATTCCAAGTCTCTCGTGATAAGGGCTGTTTTCTAACTGTTGTACAGAGATGATGTCCCTTCAGAGGCAACTTTATCATTGCTGCATGCAAGAAGAGATAGATCAGCTAGCCCTTTCTGAAACTACGAGAATCTTGGTTTACTAGAAAAACTACATTCAAGTAAAATACTATGTCACTTACAGGTACTTACAATTCTATGTGTCTGATATTTTATCTCAATTTTATTCATTTATTTTTTCAGTGAGTATTTATTGAGCATCTGCTTCTTGCTGTACACCGTGCTAGCAGCTAGGGATACAGATGTGAGCAAAAACCAAACAGCATCACACCTATCCTTATAGGACTTAGAGTGGAGAGACACATTAAAGAAACACACAAGCCAGTGTGTTAATTATAACAGAGAAACCAGGAATTTGATCTAAACAGGGGGAAGGAGGCTTCCTTGCAGAGCAAACATGGAGCCGAAGTCTGGAGGCTGAGTAGGATGTAACTGGGCAAAGAGGGGAGGGCAGAGCATTCCAGGTAGGAGGTGGGCTGTGGAAGGGTCATGGGGCAGAGACAGTGCATGTTAGCATCTGTGAGAAGGCCAGGAGAGAGAAGTAGAGAGGAGGGGGTGGTGCAAGAAGAGGCAGGACAACCCAGCAGGGAGTTTTGTTTTCATCCTTAGAAAAATGAGAAGCGACTGGGAACCGTGGGTCATGCTTGTAATTCCAGCACTTTGGAAGCTGAGGCAGGCAGATCATGAGGTAAGGAGTTTGAGACCAGCCTGGCCAACACAGTGAAACCCCATCTCTACTAAAAATGCAAAACTTAGCTGGGCATGGTGGCAGGTGCCTGTAATCCCAAATATTCAGGAGGCTGGGGCAGGAGAATTGCTTGAACCCAGGAGGCGGAGGTTGAAGTGAGCCGAGATCGTGCCACTGCACTCCAGCCTGGGCAACAGTGCAAGACTCTGTCTCCATAAAAAAAGAAAAAAAATGAGAAGCTACTTCAGGATTTTAAGCCAGACAATGATATATTAGATTTCAATTTCTAAAAAATTACCCTGATTATAGTGGACTCCAGACTGGAGACAGGCTGGAGGGGGCAGGCCGCGTGGAGACTCGAGCAGTGTCCTGATGAGCAGAGATGGCAACCTGGAGTCGGGTGAGAGTGGGCCAGGTGGAGTGAAAGTGACGTGCTGGGGAGAGATTTAGCAGGAGGGGTAGACAGGGCTTGATGAGGGATTGGTGGTGGGGTCAAAGGACAGAGGCATATTAAGGATAATTCAGACCTTTCTTATCTTAGGGCTCAATGAGCAGTGGTCCAGTCAGTGAGGTATGCAAGATGACCAGGTCAGAAGGGGAGACCTTGGGTCCTGCTTTGAAGATGTTGAATGTGAGGCTGGCTTTGAGAGATCCAGGAAATTATGGATATGTGGCCTGCAACATGGAGCCTAGAGAAGTGTGCTTGAGAATCCCCCTCTTAAGAGGTGTTTCTTGGGCCCTCAGTGCTCCTTGAGCCCTCAGATGCATGAGGTTGCCTAGAAGTGTATGACACAGAAAGAGGTAAGGATGGAGGAGAGGAAGGCCTGAAGGACCCTGACACTTAAGAGAGGACATGCTTGCACAGGAATAGAGCAGGAGAAACCAGAGGTGATAGTGAACAAGTATTGTGCCCTGGAGGGCAGAGCAAGGGTGGTTGAAGGAGGATGTGGTAGGCTGAGGAAAAATGATGAATGAAGAATGCCCATTGGCCCGAGTGACTGGAAGGCCAATGGAGACTCAGCGAGAACTGTTTCAGATGACAAAGCCCAAGGATCTGAGAGAAAAGATGATTCAAGTCATATGCTAAGAAAGGGCTGACCAAGACTAAAACCTCAGTTTCCTTCAATCTTTCTAACAAGCTGCAGGCAAGAATTTCAGTAGGAATCATGGTCTATGGAGCTGCAGGGTTGGTTTTATCTCTTCCACAAAAATGCAGTCAGTCATTTCCCGGTATTGATTCTAGGATCTCACAATATCAAAGTCCACAGATGCTCAAGATCCTTATAGAAAGCAGTGTAATATTTGCATAGAATCTACATTCTTCCTCCCATAGACTTTAAATCATCTCTACATTACTTATAATACCTAATACACTAAAAATTCTATATAAATAGTTGCTATTTTGTATTGCTTAGGGAATAATGAAAAGAAATGTCTAAAATGTGGGGCAGGAGGTCAATGAGAAAGCTTCCTTCCTGTGCCCAGCTTGAGCAGTCCTTGGGAAGCCACCAGCACTGTTGATAATGAGGACAATTGGATGCCAAGTGGCCTCTCGGGTCTGTCTTCTGCTAATAAGACTAAAGAGGGAAGGGGTAAAGAATTCGCACCCCAAGCCTCTGGTGGGCTGGAGCAGGATGCAGCCACACTCTTCTTATTTCTATTTTCTATTTTTGTTGGAAGAAGTCATCTCCCAGATGAAAAGTCAGTTTGAAGGCACACTGGGTATTTGTGGCATGAGTTTGTCAACTGCTGGAGTGAAGAGCTCTGATAGATGGATAAACAATCTTCTGGTTTTTTGAAAGCTGTTTTCAGTTCCCTTCTAGGATCTGAGCTTGGGAAGAAATAAGCCACCCCTCAGAGCCTGAGAAGAAAGATTTACTTCAACATCTGTAGAAGTATTTTAATTTCTTCCTTCAGTAGGTTCGGCTTGGCCAACTGAGACAGTGGTTAAACTATTTTTAATCATGTTAATAAGAAAATTGTCCTGCCCAGAACAGGAAAGCATTGTCTGTTTTTATTGTGCTGCATAAAAATAGCTGCCTCCAGCCTTCTTGTTATGTGGTGGGCGATGACATATATTATTTTACTTGGTTCTCCTGGGAACTCAGTAGGCAGGTGATCTTAGTTCACTGGGGCTGCTTTAACAAAAGGCCATAACCTGGCTGGCTTATAAACAGCAGATATTCATTTTTCACAGTTCTGGAGGCTGGAAGGTCCAAGATCAAGGTACCAGCAGATTCGAAGTCTAGTGAGGGCTCTCTTCCTGGTTCATAGATGACCCCTTCTCAAAGCTCTCTGGGGCTTCTTTTATCATGGCATTAATTCCATTCATGAGGGCCTTGTCCCCAGGATCTAGGCACCTACCACAGGCCCCATCTCCTAACACCATCACACTGGGGATTAGGTGTCAACTTATGAATTTGCAAGGGGCACAAATATTCAGGCCACAGTACAAATAGAATTCTCTATTCTACCCCGAAGATATTTTAGCTCTGAGAAATGAATAAGGGGACTGGTTTCACTGGGAGGTGGGAGGAGAGCTGGGAGTGAGGGGAGGAAATACAAACGTGGTGGAAGGTACTACCACCCCAAGGAGAACCCACCATTGGATGTAGGGATTCTTGACTAGCAAGGCCCTTGGAGATCAGCTGGAGCAATTTGCTCATTTTATAGCTAGGAAAGGAGGCCCAGCAGGAGGGGACAGTGTGCCCAAGGCCGAGGGTGTGGCAAGTGCTGAGTTCCTCCCAATACCCATTTCCACCAGGCAGAATATCCCAGCATCCCTTGCAGATGTCGCCATGCAACTAATTCTGGCCAGTAAGACATAGACCCCCAGGAAGTCTCCTGAAAAGAGAAGGAGTTATGCCCCATTTGCTTTCTAATGACCCCACCACCACCACTGCCCCATCCTGCTGCCTGAAGTGTGAAGCTTCAGCAGCATCTTAGCCCAGAGGAACTGGGCAGCCGCTGGTAATGGAGGAGAGAACTGGAAGGAGCCTGGATCTCTGTCAACTTCACTGAGCTTCCCTGGACAGGGCTCTGGATTTACTTTATGTGAGAGAAATCAAGCTCAGTCTTGCTTTCCTGGGGTTTTCTGTTCCATATGGCTAAACTTGCGTGGAGTTAATAGGAGACCCTGAACTCCTGCAGGGACCTTGATGGGTGTTAATCACTCCCTAAAAATGGCAGTATCTTCCTTAAGCTTAATTGTTATGATTTCCTTTTTTCGAAGAGCACCAATGCTTTCTTCTGCAATAGAAGTCAAATGCAAAGTCCCAGTAAATATGCCCAAGCAAGTAGCTCCAATATTTAACCAATCCTCCCCACCTTGCACACCTCACTCAGCATCTGCTCCCAGTGACCTGTTTACTGCCCCTCCTGCTCAGACAAGACCGAGGTTCCCTTCCTTCCTCAGGAATATGCAGAAATGGTGATTCGGCGAGTAGTTTACTACAGGAAGGGGAAATACCAGTGTAAAACACCTATATTCTCTATGCCCATGAAAATCCCAGAGGGATTAAAGAGTTCAGTGTTTTTTTCTTTAAAAGAAACACAATATCATAAAAAGGAAGTAGAATTGCAATAAACATTTAACAAAATTTGTAAATGAGGGATTTCTAAGTTCCAATTTAATGAAGAAAAAAGGGAAAAGAGTGAGATATTTAATTACTAAAAATAAAATTTACATATGGCAAACAAAACCAAATCAAAACCAAAACTACTTAAGAAGAAGTTTCCCAAAATGTGGCAAAAGATTGTGCGATTTAATATACTGTGCATTCATTCAAATTGATAAGAAATTATGATCTTGACAAGTCATTTGAAAAAAAAGATAATTACAGCCCTTCAAAAGACAAATGATTAGTATACACTTTGAAAAAGGTATTTAAACTTACTTTGAAAATCAAATAGGTAAAAACTAAAACATCAATGAAACAAATTTTAACATTGAGCTAGCACTTTAAAATGAGAGTTGTGGGCTTGGCAAAGGTGCAGAGAACTGTGAAATCATATATGTACTGATAGAAACTGGCCCAATCTTTTCTTCTGGTAAGCAATTCAACAGTATCTAAAATATTGGTATGCATTCAATCAGTAGTTCCACTTCTGGGAATGTATCCCAAGGAATTACTAAGGAACGTAAAAGAAAAGCTTTATGGTAGGAGAGATGTACTGTAGTATTCTTTATCAGCGAAAATAGAAAAGAAGCTACAAAAATATCTAGTACCTGGGGAATATCCTAAAATTCCCATGAACCAAGGTGGAATAAAAAACAAAAAACTTTAAAATAAAAAAATTTTTAAGTTTTTAAATAAAAAATTTAAAAACTAATCAGATCAAAAACTACTTTATACTCTTTGTTATAAATCTTTCAAGAGTTTTCCTTAAAAAGCTTTATTGACGTGTAATTGACATACAATAAACAACACTTCTAAAATTTACCATTTGATAAAGTGTGGATTTATGTATACATTTATGAAACTCTAACCACAATCAAGATATTGAATACATTAATCATCCCTCAAAACTCTCCTCTTCCTTTTCCAATCTGTCCCTCCTTCCTTCCCAACTCCGTTCATCCCCACGCAACCACTGATCTGCTTTCTGTCACTATGCTTTCCAATTTCTAGAATTTTATTTGGAATTATGCAGCATGGACTCTTATTTGTCTGGCTTCTAGCTTATTTGTTTAGCATTAATTATTCTGAGAATCATCCACATGATTGTATCTCTCAGTAGTTCAAGCCTTGTAATTGCTGAGTAGTATTTAATTACACAGGTATACTACAATTTGTTTATCCTTTCAGATGTTGATGGACAGTTTGAGTTGCTTCCAGCTTTGAACTATTACAAATAAAACCACTACTAATATTCAAGTGCAAGCCTTCGTAAGGACATATGCTTATATTTCTCTTGGACAAATAACTACTTAGCAGTGGAATGTGTGAGTCATGTGGTAGACATATGTCTAACCTTTAAAGCAAGCTTGTTGTCCAACCCAGGACAGCTTTGAATGCATCCCAACACACACTTGTAAACTTTCTTAAAACATTATGAGTTTTTTTGTGATTTTTGTTTTGTTTTGTTTTGTTTTGTTTTTTTTGTTCATCAGCTATCGTTAGTGCTCGTGTATTTTATGTGTGGCCCAAGACAATTTTTCTTCTTCCAGTGGGGTCCAGGGAAGACAAAAGATTGAACACCCCTGCTTTAAAGAACCTGCCAAACTCTTTACCAAAGTGGATGTACATTCTACGTTCCCACTAGCATGTTCATGTTGGCTCCACATCCTTGTTAATAATTGAGAGGGTCAGTCGTTTTAAATTCAGACATTCTAATAGGTGAGTAGTGATATCTCATTGCATCTTAAATTTGCATTTCCCTAATGACTAATGATGTGCCTTTTTATGTGCTTATTTGCCATCTGTATATCTTCTTTGATGAATTGTTTTTGAAAACCTGTTGCACAACTTTTATATTGGGTTGTTTTTTTTCTTATTATTGAATTTTTGAGGTTTTTTTAAAACTATATACAGTGGATACAACTCCTTTATCAGATACATGATTTGCAAATACGTTCTCCAAGACTGTGGCTTATTATTTTAGTGTCTTTCAAAGAGCAGATGTTCTTAATTTCAGTGTAGTCTGCTGTATCAATTTTTGCTTGTATAGATTGTACATTTTGTGTTGTATCTAAGAAATATTTGCTTAACTCAAGGTCGCAAAGATTCTCTCCTATGTTTTATTCTAGATTTTCTATAATTTCAGGTTTTACATTTATCTCTATGATATCTTTTGAGTTAATTTTATAGAGTAAAACGTATGAATCAAAGTTTATTTTTGCATGTGGATATCCAATTGTTCTAGTATCTTTTGTTCAAAAGGCTATCTTTTCCAATGTGCCTCTGTTGAAAATCAATTGACCATATACACATGGGTCTATTTCTGGATTCTGGATTCTGATTCATTCATCTATTCGTCGAGCTTGATCAATGCCCTACTGTTTTAGTTACTGTGGCTTTATAAGCCTTGAAGTCAGGCAATGTAAATTCTCCAACTCTGTTCTTGTTCAAAGTTGTTTGGCTATTCTCAACCTTTTGCATTTCCATATGAATTTTAGAATTGCCTTCAAATTTCTACAAAAGAATCCTGTTGAAATTTTGATTATATTGAGTCTATAATTAGGGTAAAATAGATATCTTAACAATATCGCATCTTCTAATGTATAATCTCAATACAGCTATCACTTCATTTAGGTCTTCTTTAATTTCATTCAGCAATGTTTTCAGTGTACAGGTCTTGCACATATTTTATCAGATTTATCTATAAATTTCATGTTTTTGTGCTATGGGTAAATGGTATTTTTAAATTTCAATTCCCAATTGTCCATTGCTGGTAAATAGAAATACAATTGATTTTTGTAATTTAATCTAATATCCTGTAACCTTGCTAAAATAACTTATTAGTTAGTCCTAATGGCATTTTTGTAGATTCCATCAGATTTTTGATGAAGACAATTATGTCGTCTGAGAATAAAGACACTTTTACTTCTCTATTTTCATTCCTGGATCTCTTTTATTTCTCTTTCTTGCCTCATTACCTTGACTAGAACCTCCAATAAAATGTTAAATAGAAGTGATGAGAGTGGTCACCCCTGCCTTGTTTCCAGTCTTAGGGAAAAACATTTAATCTTTCACCATTACTTATGACATTAGCTGTAAGTTTTTATGTAGATGCTCCTTGAAATGTCAATGAAATTTCCCCCTATTCCTAGTTTGCAAAGTGTTTTTACCTGGAATAGATGTTGGATTTTGTCAAATGCTTTTGCTGTATCTAGTGAAATAATCACATGTCTCTTTGTTAGTTTATTAATACAGTATATTTCATTAATTGATTTTTGAATATGAAAGCCCTAGGATAAACCTTATGTGGTCATGATACATCACTCATTCATTCGTGTATACACACACACACACACACACACACACACACACACACACATTATATATACTTACATTTGATTTACTCAAATTCATAAAGAATGTTTGCATCTATGTTTATGAGGAATATTCATCTGTAGTTCTCTTCCGTTGTAACATTTTTGTCTGGTTTTGATATCAAAGTAATACCAGTCTTATAAAATGAGTTTGAAAGTCTTACTCCTTCTGCAAATTTCTGGGATAGAAAATGCAGAACTGGTATTACCTCTTCCTTACATATTTGGTAGAATTCACCAGTGAAGCCCTCTGATCCTAAAGTTTTCTTTGTGGCAGGATTTTTAATTAAAAATTCAAATTATTTTATATACATGGCTATTCAAGTTATCTATTTATTCTTAAGTGAAGTGTTGTAGCTTCTGTCTCGTAAGAAACTTTTTCATTTCATGTAAGTGGCTGAATTTATTGGCCTAAAGTTATTCGTAATATTCTTTGTTGGCTTATTAGCTATAACTTTGTGTTGTGTTATTTTAGTTAAATTTATAGTTTATAGTATACAACTTTAATCATTTTTAACTTTCAAGCAATTGTATACCACATCATGTATATTATAAAGATTTTACAGCATTATATTTTAAGAAAAGGAGAATGGAAAGAGACCAAAAATATGTGAAGTAAAAACGTCCAAATATTTTTAAAATGTTATGAAAACTATGAACCCACAAATACAAGAAGCTCAATGAATCACAAGCAGAAGAAACATAAAGAAAATAAGACTTCATCATATCATATTCAAATTGCTTAAAATCAACAAAAAAGAGAAAACTCTAAAAGCAGCAGGGAAAAAAGATACAATGTGTCCAAAAGGATCTCTCATTTGGCCTTTATGCTATTATGTCATACATTTTACTTCTAAATATTTTATAAGCCCCAGAGTACATTGCTATCATTATTGCTTTACACAATTGACCATCTTTTAAAGATACTTAAATGATAAGAAAAAGTATTTATGCTTGTCAATGTAGCCTCCATTTCTGGTCCTCTTCATTCCTTTTTGTAGCTCCACGTTTCTGTTTAGTATTATTTTTCTTCAGCTTAAAAGGCTTTCTTGAATATTTCTTGTAGTTGGAGTCTAGTGGTAATTAATTTTTTTTGTATGTCTTCAAAAGACCCTGTTGCCTGAAATTTTGAAAAATATATTTATGGGATAAAGAATTCTAAGTTGTTGTTTTTTTCTTTTAGTACTTTAAAGATGTGCTTCACTATCTTTTAGCTTGTACCATTCTCAATGAGAAATCAGCTATCATCCCAATCTCTATCCTTCTGGACACATTGTGTCTTTTTCTCTAGCTGCTTTTAGGGTTTTCTCTCTATTGTTGATTTTAAGCAATTTGAATATATGATGAAGTCTAATTTTCTTTATGTTTCTTCCGCATGTGATTCATTGAGCTGCTTGTATTTATGGGTTCATAGTTTTCACATTTTATAAATATTTGGATATTTTTACTTCAAATATTTTTAGGTCCCTTTTCTTTCTCCTTTCCTTCAGGGATTCCAATTACTTGTGTATTTGGCCCCTTGACATTGTTCCACAGTTCACTGATGCTTTGTTAATTTTTAAAGTATTTTTCATCTCTCGATTTTATTTTGTCTTCTTACTATTTTTTCAGAAATATCTAATCTTGGAACAAGTTCTTTGTGTAATAAAATACTGTCTTTATTGTAAAGTGAAAAAAATCATGGTATAACATTTTATATATAGTATGACCTTAAATAGGTTTAAAATGTGCCCAGAAAAAATATTAGAAGAAAATACACAAATGTAAACAGTGGACTTACCTGGTGGGTAGAAGTATTAATTCTTAATACATTCTTTATACTTTTCCGTAATTTCCAGAATTTTGAAAGTATGAATACATTGCTTTTATAATTAACTATGTAAAAAAGAAAGGATATAAAATGTTAACAACATTGAGATATCATTTATTGATTATCAAATTAGTAAAGATTAAAAACAAAATGAGAATGTCCAGTATTGATGAGCCAAGGAAAGTGCATTCTTGTTCAACATTTCCCCCTTAGGGGATATTTATTATAGGACCTTCTTTAAGAGACTTTGGCAATGGTCTTCTGTCACCGGTTGCTGATGTTTCAAAAGTGTATGCTTGGCCTGACACTGACCATGTGTGCGCCTATATATGTGCACTTCAATTTATGTCAATGTGGTCATAAATAGCTCTATGCAAATCAATTTATTTGCAAATTGGAACAATGCCTTTGGTGACTGAAACTATTTAAAGAAGTCCTGAGGTTAAGCCTTTTATTATGGAAATATTATCTTGCTGTTTCTCTGTATTAGTCAGTTATCATGCTGCTAATAAAGATACACCTGAGACTGGGTAATTTGTAAAGGAAAGACAGTTCCACATGGCTGGGGAGGCCTCACAGTCATGGTGGAAGGTGAAGGAGGTGCAAAGTCACATCTTACATGGTGGCAGGCAAAAGAGAATGTGCAGGGGAACTTTCCTTTATAAAACCATCAGCTCTCATGAGACTTATTTACTATCATGAGAACAGCACAGGAAAGATCCAACCTCATGATTCCATTAACTACTACTGGGAATTATGGGAGCTGTAATTCAAGATGAGATTTGGGTGGGGACACCACCAAACCATATCATTCTCTTTTTAAACTTAAATATTTTTTTTTGCACACTAGTATTTACATTATCTTGTTGGAGTGAGACTTGTCTGCATTTTATTTCTGATTCACTCTGTACTGATTTTAGCCTAGGCTCTGTTACTAACAGAATATGTGACTTTCGGCAAGTTAAAACCTCTCTCTAGGCCTCACTCTTTGCCATAGGAGAGGATGTTAGTTTTCCAGGGCTGCCGTACAAGACACAATAGGCTGGATGCCTCCGGCAACAGACATTTATTTTCTCAGAGTTCTGAGTACTAGAATTCCAAGATCAAGGTGTCAGCAGGCTTGGTTTCTCCTGAGGTCTCTCTTCTTGGCTTGCAGAAGGCCACTTTCTTCCTGTAACCTTGCGTGACCTTTTCTCAGTATGCATGCATCCCTCGTGTCTCTCCCTCTTATAAGAATATCAGTCCAATTGGGTTAGGGCCCCATCCTTATGACCTCACTTCACCTCAGTTAGTTCTTTAAAGATCCTGTCTCCAAATATAGTTACATTAGGGATTAGGGCTTCAACATATGAATGCTGAAGGGACACAATTCAGACTATAGCAGAGAGAATTAACTAGCCCTAGATCAGTGGTTCTTAACCTCCAGAATTCCCAGGGAGGGATTGCTGGGCCCTGTCCCAAGTTTCTGATTCAGCTTTAGAATGGGGCTTGGGATTTTACATTTGAAGTGAATTCCCAGATGATATTTATGCTGCCGGTCCAGAGAGCACACTTTGCAAAAACCACTTGTGCAGACCTTTAAGATAACTATGAACTGTGCAACAACAAACTTAAGACAGAGAGAATACACAATTTTAAAGGGTGCTTTTGGCAGTGCAAATGATGCAATGGTAAATTTTGCAAGTTAGGTTTTAATATGGTTTGGTTCTGTGTCCCCACCCAATCTCATTTTGTAGCTCCCATGATTCCTGTGTGTTGTGGGAGGGAACAGGTGGGAGATGATTGAATTACGGGGGTGGGTCTTTCCTGTGCTGTTCTCATGATAGTGAATGGGTCTCACAAGATCTAATGGTTTTAAAAACGGGAGCTGCCCTGTACAAGCTCTCTCTTTTTTTGCCTGCTGCCATCCATGTAAGATGGGACTTGCTCCTCCTTGCTTTCTGCCATGATTGAGAGGCCTCCCCAGCCATGTGGAACTGTAAGATTAAAAAAACCTCTTTCTTTGGGAAATTGCAGTCTTGGGTATGTCTTTATCAGCAGCATAAAAATGGACTAATATAGGTTTATTAAAAATTCACAGATTTTTAAAAAGAAGAAGGTAGAAAACAATATGTCTTGAAACATCTCAGGAATAATATAAGTAGGCAAATCTACATAAGTGTAACTCATCCTATTTCAACTCCAGGGCCTACATATTTTTAAAATCTCCCTTAGAAACATATGGCTCAAAAAGCCTAATCACAGGGAAGGTAACCACTTCTTTTCTGGTTCCTAAATGATGCTTTCATAAGCACTATTTACAGGGCAAGAAATACTCAGTCCTGACATTGGATTATTCTTCACAATTTATGTTGTTTGCCCTGAAATTTAACTCTTTTCACAATCAGCTTTCTCTGGACAAGGACACTGTATTCTTTTAACAGGATTTTTTTTTTTTTTTTTTAACCTGTGTGACAAAGTATGCCAGATAAAGAAACCGTTTCTTTCAGGCTTTTAATCTCCTCCGAGAGCGAAAGTAGTATTTGCTGAAATAAAAATACACCTTGGCAGAAATGCGATGCTAATCCTCTTAGTTTTAATGGTTTGGAAATGGTTGGAATAAGAAGGTAAACATTGTAGTTGATTAATAGGAAGGAAGTCAATTGTCCATGTAGCCACTGCTATATGCCATATTGTACAATAGTGCTTTATTTTTATAAACCCCCAAACAAGGTCTCTCTCCATTTTAATGTTCTTACTTGAAAAGTGATCTACTTGCACCGTGCAGCTCCTAAGTGTTTGATTCCATTACCCGAAAAGCAAGCAGTGCACATTTCAAATCGACGTCAAACAAATCCCACTGATAACTGGTGTCATATCAATGGCTTATCAGGTCTTTTTATTGAAAATAGTCGGATATAATGAGGTGCTTCACATTTAAAAGTCTTAAATCTTTGAAAGCTCCAGGCCTAGATGGTTTTGATACTGGCTTATTAAACTTGCCCTGGAAGAGAAAGCAGGAGTGGTTGGGGGTGGGTGTGAGCGAGAGTAAGAGAAACCAAGAGGAGGAGAGATGGAAGACGTAGCAGCCTGACTTAACCCCACGTTGGCCATGGTGCAAAGATGATGTTTGCTGATAGCCGTTTCTACCAGCACCTCCCAGGGAAGACTCAGAAAAAAGAGGCTCAAAGTGCTTTTGAGCATCTGTATGTAGCTGCCTCCCAGGAATTCTCCTGTAATTTTTTTGTCAGGATCTCACAGCCTCCTTTGCATGGTGACAAGCCCAGCATCTGGGGACTTTCAGTAACCCTCAATTTATTAAACTTGAGCATTGGACAAAGAAGACATTTGACCTACTTTACCACTGGATTGTGAGAAGAAACTTCCGGATCCAGCAAGAAGGGATTTTCTCAAAGTTGAGACTCTGCTATGAGTACCAGGCACAAGAAAATGCCCTCCCCCTTTGTCATCTCCTATAACTCAGCTTATGCTCCTGCTAAGTCAGTACTGGCCATCTTTGACAGCTGAGGAAAGTGAGGTTCCAAAGGAGTGAAAGCATTTGTCATGGTACAGCCTGGAGCAGTATGAGTCTCAGAGTGTAGTCCCAGCCCCATCAACATCACCTGGGAATTCAGTCTTCACCCAGACCTACTAAGTCAGAAACACAGGTGGTAGGGCCCAGAAGTCTGTGCTCAAAATCAGCAGCGATACTGATAAACACTAAAGTTTGCAAATGGCCTGCATCTTTAGGGCCTAAGGCCGTAAGTGTGGAAACTTCCTAAAGGGCTTTAGAAAGTAAGAAGCAGTGCTTTCAACCATGCTAGACAGCAATGAGAGGAAAAGGGAATGTTGTACATCCTCGTCTCCTTTATTTCTCCACCGTATGGTTTTAGGGGGTGACCAAGGAACTGGAAGGGGCAAAACAGGACTTTCATGTCTTCAACCATCCCATGATGTTGAGGCCAAGGGTTCCATCATGCCGGAATAGCCTGTGATTCTGAGTTGAAGGCCATTCCGCTTTATGGGAGTAGAGAAGAATGCGGAGAAGTTAGACCAGGACTTTTCCTTGCTTCTTCGGGCCACACCATTAAGTGTCTTTCTAACAGAGAATAGCCCTCCCCTGGGTGGGTTCTAGAGGAACTACTTGTTCTGAGATACATGGATCTGAAAGGGTGCCCTGGAAAGAGCTGTGCCGTCTAACACACCTCTTAGTCATGTCTTCACAATGTCTGGTGTTGTCTGGAGCAAGGTTTGGATCATAACAGTGAATCAAGCTGGAAGAGAAGGGCTGTGAGGAAGCCTGGCCCCTGAGAAGCACGTGGAAACTGATACATTTCTGCTTCTTTCTTTAACTGCCAATTCTGCCTACCACTCTGAGTGGCCCACCCAGCCAGTTCTCACTTCAATCTCATTTGCTTGCTCACATGCCAATCAAGCGCTGAGCCAGCAACTCATGAGAAACCCAAACAGCATCTCACACAAACTCAAATAGAAGCTTATATTTCTTATGGTGCTCTCAGAAGGCCTTCACCAAAGGTGGAGAACAAGGACAAAAGGGCAAGAGTGCTGAACTTGGCATCTCCATTCTGGCCCATCTCAGCCTGTGACCTTGGGCAAGTTACAACCCCCTATTTTCCCATAATTGAAGCCTATGGCCTCTGATCTTCCCTCCTCCAACCAGCACTGACGTGAGGATCCTTCCTACAGGAAGGATGTTGGAAGGATGTAGAAAGGCATTAGGTATTAGAGCAACAATATACAGATGCACCAAGATGGGCCTTGAACCTCCAACAGGGAACTCCAGCTCAGCAAGGTGTGTCGCCAGCAGAAACAGCCTATCCCTGTGCTTTGGCTGAGCAGTGCACTGATAAGACTACAGAGTGGGGCATAACTCAAAGTGGGGTGACCAATTCATCTCCATTTTCCTGGAACTTAACTATTTTTAACCCTGAAAGTCCCAGACAAACCAGGACTGTTGGTCACCCTAGCTCAAGGCCAACTTTATCCTTCATTTGTCATGTAACTTAACTCTCAGAGACTTGATTCTACAGTCTGTAAAGTGGGGGTGGTAATACTAATAATCATAGGCACTTTATACACTCTAGTCATTCCATCCTGGAAGCCTAAGGTCTCTCCTCCCCTAGCCTTCTCAGGCTCCCTGATTCTGGGCTTGTCTTGACAGGACACTGAGCAAGACTTATGGCAATGACCTACTTCCTCTCTGTGTGCTGGGTGCTCCTTGAGGGCAGGCCCATGTTTTAATCAGCTTTTTTTCTTCAGTCCTTCCCTTGCGCAGTGCCTGCACCATGGGAAGTTTTTAGTAATGCTCATTAAAATGTCAGTTACTGACCTCTCCCATCAGGAAGGCAGACCCCACAAATGGTAACCGGGAGGTAACCGGGCAAGTTCACTTCGAGTTTCAAAGAGCTAACCGTATCAGGTAGCACAGAATGGGCATGAGAGTCTGCAAATGCATTTGGCACATCTTTGATTTCTTTCCTTTCCTTCTCCCAACCCCCTTGGGAGTTAGGCAAAGGCGTTATTATTTCCTTTATCATACAGACAAGGAACCTGAGGCTTAGAGACGGTAGGTGAGTTGCCCAAAGTCACACAGTTAGAAACCAGAGGGTGTCTTTGCCACACATAAACTACAGTGACCAACTCCAGGGCCACCAAAGCACTTTTTTGGGGGACGGTGGCTACAGATGCTTGGAAAAGCCTTCTGGTGTCCAATTGCCTCCCAGGCTCATCTGCAGTAAAAACATGGCCTCTGATTGCCTCGGCCCCTTCCTAATCTGCAGATCCAGGGAGACCCAAGGCACGGGACAGAAATAGCCACTTCAGGACCCCCGTCCCAGGATTCCACAGTGAATCTTCCTAGTGCCAGGAGACCATTTTCACGGCCTAATCAATGATCCCGTTATTGACCTGGTGTTCCCAGAGGACAGGTTTAAAACTTTATCGAGCACTGTATGTGGGGGCAATTATAGGGATAATGGAAAATCATCGACAAAGGGAGGCTTCTGCATTGCAAATTAACATCTGCTCCAAGTAAGAGAAAAGTCCTGTTTTAGTTTCAGAATTTGTGAAAATGGAAATGGCCATAAGACAAAGTGTGGGTACCATCCCGCTCCGACCTGGGTCTCCTGCACTGACTCTGTCATTAGCATGTAAATGATGTGGCTCCCTGTGACCATGACAATCCCCATATAATGTGTTCACTGGGAGTGCCTGGTGCATCGTCTACAACAACTGCTCTTGTGATTCCCAGGGTCCTGAAACAACCGGCACCCAAAATCTCCCTTTGTTTGGAGTGGGCAACCCTGGGAGTGCACCTGGCCTTGGGCCCTGGAGGTGGGTTGGCTCTGGCAGCCGCCAGGCTCTCCTCACACAGGCAGGCACACCCAGGAGGCACTGGGCGGAACACTGAGCCCGAACCAGGGGACCAGGTTCTTGTCTCGGATCCACTGGTTGTGTGGTCCGGGCAAGTTGTGTCAGCTCCTAAGCCTTGCTGTCCTCATCTGTAGAATGGGGCTACTATTGTCTGTATTAGAGGATCCCTGTGAGGGTTAGATGAGGTAGCCCTTTGAGCCTTCAAAGAACCTATAAGCCTCATATTACAGATTCGTGTGTCCAGCCCTCGGCCTCCTGTGTGGCAGGCATCATCCTAGCACTAGGGAACAAGAGAAATCCTCTGCCATAGTTAAAAATCGTCCAAACAATTGACTATAGACGTATCATTTCTGAAAGTGAAACATTGTGATTGAAGCTAAGCCGGACGGGGTTCGAGGTGATGGCAGGGCTGGGGTTAGACAAGACTTGTCCCAAAAGTGATGTTCGAGCAGAGACTGGAAGGATGTACAAGAGTGAGCCATGCCATGTTCTGAGGGGAGAGCATGCCGGGCAGGGGTGGGGGGCCTCAGCCGGACAAAGGCCTTGCAGAGGGGGAAGAATGAGCTTGGCAGGTTCAGGGAGGAGCAAGGAGCCTTGGCCTGCAGCCAGGTGAGCAAGGGATGGGGAGCAGAGGAGGTGGAGAGTGACAGGGCCGTTGTACAGGCCTTCAGAAGGAATGGGAATGTTATTCTAAGTGCCTTGACGTTGAGAGGTCACTGGGAGGTTTTGACCACAAGGGTGGCGTGAGCTGACTTGGCTTCCTAAAGGTCATTCTGGCTGCTGGACGGAGAGTTAATCCAGGGACAAGGGCAGAAACAGAGTTCAGGAAGGAGCACAGGTCTACAAAACACACTGCCCTGTTTCCCAAGAGGACAGAAACGTTCTCAGGAGGCCCCCTGGGTTTCCATGGCTTCTTTTTGCCGCCCCTTTGGTTGGCAATGGTAACGTTGACCATTCCACGGCCGCCTCATCTGTGCCCAGAGCTGTGTGCCCATTGTGCCCTCAAGGTCTCCCACTTCCTGTAGGAGGTAGGTGATCTCAAGCTCCCATTTCCATGACTGACTCGGCCATGTCACACAGCTGGTGAATGGTGGCTGAGCCCACATCAAATGGCTGTCTGGCCCCAAAGTCACACTGCTCTCTTGACTCTCAGATTTTTAAAAAGTCCCCACACTGCACGTGTCTTCATCCCATGGCAAGGAAATCTGCAGTCACAGCTGCATGTCCCCTTCGCAGTGTGGTCCTCTCTTGAAGATGCCCCACATGTGCCACCATGTTTGTGCCTTGAAGCCCTCCAGGATCTACAGGTGACCAAGAGCCTGCTCTCTAATTATGGAAGGTCTCAGCTTTGGTTGTGTCAATGAATGAAGACCAGGACAGTCACAGTTGTACGAGGAAGCTGGGGGCATCCCTTACAGTCCCTTCGAGGGAGGTGCAGTCCTTGTAGACGGATGACCATAGAGAACCAGCTCTCCACTGAACCAGGTAAGTGCTGTAGATGAAGCCACCAGGCTGTTGGCCACCTTGAAAGGCACTGCAGGGACGAGTGCTTCTGTCAGTGCGTGGAGGCAGAGATAAGGCTCGGAGAGCGGCAGGTTTTCAGGGATATTTGTTGTGACTATGTCACACAGCCAGGGCCACCTCCCCCATCTTTGGAGGCTGCTGACTCTGCCCCACCTTTGGTTACTGGCCAAAGGTTCAGGGGCTTCAAGGAAACTTAGCCTCTGTGGCCAACACCTGGCTGTCTGGATCAGACATGGCTTAGCTCCTGTCCCAAAAAACACTCCTGTGCCTCTGAAGAGTGCTGTAGGCCTGGCCCCTCGAGACCTGCAAGCCCCAGGAAAGGCCTCCATGGGTGGAGCAGGGGCTGGTGTCAAGCAGGCTCTCTGCAGAGACACAGATCTCTGCATGATTGATGCTGGAAAGGCCAAGCTTTCACAGGAAATTTTACTCAAGCCCACAAAACCCTTGGGGTTGGCTGGCTGCCTCAGTGGCCCCAGTTCCTCACCGATTTCAGTGCCCACGCTCATTGCTCTGTGACTCAGAAGTTTCCCACATTGAAGAGGTGGAGCCTGTTTCCTACCTGAGAATCTGGACTGGCTTCAGGACTTGCTTTGACCAATAGCCAGTGGCAGGTGTGAGGGTGTACCAGTTCTGAGCCTAGCTCTCAAGAGGATGTTCACAGTCTGCCTGTTCTCTCTTGCACTGCTGGTGTGCTACAGTAGCCTTCGATGAGACCAGCCTACACCAGCCCACAGCCAAACACCCTTGGATTCACGACCAAACTCATTCAAAATCAGTTGAGTCCAGAGGAGATCTCCCAACCCTCAGCCTTGACTCATGGCTATAAATAATAAATGATTATCATTTTAAGCCACTGGATTTTGGGATTGGTTGTTATGCAGCAATAGCTAACTGATGCACCTGTGAACTTACCCACCCACTTCCAACTTGAGGGATGAGAAATGCTGGGGTTTGCTACTGACAACATTCATCTTCATCATGATCATAATCATCTTATTAACACCATATATTGAGCATCATCAGCTTCTCGCAGCCCCGTGCTAAAGACTTTACATACAGCATATGCTTGGACATTCCCAGCCACACTGGGAGGCAGGTATTATTCCTCCACATTTGACAGGGGATGAAACTGAGATGCAGAGAAGTTAACTAATTTGCCTGAGGTCACACAGACAACAAGTAGCAGTCACAGAATTCAGACCATTCCTGTCTGCCTCATGCAAATGAAATATTCTCACGAAAAATGCATTCAGGGAGCACCATACGGCCCCAGCTCCCTCACCGCAGATCCCAAGCTTACTCCTGACTTTGAATCTTGGGAATCTAACTGGGGACCAGAGGGGAGTGCATGCAATGGCCTCAATGCCATTAAAACCAGCATCTTTTACTTTAAACAGCTGAGGCAGGAGAATCGCTTGAACCCAGGAATCAGTAGTTCCAGTGAGCCAAGATTGCACCACTGCTCTCCAGCCTGGGTGACAGAGAGAGACTCCATCTCAAAATAATAAATTTTAAAAAATGATAATAAATAAATTAAATAAATAAATAAAGTGAATAAAATGCTTAGTCCCTTAGCTTCTGATCAGAAGAGCTGCCCAAATTGATCTCCGGAGAGCTCATATGAACTGACTTCTTGCCCAGGGAGCCGTCCTGATTCAAAATCTAGGCATAAGCCAGGAGTGGTTCCCCTTGAGTGACTCAGAGTTTGAGAGAGAGGCTATGCATAGGTCTGGTTAACCTAATGTGCACAATAAAAATTTTTATTAAAAAGAAACGAAGAAGCTGAGGAGATGGCAATTGGCCATGGAAGGGCATTATTTTTTATTGGAATTAGGGTTCTTTGATTTAAAAAATACATAAACCCTCAATTTTCTTTCTCTCACTTGGCTTAGCAGCCCGTGAAAAGTTTCCAAAGGCAATTTCAATATTGGCGGAGAGAACATCTCTGAACTTGCTCGCTTTTCCTGAACCGTCTGCTCTGAGAATTCAAGTTGCAGCCACCTGGACTCCCAGCACGTGGGCCCCCTTGCCAGGGCCCCGGGGCCACGTCCTGAAACTTGAGGCCAAATATCCATCCCAACAGTTGCCTCTGTGTTCTCATCCACATGCTCATAGGGTTTTGCCAAGACAGACTGAATTTTATTTTAACGAATAGGTTTCTAGAGGTTTAGACTGAGAGGTAAAATTCCTGTGCTTTGTGAAAAGGCAACAAGCCCACGGATGTGATGATTGCTCTGCGTAACTGAGGATTCTGGTTATCTGAGAGCCTCCGTGTACTCAAGGGGAATGATCCTTCGTTCAGCGCCGACTCCTTGTCAGGCAGCTTTTAATAAGTTGTGTACTGTGCGCATTTTCTGGGTCATCTCATTTAATTTTCACAACAGCCCTTTGAGGCAGGTTTCTTATAATTTCTATTTCACAGAAGCAGAAATGGAGACCCACTAATGTTGAGTAACTTAAATTCAACCAGCAAACATTTATTGAATATCTGCGTGTGTCAGGCCCTGTCTTGGGCACTGGGGATACCACAGGGTTGAAACCGACAAGGCAAAGCTGTCCCCGATCACCGAGCCGGGGGAGGCAGCCTCAGGATGCAAGTGTGTGCGACTCCCAGGTGTGAGCTCTGACCCGCTGTACTGAGTCCCTGCTCAAGGCCATGTCAAGGATTTTGAATAAAATAAACACGGCACCTGGGGCACTTTTAGAACTGGCAAAGTGCACCTGGAGTTAAGCACCCACCTTTTGCCACTTCTCAGTTGTTTTGAGTAAGATTGCAATTAATAAAAATAGCATCTGACATTTGTTGAGACCCAACCGCAGGCCAGGTAGACTTTGCTGCCTTCTCATGGTGGATTATTTCAGCAGTTCCTCAAGACAGATGCACCTTTTGCAGATGAGGACATTGGACTTGGAGAAGTGACCTGATTTGCCCAGGGATGCTCAGTGGGCAGGTGGAACAGGGGCTCGGACCAGAACCAAGCACACTGGCTGCCTTCTGTGGGCTGTGCCCTGCTCCTGCAACCTGGGTCTTGAATCTGCTTGGAAGTATAGTTGGCAGTAACTCACCCAGGGGTGTAATCCTCTCTCCCACATAAGACATGTGGCTGGGGGAGAAGGAGGGTGATCGCTCTGCTCTGTCATCACACTCCACCATGTATCACTTCAAACTGCCCTGTTTAAATCTCTTTTCCTACCCAGAGACAGACCTCCACATTTGCTCCAAGGGCTGACGAGCAAGCCACTGTCTCCACCTGCCTCCTGCCCGGGTGTCCCAGGGGCTTGCACTGTCCCCATGCACTCACTACATACTCACAGGGAGACACTCCTGGGACACCTAGCACCTGCCCAGTGCAGTGCCTGTCCAGGGCTGGGGTCAGGGACCGACAGATCTTTGCAGAATAGTGCTCGGTTTGAGTTGCCCCCAGGTACAGCAGGAGGTCGGGAGATAGGAGAATGGCAGGAAGGGAGGCTGGCGAGGAGCCAGGGCCTGGTCCAGGGCTGGTGCCGACCTCAGTGCGTGAACCGCATGCTGTGGGCCTTTGGAGGCTTAGAAGCCATGGGGGAAGTGACCCAGACATCCGCTGATGCCAGGTTCCCAAAGACACAGCGAACAAGCCTCACCCTGAAAGGGGCTTCTTTGAGGGTCGAGAAGAACAAAGCAGGAGGAACTGTTTTGTCTTCGTGGCTGAAAAGATTTGCAGCCCCAGAGGAGCAGCAACGCAAAGATCATCTGAGAAAGCATAAACCGCTGAGAACATTCTCCCCTTCTGAGAGTCCTTTGAAAAACGAACAAGCCCCCGTGTACCGGAAAGAGCGCGGACCCTTGGATGCCACCTTGTAAACAGGGCTGGGGGCATGTCCAGCTCTGCTCTACAACAATCGCCCTGTGTTGTGGGGGAGTGTGGACAGACCCCGTGCTCCTGTTCACTGGAAGGCAAGTGGGAGTTAAGTTTCCCGGACTTCTTCTGAGCACCATTATCCGGGGGTAGCGGGCGTAGCCTCTGGAGCCTTGGCCTGTGCAGGTGTTTGCTCCGCACTTGACACTCCCCAGCCGGGCGAGGTCTCAGGTGTCCGAGGGAAAACTCCATTCCTGCAGCCCCACCAGGCTCGTTGAGGGCCTGGGCACCAGCATGCCTCGGGGAGGGCTGAGCCCTAGGCCTGGGCAGCGGTGCCCAGCAGACCCTGGTGTCTGTGTCCTCCTGGCTCACCTGGGGCACCCTGCCTCCCCGTTAGTGTTGCTCTGTCTGGCTCTGTGACCAGCCCACTCTCAACATCGAGGTGGCCTGTGGTCCTCACTGGCCAAATGGACTCTCCCCTGGGAGTTTGAATCTGTAGCAGCCACCTAGAGAAGGAGGGTGGGTGGACTCCCAGGAGCTCCCAGCCGTCTGAAGCCCAGTTTCACCATGGACTATCCAGTATCCTTCCAACATTTGCCTTAAGTTTCCACCAAGAATCCTAAATGGAACAGAAGATTTGGGGCAATGAGGTCCGCCAGGGTGTCTCTAGGACACATGCTTATGGGACCATGAAGGGCCTCATGGAAGTGGGGGCTTTTCCTCTGGGCTGATACATAAAGGTATTGAGAGGTGAAATAGGGAGGGGGTAACGCTGTTGCCAGGTGGGAAGATGGGGCCCCGGCATTTGCTGGCTCCTCCGTGCAGCCCCCTGACCTACTGCCAGAAGGGGGGAAGGGGGAAGCCCTCCCGAGCCAGGGGCCATGCTTGATCTGTCTCCTTTGACACTGAAGTCACAGGACTGTTCCACCCAGAACAGCAGGGTTGGGGGAACCCGGGCACCAGCATGTCTTGGGAAGACTGAGCCCCAGGCCAGGGCAGGAGTGCCCCATGTCACCATCCCTCAGCCCAGCATGGCAGACTGTGACCATTTGCCTGTTTCTCTAATGCCATCTGCTCTTCACCTGAGTCAAGGGGATAAACTAGAAAAACAAAGCCCCCCAAAAATGCAATCTCAGCATTAGGCATGGTGTTTTCACAGAAACAGCATCAGGCATGGTGTTTTCACAGAAACAGCATCAGGCATGGTGTTTTCACAGAAACAGCATACATGGAGACTGAATTCTAGAAGCTGCAGTCAATAGGCCGACTCCCTCCCCAGGGGCATCAAGGGCTGCCGGGGGTATCTTGGGCCCACCTACGCACGGGCATTTCAGGGGTCACAGGAGGTGAAAAAGCAGGCTTGGCTTCAGGTTTAAGGACCAAGAGAGACTCACCATGCTGTTGCCCCAAATGGTCACTTTCAAACCCACCAGTGTCCTCCAAAAAGCCCGCTTATATTTTTAAACACCAGGGTCAAATGTTTTAACAATAAATTCTTGTCCCGCAGTGAATAATTTGCTTTAATTTCTGTGGGATTAGTAGTCATAGAAAGCTAGAGCTTTCCTTGCCTGTACTAACTGTCACTCCTGACGCTGTAAGGACAGGATTAGGTACAGCCAGATGATATTTATACACAACAATTTTTCTGCTAATAAAATACCCTACAGATTCTCATGCAGCCCCAGCTTCACATGTCAGAGACTGAAATAGCTCTAATCTTGACTCTCCCTCCACCCCTAGAATGAGAAGAGCATCTTTTTAACCCCCATTAAACAGTAGAGGAAACTGAGGTTCAGAGATGGCAACAGGGTGCTCCCCAACTACTCCCATGGCCAACCGAACAGGGACTGAAACCCAGGTCTACCCTCGGGGAGGTGACAGGCACCCTCCCACCCTCATCCCTCTTTCCTTTGGAGGATCAGCTCCAGATCTTGCCGTGAGTTGAAGCAAGAGATATTTACACACACACACACACACACACACACACACACACACACACACACACACACACACACAAAATGAGGCCTCACCATTCCCAGAACACACTTAGCTTACATTTTAAGATGTTGGAACCCCCGGAGCCTCACAGCAGACCATGCCCGCTGCCAGGAGCTGCAGCGATTCCCGTTTTGTGGTCAGGGAGGCCGTGGAACCCTGGGTGACCCTGTGGCTTCCCAGGCTGCAGGTGGGATTGGGCCAGGGCACTGCGAGCCGCTCGCCCAGGCCAGGCTCAGGAGACGGGAGCTCCGCGGGTTCACAGTCGTCTGTGAGAGCAGAGCTGAGGGGAGGACGCAGACCCCAGCCTGACCTTGGGCTACCTCTCAGGGTTAGGCCACCGCCTCCGCTGCAGACCCAGGCGGCGCCCAAAGCCTGTGTCCCTCCGCTGCAGTGAACCGGAAAAGAAAACGGGGCTGAGGTAATGCCTGGAGCCAAAATTTCAGGGAGAAGCCCAGCTCCCGACACCTACCCTCTTAAAGTGCAGTTGGATTGAATGAGGCTAAAGGAAGTAACAGGAACCCCGGCCTGGAGGAGGGAACACGTGCTACGGGCCTCAGAGGGTGGCAGAGGAGGTCTGCAGGGGCGAGAACCTCGGACAGAGCTGAGGCATAGGTGAGCTGTGCCCGGCACAGCAGCTTGGTAGATGGGATTGGGGCGGGCAGCGGGGAGAGCGGAGAGGGGTCCGCCTGGGTCCACACCCCAACACCCACCAGGGGCCCCTGGGAACCAATCAGGCCCCCAGCCCAATCCCAGTTTCCCCAGGCCACTGCTGGAACAAAAGGCCTCACTGCAAACAATGGGCCCTTTCTGGAAATGCCCGCTCGGGGCTGGGCACAATCGCTGATTCATAAGCCAGGCAGGGCCTGCCATACCCAGGCTGTGTCCAAGAAGGACACCGACGGGGACTTGGCGAGGCCAGCGTCTTTGGTGGGGAAAGACTGTCCCCTGGTGGTCGATAGGGGCACTGCGCAAGACCGACGCTCCCAGACTTCAGGCAAGGATGATGGGGGAGAGCCAGGCCTTAGAAGTCATCCCACCCTATGGACGGGGAAACTGAGGCCCAGAGGCATGCAGAGACTTGGCTCGGACTGTTTTCTTCAGTATGAGATAGGATTTGAAGGGGGAAAGTGAAGGAGTTATTTCACCTGATGTGTTCAGTGCGGAGTGAGGTAGTTGGGATTTAGAGGGGAAAGCGAAGAAGGACTTATTTCACTCAAAGTGCAGAGTGAAGAAAATGAAGGAATAGGAAGTAGCCGGGCAGTGGGTCCTGATTTGGCTGACACTGGCTTCCTTCCAGAGCCCAGGGACGCATCCTTCCGAACCTCGCATTCAGTGAGGTCACCTTGGTGACTTGAAATCGGACACGGTGGAAGTATTTACACCATGGACTTCAGCAAATGCACCCGGGCCCTCCCCCTTCCCAGGAGAGCCAGGTTTAAGACATTTGCCAGCACACCACTGCCCAGCCCCCAGTCTCAGCTCCAGAGCTGTGGGTTATCAGCAAAGGATGTGATCTCATCGAACCTCAGTTTCTGTATCTGTAAAGCAGGAATCTATCACTTATGAAATATCCTGTGCAGGCACAATCCTAGGTGTGGAGGATACAATACAACATAAGTAAGGTAAAAGTATCCACCTGTGTGGAGCTTGTATTTTGGTGGAGAGACAGAAAATAAACAAGGGAACTATAATGATAGGTCATGTTATAATACATGCAATGATGACACAGCCAGGTGAAAAGGCAATGGTGGTCATTAAGTTCAAGATGGGGGAGGGGATGGGGTGAGGGTTGGCCTGTCTGAGGAGGGGCTTTGGAGTGCTGGAGCAAGCCATAGAGGACAGGAATTACTCTGGTCAGAGGAAACAGCAAGGACAAGGGCCCCAAGATGGCAGGTGCTAGAGACTCCATGCATAGAAAAAGCCAGCCATCCCCAGTGCTGTAACTGAGTGGCCAGTGGTGGGAGATGAGGTCACAGACATGGAGGGGGCATACATGGGGTGAGCATTTCAGTCTCAAAGCCCCAGGGGGTTTTGCAGAACAAAGTGATATGATCTGATTTGCAATTTAAAATAATCCGTCTGAGTTCCTGGGGGGGTAAAAGACTGGCAAGGAGGGTGTGAGGTGGGGCTGGGAGCCCAGGGAGCTAGGTCGGGGCCCCTCTGCTAAGTGAACAGGAGAGAACAGTGCCTTGTGGTTTCCTGGCATTTAAAGCGAAGGTTTTAAGTCTCATGGGTGCCTCACATCTTCAGGCATTCCAGAAGCCCCTTCCTCCCACTCCTGATTGCACAATAACCTTCGCCCTCTGTGGGGTATCATTCTGTGTGTATTCATCCTCATCTGGGTCATGTCTCCCACTTACTTAGTGAGGACCTGGGGCTTACAGATATGTGGAGCCTGCTCAGGGAACACAGCCAGTGAGCAGGCTCTCAGCCTCTCAGGCTCCAGGCCAGTGGGATGTGGCCTTGGAGGGCCTGGCTGGTCACAGTCCCTAATCAGCACCCAGCTCTGGGCTTCCTTTCCACACCTCCCATGCCACTCTCCATGCGGCTCTTTCCCCAGCTACTGAGACCTTCTGGGCCCTTTCCCTCATCACCTCTCCCTGCCTAGGACCCTTCCAACGTCCTCAATTTCCAACAGGAGAGAAGAATCAGGAGGCTTCCTCCTGGGGGATGCCTTTACCTGGATGGGCGTGACCCAGGCTGTTCTACCTGAATCCATTAACTCCCGAACCATAAACCACAAATTCCTCAGGGCAGGAGTCATGTGCATCTCTGTGGACTTGAGGGTCTGGCCCCAAGTAGGGGCTTGCACATGTTGTTAGCAATAATGACAGCTGGGTTTATGATGCAGATACTGTGTCAGGCAAGGTGCTGAGTGCTTTACCTGTGGTTTCTTATTTGACCTTCACAAGCATCCTGAGAGGAAGTTAAGGTTATTATCCTTCTTCAGCACTGGGTACATTATCTGTGGGGTGCAATGTAAGATAAAAATGTGAAGCCCTTGTTAAAGATTGTTAAGAATTATTAACAAATTATTTAAAATTTATTAAGAATTTCAACAGCAGAGCATTCAAGCAAGCATGGGTCCATCTAAGTACGACTGTGCAGGTCGAATGCCTATGAAGTAAACTCTGTCCCCATTTTACAGATGAAGAAACTGAGGCTTAAAGAGGTTAAGTAATGTCCCTGTGGGTCATGCAACTGGGAAATAGCAAAGTTGAGATCTGTGTTCTTTATTACAATCTTTGTAATAGTTAATTTTTTGCATCAACTTGACTGGATCACAATGTGCCCAGATATTTGATCAAACATTATTCTGAGTGTTTCTGTGACAATGTTTTTGGATAATATCAACATTTATCTAATTGGTTGAAGACCTGAATAGAACAAAAAGTTCAGTTCTCTCGAGTAAGAGAATTCCTCCTGTCTGACTTGGGACATTGGCTTTTTCCTGCCTCTACGCTACAACGACACCATCAGCTCTCCTGGTTCTCAAGCCTTTGGACATGGACAGGAACTACACTATTGGCTGTCCTGGGTCTTCAACTTGCCAACTCACTGCAGATCTTCGGATCTGTCAGCCTTATAACCGTGTGAGCCAATTCCCTAAAATAAATATCCTCATTTAAATGTATTTCCTATTGCTGTTTCTCTAGAGAACTCTAATACAACCCCATACAAAACTACACCACACTAGAAGAACTGGGTTAAATTGAATTAGGAAAAAGAAGAAGATTAAACTTATATGCTCATAATTTGGGACTTTCATGTTTGTAATTCTCTGCTAAATTCTCTCAATGGCCCATCTCATAGAAGAAGAGCAGAACTCCATGACTCCTAAGACTCTAGGTGCCCCTCAGTCTGTTGCCACCAGACCTCTTCTCTTACAACTCTCATGCTCATTCATGTGTTCCAGCCACACTGGCCTCCTTGATACTCCTCAACAGGCCAGGCAAGTCCTGCCTTGGGGCCTTTGCACGTGCTGTGCCTCTGCTTGGACTGCTCTCCTCCCACCCATCCACATGGCTGCCTCCCTCCCTCACATCTTTACTAAGCTGCTGCCTACCTGGGGAGCTCATTCTGGCCTCTCCATCTCATATGCTCCACCCCTTCACCAGGCTCCCCATCCCGTCTGCCGCTTAGCTCTTGTCACCACCTGAGAGAACAGATTTCACTTCTTTTTCTTGTTATTTGTAAGCTGCAAGAAAACATGGCTCTGTCTCCAGGACCTAGAACAGTGGTAAACATGGGAAGTAATTATGTGTGCATAATTAGACAGTTGAGGAAGGGACCTTGGGCCAAACCGATGATGCTGTTTTGAGTGTGCACCCTTCTGCTGGCCGGTACCTGCTGGCCCAGCCCTGGAGACCAGGAAGCTGCCCAAGGCGATTGAATCACTCGAACAGCTGCCTCTGCCAGGGAAGGAACATGCCAGATTCCACTCCCTCCAGGCCTCCTCCAGGGCCTCAGCAAGGCTGCCTCCAGGTTCTGGTAATCACAGACTCCTGAGAACTAAAGAACAGCCCGGCTCTGGGAAGAGTCTTAGACCCCTATGTACCTGGATATGTTCTAAGGTCTTTCTAGCTACAAAAGAGTCCGTCTCCTATGTCCTATGAAAGATTCCTCCCCAAGGGCTGTAGGAACTTGAGTGTGAGCTTTTAGCTTCCTGGGCTAGTGCTGCCCCCACCAGGGGACCTTGATCTTGTTCTCCAAGAAACACTGAACCAGTCCTTTTCAGTAGGCCCAGGTATTCGCTCCTCTGTGCCTGGGAGACCTGAGCCTCACCCCTTGGACCCAAAATGGCAAGAAGAGGCAGCTCTGCAGTGCCTTTGATGTTGCGATGTCATCTTACCAGCAGTTCCTGCAGACATGCAGTATTGGCCTGCACCATCCTGCCTGCCAAGGAGCATGGGGCTTGGGACTTGTTTGCAGGCACTGAGCCTATGATGGGACACTGGGCTCGATGTCCTGGTTGGGTCTGTTTTCCCAGACCACACTCCAAGTTTCCGGGTCCCCCTACTCATTCTGTCTGTCCTGTCCTTCCTGGCTCTGCGGTCGCTGGAGAGGAGAGGGCATGCCTCAGAATGCCAGCACTGGAGGGGCCTGCAGGATCTTCCAGCCCACAGGAAGCCCAGGCCCCAAGAAGCAAAGTGACCAGCCAGAAGCCCCAGGGCCAGCGCTGGACAGGCTGGACCCATGAGTGACTGGAGCCTGGCTGGGTCATAACACACCTCTGTTCTCCGTACCTTCTTCTGTCCATGAGGGGGAGGTATGAGGTCAGGAGTTTTGAAACGTTTTGTTTAAGCAAGTGAACATTTTTGTTCAAAGTAAAACTAACATGAAAGCAAATCTACAAATCAGATGTGATGGTTAATTTTATGTGTCAACTTGACTGGGTTAAGGGATGCTCAGCTGGCTGGTAAAATACTTTCCGGGTGCATCTATGCGGGTGTGTCCGAAGAAATTCGCAGGTGAATCAGTGGACAGAGGAAGGCAGCTCCGCCTTCAGCTCGGGCAGCATCCTACACGTTGAGGCCCGGACAGAACAAAAAAGGCACAGGAAAAGTAAGTTCTCTCTCTTCTGAAGCTCAGGTATCCACCTTCTCCTGGCCCCAGACATCAGAGCTCTAGGACCTTGGGCCTTCAGACTCCAGGACTCACACCAGTGGCCCCAATTTTCAGGCTTCTGACTGAGTTGCAACATTGGCTTCAGACCCAGACTGAATTCCACACCAATTTCCTGGTTCTCCAGCCTACAGATGGCAGATTAAGGGATTCTTCGGCCTTCATGAGCACATGAGCCAATTCCCATAATAAGTCCCCTCTTACATGTCTGTAGTTGACCTTTGAACAACACAAGTTTAAATGGCATGTGTCCACTTACTTGCAGATTTTTTTTCAACAAATAGATTGAAAAAATTTTTGAAGAATTTATGACAATGTGAAAAAACTGGAAGATAAACCATATAGCCTATAGCCTAGAAATATTGGAAAATTTAAGAAAAAGTGGCCAGGTACAGTGGCTCATGCCTGTAATCCCAGCACTTTGGGAGGCCGAGGTGGGAAGATCACTTGAGTCCAGGAGTTTGAGATCAGGTTGGGCAATGTGGTGAAATCCCACCTCTACAAAAAATACAAGAATTAGCTGAGTGTGGTGGCACATGCCTGTAGTAGCCCCAGCTACTTGGGAGGCTAAGGTGGGAGGATCACTTGAGCCCAGGAGGTCAAGGCTGCAGTGAGCCGTGATCGCGCCAGTGCATTCCAGCCTGGGTGACAGGGTAAGACCCTGTCTTAAAAAACAAACAAACAAAAAAATCAGATAAAGTTAGGTATGTATTAGTCGGGGTTCTCTAGAGGGACAGAATAGGATAGATGTATATATATACAGGGGAGTTTATTAAGGAGTATTGACTCACACGATCACAAGGTGAAGTCTCACAATAGGCCATCTGCAAACTGAGGAGCAAGGAAGCCAGTCCAAGTCCCAAAACCTCATAAGTAGGGAAGCCAACAGTGCAGGCTTCAGCCTATGGTTGAAGGTCCAAGAGTCCCGAAGCTAAAGAACTTGGAGTCCAATGTTTGAGGGCAGGAAGCATCCAGCATGGGAGAAAGATGGAGACCAGGAGACTCAGCCAGTCTAGTTTTTCCACATTCTGCCTGCTTTTATTCTGGCAGTGCTGGCAGCTGATTAGATGGTGCCCACCCATGTTGAGGGTGGGTCTGCCCCTCCCAGTCCACTGACTCAGATGGTAATCTCCTTTGCATCCTTCAATCCAATCAAGTTGGTAATACTTTGCATCCTTCAATCCAATCAAGTTGACTCTTATTAACCATCACAGGTATATTATTAATGTATAAAATATATGTAGATGCTAGGCTATTTATGTATTAATCAACTGTCTATGGTATTGAGAAGACTTCTGGTCTGCAGTAGGCTGTTAGTAGTTAAGCTTTGGGGAAGTCAAAAGTTATATGCAGATTTTTAACTGCAAGAGGGATTGGTGCCCCTCACCCTGGAGTTGTTCAAAGGTCAACCTTGTATATATTCTATGGTTATGTTCCTCTGGAGAACCCTGAGTAATATACCAGATAATGGTAAATGATCATAAAAGAGCCCGGTGAATTTGGTGGATGTTATGTGCCGGGCACTGTCGAGTCCTCCTCACTGCCACCCTATGCGTGGGGACTATCGTTATCCCCATTCTAGACAGACACAGGAAACCCCAGAGTGGCATGAAACTTGCCAAAGAGCACAGAAGCAAAGCTGGGGTCCTAACACAGTCAAACGATTCCCTTTGGGGGCTGGCTTTCCTGAAATCGTGGGGGAGGGGCTACCCTGGAACCGCCCCCACCATGGCAGCTCCAAGGTCCTCAGAACATAGTTTGAAAGCCCCCCGTTCTGCCCCACCCCACCACCCTCCAGCACTGTCCTGTGCCATCTCACCAGCTTAGCTCGGCGAAGGAAACCCTCTCTGCTTGGGTTTTAAATTCTGTGTGTGACATCACATCGCATACATTCTTCCACCATGAGGTTTTCTCACTCAGCATTGTTGATGAGATTTATCTGAGTTGACGCGCGTAGCTCTGGTTCCAGCATTTTTACTGAGCACATGAGTACATGAGAGTTGGAGGACTTAGTGCACTTGCCCGCCTAGAGACAAAACGCAAGGCTGAGGCCAGGGCGATGCACTCTCTGCACCCTGTGGGAAGCCAAGGGCAGGAGGCCTCCCTCCCTGCAACTGACATTAAGGGCATCTCTTTGAAAGGCAGAGGGCAGCTGACGCGCTATGCTCTTCCCTGACAGGCAGCGGGAGCATTATTCCCCAGGATGTGCTAAGTGTAGTGCTGCTGCCATCCTGGAGGTTGGGTCAGGAGGCTGGAGATGAAGAAAGAAGCTCACAGTCATGGTTTCTAATAGCAAACACATGAAAATTCATCAACAAGAGAATGGATCAATTGTGAGTTTCATATAATGGAATGCTTATTGCGGTAAAAATGGTTGAACTTGAACTACATGTATCAACCCAGATCAATCCCATAAACAATGTTGAAAGAAAAAACCTAGTTAGGCCAGGTGCAGTGGCTCATGCCTGTAATCCCAGCACTTTGGGAGGGTGAGGCGGGCAGATCACCTGAAGTCAGGAGTTCGAGACCAGCCTGACCAACATGGAGAAAGCCCCGTCTCTACTAAAGATACAAAATTAGCTGGGCGTGGTGACACATGCCTGTAATCCCAGCTATTCAGGAGGCTGAGGCAAGAAAATTACTTGAACCCAGGAGGCGGAGTTTGCAGTGAACTGAGATTGTGCCATTGCGCTCCAGCCTGGGCAACAAGAGTGAAACTCCATCGCCCCCCATCCCAAAAAAGAAAAAACCTAGTTATGAAATAATGTATATTATTTATAATAGACAAATGACATGATTTATAGGAAATGTAAAACACAAAACCATACTGTGAGTTGCTTAAGCTACAAAAATGTGTGGAATTAAAGAGCATCTGATTCAAGTGAAAAGAGGTCACCTGCGGCATGGAAAGCAGGAGGCGGCCGGGGTGGGAACGCTGGTGGTTTTAATGCGTATGCAATGTTTTATTTCTTACGCTGGGTGATAGGGTTGTACTTACCTATTTTATTTGTTTTTACACCTCTTAGTATCTTGAATAATGTATAGCCTTCTGTTTTAAGAAAGACAGGTAAGAAGGAGAGAAAAAAAAGGGAAAAGGGAACATGTTAAAATCAGAAACGGATTCACCTCCTCTAACTGCTGAATTGTTCAGACGCAGAGCAATGCAGTATTCTCTGCCGCAGAGGAGCGTCTCCCTGTGTCCACCCCTCCAGACGATACCTGTAAACTTGGGCATTTGTGCAAATCCACTGCGACAGTGAACGTTGCCAGCAATACACAGCAGACCAGACTCATCCCAGTGGGGTGATGAAGCACACGTAAACCCTATTACCCAGCTGTTTCAGCTACTCGGCTTCTGGGAACTGAACAACGACTCCCTCTCTCTTTTTTTCACTGTCATGTTGAAAAGTCTACGCAGGGATTCCCCCGCCTGCTAAAACTCTAACAGGTGGCACAAGAACGTTTACTCGGAGTCTATTTAGAGCATAAGCTGCTATTTACCTTCATCCACACCATTTACTCTGTACCGGGTGAGAAAGGATTTCGATGTCAAAGACTGACACCTGAATTCCATCAATTTTCCCGTTTTCTTTCTGGGCCAACCATGTCCAATTGGCCCGTGCAGGCAGAGGAGGAGGGGACTGTGATGGCGGTCCCTCTCTGGCCAGTCTGCTCTCCACATGTTTTCATCCTGAGAGCGCAGCTGGTAGACCTGTTTCCAGGGCATCCTGCAGTGGGCGCGTGAGTCACAAAATCAGTCACACAAATGACCCACCACATATAAAAAAGCCACCAATACATCAACAGGCCTTAAAACCAAGCAGCAGTTACAATAGCTCCTGGATCAGCGGCAGTAAGCAGCAGAGGTGGCCCGGCACAGACCCCGGGAGCAGGCCAGGCGGGCGCTGTGCTGCTGATTTATGCCTTCACTTCATTCCCTATTCAAGGTATGAAGCGTTCTGAACAGCAGATGCTAAAAAATGAAAAAAGATTGCCATAACAATATGAAAGCAGGGTGCCGGGCTATCAAGAGGGGGATATTTATGTCCCTAGGGAGATCATTCTCACGACATCTTATCCATGTGTCATCCGGCAGGGCATGCGGGGCGGGCGGATGGCGGGAGAAGTGACCATTTCACCCTCTGCAGCACATCAGTGAGCGCCAGTCCTGCTCCAGTCAGAGGTCCCCTTGTCATATGCCTGTCCCCAACATGTACAGGACCCCTCCATTTGATGTCACTGAAGGAGCTGATCAATAGTTATCCTAGACTTGGCTTCTGAAGACCTGGTTTCAAGTCCCAGCTATGCCTTTCGGCTCTGTGACACTGGGCAAGCAATTTGCCCTTTCTGAGCCTTGGTTTCCCCATCTGTACAATGGAGTCAATGATCCTTGGCTCACAATGAGATGGAGACCTGGATACAAACATGCTCTGAAAACGGAGGGTGCCCAGGGAGCCATGTAAGGACCACACACAGAGGACTGAATAGCAAATTCTCCCTCCTCTTTTTGCAAACCTGTTGGCCTGAAGAGGCTCTGCTGGAGGCCAGGAGTGGGGAGGGTGACAGAGCACTGAGAATTAGCAGCACTGGGGCATCTGGCCATGTCTAGACCATCTGGAGAGGGGGCTGCTTCTGGCTCCAGGTAGAGCCTGATGCTGGATCCTTTCCAGCTACACTCCAGGGGTCTTGGGGGACAGAGAGGCAGCTATGAGCTGAATTGTGTGTCCCTGAAAAATCTGTTCAAGTCCTAATCTCGATACCTGTGAATGTGATTTTATCTGGGAATACAATATTTGCAAATGTAGTCAAGTTGAGGTCATATTGGGTTTGATGGTCATTAAATCCAATAAATGATGTCCTTTAAGAGAAAGAAGAGGGGGATTCAGACACAGAGACACAGACATGCAGAGAGAAGACCGAGACTATGTGGAGCGAGGCAGAAACTGATGTGATGCATTTACAAGCCAAGGATTGCGGGCAAGCCCCAGAAACTAAGAGGGAAGCAAGGAAAATCCACCCCTGGAGCCTTCAGAGAGAGCATGACCCCACAGGACTGGACTTCTGGCCTCCAGAAACAACATTCTGTTGTTTGAAGTCCCTCCATGTGTAGTAATTTGTTATGGCTGCCCTTGGAAGCTAACGCACTGCACCCACAGGGATTAGGCGTTCTGGGCCCCAGGGCTTTACCACCCAGGCCGGGGCTGAGCAGGGCTCTGAGGGAAGATGAGGCCTCCCTTGTAACGCAGGGAGCCAGCCAGGCCTGGGGGGGTTCCCAGCAGCCAGCAGAAGGCCACATCCACCTCTGGGGGTCTGCAGAGATGTGCCACCGCTCACATGGCAACTGAAGTGAGGGGAAGTCCTCCGAAAAGCGAGCACAGGCTCTCCTGGGACTGGCCAGGGGCTCCATGCTCAGGGTGAGTCGTCGGCGCTCTGGGCCCATCGGAGCTCAACTCTCCCGACGGGCAAGGGCAGCTCTGAGGGAGGCTCATGCGGGGCTGGCCTCTGGGATGGGGAGGCTCATGGGGGTCGGCCCCTGGATGGGGGGCTAATGGTAATGGCCTCTGGGATGGGAAGGTTCATGGGGGCCGGGCCCTGGGATGGGGGGCTCGTGGGGGGCCGGGCCTCTGGGATGGGGGAGGTTCATGGGGGGCTGGCCTCTGGGATGGGGGAGGTTCATGGGGCCGGCCTCTGGGATGGGGGAGGTCTTGGGGCCGGCCTCGGGAATCGGGGGTTTATAAAATGGGCCCCGATGGAAATCCTCATGGGGAATGGGCCCCGGGACGGGGAGGGGTTCATGTAAAATGTAAACCTGGATGGGGAATGTAAATGGCCTGGGATGGGGAGGTCTCATGGAATACCCGGGGATGGAAGGGGCCGGCCCCGGGATAGGGAGGAAACCATGGAATGGAATCTGGGGAAATGAAATGGCCTGGGATGGGAATGGGATGGGAGGTTCATGGAATGGCCCTGGGATGGGGAGAACTGGCAGGCCTGGACAATGGACAGGGAAGCCCACATAACCGGCCTCTGGGATGGGGGAGGATGGGCAAGATGTCCCCAGGCTGTCCCTTTCTCACTGGCTTTTACATCTGATTTCCCTGCTTCACAGGAGGCCCAGCAGCAGGGGGCAGAAGGAGAGCTAGCCCAGCCGCCTCCCTGCATCCTCCCACCTGCAATGACCAAGGCCTGCCCACTGGGGTGGGAAGTGTGGTCCTGGGACCAACAGCCCTGGCCGCACCAGGAGCCTTTTAGAAATGCAGCATCTCAGGGCTCACCAGACCCCTAAATCCAAACAAGAGCCCCTAACGCCTATGTGTGCCGGAGTCCAGAGCATAGCTGCAGAGCCCTGGTTCCCTAAGTCGGCTGTGGATGGCAGCAGGTCCACCTGGGAACGTGTTAGAAAGATGGATTCCCGTGCCCTCCTCAGACCCACTGAGTCAGGGTCTCCAGTGCTGCCCACCATCGTATTCCACCCAGTGCTACAGGCTGGACAGGATTCCCTTCCTCCTTCCCCAGAGCTGGCTCTGCGCTGGGAGAGTTAACTGCACTCTGTGCCCAGGATCTGCGAGATGGGAGTCCCAGGAGGCTGTTCATGGGAATTCCAGGCCTGGGAGGCTCAAGCCTCAGGGTCCTAGTCTGTCAAATGAGTACCTCACAGAGCAGCGCTCAGGCTAAGTTAGAGCAAGATGCTGGCTGGGGAGAGAATCACAAACCAGGGGGAGCAGGTGAGGATTGCCAATATTCTTCTGCCCATTTCCTGGCCCACAGAAACCTGGAGAGTTCTGCTCCTGAGGAGGTGTCGGAGGTAGTGGGGTCTCTAGTCCCAGGTCCCTCTCCCAGACTTTGTGGCCTGGATGTGCCAACTCGGTGATGGGCAGACTCCAGGGGCCCAAGTGATCAACTTCCTTAAGATCTGAAAATCCACGTATTTGTCTATGGGACCGTGTTTCACAATGGTTCCAGCGTCCTCTCTTGTGTCATAGACGCAACAACCTAATCATGCAGGAGACTCCGGCCCAAGGTGTGTTTGGTGGCTGCACACACACTGGGACCCCCAAGACCCAGGATGGCTGACCTCATGAGGACCTGTTCGGGACCCTCAGAACAACCCCTCCTATCACAAATGCCCAGATTCCACCAGGCTGGGCTATAAAACAGGTCCCCGTGCTCAGCTAGCAGCAGCTCTCAGGCTTTCCCAGGGTAGCAAAGGCCAGAGCCTGAGGCCATGAAGCTCCCCCCTTCACCTCTCCCTCTGGAAGCTTTCCTGGGGGCCCCTCTGCTCTGCTTCCATGGCCCATGGGGCTTTTCTTCCCACTGGAGTGGGTAGGAGAAACAGGGAGGGTTTCTGGGGAAGTGCACTAAGCGGTCCCGGGGGCGGTAGCTCCAGCTAACCAGGTTTGTTGTATTTTACACAAACCGCCCACTGGAGTTGAGGCCCAATCTCAGCCATGGCACGCTGTGTCTCCGCCTCCTTTGCCTCCTTCATGCACGTCTGTTCCTTGGGGACCTGACAGGGAGGAGGGTGTGTGGTCCCGGGGAGCACTCCTCGGTTTCCTAGCTCAAGTTCGGACTTAAGATCCCTCAACAAAACCACAGTTTCAACCAAGAAGGGGCACGTTCTGGCATGCAGCGTGGGGAGCATCATGGGAGAGCAGGGCTAGGAAGTAGTTTAGGAAGTGGGACGAGTTGGTCTGAAAAGCTTATTTTAGGTGACATTTCTAAAAAAAATTCTGAATTTTGTTCCCATTGACCCAGATAAACATGGACTTCATGCTCCTCAAATTTCCAAACATCAAGATCCAGCAGAAACTGATGCTAAGGGGTGGGGTGGGGTGGGGACCGCCTTCCCCTGAGTTCCCCCACCCCTGATTTTGGCTTTTCTGCTGGGGACAGACCTGTCAGGGTGGTGGAGGCTGGGATGAAGGAAGCTGGATGGGAGCACAGAACCTTCAACCCTTCTCATCTCTGATGCTTCGTTACGGGATTCAGAACTTTTTTTTATATCACAGGCTCTGCTGCAAATGACAGGCAGGGGAGTAGCACCCCCAGGGCTGGGTCAAGCAGCAGCTAATTTCTAGCAGTTGCATTGATTTATAGTTCTTTATGGAATTGTATCTTCCTATTCTGTTATTTTTCACTTTGAGTAAAAATTAATTGTTTTGTTTAACCAAAAACACAGACGGAGGGAAGGGAGAAAGGGAAAAGGGAAAGCGGCAGGGTTCGCGAAAGGAGCAGGCTTCGGAGTCTCACAGAACGAGGACGGGATCCGAACCCCAACTTCACAGTGGGCTCCAGTGCTGTGTGAGTATGGGCAGGTTACTTCCCCTCTCTGATCTGCAGCTCCTCACACATCTGCCCAGGGGATGATAATCCACACATCACAGTGTTCTCAGGAAGATTACAGGAAATAGTGGGTTTCAAGGTGGTGGCACAGAGCAGGTGCTTGCATTTGTTCCTATATACCTCTCAGGAGCCACTTTGCCAAACACATCAAAAGTAGAGATGTTGATGAAACCAGCATGATATGAACCTCAGTGACAGTCGCTCTGCCTCCTAATGAGAGGTGGGCTGTGCTGTCTTGGCAGAGTTGGAACCCTCAAAAGTAAGGTCAAAACTTCATCGGAGATGACATCTGGAGAGGAGAGGAGAGGAAGAGGAGGAGGAGGAGGAGGAAGGAGAGTAGAGAGAGGAGGAGGAGACAGGAGAGGAGGAGGAGAGAGGAGAGGAGAGAGGAGGAGGAGGGAGGAGAGGAGAGAGGAGGAGGAGGGAGGAGAGGAGAGGAGGAAGAGAGAGGGGAGGGGAGAGGAGAGAAGAGAGGAGAGGAGAGGAGTGGGGAGAGAGAAGAGAGGAGGAGGAGGAGAGGGGGGGGGGAGGGGGGGAGGGGGGGGGGGTGGGGGGGGGAGGGGAGGGGAGAGAGGTACTGCTTAGGAGGCGGGAGGAATTGACTCATTTGGGCCCAAAGAAGTGCCCCTGGCTCGAATACATTGTTCCAAGCAGGCCTTGACCGTGCTGAACCAGTACTGAACACCAGGCCCAGCTTTTCACCTGTGCCATCTCATCAGTGACCAACCCACAAGAAAATCATTATTGTTTCCACTTTACAGAGAAGGCAGCTGAGTCCCAGAGGGGTTTAAACAGGGCTTGCCCAAGGAAGGCCTGCAGCAGGAGGTAAAGGAGGCCGGACCCACTGATGAGAAGGTGTTTGTCCCTCTTGACGTTTCTGTCCCGTCCATGGGAAGCTGGGGGATTCCACCCATGCTGCCCCTCCTGGGGAGGCAGACATGTTGAGAAACACTGGCAGCTTCTCCCAGCACCTGCCTGATGCTTGTCCCTGTCATGGGAGGAGGGTTGCTAAGCTGTTTGGTCGGCGTTCGCAGCATTTGCTGGAAGGCATGGTGACTGTTTCAAAGGTGGATGCCCACGTTCTAGCCCTGCTCTGTGCTTCCTCCATGGGGGGACAGCCGCTCCCCTGCTCCCATCCAGAAGGCACACCCTACCTGCTAATCCAGCGCCTCCCAAACTTCCCCAGGATCTTGTTAACAGTCAGCTTCTGACTCAGCTGTGCCAGGGCGCCCAGGGCTGGGCTAGTCTAAGTCTCCCAGCTGATGCTGGTCAGAGGACCACACTTTGAGGAGCAAAGCAATGGGCTACAATCATAGCTCAACACCTGGGGAAACAATCACCTGAGGATTATTTTTAAAATGCTGATTTCCAAACCCCACTCAGAAATATTAAATTATAGTCATTTTAGAGGCAGAACCTGGGAAATGAATAATTTTTGGTGCTCTGCAGGAGATTCTAACATGCAACTCAAGTTGAGAACTACTCTTCTAGAAGCAGGCCTGCCTCTCTCTGCCCACCTGTGACCAGGCAGGTAGTGGGTTGATCTAGGTAAGTGTGCCCAGCTTGTGCCCGACAGATCCAGCCTCTGCCTCCTCTTCTCCCAGGGCATGCCTGAGACTCCACATTCCACAAATGAGTTGCCCTTGATTGGAAGCTGTTCCCTTCAGTGGAGTTTGTTTGTTTGTTTGTTTGTTTGTTTGTTTTAACCAAAGGTTCACACTGGAGGTTCTGGGCATCTGACCAGACAAAACAGCTCTTTATTTCCCATGTGGCCATTTTTCTTTTTGTGTTGGCTCCATCATCCAGAGATCTGCCAGATGGAGGAGCACCAACATCCCAGACTCCTGAAAGACTAGAACCCCAAGTCTGTGTGCTCTCTGAACCTCTCAGCTTCCCAAAGGGGGAGGCTGGGGCTCTCTGCTGCAGGTAGGGAGGAACCACGAGAGGAAGAAGGGGCGGCCCCAGCACCCCCAAACCTCCTCAGCATCCCCACCTGGCCCCAACCTGCCAGCCTTCACCAGGCTCTTAGCAAGAGGCCAGTTCTCAGCCAGCCTCTTTCCTGTCCTTGAGCGGCAAGTGGGCAGCTGAGCAGAGTTGTAGAAGATAGGACTCAGTTGCAGCTGAGCCGGGTCCACTGGCTTGGCCCTCCCCTTTCCCTAGGGCTGAGCAGGAGGTCATCAGACCCCAGGGGGCATTGTTCATGTCTCAAAGGTGTTGAGGGAAAATTCTCTCCTGGAGTGTGGGCTAGACCTAGTGACTCACTCATGACAAATCAAGTATGGAGAGGGGAAAGCAGTAAACCGCATGGTGGTGGAACCTGGCAGACGTCACCTCAACTGAGTGACCAAAGTTCTCATCACTTCTAATCAATCATGTTGATATCATGTGCAGCTTCACATGGTGCAAAGGGAAGGGTGCTCCGTCTTTGTGTTATTCTTCTCCCAAACCCAAAACAACACTCTCTTAATGAGAAAATATCAGACAAACACAACCTGAAGGACAGTCTACGAAACACCAGACTAATACTCTTCAAATCTCTCAATGTTAGGAAAAACAAGGAAAGGTTGGAAATCTCTAACAGGCTGGCAGATGTGAAGGAGATAGGATGACCATCATATCCTGGATCGGACCCTGGAACAGAAAAGGGCATCAGTGGAAACATTGGGGAAACCCAAATCAAGCCTGTAGCTGAATTATTACGAGTGCTGATACTAATTTCTTAGTTTTAATGATTGTATTATAGAAGATGTTAACATGCGGGGAAGCTGAGCAAGGGGTATACTGGACCTCTCTGTATTATCTTTGCAACTCTTCCGTGAATCTAAATTCTTTTTCAAAATCAAGTTTCTTTAAAAGTATTAGGGGAAAATAAACGAGGCAAGGAATGGTCCCACTCTCTCTTTCAAACAGTGTCTGATCTACAAGGTAGAATCATGAAAGGAGAAAAGCTGGGCTGCTGGCTGGAGGTGAATTTATTGCCAGAAAACAGCTCTGCTGTGCTCTCTCTGCTGTGATTTACAGCCAAAGATCTGGGCCCCACATCGATCCTTCCTCTGAGCCCCCAGTGCAGGCACAGGGTCCTCTGGGCAAAATCGATGCATGCAGGTGACACTGTGCATTTTGCTGCCATCACAGGAATCCAGATTTATGTTCTGAGCAAGATAGATCCCAGGGCAGTGGAAAGGGGGTTGATGAGGAGTCAGGAGGTCTGGGTTCCAGGCTCAGATCTGCCATTTACATGTGTTTGTTCATGGGCTATTTACTTCACCTCTCTGGACCTTACTTTTGGAAAATGGTCTCTATAGCCACTGCCAAGTCACATCATGAGGGTCCTTTGATTGCAAACAACAAAGTGTGGCCATGGGTAGAAAACCTTGAGTATAAAAGAAATTTATTGGAAAGAATCTATGGGATGGCTGGGGGCTCAGAAATGGGCACAACCAGAATTAATGGAGGTAGAGTAATTTCTGTAATAAGGAGCCCAACATTTCAGTAGCTTAATACACTTCAATGTGTCATAGCCTTATCAGACCAGGGGTGGGTGGGAGGGTGGCTCTTTGCTCTACAGTCATTTAGCCACCCAGGTTCTTTCCATCTTGTGGCTCCTCTCTGTTCTAGGTCCTTAGTCTGCCTCATCTTATATTGGCTGAATGGAATCCTCTCCATTCAGCCAATATAAGATGAGACAGAGTGAGGCCCACGTATGGGAGTTTTGTAATGGGCCACGTTGGGAAATGGACTTATCACTTCCATTCACATCCCACTAAGTGCAAGGAAGCCTGGGAAATGTATTCTAAGTCTGTTCCCAGGAAGAAGTAGAGGTGGAACCCTGGACAGTACTGGTTATTTCTGCCACAGGCAATGGGAACTATTCAGAACTTGGCTGAGGTTTGACTACTGCAGTAAATGAGTTACCACCAATCAATACAATTTCATCCTTAAGTCTCTCTGCCCCAGATTTTGAATCCTAGGAGAAAGTCCAATTGGTCCTGCTTGATCTCACATCCACCCCTTGGCCTAAGGGAGGGCAGGGCTCCTACACTGATAGTTCCCAGGTGGCATGCAGTGGTGGAGGAGAAATACCCCAAGAGGAGAGGGCATGGTGTTGGGAAGCCCAAAGACAACAAAGGCACATGAAAAGCACAAAGTTGTCCTGCTTTCCAAGTGATGTGTAAACTTGCCCACTTGCAAAGACCCCTGCTCTCTCTGCCTCCAGGTTTGCATTTTAAAATTAGATCATTCGTTGGGGAGGCTTAACTCAAAAATGAGTTCTTCTAGCTCTACCTGCCTGTGCATATCACTATGTCTCATTTATGTATTTCCTTAACCGATATTTATTGGGTGACTTTTGTATGACAGGCACTGTGCCAATCACAGGGACACAGCATAGAATGTCCTCACCTCTGGAAATCCTACCGCCTCATGGGTAGAAAAAATAGATAGAAAAGGTGAGAAGGCAATGGGAGGGCTAAGAAATCCCAGGAAAGGGGATCATAGAGATTGGGTTGAGGATGGCCTGGGGGCAGGGGTGGTGGTGCCCTTCAAAGTGATGCATGAGCTAAGCTCTAAGGACAAGTTCAGAGTTAGCCAGACAGAGCACAGAAAGGACAGTCCCTCCCAGACAGAGACCAGAGAAGCAGAGTCCCAGAAGCAAGATGGAGGGTGGCCCACTTGATGAGTTGAAAATGGGTTCACTCAGCCTGGCAGAGTGAACAGAATGAGAGGGGATTGGTCAAGGTGACACTGGCGAGGCAGGCAGGCGTTCTAGCTCAGAGCACCTTGTAAGCTGTGCTTTGGGAAATCCAAGTTCTCCAAAGGCAAAAGTTCCCACCTCTTCTGCCGGGCACATTGACCACCCTTCTGAGCCTTCTTGCCCTATCATGAGGGCAAGAGAGAGCTGTGCTGTGCTGTCACCCTAATGATAAGGAATTTGGGTGCCAGCAGGACCTGCAGAGCCCACTTGCTCCATTCCCTTACCTGCTGTCGTTACTCTCTGCAATATCCCTGAGGTGGCAACTGAAAGCTGGAGTGTGGGGAGCCCAGGCAGGGAGGAGGTGCCTGCATCTTGATGCTGGTAGTTGCAGGGAAATGGGTAGGTAAGAACGTGCTGCCTGCAGCTGCCATGCCAGGTCCTAACTCCGCGTCTGTGTCTGTGTCTTACACCCACTCAAAAAAATAATGTGGCTCCACAGTGGGAGGGATTTTAAGAAACAGTGGAAAAGGAGGGCGGGTTAGAAGAGAGCGGACAGAGGAGAGGACCGGTGGGCTGTTTGTGAACTCCCAACCACATTTGAAAACTTCCCCCAGCCACATTCAAAAGCAATTTTCACTTCCAGATAAAAATGGCATTCCTCAAAACACACACACACACACACACACACACACAGACACGCACACACACGAGACGGAAAAAGCCCAACCCAACCCCATCAATCAAACAAGGAAATGGCCATGGCCCCAAACTACAGCCTGCGACGTGCATGGACCACACGTTCTGTGACATCTGGGCCAAAGCAAAGCAGACTGGTGTCCACACAACTTCTCGAGACCACAGGTAGGACGCAGAGTCCTGAAAGAAAGTTATGTGGTCCTATGAGGCCTATCAAATGATCTGTAGATTGGAATAAGACTTAGAGGTGACAGGGGAAATGTCCCCAAAGAGACTCACTGTGTTCCTTTAGAACAGAGGTTGGCAAACGATGGCCTGCGAGCTGTTTTTATGAGTAAAGTTTTATTGGAACACAGCTAGGCTCCTTCACTGGCCTGCGGTCTATGGCTGTTACCACATCACAACTGCAGAGTGCAGTAGGTGCAACGAGACTGTATGGTCCTCAAAGCCTGAAATACTTACTGCCTTCAAGAAAAATGCTTACTGACTCCTCCCCTCAGAGTCTCTATGGCGTGGATCCAAGGTGGCCATGAATTCTTCAGCAGTCCTCTCATTGAGAAGTTATTTTCCTCCCCTTGGCTCCAGGACAACAGAAGTGATGCTCTGTCAGTTCTGGCCTGGGCTTTACAGAGACTATTTCAAATCTGTGTTTCCTGTCTCTTGGAGCCCTGAGCCACCATGAGAAAAGTTTAACTGCCCTGCTGGAGAAACCATGTCAAGAGACACCGAGACCCCATGGAGAAAGGGGGCGCCCCAGACAGCCTATCCTTCCAGTTGTCCCCACCATGGCCCCAGGAATCTGAGTCCATCTGGGATCCTCCAAGACCAGACTAGTCACCAACTGAATGTCACTGATGGCTCCAGCCATTGCCATGTGGGACAGAAGATGCACCCAGCAGAGCCTGCCCCAAATTCCTGATCCACAAAATCATAAGATATGATCAAATGATGACTGTTTGAAGCCACTAAGACTGCTGCATTGGTTATGCAGTCGTGGAGACCCAGAGAAGGCGGAGACAAGAGAAGGCCCCTGCTGATCTACCCTTTTCCTAAAAGAAGAGCTGAGGGTATGAGAAGGGAGGGAGGCTGAGAGCACAGAATTGCAGCATAGATGGGCCATGTTGCAATGAGATGAACTGTGAGCCACACCATTTTTGAAAGTCGGAAAGCTGAGTGAAGGCAGGCTTCTGCAGCAGAAAGAGAAAGCATTTGGTGAAGGGGTGTCCAGATGCAACTTAGCTGAAGCCACAGTCTCTCCCAGGCCACCTCAGCACCCTCCTCCCCACCCTTCTCAGGCATTGAAAGCCATATTGGAAACAACAAAGAACAGAATTAACAACTAGTGTCACCCAGGAGTAACAGAGGACACACGGAACAAATGGAAAAGAACAAAAGCATGCCATAGAGTTTGGGTGTCCATCCCCTCCAAATCTCATGTTGACATGTGATCCCCAGTGTTGGATGTGGGGCCTGATGGGAGGTGATTGGGTCCTGGGGGTGGATCCCTCATGAATGATTTGGTGCCGCCCCACAGCAATGAGTTCACATGAGACCTGGTTGTTTAAAAAGGCCTGGCGTCTCTCTTGCTCCTTCTTTCACTGTGTGACATGCATGCTCTTTCTCCACCTTCTGCCATGAGTAAAAGTTTCCTGAGGCCTTACCAGAAGTCAAGCAGATGCCGGTACCATGCTTGCATAGCCTGCAGAACGGTGAGCTCAATAAACCTCTTTTCTTTATAAATTATGCAGTCTCAGATATTCCTTTACAGCAATGCAAAACAGACTAATATGGCATGAAAGGAAATTTAGAGAAGACAGTAGACATGAAAAACCAAGAAGACCCACACACACAATATTGTGTTTCTGAAGACAACAACAGAACACCATCTATCTCATCTCACTGCCCAAACCAAGGAAGGTTCTCCACTTTGAAGGACTCATGTGATTACCCTGGACCCACCAGAATAATGTCCCCACCACCAGATCTTTAATAGAATCAAACCTACAAGGCCCCCTTTGTCACATAAAGTAACATATTCACAGGTTTCTGGGATTAGAGTGAGGACATTTTCTGGGAAGTGGGGGATCCATATCCTGCCTACCACAGTGGGTGATGGTTATTTCTCATAGTGAATATAGGTTATTTTTACCAAAAAACTACAGATGATTGTTAGACATTCAATGCAACTTCCTTGCTTCTCTTGAGTCTGGCTGCTTCGCCCGATGGGAAGCTGTTTCAGCATACTCATAAGCTGCCAGGCTCTGTGCCAAGGTCCCAGAGTGTGTCATTGCAGGCAGTGCTCCTCAGTGTCCCTCTTTCTCTGGACCATGTCAGAAGACACCTGGAAAATATAACCTGCACACATGCAAACCTGCACAGCAAAAGGGACTTAGACAGCACAACAATAACAGCCAACATCTGGGGAGAACTGGACTCGGGGGGGCGGGGCTTCCTGCCTTCCTTCCTTTCCCTGCTTCTCATGTTTAATCTTCACTACAAATCAGTAAAGATGGGTTCTGCCATCACGCATCTCACAGAGACTCCAAGGGTAAGCAACTTGCTCAAGTGCTGAGGTCACATAGCTGCCCTCCATCTGCACAGGGGTGAGGAGAAGGAATTTCTGTCTCTTATTTCCACAGTGAAAAGGAACCAGTGCCCAGTAGGAAGGGTTTTGGACGCTGGTAGATAAAAGAGATCAAGAATTGCATAGCTCCTCCAAGGTTTTCTGGATTCTACAAAACCATAATCTTGACCCCTGCACGTAGAAACCAGGATAGAGACATTTTTTTTTCTGGCTGTCTTTTCCCCTTTCCCTCCTGTGTGTAGAAGGATGGGGAGGAGCTCCTTAAATGGGAGCTCTGAATCATTCTCCACCCCAGCTCCTCTAGAATGTGACCCTATATCAGAAGCCCTGTCCACCTCCCCGACCCTCTCCCCACTCAGTGGCCCTTTACTCCCCGAGGATGAAAAGTCCATCCAGGACTTTCTCACCTTACAAGAAATTCTACCTGAGCCAGGGCTCCATTGATTACCCCTTGCCTTCCTCCTCTCCTCTCACAGGTATCTCAATTTCACGTTCGAGTAGATTTGCCTTTATAGCTTCCTCCCAGTGCCCCAGCAGGCTGGCTCCCATCCTGTGCTCCTTACCGTGGCTGCCCCCTCCAGCTGCCCAGGTACCCAATCCAGAAGCCGGGGAGTCGGCCTTGACCTCCTTCCTCTATGTCCTCACCCCAGCCTTCACCAGGTCCTGCTGATTCTATGCCCTATGCAGTTCTCACACCCACTCATGTGCTTCTCCGCTCACAGTGGCTTCCTAGCCGAGCCTCCTTTCTCATTTCTCCCTAGCACAGCCTCCTTTCTGCATTTTTCAATGTGCCCCTCAGTGACTACTCCATGGCTCTTCTCCCCGACCTGCCCTTCCAGCCTCACCTGGACCACTTCCTCCTTCTTGAACCTCCTTGTCCAAGGAGCCCATGTTTTCTTGAGTTTCTCATAAAGACTTTTCCATCATTGACTTCTCTCCAAGTCTCTCCATTTAGAGCATCCATCCTCTCATCCCACACACACACACACAGACAGGCCCACATGTACACACACACATGCACATATGCACACACACACAGGCACACATGCACACACACACAGGCACACATGCACACACACACACAGGCACACGTGCACATACACAGACAGGCACACAAGCACACACACAGACCCACATGCACACACACAGGCACATATGCATACACACATACAGGCACATATGCACACACACAGACAGGCACACGCCAAACGATATCTACATGGCGTATATGTATTCGATCACTCTCTCTCTCTCTCTCTCTCTCTGTAATGCTTCTTCACTCTCAGCTAATAGACTCACTTCTCTGCCCTCCCTCCACCCCTATGTGACTTTATGTCTCCCTCCCCTCTGCCCCTTCTCTGGACTTCTGTCAGGACACACATCTGACCTGTAATTGTCTGTGTCTGCCTCTCCTGCACAGCTGTACTCTCCTTGACTGGAGAATGCTGTCTTACTCATCACCTTCAGACCTGGCTCATCACAGGCATTTAGGGGAGGTTTGCCTATTTACAGAATTGAATGTCAGAGCAGGACTTGGTGCCATGATGACACCTGGTCCCTCTACCTCTTCTTTGGAGCTTGGAGGGCAGAAAGCCCCACTCATCCACTGAGCCTTCCTCTGTTCCCCAAACTGAACAGTGTATCTTCTTTAACTTCACAGCACCATTCTAAGCCCCATTTCACAGAGGAGGAAACTAAGGCTCAGGAGGTTAAATCAATTGTGCAAGAAAAACAAGCACTTCCATTTTAATTTGATTCTGGATGACTCTAAAGTTCTATGTTTCTTTTTGTTTGTTTGTTTGTTTGTTTGTTTGTTTTGATATGAAGTCTCGCTCTGTCGCCCAGTCTAGACTGCAGTGGCGAGATCTCGGCTCACTGCAAGCTCCGCCTCCCGGGTTCACGCCATTCTCCTGCCTCAGCCTCCTGAGTAGCTGGGACTACAGGTGCCCGCCACCATGCCCGGATGATTTTTTGGTATTTTTTAGTAGAAACGGGGTTTCACTGTGTTAGCCAGGATGGTCTCGATTTCCTGATCTCGTGATCCACCCGCCTCGGCCTCCCAAAGTGCTAGGATTACAGGCGTGAGCCACCGCGCCCAGCCAGTTCTATGTTTTTTATTGTGTGCTCTACCAGAGCAGCTGAGGAAAAAGTGGAAAAGAAAAATGAAGCTCAGCTAATGATATGTTGACAAAGTGGGTTGTGGCCGTGCCTGTGCACGTGTGTCCATATATGCATATGTGCAGGTGTATGTGCATGTGCCTGCATGCATGTGCATATGTGCATACGTGTGTGTGCGCGTGTGTGCGCACGTGAGGCATGCTCAGGCACACCCCCGCCCTGCAGCACATGCGTCTCTCTTTCTGCGTGGTGCTCAGCAGTTTGTGAGCTACTTTTGGAGTCCGTAAAGTGGAGATGAGCCCCATGCATGTCACTGGACTCAGAACATGGGGAGCCTGGCTTACAGATCCAGAGAACAACCAAGACCAGCGTGGCAGGGGCCTCCAGGGACCGAACCCTACAGGTGAGTGCCTCAGGGAGAATCCAGTCCCAGGAACACATTCACTCTCTGAAACACTGCTTGGGTCTGAGCCCCCTCTGCTCCCAGGGGCCTGACCTTACCTGACCATGCATGAGAGTCAGAGGCCAAAGCACAGTTGCCCTCCTCTTACTTTTTCAGGGTCTCTGTCTTCAGTTCTGGAAGCTCCTAGTCAAAGCCTCCAGGGTTTCTGCTGCCAGCCAGTGACCACTCGGGGGAGCCCGTGAGCCATCAACCACAGATGTTGCCTGGACAGAAGGGATCTGTAACTAAGAAGAAAGTCAGCAGCAAGGGAAGAAACGAGGTGCCTTAGTAGGTACCGGTTTGAGCTTTTCTCATGTCCCACAGCAGCAAAGAATTTGTCACTACTCCTCCAAATCTGCTGTGGCTCCCAAGAGAGCCACTTGTGTCCTTGACTTTGGATATGGCAGAGCTGGGAAGGACATACTAGCTCACTAGGACAGGGGTGGCCAACTTAAGCAGGTACAGCCTGGCTCTGCCATGGAATTGCTGTGTGACCCTGAGTAAGCCACTTGCCTTCTCTGGGCCCTAGTCTGCTGTGACAGTCGGGATTCTTGGGTAGAAGTGACAGAACTATGACTAAGTGAAGCCACTGGGCAGCTCACAGAATTCAGAGGAGGGGCAGAGAACTGGTGAAAAAAGAAACAAGGGTGCTGTCACCACAGGGCCCAGCAAGGTCACCTGGCACTGGTTGGCCTGCGGGGCCACCTCTGTCCCTCCTCCCTGCACTGACTACTCCCAGCCCTGCTGAGGGACTCTGGCACCCCTCTGCCACCCTGGATTAACCTGGCTGTCCCTGCATTTGTGTGCCCTTTCTGCATGGTTCCTGCCCTGCATGGAGGCTACCTGGCCACAATCCACCTACCCAAGGATGGAAAAGGAGATTTTGGACCTCTTTATGTCCACAGTGCAGAAAGGGACCAGCCCCCAAATGGAACAGATTTTGGAGACTAGTGGCTAAAAGTGACAGATATTTGCCACACTTCTTATTTGTATATCAAGATCTGATTGTTGGATTGTTGCTGTTGCACCTTAAAATAACAGCAGCAGCAGCAACAGCAATCTCAAATGCAGGTATAGCACACGCCACACACAGGGCATCATTCAAATAGTTTATGTATATCTACCCATTTAATCCCCACACAGATTCCATGAAATAGATTCTATTATCATCCCCCCTTTATAGGTGAGAAAACTGAGGCATGGAGAGTTTAAATGCCTGGCTTAAGGTCACGCGGTTGGTAAGGGGTAGAGCGGGAATGGTCCTTTCAAGCGTGTGTTATGTGGCCATGTCGGACGTTAAATTTCGGCATCTTCAGTAACACTTGATACCCAGGGAACGAACCAAACAGAATGCACGCACATCAGCTTGGAGTCTCTCTGCTTTTCTAAACCTTTCTTCTCTTTATGGTTTAACGTCAAAACCACTTTTCTGTCTGTAGAGTTCATCCTTACAGGAAAACTTGCTTGTTTTTGCGGAATAGGAGAGAAGTCAGTAAATGTTAAAGAAAGCACAGCCTGTATCAGGAATGGAGATGAACTATTTCTTTGTTAGACATGCCATCAAAAAGTCCCGAAGGTGAGGAAGAGCACTGGCTTATTTTCAAATAAATGCTCACTTGGACTTTGAGCCGAACTTGCAGCGTCCCAAGGGTGGGAAGTGGTGTCGCTCTGCAGAACCCAGACCACCAGGGGGCAGGCCGTGCCTCCACCAGACTGCGGCAAGTTTTGACTCCGGAGGACTCTCCAAGTCGGGTTTTTCCAGAGCAGGCTATTTGCAAAGCAGCCAGGAGGTGTGGCTCCGGGGACTTGAGTTGTATTTTTATCTGCTGCTCACTTCCAGCAATCTGGCACACATTTCTCTTTGGCACACAAAGGAAGTGCCTGCCGCCTGCAAAGCATGAATCACTTTTTGGGAGAGGTGGTCTAGCTCTCTCTTTGGGTGGACCCAAGTCCCAAATGTAATTGCCAACATCATCCCCCACAGAGGAGTTTATTTCTGTCCTCCTCCCCAGTTGCCCAGGGGTGGCTCTGTTTTTGCCTCTGGGCATAGTGGGATGTTCCTCTCCTGCTCTTCAACATGGCCACAGAGCTTGGAAGTCAGGCGGAGCCAGCTCCTGTGGAGGGTGCATTCCCTCCGGCAGAGGTCAGCTCAGCAGAGCACCTGAACATGCTTCACACAGCTGGATCGAGTCCCCGAGGCCCTCCCACTTGGGGAAGAAGGAAGGGGGACCTTCCCCTTGGCCACACAGCCCAGATAAGCAGGGCACGGTCCCAGAATTCCAGGTGAGAGGCTGTGGGTGTCTCCAGGGGCGTGCGAGGCAGACTTCAGCTCTGTCCCGGGCCACTTCCAGCCCCTGGGTCCCATACAGAATGTGACTCCCCGAGGAGCAGGGTCTCATTCAGAGGCGGCCGCCCATCTCCCGTAGGCTTCGCTCCTTCCGAGGCCCAGTTCCTGGCAGCGGAGACCTCCCAGTCACCAGCAACTCGGGTCCCACTCAGGACGAGGGCACGGCAGTGGAGGGCACCTTCAACAGATGTGAGTTTGGATGATCCTCATGGAGTCTGCTTTGGTCTCACCCATAACCTGGGCTTCATGTCACCCTACGGAAACGTCACCTCCTCCAGGAAGCCTGCTCTGACTCCCTCACTTCTTTTGCCCCTCCTTTATCATAGTACTCCGTCTACACGCTCAACGGCGGAGGTCTGATCACAAGCCTCCCGCATTAACACTGTTTCTTGCGGTTAGCCACCAAGCATGAGCCCTCCAGAGCCCCAGGGCCTGGCTAAAACCCAGAATAAATGCCCTGGAATCATAATCGAATTAGGGGATGAGAGCTGTGTGCCCTCCACCCCACACTGACGGCTGTACCCTTACACACACAGGCATATGAGCCTCTCCATGTGTTTTTATCCTACATAAATAGGATTACATGATGTGGGTTATTCCACGACTTGCAACAGCCTCCTGGCCCCTGCCCCTGCCTCCAGCCTCAACCCAGCAAACCCATCTCCATGGGACAGGGAGAGTAAGCTTCCTCATCGGACCCCACCAGGATTCTGTTCAAATCCTTCCCTTGACCCCTGCCTTGTTCCTGTTTGCAACTCCATCCCCGTTCTCCCCTCACTCCCTAGTCCGCTACAAGGGAGTCTGCCATGCCCTTAGCATCTGCTGACCCTTCCCGTCATCACTCCAGGACCTCCAGCTCTTCCTCCAGTATCACCTTCTCTGTGAAGCCTCCCCAGATTCCCCCAGAACCAGCTGCATGCAGGAGCTTCCAGGATATGCCTATGTGGGAAGCAGCTGAGATGCCCCAGGACTTTTGAGTCTCCTGGCCTGGATAGAGAGGCTGCCTTCTTCCTGCACGGGGTTTGGAAAAAGCTGAGATTCCCAGGCATCCTCCAGCCTGCTGCAGAAATGCCACAGAGCCTGCCGCATTATACAGCCAGAAAAGAGAAGAGACCCTGATTCACAGGCCCAAACACTGGCAGGGCGTTTAGCATCCGACAAGAGCTAGATGACCTCCTGGGGGCTCTAGGTCCTGGGACACAACAGGAAGCAGAGCCTGCCCCTTTGCAAAGCCTCGTCTGTGTATTAACCCATTGGGTCATCTGAGAAGGCAGGGCAGAGACAATGAAGAGAGGGAAGCCCAGAGAAGTTGAGTGACTGCCCCAGGCCTCACCGCAGGGAGTGGCAATGTAGATTCCTCATCACCCTGACCTCCCGCTGCACACCTGAGTCGCTGTGCGAGTTGTGGGGCATCTGAACAGTGCTTCAATAGTCCTGAAACCTCCCCACGCCTGGAAAAGTCCAGCCCACGTTAACACCTACCATGTGTGGACCAGACCGCAGACTGCTGCACCTTGGAAGCCAACACAGCCAAGGAGCTGGAGACGGCTTCTTAATTTATGCAGTGGTTTGAACTGGAAAGTCTAGGGTGGAGGAATTTGGAGAAAAATAGAGTTATATTTTAAGTCCTCTAGTAGATCTTCCCATTCAAAAGAAGCACATGGTGAGTTCATTTCAAATGCAAATGTGTGTGTTCTAATTTATCTGTCAGTTGGGGTTCTTGAGCCTTGATTTGAGAAACTTTGTATTTATTGCACAATCAACAGAGCAACAATCGGCCTGTTGGTCTCCCTTGAGTTTGTTAGGGCATTTTGTATGGAAGTTTCCAATTGTGATGTACGGGAATGTGTCAGCATTTCCCTTGGTGATTTCTTCCAGAGCCACAATGTTTAGAAAAAAATTTTACTTTTCTGAAGAAGTCATAAATACTTCATTTGGGCTTTTTCTATAATTCATTTTTACACTTTACACTTTAACTTTTGAAGATTGTGTTTGAGGAGTGAATCTAGATACTTCTTTGCTTTCATCAGATCACAAATGAATGAAAATGAATGATCCCCACCGTTTTGTGCACCCCTTTTTACCATTGGCTATTTATGTCTTTGACTTATCCCACTCTTCATTCTCTCCCCGCCTTGATATATAATAATGTTTTGTGATCCCAAACGTCTCAAGATGGAGTCCCTTATGACAGGTGACTTAGACCACAATGAAACTGAAGGCCCCTCAAGGGCCAGGCACGGCGGCTTAAGCCTGTAATCCCAGCACTTTGGAAGGCCAAGGCAGGTGGATCTCCTGAGGTCGGGAGTTCAAGACCAGCCCGATCAACATGGAGAAACTGCGTCTCTACTAAAAATATAAAATTAACCAGGTGTGTTGGCACATGCCTGTAATTCCAGCTACTCGGGAGGCTGGGGCAGGATAATCGCTTGAATCCGAGAGGCAGAGGTTGCGGCGAGCCGAGATTGTGCCACTGCACTCCGGCAACAAGAACAAAACTCCGTCTCAAAAAAAAAAAAAAAAACAGAAAAAGAAAAAGAAAAGAAAAGAAACTGCAGACCCCCGCAAAGTCATCAACATTAGGTATGGTGGATTGTGGTGAGAACATGTGCCAGGCACCACCGAGACCTGACAAGAAAGTGAAGCCAAAAGGCGACTGAGATAATGGCCATGGGCATTCCTGCAGATGCCATAAAAACAGCAAAGAAACTGACCATGGCTAAGACTCAGAGGCTGTGCCAGTGACAACTCAGACCTCTTCTGCATGGGCAGTGGTGCTGGATGCTTTGCTGGGAGAAGAGCTGTGGCCCTCCCACCCGCAAGCTGGTCGGTGTTTTGAGGGGAATTCGGACCAGTCAGGATCATCTGTCAGAGTGCTCCCAAGCTACTCTCAGTGGTTCAGTCTCCTTCTCTCTTCTCACTGCCTGTGTGTGGGCTGAATACATTTGTGTGACTGTTGGTGTGTGACAGCCTCATGATAAACTAAGAATTCAAAAGCACTGAATTGGCCACTGAGCCATCATGAAATCTCTCAGCCCCGATCGGAGTTCACACAGCTAGGCTGATTTGAACCTATACCCCTCCCAGAGGCAATGTGCCATCCTTTTGGTCAACTGTGCATATGCATTTACACACACGCACACACAGACGCGCATGCACAGTCTACCTTCATCACGGATGAATAGGTTTGTGTTATATGCGTGTTATTCTGTGAGTTGCTTTCTTCATTTAACATTTTGTCTTGGAGGCCTTTCCAGCTGTTCACACGGACTGCTCCATTCACTAATGGCCACACAATATTCCATAGGATAGTTGGAGCATATTTTATTTAACCAACCCCTTATTCATGAACATTTAGGTACTTTCCATTTTCTCACAGCTGAAGAAAATGAAGCAATGAACATTTTTGTTACATATATCTTTGAAGACATGTGAAGTAGTTGAAAATGTGATGATTTCTAGAAGTGGAATTATTAGAGCTGGAGTATATATATGTGTGTGTATATATATATGTATACACACTATCAAATTATTTTCTGAAACTCATCATCCAGTTGCGCTCCTATGACAATGTATAAGCCTGCCTATTTCCCTGCATATGTGCAAACACTTGATATTATCCCTCTTTTAAATTCTTAACTATATGATGGATGAAAATAATCTTTCATTATTGTTTTAATGTGCATTTAATCAAAATCAACCATACATATTTCCTCCCATGTGAAATGGCTCTTTGTTGAATGAACAGACAGAAATGAATGGAAAATTATCAAGTTCTCTGAAGACGCAAGGCAAAGTCAGAGCGAGAAAGAGGAAAGAGAACAGGTTCCTTGTATCAGTGGGGGAGGAGCTTTCGAGGCCACGAGGACCCTTTACAGAGGCAACCCTACCACTCTGTGAGAGCCGCTGGACAGGCCAGGCAGTGTGCACATGCCATGGGAAATAGGACAAGTGGAGCCAGCTAAGGAGCTATTGCTTAAGATGGTGCACATTGTACCCTGACCATAGGCACTTTGCCCAAGGAGTACAGTCGGGGTTAGATGCCAGACAGAAGTCCACATGTGCAGCTATGTAACTGGGCAGGGGCTCTGTTAGTTCACAGGAAGCTGAGACTCATGCGCTTCATCTGCCTGCAGGGGCATCTGCTTCTAACTCATCCGAAGGCTCCCAAAGTGCTAGGGATGGCTCTAAGACTTCAGCAGGTGAGGGCATCCCTTGGGCTGCCTCTCAGGCACAGTACACGTTGTTAACATGGCTACATTTGCCTTCAGAAGCCCATGTGGTCAGGAAGCAGATGGGGATGAGTGCTGCAGGGCACAGAAGACTTTTGAGACTCTTACCTCTGCTACACCAGCCACACCATCAGTGGAGCACTGAGGCCCTTGCATTCCAACATGCAAACTCTCCATTCAGACCTAAAACATAGGATGACTTAAAACACATGCTTTCACTGTTGGAAGTATATGGCTGAGACTACAGAAAAATACCTAGGCTGCACCAGTCTTGACCAACCTGGAGCAAAGGAATCACTCAAATCAACAAACACCCACGCAGTCTAAGACTGAGCTCTTGCCTGGCTTTGGACTTCAACAGCTCTTTTCATGCCCTGCAGTCATTTGTTACTGCATAGTTTTCCTGGCTTGAGAGTGTTGCTCAAAGGCAAGAACACTGAAAAGGGACTTCTTCCTTTTGCTTGTTCCAGAGAGGATCAGTATTCTACCCTATGAGCACTTATTTATTTTCTGGAACAAAACTGTTAAAAGTGTCTCCCACTTTTTCCCTCTTCTTTAAGGACTCCAGTTACATGTGTATTCAGTTTCTTGAAGTTGTCCCATAGCTCAATGATGCTCTGTTTATTTAAAAATTCTTGGCCGGGCACAGTGGCTCATGCCTATAATCCCAGCACTTTGGGAGACTGGGGTGGGCGGATCACAAGGTCAAGAGATCGAGACCATCCTGGCCAACATGGGGAAACCCCGTCTCTACTAAAAATACAAAAATTAACTGGGAGTGGTGGTGCATGCCTGTAGTCCCAGCTACTCGAGAGGCTGACGCAGGAGAATCACTTGAACCTGGGAGGCGGAGATTGCAGTGAGCTGAGATCACGCCACTGCACTCCAGCCTGGTGACAGAGCAAGACTCCGTCTCAAAAAAAAAAAAAAAAAAACAAAAAAAAAAAAAAAAAAAATTCTGTGTCTCTGTGTGTTTCGCTTAGGGTAGTTTCTACTGCCATGTTTTCAAGATCACAGTAATTTCTTCGGCAATGCCTAATTGGCATTAATCTTGACCAATGTATGTTTTTATCTCACGTTTTGTAGTTTTCATCCCTAAAAGTTCGATCTGATATTTAAAAAAATATGTCTATGCATGTCTCTTCTTAACATGTTCAGTCTTTTCACTACATTTTTGAACACATGGAACACAGGTATAACTTTAAATGTCTTTATCCACTATTTCCAATATTGGTGTCATGTTTAGCTTTTTTATTGACTAAGTTTTATCTTCATTTCGGGCCTTATTTTTCTTCTTTTTTGCATGCCTGTTAATTTTTGATTGGATGTCAGATATTGTGAATTTTAGTGCTGGATATTTTTGAATTCCTATAAATACTCAGTGTTTTGCTCTGGGAAAGTTACTTGAAATCAGTTTGATCCTTTTGGGTACTGCTTTTAAGATTTGTTAGGTAAGATGAGAGAAGCATTTAGACTGTGACTAGTTATTACTCACTACTGAGGGAAAATGTGATTGAATATCCATTGGCCTATGAATTATGTATGAGGTGTTCCAGCCTGACTAGTAGGAACACTATTCTTGACTCTGTGTGATCTCTGAGTATTTCTCACTCTAATACCTATGTTGCTTCTAGGTGGTTCATTTCCAGGCCTCAGGTAGTTTTCTTCAAACACGTAAACTGATCATTACTTAGTTGAATACTCACGGAAGACCTTTGTAATTTCTGGAATTCTCTGTTCACACCTCCTCTCTCCAGTACTCTGTCCTGTAAATTCAAGCTTCCTTGGTTTCTTGAAGCTTTCAGTTCCATCTCCTCAACAAAAGGAGTTCACTAACTTCTGTCTGGGTTTTGTATTTCCATGTTGAAGCCAGAAACATTCTCCAGACTGCAAGCTGGGGCGATTATAGGGCATATCTCATTTGTTTCCTGTCTCTCAGAAATCGCTCTCTTTCTCCCCCGATATTCAATGTCTTGAAAGCCAATGTCCTAAAATTGCATTCTATATACTGTGTCTGTATTTTTAGTTGCTGCACATTGGAGTGTAAATCTGGTGCCTGTGATTTCATATCTTGGCTAGAAGTAGAAGATTAACCGCAGGGAATTAAATTAAAAATCAATAAAAGATATTTGGGAAATGTCAAGTATTTAGAAATTGAAAAACACACTTTAAAATAACCTATGGTCAAATAGTTAATAATAAGGAAAATTACAAAATATTCCAAATTGATGAAAAATGAACATATATCAAAATTTGTGGGATGAAGTTAACGCTGTGCTTTAAGGAAACTCACTGCTTTTAATACTTGTATTAGAGAATAAAAAGGTCTCACATTAATGGTTTGAGTTGCCATCTAAAGACACTACAAAAAAGAAGATCAAATTAAACCTAAAATAGCCAGAAGGAAGGAAATGCAGTTAGCCTTTTTTTGAGCAACATGGGTTTGAATTGCATGGGCTCATTTATACATGGATTTTTTTTTCCCCCAACCAAGCATGGATTGAAAACACAGTATTTGTGGGATGTGAAATCCACATATATGGAGGGCCAACTTTTCATATACACAAGCTCCAGAGGGCTGACTTCAGGTCTTAAGTGTGGGTGGATTTTGGTATATGCAGAGGTCCTGGAACCAATCACCTCTGTATACCAGGTTCTTAACACTTTTGTTCAACATTGTACTGGAGGTCATAGTCAGTTTATTAGCAGAAGAAAATGTAATAAAAAACAGAATGAAATGGGGAACGTAAAACTGTCTTTATTCACAGACAACCTGATTGTCTATGTAGAAAATACTGACAGTCTCTTCATTCATTTTGTGCTGCTATAACAGAATACCACAGGCTGGGTAATTTATAAAGAACAGGAATGTTTTGGTTCATGATTCTGGAGGCTGAGAAGTCCAAGATCAAGGTGCAGGCATCTGGCAATTACTTCCTTGCTTGCTATAGCATCCCATGGCAGAAAGGTAAAGAAAGGGTGAGAGAGAGCAAGATATTTAACTTTCAGCCTTAATTTTAGACCTTTTATAAATGCATTAATCCATTCATAAGGGTGGACACCTTATAACCTAAACACCTCCCATCACCGTTGCGTTGGGAATTAGGTTCCCAACACATACTTTTTAGGGAACACATTCAAACCACAGCAGAAATATTTTCAAATTTATTAGCAATAATAAATGAGTTTAGCAAGATCATAGAGTACAAAGTTGTTATACAAAGTCAGCAGTATTTCTCCATACTAACCACAAATAATTGGAAATTGTAGTTAAATAATATTTAATCAATTAATCCATTAATGAGGGTGGAGACCTCATAACCTAAACACCTCCCATCACTTTTGCATTGGGGATTAGGTTTCCAACATGTGCTTTTTAAAGGACACATTCAAACATTTAAGATAACACCCAAATTATGAATACCTAGGAATAAATTTAACAAAAGATATACAAGACATGTATACTACAAAGCTGTTCTGAGAGAAATTAAAGAAGATCTAAGTAAACAGAGATATACCATGCTCATGGATAAGAATCTCATTATTTCTAAGATATAAATTCTCCTAAATTGGCCTATAGTTAAAATATTATCTTAATAAAAATCTCAGCAAGGTCCTTTGTAGACATCAACAAAACAATTTAAAATTTGTGTAAAAATACAAAGGATGTAGAACTAGCCAAAACAATTCTGAAAATGAACAAAATTGGAGAATTTATACTAACTGATTTCAAGGCTTACTAAAAAGCTTCAGAAGTCAAGCCAGTGTGGATTTTGGCTATATATATATGTGTATATATATATATGAAAGAGAATAGAGAGTCCAGAAACAGACTCACACATATATAGTCAATTGGTTTTTTACAAGGCTCCAAGGCAACTCAATGTGTGAATGTTAATGGAATACCTGGATATCTACACAGAAAAAAATTCCAAAACCTTACTGTACACTGAATAAAAAATTAAATAGTATCATAAACCTAAATCCAAGAGCTAAAACTATTGTGCTTCTGGAAGAAAAAAAAGAGCAGAAAACCTTTTTGACCTTGGATTAGGTCAATATATTTAAATAGGACACAGAAAGCACAAATTTTAAGAAAACACATAAATATGGAACTTCACCAATATTATAGACTTCTGCTCTTTCAAAGATAATGTTAAAAAGATGAAAAGGTAAGCTAAGCTACCACCTGGGGGAAAGTACTTACAAAATATAGATCCAATCAAAAGTCTTGCATCCAGAAAATACAGCCCAATTTTTTTTTTTTTTTTTTTTTTAAGATGGAGTTTTGCTCATGTTACCCAGGCTGGAGTGCAATGGCGTGATCTCGGTTCACTGCAACCTTTGCCTCCTGAGTTCAAGCGATCCTCCTGCCTAAGCCCCCCGAGTAGCTGGGATTACAGGCGTCCGCCACCACACCCAGCTAATTTTTGTAATTTTAGTAGAGATGGGGTTTCACCATATTGGCCAAGCTAGTCTTGAACTCCTGACTTCAGGTGATCTGCCCACCTTTTAAAAATGGTCAAAACATTTGGACAGGCCCTTTACCTAAAACATTCTTCAGATGGCAAGTAAGGAAACAAAAATATGCTCAACATTATCAGTCATTAGGGAGATGAAATTAAAACAAAAATGAAATGCTACACCCCCCCCCACACACACACATACACACAAATGACTATAATTAAAGAGATGGACAACACCAAATATTGGTGAAGATGAGAAACAGTTGAATTTTTAATACATCGTTCATGGTACGACCACTTTAGAAAGCATTTTGAGGCCAGGCGTGGTGACTCATGCCTGTAATCCCAGCCCTTTGTGAGGCCGAGCCGGGTGGGTCACAAGGTCAGGAAATCGAGACCATCCTGGCTAACACGGGGAAACCCATCTCTACTAAATAAATACAAAAAATTAGCCGGGCGTGGTGGCGGGCGCCTGTAGTCCCAGCTACTCAGGAGGCTGAGGCAGGAGAATGGCGTGCACCTGGGAGGTGAAGCTTGCAGTGAGCTGAGATCGCGCCACTGCACTCCAGCCTGGGCAACAGAGCGAGACTCCGTCTCAAAAAAAAGGAAAAGAAAAAGAAAAGACAGCATTTTTGACATTTCTTGGAAAAGTAAACAATCATGTAGTATATGACCCTGGCATTCCACTCTTTACCAAATGAAAACATATGTTCACACAAAGGCCCTGTCTACTAATGTTTATAACAACTTTATTCACAATATCCAAAACCCAGAAACAACCCAAAGTCCATCAACTAGTGAATAGATGAACACATTGTAGCATACCCATACAGTGAAATATCACTTAGCTATAAAAAAGAACAAACTGCCAATATACTAAATGACATGGGTGCATCTCATAAGTATTATGCCCAGTGAAAAAGCTAGACACAAAACAACGTATTATATGATTCCATTTATATGGAATGCTTTAAAAGGAAATTATAGTAATGGAAATCAGATCAATCGTTGCCAGGGCCTGGTGAGTAGCAAGGGATTGACCACAAAGGGGCATTGGGGACATTTTCAGTGAGGTGGAATAGTCTCTATCACGATTGTAGTATACACTATCCCACTAGTGTATACATTTGTCAAACTCATTGAATTGTACACTTAAAATTGGCAAATCTGATTGTATGCAAATTTTACCTCAATAGAGCTGACAAAGATTAATGATAAGCTGATAGTATCTGGTCTCCACAGTACCTGCCTTCTGCACTCTCTGGGTCTCCAATCCCTGAAAAGAGAGAAGCTAGGGGAGGACCAGCATCTTTGCTCTGTGTATCTGCGGTGCTGGGAGGGACAGCATCCCTGGAAGACGTTCAATGTCTGTAAAAGTAGCATCCACTCAGGGAGAGGGCTGAAGGCACTGCTACACATTTTTGTTCATCATTGCCCCCTAAAGAGAGTTTTGAGACCTGTTTTTGTAATGGATCCACCCCCATGATATTTTAATACAGATATACTGTACATCTATTTATGTTCTGTATGCATATCTATGCTTCATACATAAAAATAGCAAGATTTTATTCTCCTCCAAAGAACCAATTTTTGCCACCTTCTGGGCAACATTGCCTATTGAGAATGGACAGCTGAGGAAGGAAGCCAAAGGTCAGATTTTACTTTCAACCTGACCTTGGGCAAGCTTGTCTTCTTTCTCCTTCAGTGAAGTAACAGGTTGCCAGGTAGGAGTCTGGGCACAGCTGGGTCTGGTGATGGGCTCTGAGGATCAAGGTGGGAAGGTACTGTCACCCCCTGTGGTCAGTGATGGACACTGAGCACCCAGCAGGGGCCCAGCCACACCCTGCTCAGCACACTTATCACCCCATGTGTCTCCAGAGGCCCTGGGACCTGGGCAGGCACATCAGTAGTTGCTCACTGGAGGCATTCTGCTTCCACAAGGCTTTCAATAGCAAAACAGCTCTTATCTATGAAGTGCGATTCCTTGGAACCCCTCTTAACTATAAGAAAGTTATGAGAGGGGCAGAATAATGCTGCTTCTTTGGAGGGAAATGCTCAGTTTGCTTCCTCATAGGTATGTGAGGAGCAGAAGGAAAAGTTGCTTTCAAGAAATGCCCTCAAAAAAGCAGATATAAATAGGAAAATATTTGCAGGTACACATGTTGAGGGAGAGGAGAGTGGGGCTGGCTGCCCACCTCCCAGGCATTTTCCTCATTTAGAAGTGGCCCCCACTCACAGGGATAGCCCCTGGGGGCTTTCTGGGCTATGTGATCTTGTCCCCATGGTCATAGCTGGTTGGTCCAAGCAGAGACATTTGACCCAAGCCAGACCAATCGCATTCCCTGATCCAACTATTTGAAACCTGGTGCCAAGAGACACACAGAGATCTTTGGAATTGGGCTACTTCAATGACAAACACCTGGACAAGGCCCAAGGTCACTCGTCTGAGGGCCCCAGAACTGCTCTGATCTTACTCTAACCATAGATTGGGTGTTCAGAACCTCCTTTGTGGTCTCTGAACTTCACCTGTAAGCCTCCCAATGAGCTCCATGGGTCCAGGCATGGCAAATTCCAACCTGTATCTTTTGGCCAGATGGCACTATGGCTGCTCTGCCCCACAGGTTCACTCTATCCCAGAAACTCAGCTGAGGAAGAATTCCCAAAACTACTCTATTTCTTTCAACCCTAGCACCTCCAGATGTCAAATTGAAAAGATGGCACATGTCTCACCCTCAGATCTCAACAAGTGGCACTGTCTCTGTGTCTGTCCTCTGCAGGCTTTGCGACCAAGGAGAGCTATGAGGAGGTTTCCCAGGACATCCCCACTCTGTGCCTAAGAATGGAGTAGGGGAGGCAGAAAACACACAGTGTGCTTGCTGCAGCTGAGGGTGATGAATGAGGAGGCATGGCCCAGGGACTCACCATTGTCTCTGGGGAGGGCAGGAGCTCTGCACTCCTGAAACATCAGGTCTTTGTTCTCAAATCACTTGCTCCTGGGGCCCTGAGCACTCCACTTTCCTCTAGCATCAGACTGGGGAGGTTTGATTTTAACAAAAGTGTGCTTGTATAGCTTGAGACGTGTGAGTTACTAGGATTGTCACCTGGGGCAAATTCAACTGGGGTCTCTCTGAGTAACTGTGCAGCTAGGGTTCACCGCATAGATGGGAAGTAGGGACTCTGTGTCCACATTCAGCTTCAACAATTGCCAGGACCTCCCCAGAGCGCATTCTACTCTATAAGATTTGGGATGCAAACGTTCTAAAAAATGTCCTTTATCATCTAAAATTATCTGATTATTATTTACATTCTTTTCAGAGTGGATCTACATCTTTGGGGAGGGTTTATTTGTTTGCTTTTTAAAAATAAAAAAAACCAGTGGGAAGGAAATGAACGGTGGCTGGGTTGCTTTTGATGCACTTGCCTTTCTCTCTGGTAGGATGAAAAGGAAGTCACGGCCCCATTTCTAAGTGGATTTGGTGCAGATGTGGAATCTGTTGGAAGCAATGTAAAGCAATCAATGAGTAAACAGGTGTCTAGGACATGCAGACTGGCATCCACCAGGTGTGTGCGCACACATGTATGTGTACTCAGTGCAACACAACTGGTTGTCCACCCCAGGATTGGTTCTCCTGGCTGTTTCTTGGTGTTAGATACAGCCTCAGACACCTCATCTCACGGTTAACAGGAAGGCCACGGCAGCCCCAAGCCCACACTCTCATCCCACATCATTGAAGGGAAGAGGGGGAACTTCTCTCCCTAGGTAGGTCAATGGCCCCTCCCTGTCCCACTGCTGTGGGCCTGGTCACCTTGGAACCACTTGCACAGCCAGAGGGGTGGGCCATTTTCTCCCAACCCACGTGACTCTCCAAAGCAACATCTAGGCACTGTGAATGGGACAAGGGAACCTGAAGCTGAGGAGATACCCTTGACATCTTCTATGTCGCCTCACTTCCCAAAGCCCAGCGACTGTCTCTCCTATTGCCCACCAAACAGCAATGGTGGTCATGGATAGGACATGCTGCCTGATGACTCATGAAATGCTCTTATGAACAGTGTCTCTGCAGATGCTCAGAAGAGCCCTAATTTTAATGATCTCTAATTCACAGAGAGAGGGATCGAGCCTCAGGCATGGAGGCTACTGGCCCAAGAGTGTGGGAGGTAAGAAGTAGACCAGAAGGTGAGCTCACTCGCTGGCCTTCAGATCCTCACTTCTGTTCCTGCTCCTCCTGAGAGCTGCTCCTGCCTCTGGAGCCCCAGGAGGCTGCCTGCCCACTCCTGCTGGGCCTCCCTACAGTCCTAGCCATGACTCCATTGGTCTTGGTGGGTGTATTCACTATCTATCACTGTGTAACAAATTAGTACAAACTTAGCAACTTACAACAACACCGTGTATGAACTCACAGTTCTATAGGTTAGAAGTCCAGACCTGGCATGGGGGGTGCTTCTCTGCTTAGGGTTTCACAAGCTAAAACCACCTGTGGGCCAGCTGTGTCCTTATTTGGAACTCAGGGTCCTCCTCCAGGCCCATTTGGGGTGTTGGCAGAAGTCAGTTCCTATGGAACCCCATTTCATGAGAAATAGAAACGCTATATTTGTTTAAGCCACTATTTGCCAGGTCTTGTGTTGCTCATCTGAGTACAATTACTAACTGATTCACAGGCACGCTGATTGTCCACACCACATAGGAGCAGACACTGAGGCTCAGGCGGGCTCCCTCCGTGCATGGCCACAGCTCTTCAAAGCCCTACTTTATACTTTTGTTATTGTGATTGGTTTTTTTTGAGATGGAGTTTCACTCTTGTTGCCCAGGCTGGAGTGCAGTGGTGTGATCTCGGCCCACCACAACCTCTGCTTCCCAGGTTCAAGCAATTCTCCTGCCTCAACCTCCCGAGTAGCTGGGATTACAGGTGCCCACCACCACACCCAGCTAATGTTTTGTATTTTTAGTAGAGATGGGGTTTCACCATGTTGGCCAGGCTGGTCTCTAACTCCTGACCTCAAGGCTGGTCTGTAACTCCTGATCTGCCTGCCTCGGCCTCCCAAAGTGCTGGGATTACAGGCGTGAGCCACTGCGTCCTACCCCCACTTTATACTTTTAAAAGGTACTATTTCATTATGCCCTCTTAGCTTCTAAAAGGCGCTAAGATTAGATTTTTAAAATCTGTCTTCTTTCCTCCCTCCCTCCGTCCTTCCCTCCCTCCGTCCTTCCCTCCCTCCTTCCTTCCCTCTCTCCCTCCTTCCTTCCTTCCTTCCTTTCTTTCCATTTCTTTCTTTCTCTTTCTTTCTTTCCTTCTCTCTTCCTTTTTCTTTCTTTCTCTTTCACTCCTTTCTTTTTCTTTCTTTCTCTCTCTCTCCCCTTCCTTCTTTTATTTTCTTTTCCTTTTCCTTTCTCTTCTCTTCTCCTCTCTGTTCTTTTTTTCTTTTTTTGAGATGGAAAACTAAGGCTGAAAGAGAGGAAGTTATTTTCTCAAAGACCTTCAGCCTCTTAGAGTTACAACCCAGAGCAAGCTGAGCCTCTCTAACTCCTAATTCAGAGCCACACTATCCTGCTCCACTCCCAGTCCAGCCCGGGCCCCAGCCCAGCTCTGCTGTCGGCTGCCCATGGATCAGTCTCAGCACCGGCCCTCCTACCTGGTAGACCTCTCACAAGCTGTGGGAGGAGGAGGGTGGCATGTCCTCTGGCAGAGGCAGAGCCTAACTGTACTTGGTCAGCTTCAGCACACACTTCCCTCGCTCCGCAGGGGCAGCCACATACCTCCCCACTGGGAGGAGGCGATGGATCCAGCCAAGGCTGAGAGAGTTGTGGGGTGTGGACCCAAGCTCCCCGCTCTCCTGGCTGAGCCTCAACTGGGGACCCCGAGGACCATTTCCCAAGCACAGGCAAAGCTCTCGTGTTCCCACCAGCACTTGCAGGAACAGCCTGTCAAAATAAATTGTGTATTATGGATTCTGGGGGGTTGGGGGGACCAGCTGTTACCAAAACGCTTGGGCTAATTTTAAATCTATTCATTATGCATGATTAATTACCAAAGCCCCGAGAGACATAAGTGAACATAGCTCCTACAGCACATGTCGAAGTCACTCTGGGAATATATTAATGGAGCTATCCCTCTCCTCCTTTCATTGTTGTTGTTGTTTTCATAAAAATTTAAATCTTAGGATAGATGTAGATTTACGCAAAAGTTACAAAGATAGTCAAGTCTTCACATATACCCCAAATGCAACTTCCGCTCTTATTAATGTCTTACACTAGCGTGGTATATTTGCCACACTTAATGAAAAGTGTTATGGACTAAAATCTATAATTTATTCAGATTTTCTTAGTCTTTAGCTAATGTCCTTTTTCAGTCTCAGGATCCCACCCAGGATCTCACATTCCATTTGTTATCATATCTCCTTAGGCTTCTTCTGGTTCCAATAGTCTCTTAGACTTTGCTGGGTTTTGATGACCTTGACAGTTTTGAGGGGTTCTGCTCAGGTATTTTGCAGTCTGCCTCTCTACTGGAATTTGTCTGATAGTTTTCTCATGATTCGATTGGTAATATGGGTTTTAGTGAAGAAGACCATAGGTTAAAGCGTCCTTCATCACATTATGTCAAGGGTACATACTATCAGCATGACTTATCACTGTTGATGTTAATCACCTGGCTCAGGTGTGTTTGTCAGATTTCTCCACTGTAAGGTTACTCTTCTTTAAAACCCCTTTCCATACTGCCCTCTTTGAAAGAAAGTCACAGTGTGAAGGCAGAATGTTAAGGAGAGGGAAGTTATGCTCTGTCTCCTTGAGGATGAAGTATCCACCTTAATTACTTGGAATTCTTCCATGTAGGAGATTTCCCTCCTCTCCTCCATTTATTTATTCAGTCATTTACTTATAGTAGTATGGACTCATGGAGATTATTTTCTACTCTAGGTTATAATCTGATACTATTATATTTACTTTATTGCTCAACTTGGGAGCTCTTTCCATTGGTTTATGTGTGCCTTTGACATGCTTCTATCACTGTGCGTGTGAATGTGTTATAGTACTTCCTTACTTTCTGACACTGCGAGATGCTCCAAGCGTATTTTGTATATTTCCTGCCTCAGCCCTAGAATCAGTCATTTCTCCAAAAAGCACTGGTTCCTTCTACTGGGGAATGGTGATAATGGTGATAGAAACCTAGACTGGTTGCTAGGTGTGCTCATTGCTACTGGGATGTCATTGCTTCTAGGTCCTCTTAGCTGACAGAGCAAGGAATTTGTAGCCATGTGTATGTATACTAAACCATATATATACACACATGGCTATAAATATATGCATATACATATATCCATCTGCATCTGTATTAAATTCAACATGAACTCATACTGATGTCTCCATCTGTCACCATGAGGATTATTCTAGACTTCTCTCCTTGCTTATCTACAACTTTCCATTCCAACAGAGAGAAACCTGGCTCCCACCTTCTGCCATCATTTACTTAATTGTTCATTTCCAGGATCAATGGACAGTGGCTTCATCGTTGTTAAACCATACCCCTGAGGGAAACAGTTTATCAACTAGAGCATAGTGCTTTTGTGCAGTTCCTTTGCCTTTAGTCTTATAGTCACCACTCTTCCCAAAGTTGCTTAGGTCAGAACCTTTTGCCTTATCCGTCTCAGTGATGTTGTTTCATACATCTGCAATTTAGTTAGATTCTTTTTTAACATTCTGTCCTTCTATCCTGGGACCCCCTAATTTCCAAAATGATTTTTTAAAGTTTGCAAGTTAAGGTTCACTCTTCCTGCTGTAAAGTTCTATGGGTTTTGACACAGGCATAATGTAATTTGTATCCCCTATTACAGTACCCTACAAAATAGTTCCACTGTCCTAAAAAGTCCCCAGTGCTTCAGTTATTCACCCCCGTCTCACTCTGAACCCCCTGTTTACCATCACCATGGTTTTTCATTTCCCAGAATGTCATATAAATGGAACAATACAACATGTAACTTCTTCAGACTGGCTACTGTCACTTAGAAATGTGCATTTAAGGTTCTTCCATGTTTTTTTGTAGCTTCATAGCTCATTCTTTTTTATTGCTGCATAGCATTTCATTATACAGATGTACCACTATTTATCTGTTAATCTACTCAAAGACATCTTGGTTTCTTCCAGGTTTTGATGTTTGTAAATAAATGTGCCATAGCATTTGGCTGAGTGGTTCACACCTGTAATCCCAGCACTTTGGGAGGCCGAGGAGAGCAGATCACTTGAGGTCAGGAGTTCAAGACTAGCCTGGCCAACATGACAAAACCCTGTCTCTACTAAAAATACAAAAATTAGCCAGGCGTGATGGCACATGCCTGTAATCCCAGCTACAAGGGAGGCTGAGGTAGGAGGATTGCTTGAACTCAGGAGATGGAGGTTGCAGTGAGCTGAGATTAAGCCACTGCACTCCAGCCTGGGTGAGAGAGCGAGACACTGTCTCAAACAAACAACAACAACAACAAAAGCACCATTTACTGTGCAGGTTTTTGTGTGAACATAATTTTTCAAATCAGTTGGGTAAATACCTAGCAGCAGGATTGCTAGACTACATGATAAAATAATGTTTGTCTTTGTAAAAAATTGCCAAACCGTCTGTTATTTCACATTGTCATCAGCAATAAGTAAAAGGTTTTGCCGTTCTGTATCCTTGCTATCAATTGGCATTATTCGGTTTTTAAATTTAGTCATTCCAATAGGTAGGTAGTGCCTTTCTTTGTTTTGCATTTTGTTTCCTTTTGTTTTTAATCAGAAGAATCTTGAGGAATAAATAGGGTTGTATGAATGATACTTCCTCCCCCAATGACTCTGGCCACGTGCTCAGACCAGGGTGCTAAGGTGGGGCAAGGTGTGGTTGGCCTGATCTGAATCTCCCCTTGGGATGGCCCCACTAAGGGGTGATCCTTGACTCAATCTCCTTTTCCTTCTATTTTACCTTTGTGTATTTCCTCACTACTCTATTACTTCTTTCAGTCTAACAAAAATTTTTGGAACACCTCTTTTGTGCCTAGCTTTATGTAGGTTGCTGGGATGCAAAAATAAACGATGTCCACATGCAGCCTAACAGGGGAGCTAGAGATGCAAACATCCACCATCCTGTGTGATTGTTACTGCTGCTCTGTGATGGCACGGGTAAAGATGACAGACAGAAAAATGGTTGAATGTATCCTCTGTGCCCTAATCACCCCATAACTGCAGGCAAGTTACTTAAATCCTTGCTGCTGAAGTGTGGCCAGTGGACCTGCAGCATCAACATCAGCTGAGAGCTTATGAGAAATGCAAACTCTCAGGCCCCACCCCAGACCTGTGGAATCATTTTAACAAGATTCGCAGGTGATTCACATGCACACGAAAGGCACAGAGAGGAGTAGCCTCTTGCTCAGAATCCCAGAATGAGCTAGGCACAAGGCCAGGCCTGCAGGAGGGCAGGCTACCGATTTCTACACGAGGCCGTTCTCCAATCCTGGGATTCATCAATCCCCCCAGCCGCCTCAGTTCATCTCTGTCACTGCTGGGAACTGGCTGATGCCATTTCCCTGAGAAGAAAGGTGCCTGGAAGCCACCAAGCTCTGCCAGCCCCAGGTTCAGACCCTGGGAGCTCCCTCTGGAGCAAAGCCTTCTGCAGCTGTGGGGGATGCCCAGAGCTCATTCTGAAAAGCTTGTTCTCAGAGAGGATGGAAGTCAATGCAATCATATTGGAAAGTCTATGCTTCTTGGAAAGTCTACGCTTCCTGAAAAAGGACAACTATTGGAGAATTTCTTCTTTCTCAGCATCTATCCCTCCCCTCAGGGGCAGGACCCACCCCCACCTTGGCTGTGTCTCTCAAAGTGGCAGAGCTCTGATATGAGGGAAAAGAGCTTAGGGAAATTTGATTATATGGTCCTCTCCCACCCGACCCTAACCCACCCCTTTCATCTCCTCGCAGGAAGGCTCAGCTTAGCAATGTCCAATCAGAAGCCAACGGCCACACCCACTTAAAGCTGCCTCCACCCCGAGTCCTGACATGTCTTCCTTAAGTGAAGCCAGCTCTATTCTGCCCACTGTCTTTCAATGGAAATCTTTCCCCTTCTCATTCCAACCTCCACGGCGTGTGGAGTTTATTCCTGCACCTCTTCCTCTTTTTACCCATACCACCTCCATGGTGCGGACATGGTGCGTGCAGTAGAAAGTGACCTCCTTCCTTCCCAGCTGTCCAGGGCACTTACAGGCAGAGGGGGCTCCGAACTCAGGGACTGACTCAGCTCCTTCTTTTGCAGATAACCAATGCACGGCTCAGAGAAGCAATGAGACCCGGAGACCCACAGCATCTCGCATCACATCAAGACCCACAGCCCCGTGGAGACAAACCTGGTCTAGACTAGATGTTCTATCACCAAATTATCTATCATTTATCTGTCTGTCTATTGATCCAATCTATCAATTGATGGATCAATCATTTCTCTATTAAAATCCCCTCTCCTTGCACTTTGCTGTCTTCCACAGTGGAAGCCCTGTTGTGAGCAGGTGGCAATAGCCCTCACGGTATTGAAAGGGCCCACGGGTCCTGGGGTCCCATTGGAATCTTAAGGAAGGAAAGCCTTCCTCACTGCCTGTCTGCCCCTGGCAGCCTCCAACAACTTCACTGGCTTCAGAGTCAGATGTCGAAATGTCACTGTCCTGGAAGCCACTGGAACTGCAGGTCTCCACTCTGCATTAGGCAGCCAGAAGAAAGAAGAGCCTTGGTTTCCTTGTCTGGACAATGAGGAACTTGCAGAAAGTGACCTTGAGCAAGGCCTTTTCTATGGTCTGAATGTTTCCTCCAAAACTCATGTTGAGCCTTCACTCTCAACGTGGCAGTATTGAGAGGTGGGGTCTTTAAGAGGTGACTGGGTCATGAAGGTCCTGCCCTCATGAATGGATTCATCTATTGATGGATTAATGGATGAATAGTATGAAAATAAATATATATTTATTTTTAAAAATGAATATAGGCTGGGTGTGGTGGTCACACCTGTAATCCCAGCACTTTGGGAGACCGAGGCGGGTGGATCACTTGAGGTCAGGAGTTCGAGACCAGCTTGGCCAACATGGTGAAACCCCGTCTGTACTAAAAAATACAAAAATTATCTGGGTGTGTCATGTGCCTGTAATCCCAGCTACTTGGAAGGATGAGGCAGGAGAATTGCTTGAACCCAGGAGGCAGAGGTTGCAGTGAGCTGAGATTGTGCCACTGCACTCCAGTCTGGGCAACAGAGTGAGACACTATTTCCAAGAAAAAAAAAAAAAAGAATATAATTTAAAAGCTGCTGGAATCCCCAAACACTTTAAGCCTTGAAAGGCATGTCACTGTGAATTGAATCACATATGGTTACAATTTATGCTTCTCAGATGAACTTGATTTCTTTCCTTGTTCTGTACAATGACTAGAGAGAATTAAATGACGTCAAGGACAAAAACCTCCTGCCTCCTGTTTATGATCCTTCTGATAGATTAACTTCCCCGTTGTTATCCTGCTTTGCTTAGATCGGGTGACAGAAAACCCCAGAGTGTTACATCCTCTGTAAAAAAATGCTAAATGTACCCTTCCCAAAAAGAAACACTGCTTATAACCAATCAAATTGCCGTATATGTAACCTTGTATGAATATTGTTGCAATCCTGCTAAAAACTCCTTTGTCTCTGCCTACATTAATGAAGTCGTAACTGTCCTACTTCAGAACACTCGTTCCATTCCTTTGGAATTGGTGTTTCCAGGCGGCTCACCCTCACACTTCGCCCTTGAATATGTTCTCTTTAAATTGGATTCCAACCCTTTCGATGATTTTAGGTTGACGGTAGGTTTTCATGGGAGGGGAACTGGTGGCTTTGTAAGAAAAGGAAGAGAGAACTGAGGGGCACATTCGCATCCTCGGCCCCTTTGCCATGTGATGCCTTTGCACTGAGTCTCCACCAGCAAGAAGGCTCTCACCAGATGTTGTCCCTCAACCCCTGGCTTCTCAACCCCAGTAACTGTAAGAAATAACTTCCTTTTCTTTATAAATTGCTTAGTTTCAGGTACTATGATATAAATGACAAAAATGGACTAACATAGCTTTTGAAGCCACTGCATGGGACCTGTTAAAAATGCAGGCATAGGCCTCCCCCTCCATTCTGGTGTAGTAAGTTTGAAATGGGATCCACCCATTTTATTTCTACCGAAAGCTCTGGGGGCAGGGGGATCTAAGATCCAGTGCATTTGAAAGTCACCAAGATAGGCCATTTTTGACACCAGGAGAATTTGCAAGGGACAATTAGCCATTGGGGCTAATAGAGCCACACCCTGGCTTCTGCAGTGGGCTGGGGCCTCTGGCGCTGTATGGCCCTGGCTTCTGCTTTTAATGTCCCTCCCTCACCAGAAACCAGAGCTGGTCTCTACTTCCAAGCAGCTCTCACTCCGGAGCCTCTGAAGCGAATATGCACAGTTAAGTGCTTCAGGGAATGTCCATTCCCAAATCCAATTTTAATACCCATGTGCCGCTAAGAGCACTTGCTACTAAGAATTAGCTAATGCAAGACTGATGTTTAGAAAAATCTATACAGAAAAGTGCAGTGCCTGGACTTGGGAAGCTACCTAGTTTGCTTATTTCCTTCTTTTAATTTTTAAGACGGAGTCTTGCTCTGTCCCCAAGGCTGGAGTGCAGCGGCGCAATCTCGGCTCACTCCAAGTTCTACTTCCTGGGTTCACGCCATTCTCCTGCCTTAGCCTCCCAGCCTCTCAGTCCCTGTAGCTGGGACTACAGGCGTCTGCCACCATGCCCGGCTAATTTTTTGTATTTTTAGTAGAGACGGGGTTTCACCATGTTAGACAGGATAGTCTCAATCCCCTGACCTCATGATTCGCCTGCCTCGGCCTCCCAAAGTGCTGGGATTATAGGCGTGAGCCACCGCACCCGGCCCCCTTCTTTCATTTTTCCCCCTTTTCCTCTCCTCTCTCCTCCTCTTCTCTCCCCTCCCCTGCCTCCCGTCTCCTTTCTTCTTCTTGCCTCTTTTTACTTGCATATCCAGGGAGCACTTTAATTTTGGAAATAAATGCTATGTAAGCCGAAGTTCTGTGGTGTGTGAGAGTATGGGGTGTGAGGAGGGAGATTTAGAGGAAGAGATTTTAACACCTGTCAAGGCAGGGTATTGCCTTCCAGGCAGTTTCTAGAAAAACAAAGAGCACAGCTGCAGCCATCCTAGAGGCAGGGCCCATCTCAACTCCAGGGGCTAAGCAGCCCTCACCCTGGGAAAGGTGTCAGGCGAGGGTGGTGATCCAGTTGCTTTGGTGCACCACAAAGCAATTCAACCCAGGGATGCTGCATTACTGAGTCCCCCTGACTCTCCGTCAAGATTTTTGAAACATGTGATCAGTAAATCTTAATATTTCGATTACACAGGGAGAGTCAGAAATATAAAAGTAATCATGAAACTCAATCTCTCGAAGAAGTAGAAGCAGCTTAGTTCCTGGAGCTGGGATGGTAGGTGACGGGTTCATCAACAGGCTGCGTAGGGTTTAGGGTGGTATCAGGGATATATTTTAAAAAGAGAGAGAGAACTGTAGGTTTACCTGGGGGATGGGTCAAGTAGGAGTCAGTTAAAAGAGCAACCATTCCATTTGAGAATTCCCAAATAACAGCTCTCACAGCATGTGGCTGCCTTCACAGGGAAGCTCCCAGCTCCTGAATGCTGAGAGCCGGGGCTGCTGCCTAACAGACCTGGCCCCTTCTGCTCTGGCTGGAGCTGAAAGCCTCCCAGGATCAGCTGTGCTTGTTATTGTAATTAAACAGTTTACAAAAACTGATGAAATAAGAGTGCCAAAAGAAAAAGGGTTGTTTCCATAAAAACTAAGTTTAGTTGTTCAGAAAGGCTCTTTCTATAAAGGGAAGTCACTAAAAATAATTGCAATTAAATTAGGTGTGGGCGAGATAACTTTAAAAGCTTGGGGAGAATTGTATGCATCTAAAAACGCCTGCACTTTCTTAAGTTCTCACTTATTTTAAAGAAACCAAAATCGGAAGTTATAGACAATATGGTTGGGGTGGGGTTTATGTAAGAAAGAAAACTGGAAATTCCAAACAAAGGACTCATTCTCAAAGAAAAGCTCTTGGCAGTCCATGAAATTATTGGTGAATGAATGACATAGGTTTTAAGTTAAAACAAAATGTTGAATGTACAGTTGTTTTGTGATTAAGGGGAATCATAAACATCATGATATGTCATAGATTTGGATGTTCCTTGCAGCAATCAAAGCTGCTGAAGAATTCTGAATGGGCAGTGACATGCTGGGTTTGCCTCGTTTGGGTGCGTCACTCCAACTGTGTACTGGGGAGGCATTGTATGGCCTGGGGTGGTGATCAGAGGAAAAGAGATCAGTAAAGTGGCTCTGTAGTCTGTGAGCGGTAGGAGCCCCAAATCAAGAAATTGGAGATCGAAAGAAGGCGACAGAATAGAGAGATCTTTGGGAGCCTACATAGAACTAATAGGCTGAGATGACTGGATCTAGGGGTTTGTGGTCTGAGTGATAGGTGGGCTGAAAATGCTTATAATTAGTTCATGTTAGGTTCCAATGCAAATAGCAAGGACCAAATATAAATGGGATCTAATCAAGATAAGAGTTGGTACATGGTATGTGCTGTGTCTCAAACAAGCATCCCCTTCTCAGTTGTCTTCCCAGGACCAAAATGTCCACATAGAAGAGTTATAGGAAAGGGATCCCAATCCAGACCCCAAGAAAAGGATCCCAAACAGCATGTCTGTGGTTTTTCTCGCCATGGGCCTTCAGGCAGATAAATTTGGGTCCAATATATAAGGGCTGGTGAAATTGCTTTTCCTTTCATTCTGTGCATTTATGTTTTTTTCCACTTTATGTTAAGGTAAAATCTGCATACAGCAAAATTTCTCCCTTTTAGTGTTCACTTTTTGCTATTGCAACAAATGTCTCCAGTTGTGTAACCACCATCACAATCAGGATATAGAACGGTTCCATCAAACCCCCCAATTCCTTTGTGTCCCTTTACAGCCAACCCTTTCCCTCACCCCTTGCCCCTGGCAACTGCTGAGCTGTTTTCTGTCCGTATAGTTTCGCCTTTTCTGGAATATCACAGAGGTGGAATCATGTGAATCCATGTCGCTGAGGCTATCAGTGGCTCATTGTTTTCATTGCTGGGTAGATTCCTCTGTGTGGAGGTAACACATCCATTGTTTACCCACTCACCGGTTAAAGAACATGTGGATTGTTTTCACGTTTGGGTGATTACAAAAAAAAAAAAACCCTATAAATATTAGTGTATAGATTTTTGTGTGAACATAAGTTTTCAAATCACTTGGGTAAGTACCTAGGAGTAGGAGTGCCAAGGCATATGGTAAGTGTATATTTAACTCTGTAAGAAAGGGGCTACCCTGTTTTTCCAGGGCTTAAAGCCTTTGTTCTGTAGGAAACTGGGGGAGAAAGGTCAGGGCAGGACTTTCCGCCCCGCCCCTAGCAGCTGCTATTCCTTCCCCTCAGCTGGGCACTACTGGAGGGCTTTCGAGGGCCTCCCACTGTCCCCCAGGCTTTCGTGTGAGTACCCAGCATTGTCTGTGGAGAGGACCAAGCACCCGTGTGGGTGCAACTTCCCTCTTCTGTCTGTGACCCCAGGGCCTCAATAGTCTCTCATTGGCCCACATGAAGCCCTCAGAAATTTGTTAAAATTGTAGCTGAATTCTCCTTAGTGGTGTCAACAGCATCTGCCCCAGCTATGTGCATGCAGGCAAATCTGTACTTGGACGTGCCAGTCTTTCCTTAGACTTCTGGTTGGTTGGTTGCCCTGTGACTTCAGCTGTGATGGGTCAGGAAAAGGTGTGAGTTTGCAGGCTGTCTGCGTTTGTTGTTGTTGTTGTTATAAGGTTAGGAATAATGGTCTTCCCAGCTCTCTGCATCCCATGTGGAAACCAGGAGTCCTGCAGGTGAAATTTTAAGTATGTGGACTTTTGAACCCTGGTTTATTATTACACAAAATGAAAGAGTATTGTCCTCTATCTCAGGGTATTCAGATAAGAACAGGTGAGATCTGCTGGAAGATTGCTTTGTCACTTAATCATTCACTCAGTTTTTATTAAACCTCTTTGGGCCAAGAGCTGAGTGAGGTGCTGGAGTGTGAATAGTGAATGAAGGGAGGTTACTTGTTCCCAAGGAGCTTGCAATCTACCATGGAGACTGACTCGCAGGTATTTGTCAAACAAAGTATTGAAGGCCCTATTAGGGGAGCACAGGGTGAGCAAGGAATATAGGGCCTTGGGGAAGGGGGGACTAGGACAGCTTTCCAGAGAAAGCAACACCTGAGGCCTGTGTGAGATGGCCAGGGGAGGGAGAGGGTGGGTAGCTGGGGAGATCCTTCACACAGCAGAAGTAGTGGGCTCAGGGTGCCAGTAGGTTGAAAAGAGATGGGTCTGGGGTCCTAAGCAGGTATATTCATGAAGGGATCAAATGTGTGGCCTCTGGAGCCAGCTGGATTGAGTTTTGTCCCTGCTCCTGAGCCTCTGGGTGACCTCAGACAAGTTACATAACTTTTCTGTTCCACAGTATTCTCATGTGTGAAATAAAGATGTAATAGTGCCTACCTCATGTATCTGTGGGGGGTTTAATGAGTTGCAATACAGAAGGCACTTGGTGCAGGGCCTGTCCATAGCGAGGCCATGTAAGGTCCAGCTGTGGTTAAACAGGGACAAGACCATGAGGGGTCCTGGGAGCCATAGTGATGATTATGGACAAGGTCCTGAAGGAGTTGGGAAGCCATTGGAAGGTTTTAAGTGGAAGAGTGATAGGATTAGATTTGCTTTAGAAAGTTAGCTGACTGTAGAACAGGTTGTTGGTTGAGATGAAAGGAGATCAGTGATTTGAGGGTCTGAGATGATGGGGGCCTGAGTCAAGGGGGCAGGGGGGCTTAGTACATTTGTGCTGTTATAACCAAATACCTCAGACTGGGTGACTTATAAAGAATGAATTTTTTTTTTCTCAGTTTCGGCGGCTGGGAAGTCCAAGATCAAGACACCAGCAGATTTAGGGTTCTGGTGAGGGCTGCTCTTTTGTTTCCAGGAAGGTGCGTTTTTGCTGTGTCGTCTTCCAGAGGAAACAACCGCTGTGTCCTCACATGGTAGAAGGGATAGAAGGGTGAAAAGGGCCTAGTTAGTTCCCTCCAGCCCTTTTATAAGGCCCCTAATTTCACAACTCTCGTGACTCAATCACCTCCTAACGGCCCCACCTCTTAGTACTATCCCATTATAGATTACGTTTCAACATATGAATTTTGGGGGACACAGTCAGACCATAGCACAGGGGCTAGAGAAAGAAGAGGATGAATTCAGGGGATGCCTCAGAGGCAGAATGGACACAAGTGGAGTGCCTTAGTCCGTTTGTGTTACAATAAAGAATACCTGAGACTGGGTAATTTACAGGAAGCAAGAAGCCAGCATCTGCTTCTGTTGAAGGCCTCAGGCTGCTTCCACTCATGGAAGAAGGGGGAAGACAGCCAGCGTGTTTAGAGATCACATGGCAAGAGTGAAAGCGAGAGAGAGAGAGAGAGAGAGAGAGAGAGAGAGAGAGAGAGAGAGAGGAGGTGCCAGGCTCTTTTTAACAACCAGCTGTCATGGAAACTAATAGAGTAAGAACTCACTCTATTCTATTCATGAAAGATCCACCCCCAGGACCCAGCCACCTCTGATTCAGCCCCCACCTCCAACAGTGAGATCAAATTTCAACATGAGCTTTGGAGAGGTCAAATATCCAAACCATAGCGTGGTGGTTGACTTAAAATGGAACATGAAGTGGGAGACAGGAGCCAGTGAGGGAACCCAACCTTGTGTCTGTTGAGGATGTTGGACAGTTACAAGAAGGTGTAGAGATGCCCTTAATTCTCAACAACAGGAATCATGTGTTCTAAATTTTATATTCTCTGAGCCTGTATATTAACTGGTATATAGAATACTCAAAAATACCTGTTGGTGGAAGGATTGACTTTCCTGCTTGGGTAAGTTGACAAGGTAAATATCAGCGGATACTTTGAAGATCTAGATGGGACCTTCTGAGTTTCTTTAAAGTGTTCATTAGTCCAAAAGATAAAGGTACGTGCAACAAACGGATACAAGAAAGTACAAAACAGTAATAAACCCACTTCTCCAATAAATATCCAACACCTTGTAACAAAAATGTGACCGTTTTCTGCAACTGGCATCTCAGCCATGATTACAAGGCAAGTTCGCATCTTCTGCTGTGGGAAAAGATTTTCACTGCTGGGGAAACTGACAGGAACATCATATCTTCTGAAGTTTGATGAAGAGGATATTGTCTTTTACTCTCCCATTGAACTGCATCAAAGAGGCCCCCAAGGCACAAAAGATGACTTTTCTTTCCCACTCTCTTTCTCCAACACCCACTGTTCCCAGCTTGTGATCCTCTTCAAGCAAATATTTCAGCAGTAAGCTTGGTGTGATTTCGTGCTCAAAAAGGGTCCATTTTCCCTCTGGAGAAAAGTCACACACACTCATTCAATTTATAAGAGGTGATTATGGATACTTTGTCCCACAAAGGCCTCTTTGGCTTGTAGTAGCACCAGAAAGCAAATTCCTAAACAGCCCTCTCTGAAATGCATTGTTCGTGGAGAGGGATCAGGTCCAACTTTTTCCAATAAAACATTTATTCTGTATATTTTTTGTGTTCGGCCAGAAACAGTCATGGGTAAGAGGATACACACACACCCCCACCCCCCCGCCCCCCCCACACACACAGAGAGAGAGAGAGAGAGGAGACAGTCTGAATTAAAAAGATAATTTTGTATGTTCTGCCCAGGTTCAACACTCAAGTTTCAGGGCTCCTAATGGCTTGTTTTGAGGGCTTACTTTATGCCAGGTGCCTGCCAGGTGCTGGAGGGACACAGTATGGTGGATGGCAGGGCTCCATCATGGAGTACCTGGAATGCTAGGAGGGGAAAATCAGACATGACCAAGTGCCAGGGGTGGAAGGTATAAAATGTGGTCTGTATGGAGTAGAATGGGGAGGATGAGATAGGTGGTCAGCTGGGAAAGTCAGGAGTTGCAAAGGAAGTTCACAGCTGGGGCACCAATGGCGTGCCAGAGAGTGGTAGAAGGGCTTCTCGTCCAACACTCCATCCAATCCCTGTAACATCTCTGCAAAACGGATGTCATTACCAAGCTGAGGAGGTTTAAAGAGGGTAAACGGCATGCCTAGATCAAGAGTCAAACTCAGGTTTGTCTTTACTAAAGTTACTATGGTGGCAGGTGGAAAAATGGCCCCCCAAAGATATCCATGTCCTATTTCCTGGAATCTGTGAATATGTTATGTTGCAAGGCAAAGGGACACTCAGATTGAGGATGTAATTAAGGTGTTAATCAGCAGACTTTGAGAGGGTAAGATTGTCCTGGATTCGTCAAGTTGGTCCAGTGTTATCACAAGGGTCTTTGTAAGTGGAAGATGAAGGCAGGAAAGAAAAATCTAGAGGGGTGGTGACTAGAGAAGAGCTTGGCTTGCCATTGCTGGCTTTGAAGATGAAGGAAGGGGCCATGAGCAAGGCATGGGTGGCCCCTGGAAGCTGGGAAAGGCCAGGGCACAGATTCTCTCCTCGAGTCTGCAGAAGGAATGCAGCCCTGCAGCACCATGATGTTAGCCCACTGAGACTGTGTTGGGCTTCTGACCTCCAGAACTTTAAGATAATAAGTCTGTACTCTTTGAGACACTAAATTTGTGTTAAGTTTTAACAGCATCAGTAAAAAACTAAGCTGGAACTTAAGCTGGAATTTTAAATTCAATCGCATTTCAACAGACATTTCACACCTGGAAGCCACATATACTAAACAAACAAACAAACAAACAAACAAACAAACAGAGGTAAGTGAGTGAGACTGCCTGATTCACCCTCTGCTAGCTGTACTACCTTGGGCATGTTATTTAAAATTTTTAAGCCTCTGTTTCCTTCTCTATAAAATAGAGATAATGAAATATCTGCCTCACAATGGTGTGAGGATCAAATGAGATAATGCATTAAAATGGGTTTGCATGGTGCCTGCTGTAAACTAAGTGCTTAGTAAATAATTATCACCATCAACATCATCACCACCACTACCATGATCATTATCTTCACATAATCATCATGAACAGGATTATCAGCATGACAGTGTTTCATCACTGTCACTATCTCCATCGCCATCACTGCCACCATCATCTTCACACCATCACCTTCATCATTACCATCGTTACTGGCATTGTCATCACCCCCATCATCATGATTGTCATTGGAGTCTCAGGGTTGGGGGGAGGTAGAAGTGAAGAGGAAAGGGACCATTGAAGAACATTACCTTACAAGTCCTTCCTCCTCCTCTTCCTCTTCGCTCCACATAAGGTGTCTCTGTATGGAGCTAAAACAGGAATCTCCCTATAGGTTAGATGTGGGGCTTTAGACCCAGGAAAGGCTCTGGCTGGATTTGGGGCACCCTCTGGCATGCATTCTGTGATATATGCCAGTGGGCCCTGCCTATCTTTAGCCCATTCCCCACTCCCATGCCCAGCCCCAATGCCCCAGGGACCCAGGCCTTCTTCAGCAGAAGCGCTAGTTAGGACAGAGCAGAGATGCCCCTTCTTACGAAAGGGAACTTAATTTCAAACTCTCAGAGAAACTCTATCTCCGGGATTCTGCCAGCTTTCCCAGAGATCATACAATTAAACTCAAATGCTTTGAGCTTGTAGGCCTATAGCATCTGTTCCAGCACCGCACACCCCTGCCCCCAACCCTAGACCTCTGTGGCTCAGGGCCTCCATCTAGCAGAACTCCTGGCATTGTTCTAGCCAACTGGAGCAAAAAGGGCACCTGGTTCAACAAAGCGAGATTTGCAGAGAATTCTAGTTAGGGCTTTTAGGTTACAAAGAAAGAGACCCACAAGTTTGAGTAAAAAGAGGTAACGTGGGTAGAGGGGATGGTACTGTTAAGATACTACAGCTCCAAGAACAGAAAACCAAGTACAGCCAGACCTCTCACAAACTGGAAACAGCAGAAAGCTGTGGGGAAACCAGCCTTGTCTCCCCGGTTCAGAGTCCGCGTGGTCTCCCACCCCTCCTGGGCGTTGCTGCTGGGCCATATCTTAATCCTGATGTCTTCAATTCAAAGCCAGTGCCACAGGCCTCTTCCTCACCTTTCCCTCTTCTGAATTTGACTGTCTTCGTCCAGTGAGAACCCTTGTTCTCAATAGTCAATGTATTAATTTTCTCTGTTCTATGGTACAAATAACATAGTTTCAGAATTACTACATTGTTACCAATATCAAAGACACTCCTGCAACATTGGCCTGCTGCCCTTTGTCTTTAGAATAGATAGCCATGAGCTTGTGCATTCTGAAGGCTCTCACCAAACACAAGTGCAGTTTTACCACCCCCACTGACAGGGCACCCAGAGCTCCAGAAAACAAGGCACTTTGGGTCTCGTTCTATGCCACAGTCGCCTGCCCACTCTTTGAAGCCCAATCAGAGCCCTGAATGGAGACTCTGTGATGCTCACTGATGAAAGCACAAGGAACCAGACCCTCAACAAACCAGGCTACCAGGTGACTCTATTTGAGCTGATGGCTGAAGCCAAATAGAGCTTCTGGGGAATACACGTGTTTCTACCAGTCCAGAGTTCAGGTCAGGCAGCTCTGGAGGCAAAATAATCATGTCTGCAACAGGTGGGACACATGGTTTCCGGGGGCATCTGGGGCTGCTGCTAAGGGAGTTTCTAGGCATTCACTGAGCAGCCACTATGTGTTCAGCAGAGTCCGTGGCCAGGGATGGCAGTAGTTAACAGAGTCTTGGTTGCACATCTGCTGCTTTCCCTAAGACTCCACAAGCAACTTGTCACCTGGCAGAAGAAAATTATAGCATTAACACCAGAGCAGCTTCTGATGCAGCTACATGACCAATTCATCCTGGTTGGCTCAGGACCTTCCAGGTTCTAGTACTTAAAGTCCCAAATTCCAGAAAACTCCTCAGTCTTGAGCAATCTGGGCTGGTTGTTCACCCTAGATGCACCCTGGGTCTATCTTTTGTACTCCACTAAATAGAAACTTGGGCTTGCAGGGACCTTAGAGACCATCTTGTCTAAGCCTCATGCCAGGCTGAACCCTCTCCCATTGTGGTTTTCTCATCTCTGCTTTTATATATCCAGGGATCAGAAGCTCCCAGCTGTCTCAGACAGCCCCTGCTGTCTCAGCAGCTCTGACTGAACAAGTCAGAGAGATGAGTGGAGGAGCAAGGACACTGTAGGGGAAGAACCTGAACTCTGATCCTAGCTTTTCAGTTCACCAGCTGGGTGGTCCTGGTTGAGTTCCTATATCCCACACAAATGGGTACACAGACCTCAACCCTCTGCCACCCCTGCCTCCTGCTAGGTGTGGTGGGCCCTGGGTCTGTGTGCTGGGCACCTTTGCTGGCAGCCTTGTGGAGCTCTGAGCTTGTTGGAGCCCCATTTGAAACCTCAGGTCTGCATGGCTCTCATTCTCAATGTGCCAAGCTTGATTCATACCTGATGGACCTTCACTTCAAATTTGGACAGGAAGGTCATATTGTGGGGCTTCCTGAGAGTTAAATAATACTCCCCAGAAGGCAGGGGAGTCTTTATTCTTAGGAAGCCGGAGTCAGGCACATCAGTTCCTGCTGCTTCCCCCCTTCCATGGAGTGGGGCATGACAGGCAACAAACGGATATATGGCATCTTTTTGGGGAGTGATGAAATATTCTTAAGTTAGATGTATTGATGCGTGCACAGCTCTGAATGTATTAAAAGCTACTGAACTGTACATTTTTAATGGATGAATTTTATAGTATGTGAATTATATCTTAAAGCTGTTTAAAAAACAGTGACATAGGCCTGGCGCAGTGGCTCACACCTGTAATCCCAGCACTTTGGGAGGCCGAGGCAGGTAGATCACCTGAGGTCAGGAGTTCAAGACCAGCCTGGCAAACATGGTGAAACCCTGTCTCAACTAAAAATACAAAAATATTAGCTGGGCATGATGGCGGGCGCCTGTAATCCCAGCTACTTCGGGAGGCTGAGGCAGGAGAATTACTTGAACCTGGGAGGCAGAGGTTGCAGTGAGCCAAGACGGTGCCATTGCACTTCAGCCTGGGTGACAAGAGTGAAACTCTGTCTAAAAAAAAAAAGTGACATAAATGACTTATATTTTAAAGTACACGTATATGTATATGCATGTATGGTAAAATATATGTATACTGAAAGATACATTTAATGAAAGGCATATATGTGGAGGGCGGGGAGAGAGAAAAAGGAAATGAAGAACATACTACCAATTGTAAATAGAGATGAAGAACAACGTGTGTATGGGTTACAGATGTTTCTTGTACTATTTTTATACCATTCTCTCGACTTTTCCGTAGGTGTTTTAATTTTTCAAAATGTTGAAGAAAATAAACTTGCCATCCTTGGACTCAGGAGAATATCCACCCATTTGAGAGCCTACCAATGGCCTCTGCCCATTTGGCAAAAGCATCAGCTCTGCTTCTAACTGTTCAGTCTCCCACCCTGAGCTGCCTGTCTCCAGACCTCATAGTCAGAAAACTCGGGCTTTCAAAGCTTGGTCCTGCACACCTGCCGATGGACTCCTGGACACACTGGTTTCACTTTACTGAGGTAAGCAATAACTTGATTTGCAGCCCTGCAGGTCCTTTCTCAGGTGTGCTGACTTAGTGAGAAGACACCCTGCATAGGAATTACCTGGGAGCAATTTTCTTATCATGCAGAGCCCAAGACTTCAGCCTGCACCTTCTGAATTGAAACCTCAGACTGAGAAATTCTAGATGAATAGATGTGTCTCAGTGTACTTTTCCGTCTTCATTTCACTGTTGGTTTGGCAAATACATAGTAAAGGTTCCAGGTCAGAAAAGGCAGCAATGGGTGTGACTGACATGTAAAATGGAGTCATCCCAGGGAACAGACTCTGTAGGTGTCCACAGCCAGTGTCACATAGCCACCAGACATAGCAGGCCCTTGTCAGACAAGATTCCTCTTGACTACATCACCTCCTGGTAGAAGCCTCAGGAAGCCCTGGCATTGTCCCCCCAGCCATCAAAGCACACCTGAGGAGCAGTGAGAACAGCATGCAGGCAACACCTCTGACTTTGGCCAAGAATGGTCCTGTGAGACATCATGGGTCACTGCCCATGTTTCCTCCCATGCATCCCTCGCCTGGCATCTGACATCAGGCAGATGACTCAGCTTCAGAGGCTAGAACAGGCCTCCAGCAGGAAGCAGGAAATCTGCAGAAAGGCTGCTCCACTGGCATCCCGGCACTTGGGAAGGAGGTCAGCCCTATTTTTCACAAACCTACCTCTAACTGTGAGTTTTATTAGTAACCCAAAATACTACATTTGATTACCTGTGGGCCTTTGACAACAAGAGTGGGAAAGGTAACCTCATTAAGTCCTCTGTTTTTAAATGTTTGAAAAATGTGACCCACTCAGAAGGATCTCAAGTTCTGCTTCATTGAATAAGATGAATCTTGGCAGGTAAAAACCACTAAAATCGCTTGACAAGGTTTTGCTTATTTGCTGTTGAACTATATATATTTTTAACAGCCAAGTAAAACCCCAAAGCGGTAATTGCTTTAAATCACCTTCATGTAAATGGAGAAAGAAAGTTTCTAGTCTGAATGAGGCTCTGCTCCTGGGGTTGAGGAAGATTTGAGGCTTTGCTTGAATAATTTTACCAAGTCTATTCGAAGTGGAAGATTTAAAAATCTAAGCAATTGTTAGTTTACTGGCATCATTAGATGAAACCCATTCAACTGTTTGCTAGAAATAGCTGACTTGTTCCCTGCTCTGAAATCTGTCAGGTGAGTCAGGCAACATTCTCCACTCAGTACTTTACCAGGGTGGAGGCTTTGATTGATTGCCCCCAGCAGGTTGACTGTCTTGGAGGAGAGACCTCCAGAGGAGAGGCTTGGGGTGCAATGCAGGCCACTGCCCAATGCCGAAGACTGACCAGGTCGATAGTGACCTGAGTCCAGGCCACATCAAGTGATCCTCCTGCTCAGAAATTTCAAGACTGCAATGAGCTACAGTCATACCACTGCACTCCAGCCTGAGCAACAAGTGAGATCATGACTCTTAAAAAACAAAATAAAATAAAATAAAATAAAATAATTTAAAAAAAGCTTTTGATGGGATTTTGCCTCTACTTTTTCCCTGGGAAATACTTGAACAGTGACCCAAAGTAATTCTTAAGAATTTGGAAAAGATCAGGAAATAGAAATGAAGATCATATTGATTGGTTTTCTACTGTTTTAAGCATTATATGTGCCAGTTTTTTTCACATTTATTATCTAATTTTACTCTTCAAAACCATGTTATGGTTACCACTTTTCAGACAAAGAAAGTACAACTTCAGAAATCTAAGCCATTTGGCCGATGCAGACCAGCATTTGATAGCCATGGAGGTGACTCTGATGACCCGGCTCTACCTTAGCATGGGGCCCTGTGTCATTGATAAGTGCGGTATTAGCCGCCTGATTCGCTGACCCACAGTTCACAGCAGGGGTGGGCCAGGCAGAGATTGGAACAGAAATAAGGACTAAGACTTGCTTAAATAAGCAGGCAGCAAGCTCGCTGTGCAGGCAGGATCCAGATGACGCAGGTGTAGTAATGGAGGGGTTGTGGTCAGCACCATGGACAGCTCCCGTAGTGCTTCATATTAAGAAATAGGAAAGCGCCGCTATCTCCGGATCCTGGTTAGCTCCCGTCCCTCCAGATTACTGTCTTGAATGGGCTTAGAAAGTTGTCTAGAAACCCAACTCCAGCCTTCCTGGGGCAAGAACTGATCGTGCATCACCAAAAAGACTGGTGATGTCTGTAGTGAAGGGCTGGCAGTGGATGTGGGGCTTGCCTGGGCGATTCGAGTTTCTGCAGGCTGATGATGGAGATGTTCCCTCAGGCCTCTGTGCTTTTCCTCACTAGTGTCCACTTTGCCTAGGGCCTAGATCACCCCTGGACTCAGGCAAAGATCGAACTGAGAGCCACTTCGCCAAGATATTAGCACACATAGTGTCAGGAGCTCCTCGAAAATGTTTAACATTGGTAGAAAAGGTGGGATGAGTAACAAAAGAATCTTTAAATTCCCCAGATGGAAAAATGTCATCTGGCTACAGCTCTTTAAACAACATTTCTAAATCTCTGCTTCAAATGCTCGCAAAGCCTGGAAAAGAAACAACCCAGCACAATAATATTGAGAACTAAGATTGATGTTATGTGAGCTAAGGCCAAAATCTGCCAGTATTTATAAGGGATATGAAGCTTAAACAACAAAACCTAACCAGGCTTTGTCCAGCAGGAAAGCAAATCTCTGGCACTTCCCAGGCTCACCTGGAAGGAGGCTGGTGGCTCAGTGTGCAGCCCTGGGTTGCTCGTTTCCAGGAAGCTTCCCATCCTCTTCCACTTTCCTCCCAAAATACAGAACTAGGGAAGAAACCCTTACATCAAGCAAAATCGATGCACATTTATCCCTGATTATGTGTTAAAACACATTTGCAGGCATCTGTGCCCCATGCATTTTTTTGTAGTAGCTCCATGAAGACACATTTAGAGCATATGTAAGAGTTCTCCAGTTGCATAACAATATGAATGTACTTAATGCCACAGAACCTAAAAATGTACACTTAAGAATAGTTAAGATTGTGCTATGGTCTGAATGCTTGTGTCTCCCCCAAACTAGAATGTTGAAACCTAACCACCACAGTGGTGGTATTAGGAGGTGGGGCCTCTGGGGGTCCCTCATGAGTGGGATTAGTGCCCTTATAAAAGAGGCCCCAGAGAGCTGCTATGTCTCTTCCACTATGTGCAGACACAGTGAGAAAGTGCCATCCATGAACCAGGAAGAGAGACCTCCTCAGACTCCAAATTCACTGACACCTTAATCTTTGACTTCCCAGCCTTTAGAACTGTGTGAAATAATTTTTGTTTGTTTGTTTGTTTGTTTTTTGAGATGAAGTCTTGCTATTATTCCCCAGGCTGGAGTGCAATGGCATGATCTCAGCTCACTGCAACTTCTGCCTCCCGGGTTCAAGCAATTCTCCTGCCTCAGCCTCCCAAATAGCTGGGATTACAGGGGTGTGCCACCACACCCGGCTAATTTTTGTATTTTTAGTAGAGATGGGGTTTCACCATGTTGTCCAGGCTGGTCTCAAACTCCTGACCTCAGGTGATCTGCCCACCTTAGCTTCCCAAAGTGTTGGGATTACACACGTGAGCCACCATGCCCAGCCAATTTCTGTTGTTTTTAAGCCACCTAGTTTATGACATTTTGTTATAGAAGCCTGAACAGACTAAGAGAGTGGTAGATTCTATGTTGTGTATATTTGATCACAATTTAAAACTACAAAAAATTTAAATAAAAGCAAAAAAAAAAGGAATCCTTCAATTAGTTTTCGCTGTGTAACAAGACAAATTTTCATGGCTTAAAAAGCAACCGTTTTATTGTTTGTGATTCTGTTTGTGCAGGGCTTGCGGGGAAGTTTCCTCTCTCCTGCACTTGGTACCAACAGGGAGCTCACCTGCCACCAGAGAATCCAAGGTGACCTCACTCACATGTGCAGGGCTTTGTCTGGCTTTCAGACAGAAGGCTGTGGTTCTTTTTCATGTAGTCTCTCTCTATTCATGGGCTCTCATTACTCAACAGTCTAACCTGAACTTTTTTATACAAAAACTGGCTTTAAAAGGGCAAAAGTAGAAGCTGCCAGTCCTCTTAAAGTGTAGGACCTCAACTGACATATTGTCACTCCTTTTACATCCTTTTAGTCAAAGCAAGTTACAAGAGCTGAAATTCAAGGTGAGAAGCAGGAAAGACTACACTGCTTGCTAGGAGGAGTCGCACACCTGGAGGGGAGGAATTGTTGGTGGCAATTTTTTTCTTTTTTTTTTTTGAGACAGAGTTTTGCTCTTGTTGCCCAGGCTAGAGTGCAATGGCACATCTCAGCTCACTGCAACCTCCGCCTCCTGGATTCAAGTGCTTCCTCTGCCTCAGCCTCCCAAGTAGCTGGGATTACAGACACCTGCCACCATGCCCAGCAAATTTTTTGTATTTTTAGTAGAGACGGAGTTTCACTATGTTGGCCAGGCTGGTCTTGAACTCCTGACCTCAGGTGATCCACCTGCCTCGGCTTCCCAAGGTGCTGGGATTACAGGCATGGACTATGTGCCCGGCCTGGTGGCAATTTTTTTTAGATGATCTCCACAGTGAATCTCATCCTCCTCCTTAGTTCTGTATTGAAGTAGCAGGGGGAGCAAGGGCCCCAATGTCAACTTCGGAATTGCATTTAGGGTATAATTCACCCTAGGGGGGAATTTCAATATGGGATCTCAGAGATGTACACATATGTGCACATATAGATTAGGGTTTGGAAGAAGAAAAGGGTCTTAAAGTTTATCTCTCCTTTTACATAAGAAGGAAAAAAGCCCACTTGTTACAAGATTCACCATTATTTAGTAGGAGAATAAGAATAGATACTAGGCTGGCAATATCCCACTGCCCTCTACCAAACACACACAGCACCTCCTCCCCACCACCACATACAGACTCACACAGTGGGGAGAGGGCTTTAGAGAGGCATATTTAGGTCATGGCATCACTTACAATTATTACAGAGCAAATTCATCCAATTTAAAATCTTAATATGGCAAGTTAATTTCCCATTCAATATTTAGCCAGAACTCCAGCTGGAAGCAAAGCCATCTTCCCCATAATTTCTCCTGTTGACTGAGCTGCACACTGACAGGTGTTCTGAGCATGCAGATTAAAGTTAGATGAGATTGGCTTCTGAGGCCAAGCATTTTCAGACAGACCCGAATGACTGCAACTATAGGCATTTTGGATTTTTCCACTGCCTTAACTGGTCCTGTGAGCTTCCTGAAGAAAAAACTTGGGCAAGTCATTTCTTGTAGATATTAACATGGAAGAGAAGCAAGATGTGACCTTGGCAGGCTCCCCCTGGAAAGGCTAGGACACCCTGGGGCTGCCTATCTCCGGACCAAGAAGTGATGCTGAGAGAGTGACCAGGACACATACAGCTAAATAATGCACTGTGCTCCCCTGATGCTGTTTAAGGACCCAGCAGCCAGCAGGGGCCACCACAGTTTACGTATGTTCAAAGCAGAACATATGAAAACAGTCAGAGGTCAGCAGGTCACACTTAGTTATGCACACAAGTCATTGCCTTGCCCATCTCTTCTCCAACCACCCTATCTTTAGTAGCCCTCACTCAGAGTTTTAGTGACATCACCCTGTTTATATCCCTCCTACATTGAGTATATGTGATCAACTTGTTTATGTATTTGTTTCCTGTTTATAGTGAGGTTCACCCAAGGGGCTGCAGCTGACTTGTTCAAGGCTGTGTCCCCAGTGCCCGGAACGTGGTGGGTATCCATTGTTTGTTGAACAAATGAATTGAATAAAGTAAAATTCCATGATCTTGTGACCAGGGGAAGGTGTGTTACAAAGTCACTGAAGGAGGAGAGTTTATGGGTCTTCGAAAGAGGAGACATGGACTCAATCCTAGGCCTGCCATTTTGTGTGTGGTCTGTTCCTTCAGGCAGGGGTTTTAGACAAGAGAATGAAGCTGAAAGGAGTTTATTGAATGGACATTTGGAATTTCACATAATTTTTGAGGGAAGAGAACTGGCTTCTAGGAGCAGTGCTGAAAATGACACTGAAGAGCTGGCCTGATGAGAAACCACATCTGCGGCTGGCATTTTCTGGCTGTTCTATTGCAAAGCACTGACTTGTCCACACAGTCATTCCCTTAAGCCTCTGCCACTTTCCCCATCCTCACAATGCATCTTGCAAGGAGCCACTTTCCTGAGTCCAAACACATCCGATATACTCAATAGATGAAGCCCAGGTCTAAGCCTGTACCCAGCTACAGGGGGAGCGGAAACTGGAGCTGGTGGGAAGCAAGACTCAGAGGCGGAAAGTTACCCAAACATAGGAAGACTGTTCAAAGGGTCCTCGTTGACCACAAAACTTGGCAATGGTTCATGACAGCAGCTGCTGCCTCAGTTTTTCATTTGCAACACAGGACCAGCCCTGCTTCCTCCTCAGGCAGTTATAGGAAATTGTAATGTAAATTGCTAGAGTGCTCAAATGGCCTCTGAAGTTGCTCCCAAAATGCTGAGGTGGGAGCATTACTCTACTTTTTAGAAGAGAATGAGAGAAAAGGGAGGAGGGGAGAAGGGGCCGGGGAGCCCTAAAAGAGCCGCACTCCCTGTGCTGCTGCTGTCCTCTGACCTGTAGTCGCTGTGACCTCTCCTAATAACAGAAGCAACACGTGCTGTTACACGGTGTTCACACACTTGGGGGCCAGCCAGGCTTTTTGCATCCCAGCACATCCATCATTTCAATTGATACTGAGAAGGAGGAAATTATGTTCTCATTACACAGATGAGGGGTGCAGAGAGGCGTGAGAGCTCTCAGATATTTGGCAGTTTGGATAAATTAAAACTGGCTTATCTCTTCTGGAAAAAAAAGGATGAATGGTGATAGTGGACCCTTGGAGAGGGCCTGCTAAGGTGAGGAAAAGAGAGATCTTTCCCTACCTCTGTCTGAATTCATCGTGTCCCCATTCTCTATTCAGAAAGGCCAAAGCCACTAGTCAAGACAAAGAGGTCTGCCGGACCAGGGTACTGGGGGTCAGAGGCTACAGCATGAGGACAAAGTATTCAGACCCCCCGCCCCCGGTGTAAGCTTACCTGGAAGCATTTCATCTCTTAGAACCATCCCCCCATTCTAGATTGTCTTTTATCTCCAGGGCCTCCTTTGGTTTAGAAGCAGAAGCCCACCTCTTCCTCAGAAAGCCAGGAAGGGACTGGCTGGTGGCCCAGAGGAAAGGAGGTGCTATTCAAGTTGCTTAGGACAAGCAGAAGGGGTCCTTGCAACTCCAGTGACCTAACCATTTTTGCTAGAGGGAGGGACCAGAGAGGGACTGAGGACTGACCTCAGCTGCAACAGGGTGACTTCTCTGAGGAGTGCTGTGCACTCCAAGGACAACAGAGATGCCTGAGGTTTCTTACGAGGGGACTATTTGTCAGATTCAGTGCTGGGTCCTTGCTTAGGCTTTTCTCATTTTGGCTCATCATCGAAGTTTCATGACTACCTGTAGGTCAGACGATCATTTTCATGTTAAAGATCAGAATCTGACACTCAGGAGACATGGGCCGTGCATGCCGGGAGTCACCTGGGCAGTAAGTGACTGAGCAAGAATGGATGGCAGAAGTGGCTACTCCCAGGCTCATGACTCCCAGCCACCATCCACTTCCTCCATTGATATTTTTCTGCATCCTCGGCTCTGCCTCCACCTGCAGCTCAGTGGTCACTCTTGCTCCATCAGCTGCAATCTTAACTGCCCTCCAGCCACCAGGGCTGTCTCTGATGCAAGAGGGCACCAGCTGTGTCCCCTGGTTAATGCACTCTTGCCCCACCTGGGCCGTGGGACTCTCCCACCCCTATACCATACAGATCTTGACATGTTAATTGTCTGACACCTCAGTTTTCTTATCAGAAAATACTTGACCCACACTGGGTAAGATGATGTGTGTGAAGCCCTTCTCCACTGTCAGACACTCCATCAGTGCTCCATGCATTCTGCTGCTGGTGTATTGTTGCTGCTTCTCTTAGCAGTTCTATTTATCTGGCCTGTTTCAGCCTCACCAACCAGAGGCAGATGTCAGAAAGCCCATCCCTACATCTCCAAGGCATGTGAGTGAACTTGGCAGCTGGGTGTTGTGAGGAAATCACATTTAAGCTTCTACCTAATGTGTAAGTTACAAAGGTTAGAAAATAAAGAGAAAGAGAAGGAAAATGTATATTTTTGTATCATGAGACAGACAGCCTTAGCAAAGTAGCAGGTTCTTTTCAAAGTGCTCTTTGAAAATAAGTTTCCTATTTTTAGCTTAATGACATTCCAGACTAGCCAAATGATTAAATATTGAAACAGGACAGGCGATCTTGAGTTTCATCCGGCTTATCAATTTAAGATGAGGCAGCAGAAGAAAATGCAAATGTCAAATTACCAAATCCAAACGAACTCCACGCTGAGCCTTGGCAAAATGTTACAGGAGGCCCACCAGGGCATTTTTATATTATTTTTGCCCTACAGGTAAGATGCAGGGGGAAAGGATCAGAATTCTCACCACCCAGTTCTGCCCTGAAGGCCAGCACTGCTGGGAAAGGTGGTTTATGTTGGCTAACAATGTACACAGTGGAAGATTCCGAGCAGTTGGGAGAAAAGCCAAGGAGCCAGAGGCACGGCTTCTGCCTGGGCTTCTTCCTGTGAATCTGGAGCCAGTCCCGGCAGACTGACTCTAGAAAACTCCTGAGAAGGCAGTGGGTGCCCTCCTATGTCAGAGATGGCGCTGGTGGCTAGAGCACAGTTGAGGTTGCAGCTGGTAGAGATGAGAATAAGCGCTGGTCTGAGGGTGTGCACAGAGTCGAGGCTGCAGGAAAACATCAAAGGCGGAAGTGGATGGTGGCTGAGAGGCACAAACTTGGAAGCAAGCACAACTGCCATCCTTTCTTGCTCAGCCACTTACTGCCCAGGTGGTTCCGTGTCTCTTTTGGGCTGTAAACACAATTGCTTTAGTCACTGGGATTGATAAGCAAGAAAAGTTAAGAAAACACCACCACCATGCCCCACATATAAAAATATTACAGCTATGATGCACAAGAAATACAAAACCAGAAAAAGCCCAGATGCCTGTGGAATAGGGGGCCCACTTAAAGGCACTGCGGTGTGTACCTTTTCAGTGGAATTCCTTGCAAGGGAGATGGGAGAGGGATTCTTTCCGCTGAATACCTTTATATGCTGTTTGGGCTTGTTAAACATGTGTGTGTATCACCTGTTTAAAAAATAAAATATTATGCGATATTTAAAACTTTAAGATTACAAAACACAATCAAATAAGCTCAAAGACTGTTCTTTCTCAAACCCGCCTTCTGTTCATCATGCCCTCCCCGCAGCTTGCATCTACACAATGTCAAAACCACGGATTTATTGAAGGAGCAGAATCTGCATGGTTCAAGAATCATATTACTCACATTGTGAAATTAACTTGCCAAAATAGTTACCCCAGCAGCCCCATCTGGACACAGTTCTGTGGACCCAGCTGTCATATTTTCAAAATCAAGTCACATCCTTACTTAAATTGTTTCTGCATTGCTCTTCTCCTGGCACCAACTTGACTTTATCCTGCTCCTCACACATGCACCTCTATGATTTGACCCTTAACAGCCTTCCTAATCCTCTTGCCATTTTCCGCCACTGTCCAGCACTGTGCTTAGTCAACATATATTCACTGAACAAATAACTGAAATTCATCCTTTATGGACTATTCTTCTCCAGCCACTGCTTTACATCTGTTACATGAAACACACTTTCCACACTCCCAACTTTGCACCTGCCGATCCCGCAACTTCAGATGCCTTTCCAAGTCCTTTCTTCTCCACTCAGAACATCCTCATTCGCCTTTCAAAGCCTGGTGCCAGTGCTGCATCTCATGTGAGCCTTCCACTTTTTCTTTCCATACAGTTCCAGCTCCATATTGAGCACAGGTAGGGGAGTAGATGGCATGTGCTGGGGTCTTGACATTGGTGTACAACACCCCCAATTCATACATTGGAAACTAATGCCCAGTGCCATAGTGTGAAGAGATGGAGCCCTTAGGAAGTCATGTGGCCCTCATAAATGGGATTAGTGCCTTTATAAAAGATTTTGGAGGGGGCATTCCTACCCTTCCTCCTTCTGCCATGTGAGGATGCAGCAAGAAGATGCTATCTGTGAGGAACAGGCCCTCACCAGACACCAAAGCTGCTGGAGGCTTGATCTTGGACTTTCCAAAGATCAAAGAATTTGTTGCTCCAAAACTGTGAGCAACAAATTCTATTGTTTAAAAATTACCCAGTCTAAGGAATTTTGCTATGGCAGTCTGAATGGACTAGGCCCACAGGCAGGTAGGGTCTCAGAGATCTGTGGCTCTGGATGACAAGGTCATCTTTTGCCTGCCCTCCTCACCCTCAGCATTTCACCTGCTTGAACCATTGGTCATTTAACCAAAACCTCTGGAAGTGAGGGGGAGTGTATTGTAAAGAAAGAGGTAAGGGGCTGATGAGGCCAATGATGAGCACTGAAGCTGGCAAAATATTTCTACAGAAAAAGTAGTCATGTTTATTTTGTGATAACAGTAGAGAATATCATTGTCATTTTCAGAGAACTGTGATGGTTGATCTGCATTAAATGGTTCAGATATGTTTCATTGCAGTAATTGTCATTTGTGGCGAACTCATTTAAGAATTCTCCTAGGTGTGGGGGAATATCTAAGTAACAAGATTCAGGTGCTTCCATGTAAGTTGGTGACATTAACCTCATATTTTTCCATTTGTATCAAGAGCTCTTGGAGTTGTATGTTTTAAATTACATTATGAAACATGTAATGAAGAGGGAAAATGCATGTATAGAGTAATGCTTATCTTTCCATGTATATGCTGCAGTTTTGTTTTTGTTTTAGTTTTTAAAGAGATGCTGATACTGCTGCTTTACCAATGTATAGAAAAGATTTGTATTAGGAAAGCAAAAATGTCTTTTACTTTTACATTTAAACTTTACATTTCTAGAAGTTACTTTTTAAGTTAGAATGTTTAGTTTTCAATATTCATTTACTCAAAATAAAACAGATTACATTTTCAGTGGTGTAGTTGCATCCCCTACACATTGCTCTTATTCTCCAGCATCTTATATTCATGTATTTAAAAAAATGGTTGCACATTGGCTAACTTTAAACTTAAAAAAAGAATCAACACACTGATCTGAATTCTAAGAGTTAAACACACACAACATTGTTCTAAAAAAATAGTTGATAAAAAGTTGAATTACTTAAAAGTTCAAAATATTGAGTAATTTAAATCTGTTCACCAAATGTTTTCATAATTTCAAATATTTATATTATAATATATGATAATATAAACAAAATTTATATCTTTAAATAAATATAAACATGAAATTTATATGTGTAGAAGTGCTTGATTTAGTTTTTATCCCTAAAAACATTAGTTATCAAAATAAAAAAGATACTTTGATTACAGGCACTTATTTATAGTTTATAATTGTTCTACTTAAATTTCTATAATTTTGTGGGTTTTGTGTTCATATAATTAAGTTTTACTTTGTCCCATATCTTTCTCTGTTTTTTACTGGGTGCTTTTTAAGAATAACCTCAATTTTTAAGAGATTGGATTTCTTATAAAGCTGTTTCTTGTGGTTATTGAAAAATTACTTTAGGAAAGAATTGTGTAGCCAAGCTGCTTATATAAGCTAAATGGAAAAAATAATATATAAGATTTTTCCTCCATATCAGTTGAATGTTGTGACTGAGTGAAATGAGATTTCTAAAAGCTTTTCTTTTCTTTCTTTTTTTTTAACTATTAGGAATCTTCAGTGGGAAATAAAACATAAGGTTACAAAAAAGCTGAAAGTAATAAGAAAGGGGAAAAAAGATATATCAGGAAAATACTCACAAAAAGAGCTTGGTAGCTATATTAGTTTTAAACAAAATTAACTTTAAGACAAAGAAAGATATTAGGGATAAAGAAGATCAATGCGTAATGGTCAGATAAAAACTTCCCTGAGAAGAAATAACAATTCTAAACTTATACGGACTCAGTCATAAAGCCTCAACACGTATAATAAAACAAAACTGGAAAGAATAAGACAGCATCCATCAGTGTGGCAAAAGTTTTATTTGTTTTAAATACGTGGGCTTGGCTGAAGGAGGTACAAGTTGCAATAACTTTGGAAAAGAACTTGGTATTATTTAATAAAGCTGATGAAAGCAAACCCTTTACGCTTTATTCCCATGCCTGGAGTCACTGCAAAGACACTATCCACCTTTGTGCAGGGGCAAGGACAAGGGTGCTTGATACAAAGAAACATGAAAAAATGCCTCAGTGTCACTTTTTAAAAAAACTTTTAAGTTCAGGGGTCCATGTGCAGGTTGGTTACATAGGTAAGTGTGTGTCATGGAAGTTTGTTGTACAGGTTATTTCATCACCCAGGTGTTAAGCCTAGTATCCATTAGTTATTTTTCCTGATCCTCTCCCTCCCCCCATCCCCCACCCTCCAGTAGGCCCCAGTGTGTGCTGTTCTCTCCATGTGTCCATGTGTTCTCATCATTTAGTTCCCACTTCTAAGTGAGAACATGTGGTATTTGGTTTTCTGTTCCTGCATTAGTTTGCTAAGGATAATGGTGTCCAGCTCCACCCACGTCTCTGCAAGGAACATGATCTCATTCCTTTTTATGGCTACATAGTATTCCATGGTATATATGTACCACATTCTCTTTATCCAGTTTATCATTGATGGGCATTTAGGTTGATTCCATGTCTTTGCTATTGTGAATTGTGCTGCAATGAACATACCTGTGTGTGTGTCTTTATAATAGACCCATTTATATTCATTTGGGTATATATACCCAGTAATGTGATTGGTGGGTCGAGGAATTGCAATAAACTAGGTATTGAAGGAACATACTTCAAAATAATAAGAGCCATATATGACAAACCCACAGTCAATATCATACTGAATGGGCAAAAGCTGGAAGCATTCCTCTTGAAAACTGGCACACGACAAGGATGCCCTCTCTCACCACTCCTATTCAACATAATATTGGAAGTTCTGGGCAGGGTAATCAGGCAAGAGAAAGAAATAAAGGGCATTCAAATAGGAAAAGTGGAAGTCAAATTATCCCTGTTTGCAGATGACATAATCCTATATCTAGAAAACCCCATAGACTCAACCCCAAAGCTTCTTAAGCTGATAAGCAACTTCAGCAAAGTCACAGGATACAAAATCAAGGCGCAAAAATTGCTAGCATCCCCATACACCAACAGTATTCAAGCCTAGAGCCGAATCACAAACAAACTTTCATCCACAGTTGCCACAAAAAGAATAAAACGAGGAGGAACACAGCTAACAAGGGAAGGTCTCTACAAGAAGAACTAAGCGTGCCTTGATGGGAGAGCATATCAGCTATGGAATATTCATATGACTGGATCACACACAGCAGCTAAAATGAATGGAGTTGCATGTCAGGATATGGATGAATCTCAAAAATGTAATGTTGAACAGCAACCAAAAGCTATAATTATTTATTATGCCACTTTAACAAATAACATTTCCGGATAACGTTTCCTTCGGCTGATGGCACAAAGATGCTTGGCTTCTAGGTGGTGTGACTCAGGGCCCAGGCATGTGGCTGCACGTCCAATCTTACTGCATCTTACCAGTGTGTCCCTTGGAGACAGGATGCCACCCAGCAGTGTGCCCACTCTCTTAGGAGTGAAGTGAACACAGCAGCCTGGGAAGTGGGCACTTCTGGGGGAGAAGAAAGTTCATGGAGAAATTCCCCTTAGGAGACTCATAGAGAAGCCTCCGGAAGAGAGTTTTAATTACCCGGAGCTACCACCTGTGTTCTGCAGGCAGAGAAATGAAGGCTTGGGGAGGAGAAGGACCTCCCAGCATCCAAGTTTGTGTGTTGTCAGGTCTGTGAGCAGCACGTATGGATGCTCATCACCAGGCAAGGTGGTCAAGTTCTGTGACATATTCTGTGCCCTGTGAGCGGAGGAGCTCCTTACTGTAAACAAGGCAAAGTCAGCAAAGTGACAGCTGTCTCTGCAGGGTAAGGAGCTGGGGGTGAGTTCTCTCCTTACCATGGGGCTGGGGTATTCAGCAAAGAGTCCAGAAGATAGGGCACCCTTGAGCTAAGGAGTTTGTCAGGAGAGGAAGGCAGAGGAGGAAGAGGAGGGAGCATCGTGCCAGGTAGAGGGAACCAGACGAGCATGACCTGGAGGCAGGAAGCTGTCTGCACATCCATCTCGAGATGAAGACATAAGGAGGAGGCCGAGGAAGGTCAGCAGAGTCAGGACCTTGGTGTCCCATCACTGTCCCCTCACGAAGTCATAGTGGGCAGAGAGGGTCCTGGGTGTGCCTTTGCCTCCCTAGAGTTTGGAAGGGGGTGGGGAGTCTGATCCCTGATTGTCAATGGGGCAGGGTCATCTGTGATCCAGGCCCTCCCACAGCTCACCCTTTTTTTGATCCCACAGCTCTGGGTATGACAGCCAGGGGACCTTGCTGAAATGGTGGAGTTCCACTGGAGTGGGGCTCGTGGGGGTCAGACAAACAAGCTGAAAACACAGCTCAGGGTGAGGAGTCTGTGTCGCCTACCACCCACTCAAGGAAGGAGTTTCAAACCCAGACTGATCAAGCAGCAGAAACTGAGGTCTCCCTGAGGGATCACAGGAAGGTGCCGGGCTGGCAAGGGGCACCTGAAGAGATATTTTCACCTCAGATGGCAGAATCTGGAAGAACATGACAGGAAAATCTCAGAGGAAGCAAATGCCACACGGTTTTGTCTCAGAAGTACCCACGGTTTCTCTGGACCTTAGGAATTCCGGGGGCCATTGACCAACAGGGCTTGACTCAGTTGTCCCTGGCTCAGTCATGATGACATTTGGCTGAACCCCATCCACTAAACCCCGCTCTGTGTCAACCCTGTCAGGCCTGGGTGGGATCCGAATGGGCTGACTCTGCTCTTCCACTAAGAAGCCCAAGAACTAAGTTGGTTCCCCACTGTTGACATTTAACTGGAGTTTCAGTGAGCTGACGGTCTGATGTGCCAAATGGACCAGAGTTTCCGAGAGTAAATGTGTAACTGATGGGGGCTTCTTGGTAGATTCTTCAGAGCCACAAAAAAGGTCAGTTATGACAGCTCAGCCCTGGTATTTCCCCAAACAGGAAGGCATTCAATAGTTTCTTCCTTGATCCATGGGTCTCAAGCTTGCAGTCCACCACCGACCCACCAATGCTCCTCAGGCCAGAATGACAGTACTAACTACTCATGGTGACAGTCCCTCTCAACAGGGAGGAGATGGGGATTGGAGGGGGATGGGGAGAGTGAACAGGGAGGAGGGGCACATTCTGGTGGGTCATCACTGCCCTAAAGCCCTCTTACTGCAACCTTGCTTTTGCAAGTGAAGCTACGAGGGAATGGACACTCCTTGCCCTTGAACCGTGGGTTTTCTCTGCGTATCCTCCCCCCATTGAGATAAGACAATTATCTCCATTTTACAGATGAACACACTGTGGTCCAGAGAGTTGGTATGGCTTGGCCAAAGTCACACAGTAAGTGAGTAGTGGAGCTGCTTTCACATCCTTGTGGATTGAAATCCAAAGCTCTTTCTACCCCTACTGGCAGCACCTACATCACATACAAAGTGGATGTTGCATCAATCTAGTGATGAGTGCAAGGAAGTGCCCATGCCGGCCACCCTCAAAGGGGCTTACAGCACATCTTAGAAGAGAAGTAATCGCAATTGCATGTTATGGTGCATCCAAGTCCCCGCATAAAATTGCATGGGAGAAGGGTTAAGGGATAGACATGGTGCCCACCTCAGTATTTAGGGAGGGGTAGATGGCAGTTAGGGAAGGCCAGTGCTACTCCTGTATTTGTCATGCTTAGCTAGGTTTCCCTCCAGGCTAGGGATCAGCTCCCATATGTGTCTGTGTTCCTGGCACCCATTTATAGTGCCTGGCACAGAGCAGGTGTTCAGGGGGCATCAGGTGAAGTAGGGAACGTACAAATGTCTTGGGGGAAGGGAAGCACTCCCATTTAATTGACTGAGAAGGCTTTTACTATAATGATTTGTGGCTTCTTTGCAAAGTGGAAATAATAATAATAATACTACCATGTTTCTGATCTTTGTGACCCAAAGGAGACCAAAAAAAAAAAGAAGAAGAAGAAAAAGAAGAAAGTATTGTCACTGTTCAGGCTCTTCAAGATTAGTCACCCAGCAGATATGCTGGCTCCAGGTGACGTCTACCAGTAGCATAGCCCCCAACAGGAGATTCCCAGACTTGGCATTAATACCTGCCAGGTGAATAAGCTGGGCTGAGTTTCGTGTGTTTTCAGAGCACCTCTAGATTGAATTAATTTCAAAAGATGTGCAGGGCAGAGGATAGCCTTGGTGAAGACCATCACTCTTTAAACGTTTATATCTTGTCTGCCCAATTAGACTCCTCGAGAGAAGAGGCTGTGCGTGTTTTCTATACAGTCTATTGGTACCAAGCAGGACCTGCCATAGTTGTTGGTAACTGAGTGGCATTCACCAACCTCTGCTTGGCAGTTCCATGTAGGCACACAGGCATTGACTTCATTTATTCATTCATTTATTCATGGATTCCATTACTGTAAACTGACCATCTGCTCTGTTCCAGGCACTGAGGATGTAAAAATGAACATGCCATAACTTAGTCTTCGAGGTGCGCAGCTCAGCAAAGGATGTGGAGGTATACACAAACATCTTAGGTACAAGCGTCACAGCTTCCAGAGCGGGATGCTCAGTGTGATGCAGCCCAGAAAAGGGGTTCTGGGAGGACAGTCCAAGGCTGAGGGGCTGCAGGAGGCTTTAAAATCAAAGTAGCATTGGGGTTGGGTCTGGAAAGATGGCCAAGGCCAGGAAGGACAAGCCTTGCAGAGTTATGGAGATATAAGAATGCTAGCTAGTGATCAAGTGATTTCATGGGAGCAGAACACAGGGTGCCGAGGTTGCAGTTGATGGGGCTGGATGGGGAGATGAGGTCGGGTCTTGGGCTATTGGGTGGAGTTTGGAAAATGGGTAGGGGGAGGAAGAAAAGTAGTAAAGATTTAAGGCTATAGAGGAGGAGGACTCAATCCAATGGTGGAGTGGGCAGCAGTCAGGAATAGGAGGAAGCAGCATAAAGGAGGGTGATCAGGACACTGTCACACACATCCAGGCTTGTGACTATGAAGTTCTGAACCAGGGCAGTGATGCTAGGCTGGCCGAAAAGGTGTTCTGGTCAGCTATGGCCAAGAGGCCACACTGAAGGGTGACACTCAGCTCTCCGACTCCCTTGGCCTCTTTAACTACAGACTTAGGCTGGGTCAGCTTGACCTCAAACTACATTAACTTAAAATATCAAAATTGCAATCATTTACTTAGATGAATGAGCAGCTTTGGAAGTGTAGAAACTTGAACTGTGGGTTGACTTTGCAGCAGGTTGGCCCTATAATGGGTGACTAATTGAGCCGGTTACTCATTGCTGAAAGGGTTTGAGAAAAAATGATAACCGGCAATTTGAGGAATACTTGAGAGTTTTTCTCACAGTGTGACACTGACTGGATGAATTTTAAAACTTCACTAACGTCCAATAGTCTATGATTCTAATGTCCAGACAGATGGGCAAAGGAGAACCCTGTCTTTAATGGGTTCATGCTCCAAAGACTAACTTACAGCTATACGGCAGAATTGGGTTTCTAAATCCAGTTGGGTCTGTGTGCTGTGACTGCACATGAAAAGATTCCAAGTGAAAACCAGTGCTGCTGGTGACTCATCTTACTGAAGTATCTTTCTAAGCTACAGGAGCTCAAGGAGGTGACCTACAATCACTCCGCAGAAGGAGATGCTGGGCAGAGGGAGAATCTGCTGAGGTCCCTGCACATTCTCTCTGTGTCACTTTTGACAGACTCTTGCTTCTGTTCACATCCTCTATGTGTCATCCATTTCTAAAATGAGGAAGGAAGTCCCAGTGGGGCCCGAGTAGTCTGGAACGTCACAGTCCCATGTGGGTCAGGGCTGTTCTCTTGGATAAACTGGGAGATGCCTCCCTCTACACATATGGAAGAGGCTGTGCGTCACTGGAGTAGAAAACCACCTAGACACGAGTATCAAGATCTCTCCGTGCTGGAGGCAAGGTTGGCTTGTGTTGGGTTCCACGTTTTCTGGCCCCCGCAATATGACTAAGGATAGAGCAGAAATGTCAAGATTTATTCAGGCCAGCCATCTTGCCTTTCGTTCTTTCCTTCCCAGGGCCCCTGCTCACATCAAACTGGGCCTCTTGCTGTCCTCCTACACCCTTAGCACCTCCCAGCCTCCAACACCTGACTCCCTTGGCATTGCAATTTCTCATTTCCTAATTCAATAACTTCTCTGTGCAATAATCTGCATACTCGGAGTGCATCCCTTTCCCCTAACACACCCAGAACTTCATACTGTGTCCTTCCTCACACTGAGCCCTCACTCCCGTCCCCATTTCATACTATTGAATTCTTGCCCCTCCTTCAAGGCCTGCTGGAATGCCACCTCTTCCATAAAGTCTTCGCTTAATCCACAGTTGAAATAAAAGTTCGTTTGAGGCCCTTATAACATGTTGTACCTATAACGATGTGATGATCTCTCTCTGCCCGTATTACAGCGACTTAGGTAAATGTCCCATATCAACACCACAAGCTCCTTAAGATCATGAACTGCACCTTATCCTAACTGGTATCTCTAGCTCCAGGCATGGTGCCAAGTATACAGAAGGTGCTCCAATAAGGATTATGGAAATATGGATCATGATTTCTAAAATCCCCACCATGTACACATGCCTCAGATCCCTTAGGAGACTGGAACATTTTATTCAAGACGTGTATTACCTGTGGACAGCTCTCTCCAAAGCTACAATGAATTTATCAATATGATCATGAACAGTCTGAATTATTTATATACAAGCATGGGCTTAAAAGTTTCTTTAAAAATATTATCCAAATGCATCATATCCTTTCAGTTTATGAAAAATTAATTTTTCTTTTTATGCCATGAAAAATCCATTTAAAGACAATACATACTCAAATGAAATAAATAGAGCAGAAAGGTCTCTGTGAACACCTTTGGGCTGGTACTAGCTCTGTGTAAACTTCAACCCACATGCTCTGGGCCTTGTGTCTCTAAACACAAAAACAAATAGCCTAATGAAAATGGAGACTATCTATCAATTGTCTGCATGCAGAGAATTTGCCCAAGTATTTGAAAATGTAATTGGCTAAATGTTTACAGGTCTAATGAAGTGTTTTCCATCCCAATGTAACGGCAATATTGGGCACCAATCAAACATTTGAGGAGGCCAAACGGTGCACAAAGTCAGTATTTCAGTATTTTTCCCTGGCATTAAAAATTGATAATAACTGAAAATTGGGGGAGGAAAAGGAAGCATTTGTCTGTATCAGACAAAGAATAGAATCAGACCGTTCAGTTGACCACAGAAAAATGGAAGAGGAAGGATGTTTGAAATAGTTTCCTTATCATCTTTGCCTACAAGTCAGAAGTCTTTTCCCCTGCTTTATTTCGCATATTCTCAGTCCCAAAGCCTGGATGCCTCCCCTAGGGTGTGTGACGAGCACCCACATGGGAACCTTCCAGGGATGCAGCCCAGTTCTCTGATGCATCCTCAGCTCCCTGGCATTGCAGCCTTCCTCTTGCTGTCTAAGGAGCCTGCGTTAGGATGCTGTTACCAGCCGGGGCAGAGGCCAGTGTCCTTGCATGAGACTTTGTCACCGTGATTTGAGCCTTCTGTGGGGCTTCACATGTCAGTTGAGAGGGAGAGACTGACATTTTCAGAATCCAAGGTGATCCCTCCCTCATTTCTCCTGACAGGTTCCTCTTAGAAGCAAAAGCCGAGTTCCCATTCCTTTAGAAGAGACTGGTCCCACGCAAAACTCAGGGATCAAGTTGTTGGATTTTTATCCCTAATCAGAGAAGTTTCAGCTGCTTTAACAGCCAGTTTCTACAAACTTACTTGGGTTCACCATCCATCCACCCTCTTCCACCTTCTGATGGCAGGGATACATGATGGACCATCATTGACTATGATAAGGTTTTCCCTGATCTCTAGTCTGACATCAGGCTCTGACACTGACCCTCCTTAAATGAAGCTCCTGGATCAGATGCCTTCTAAAGCTGCAGAAATGGAAGCCTGTGGAAAGCTCTCTTGGGGAACGTAGAATGCAACAGCCATTGAAGTGGCTGGGTGTGGCAGACCAAAACTTTCTGAAGAAAAGGAAGAAGTGATACCATTGCAATCCACTAGCAGGCCTTGCACTTAAAGAGGGAAATGAGAGCTGTGTGGAGACCTCTCAGCCAGTGTGTCTGCTGTGCTTATGCAGGTTGGTACAAAGTAGAACCAAGCTTTGAAACTGGTGATGCTGGAAAGACCCCTGCCCTCAGATCTTATTGGAAAATCAGCTCTTCTCTAAAAGGAGCAGGAGGCAGAGACTGCAACAAACTCTGCTGAGGGGTCAGGGCTGACAGGCCTTTGTGATGGATTCCAGTCTCTATGATTCACTCATTGTAAATTGGCAAGTAACTCCAATGGTCAAATAGAGAGCATTGCTGTTTGGGAGCAGCAGGACAAAGAGGCAAGCCTGGGGCTTTTGAGTCATTTTATCTAAAAAGGAATCCCAGCTGGTCCTTCACCTGTGGCGTGACCTTGGGTAGAGATTTCCTCTCTCCCAGCCTTAGTTTCCTCATCAGCAAAATGAGATGCTAATAACCATCTTGCAGAGTTATGGAAAGGATGAAATGCAAAGTACATGGAATCTAGGAAGAGCTTACTTAAAGTTAGATTTTATTCTTCCTTGGCAGAATCTGGGTCAGAACTTGGGCCAGCTCCATGAAGGGTGCAACACTGGGTTTTTTTCTAAAAGTGCTGCGGACACAGGGACAGCCCAAGCCCATATAATCTGGGAGTGGGGACAGCTGCCAAATGAGGGAAGAGTGGCTTCAGAGGGCTCAGGGTCAAGGGCTGAAATCGGCGCACACATATTTGTAGGCAGAGATGGTAAGGAAGCTATTTCCAACATCCTTTCTATTCCATTTTTCTGTGGCCGACTGAACTGCTTGATTCTATTCTTTGCTAATGCAGACACATGCTTTCTTTCCCCCCTGGTTTTCCATTCTTATGTATTTTTAATGCCAGGGAGAAACACTGACTTTGTGCACTGTTTGGCCTCCTCAAATGTCTGATTTGTGCCCAATATTGTCATTGCACTTGGGGCAGAAAACCTTTAGTCAGCCCTGTTATTTCATGAGCACTTTTTATGTGCCAGCTCAGGTAATGCAATGATGAATAAGGTGCTGTGTAGCCTCATGGAATTTACAGGCTAAGGCTAGTCTTGGAAAAATAAAAGGTTACCTCTTAAAGGAAAGTGTTGATTTAAGTTATTCTTATTATAATATTATTTAAATATATTCAAATATAAAACTGTATATCAATTCCCTAATTTCGTAGGTAGCTTCTAGAGAACTATAGAAGTAAAGCACATTTACAAAAAATAATTAAAACTATAAAGCAATAACATTCGAATTACTACATTAGTTTAATGTGACATGACAGATGATGCAGTTTTGCTGAAACTAAATGTCGAATTTGGGATTCAAAAGTAGAAAGATATTGCCTCATGTCTAGTTCTACATTTAATTTTGACTTTAATACAATGCATGCACACACAGAATGGGAGAAAATATTTGCAAATCATATCTGATAACGGACTTGTATCTAGAATATATAATGAACTCTTAACGGCTCACAAAGAAAAAGTTAAATAACACAATTTTTAAACAGGAAAATAATTTGAATAGACATTTCTCCAAAGGAGCTATGCAAGTGGCCAAAAAGCACACAAAAAGATGTTCAACATCATTATTCATCAAACACAAATCAAAACCACAATAATATATCATTCTGAACCCATAGAATGGATATAATCCAAAAGTCAGATAACAAGTGCTGGCAAAAAATATGGTGACTTAGAACCATTATACATTCCTGGTAGGAATTTTAAATGGTGTGGTCATTGTGGAAAATAGTTTGGCAGTTTCTGAATGTGTTAAACATAGCATCAACATATGACCCAGAAATTCTACTCTTAGATATATAACCAATATAATTGAAAGCCCACATACATTCACACAAAAACTTGTACAGAAATGTTCATAGTAGCAGTAGTCATAGTAGTGAAAACATAGAAATGTCCTCAGCTGATGAACGAATACACAAAATATATTGTATTCATACAATGGAATATTACTTGGCAATAAAAAAGAAGGAAATACAGATGCATGACACAAGGAATCATGAATGAACCTTGAAAACATTATAAGTGAAAGGAGTTAGTCACAAAAGACCACAGGTTGTTTGATTTTATATACAGTGTCCCTTGAACAACATTAGGAGCACCAACCCCCATGCAGTTGAAAGTCCACCTTAACTTTTGGCTCCCCCAAAACGTAACTAATAGCCTGCTGTTTACTGGAAGCCTTACCAACAACATAAACAGCTGATTAACTCATATTTGTATGTTATGTGTATTGTATACTGTTTTCGTGTAATAAAGTAAGTTAGAGAAAAGAAAATGCTATTAAGAAAATCATAAGGAAGAGAAAACGTAATTCCTAGTCATTAACTAGAAGTGGATCATTAAGTGGAAGTGCATCATCATAAAAGTCTTCATCCTTTTTGTCTTCACATTTATTGGCTGAGGAGGAGGAGGAAGAGGGGTGGTCTTGCTGTCTCAGGGGTGGCAGAGGCAGAAGAGATAGAAGTGGTGCAAGGGGAGGAAGGAGAGGCAGGCACACTGGGTATAACTTTTATTGAAAAAAATCTGCTCATAGGTGGACCCACACAGTTCAAACCAGTGTTGTTCAAGGGTCAACTGTATATGAACTGTTCAGAAATAGGCAAACTCATAGATACAGAAAGATTAGTGATAGCCTAGGCTGCCGGGCGTTAGTTGGGTTGGAAGTTGGAGATGGAGTGGGGATGAGAATAACTAACTGTTAACGGAAATGGGGTTTCTTAATTACAGTAGTAGAGGGGATCCAAAAGCTTACAAAATTAGAGGTGGTGGTGGTTGTACACTCAGTATATTTAGTATATTCAGAGTACTGAATATACTAAAAAAATTGAATTGTATACTTTAAATGGGTGAATTGCATGATATGTTAATTGTATCTCAATAAAGTTGTAAAGTGCAGATAAAATGCATGCCCAGAATGTTTGAAAAAATAAAGTGTATCCAGTGGCATCAGTTCTGCCAAAGCTCTGTGCTGGATATTCACAGCCTTCACGAAACCGAAACTTTCCGCAAACAATCTGCCAATGCCAATATTTTAATGAGGTGTCCTGTCCCTTGATAACTTTAAAAAGCTACTTTATGGCACTGAAGATAGTTAGTGTCGCAGAATTATTTAGGTCCTAATTAAAGAGGTGCCTAATCCAATTATTGCTGGAATTGGAAACAAAACATTTTTTTTTTCATGATTTACTTACAATTGTAGCTGCATGTTGGTGCACATAGAGATAAATCCACAGAGTGCACGTGGTTCACTGGCAATATTCTCTCACACTAGGGCTGGAAAGAGCCCAGTTCTTTGTTAAATGGCTTCACTGGTGCCATATGATGTCCTGCTTTTTTTCTTATCCAATCTACCAAACCTTCTATACAGAACACACTGACATGATTGGTGTTTGCTTGACCCAAATGTGAGTGTCAATACATAAGCTGACGTTGACATTCTAGACTAGAAATAGATTATTCAGTGGTCATCCTAGAAATCGTGTGTGTGCATATGTGTGGTTGCCATGCACATATATGTGCACAATTGTCAGAGAGAAATCTCAGGCCTGAACTGAGAAATACAAATTGAAAGGCTACAGAATCAGGCTTTGGGCAGAAGGCAATAAAAATGAGCCACACAGGAGAAAATGGATGTGTGTGCTGGTGGCGAGGTGGGTAGGGGTTGGTACTGGGTCTGGGACAATAAATTAAGCATTTGGACCACAATGGGCCAAGGTGAGGCACCACAGGTGGGAGGGGGCCAGGCTTTAAAGGCCAGAAACTGTATTTGAAGAGGAGAGTTTGAATGATAAAATGTCACCAATCTCTTCTGCTCCTTTAAAAGACCCTGGAGGCAGTTCCTGGTCTTTTTGCTATCCTGCACAAGGATTTGCAGCCATTTTTAGGTAAAGAGAAGAAACCACAGATGCAAAAAGTCTTCGGAAGCTGCCAGTGGTGAGCTGTTCCAAAGAGTAGCCAGAGGGGCCGGCCTGCAGCCAAGGCCTGGTGCCCGGGTGTCTTCACATCTTCTTTTGTTCCCGGGGATGGAAGGGAGAGAAATTGACTCAATTAATGGAACCTAGAGCCACTAGTGAACAATGTGGATAAGTAAGGACTGAGATGTCAGTCCCTTTTCTAAGCAGCCTCAATGGTGGGGAGGTGCTGGCGAGTTTTCCATGCTGTGTAGCCACATTCGAATCCACAGACTCCTCTTAGCCCTGTGCCTTCCAGAGTGAACACACTCTTTGCGAAGTGCAAATCATCCTTGAACAGGGACTCAGGGAGCAAATCCTCTTTTGTATCAAGTACATATAAGGGCCTACATTTTGCTTCCAGAAGGTGGTGCTAACTGCAGATGCTGAGCAATGGGAAGTTCAAGGGTGAGTTTTCATTGGGACTTGGGGAGTGGAGAGCAGCGGCAATGAGGAAAGTTTCCTATCCCAGCAAGTCAGTTTCTTCTGCCCCAGCACCTGGCTCAAGACCTGGCCCACGGTGGGAGGCAGCACTCATGGACTGGCATGCCTGAGTGATGGGGAGACTGAATACCCACCTGTAGAGGACCCTGGTGTGGGCAAGTGCCCAGGATCCTGGTGTTCAGGCACCGCCACCCATAAACCTGAAAACAGGGATTAGGCACTTGCCACAGACTCTTAGAAAGGAGAGGTCCTGCACTGCCACCCTGGGGTCACATTCTGCACCTTACCAACTGCATGATCTTGGGCAAGTGCTGACCCTTGTTTTCCATCCATAAAAAGGAGCTTACAGTGCCTAACGATGACTGTGACAATAAATAAGGAGATGCTGAGTGGCAGTGAATGGTCACTCCCTTCCCCATCCTCACCACCCCCTCCACCCTCCGCCCCAATCTGTAGTTTCCTCCCTGTTCTTTCACTCACGATGGAGTGCTGGTTCCACTCTGTAGCATGGTAGTAGGAATCCCTTACTTGAGCATCTGCATATCCACCACCTTATCGGGTCCTTCCCCAAGGGCATGTGGCTCATTATTTCTGTGCAGCTGATGAGTCAACGGAGACTTGGGAATTTAGACCACCTGGCACAGGTTCACTGGCTCTAAGTCAGGTGTCTGTGTCCCCTGCTGCCCCCTGGCGGAAGCGGCTGGTGGAGCCACTGTCGCGCGGAGCTCACACTTCTCCATCAGCCCTGCAGCCCCTGCTTCAGGGCTGACAGCCCACCACCCACCGCCCACACTCTCACCTCCCAGCCTCAGGTATCAAGTGTCTTTCACAAAGGTGACATCGATGTCTCTTGTAAAAGAAGCAAAGGGATGCGTAAGTAAGAGCTGGACATGGAAAGGTCACTTTTTTGTCCCAACCCCTTCCATGCTTCCCCCAACCCCAGCTCCCTCCATGAAGGTTCTGGAACATCCTTCCAGCCCTTTTCTAAGCATTTACATACATATTCATGTGAATATATTTTAAAATGAATGCTGCCATATAATATATATCATCCGAATTTGATCTCACCACTATGCCCAAAGGAGCCTTCTCAATCAGCTGCCTCACTTTTTTAAAGGATTTTCAGTGGTCTATTGTTGGCTGACCTCTTTTTGTCCAGGTCCTTAATAATGGATTTTAGGTTGCAATAATGTCACAATGACCATCCCTAGACAAGCATTTTTGTGCACATGTGTAGAATTCTGCATTACACTCATTTTACAGGTGAAGAAAGTAAGGTAAGACAAGGTGAAAGGATTTGCCAAAGGTCACCTACTACCCCAAGTGGTACCACAGACTGGGTGTTCAGAATCCCCCATCCATGCTCTGTTCTCCAGAGCACAAAGAAGGGAATTATAGGATTCCCATGGAGGAGCGATTCTCGTCCTCATGTGGAATTCTGCACACAGGCCCTTCCTCCCACAGTCGTCCCATGCTTGCAGCTCTGCCTATGCCTTTCTTTGTTTAAAACAGCCGGGGGTTCCCACTGTCTTCAGCACAGAGCCACACCTGGAAGCCTGTGGGCCCCCCTGCCCCTGTCGTGTGCTTCCCGAACTCCTAATCCACTGGGAAGGAGCCAGCCATGCCACACGTTCCCGGAGAGCTCTTCCCATTTCTCCACAGTCTTGTTCTGGGACATCCTTTTGCCATTGCCCCCTGGGCCAACTCCCACTCAGCTCTCAGGTCCCCACTGACCCGTCATTCTACCCAGGAAACCCTCCTTAGGCCCCCTCCGCAGACCTTCCATCCTAGACTGTTGTGATTCCCTGCTTACCTGCTCTTCTCAAGCCAGGTTGTGAGCTCCGTGGGAGTAAGGCTGCATCTGCCACCTACCAGCACATCTCCAGTGCTATCAGCCTGATAATGAGTGTGGATGTGGGGAATGAATGAACACATGCATGTATGCCAGAGACACACTGTGCTCCACCTTTGGTGCCCCTGGGACGCTGGAGATATACCAGTAACTTGAGAACACTGACATTTAAACTCAAGACCACCCCCTGTATCCCAGGACAGTCCTGTATGCACAGAACTAGGCCACTTCAGTTGATTTTATTCCTACTGTTGACGTAGCCATAAGGTCTGAATTTCCCTCAATGAAAGGGGAAGAGAGAAAAGAAGGAGGCCAAGGAGGAGCATCAGAGATGCCCTGAGGGATCACAGGTGAAGATGTCTTCAGACACTGGCATCTCAGAGGGGGTCACAGGTGAGGATGTCTTCAGACACTGGCATCTCAGAGGGGGTCACAGGTGAGGATGTCTTCAGACACTGGCATCTCAGTGGTTGTGAATGTCACATACTTTTTTTGTGAACAGCTTGTGTTTGGGGACCATGAAGTATGAAATACTCATGATGGGCAGGGTGGTGGTGGTGATGATGGCACTTGGGACTCAACAAGGTGGGGAAGGAACAGGGTAAGGAAATGAGACAACATTGTGGTTACACAATGAGCACCTCCCTTCAGCCTCCATTCTAAAAGGACCAGCTCCCAGGAGCATATCCAACTGACAAGACCTGGGAGAGCTCACCTTCTGGCTCATCTACCTGGTGTCGGCTGGTCTTATGAATGTGAGCACAGACAGAACCATTCCGGGGCTTCCTGCTCAGGTGCGTGATGTCTCAGCACCTTCCGCACATGTGTTCATCTGTTATTCCTGCACTCATGCCTTCCTGCGATGCAGTTATTATTATTCCCATGGTACAACTGAACAATGAAAACCGGAATCTGGAGGATGAGCAGTGCACCTACAGGCCCAGGAGCCCCAGCACGGTGGCTCTGACTCCAGGGTTCCGACCCTGCCTGCAAGGCATTGCTGCTGGATCTTCGGGGTGCACAGACTTAGTCAGAGCCACAAATGAGATCTGTGTTTCTCTCTCCCTGTCTTCTTATCCAGCCTTCTTGCTTCTTTTCTGCTGCATTCTATGCCAAGCCTCTCCTTCAGAACAGACCTCATGAGTAATTGTTCCTAGGAACATACAGTCTCCTGGGAAGAGACCCCTGCTGGCCTGTGGAAGGGTCTGTGCAGCTAAAGCAGACTGAACACTCGGGGACTGGAATATGTTTTATTTTGAGGCAGGTGGTTGAGGCAGAGTAATCCCTAAAATTAGAGAAATGTGTAAAACGTATACTTTAGATTTTCTTTGAAGATTATTTACCAGAGACTGGTATACCTCTCAGGCCCCAGTTTTCAGCCCAGCTCAGCATCTTCCCAGGAAATTTGCAATGAGTTTCAGGTCCTTCACAGGTGGCTCCAATGTTAGAGTAATTCAGAGATTCCTCCAAATTCCAGAAAAGGCCAGATGGGAGCATCCAACCCACAGGGGAAGGAATCAGAAGACAGAGACAGGCTTTCCACTGTTCACAGGGGGAGGCGCCCAAGTCCAAAGAGAGACACAATTAAAGGAGAAATCAGTGAACTCATGCACGTCGGTTACAGGGGAAAAAATGGTTACAGAAAATTCAGGGAAGAGGGGAATTAGTTAATGCCACCATGAGAAAGCAGCTGGAAAAAGGCTGGGTGCGGTGGCTCATGCCTGTAATCCCAGCACTTTGGGAGGCCGAGGCGGGTGGATCATTTGAAGTCAAGAATTTGAGACCAGCCTGACTAACATGGTGAAATCCCATCTCTACTAAAAATGCGAAATCAGCCAGGCGTGGGGGCACACACCTGTGATCCCAGCTGAAGTGGGAGAATTGCTTGAACCCAGGAAGCAGAGGCTGTAGTGAGCTGACATCATGCCATCGCACTCCAGCCTAGGCAACAAGAGTGAAACTCTGTCTCAAGAAAAAAGAAAAAGAAAGGAAAGAAAGAAAGAAAGAGAGAGAGAGAGAGAGAGAGAAGGAAGGAAGGAAGGAAGGAAGGAAGGAAGGAAGGAAGGAAGGAAGAAGAAAGAAAGAAAGTAGCTGGACAAATCCAGCCAGTGGGTTTGTCTGTAGACACTGGCCTGGTCTCTTCATCAAGTTTGTATCAGTTAATTGGGACATTGCTGAGCTCAAAGGGACCTAAGGGCATAAAAACATGATCTGAGGGGTCCTGCATCAAATGCTGCTTTGGGAAAGTCAGCTCTAGAAGACATTGTTGGGTCAATCAGGAAAATCAGAATATGGTCTGGGTATTAGATAGCATTAAAATGTTCCAAACAGACAGCATAGTGGATATCAATTACTGAAAAAATCAGATTATAAAACATTATGTGCAGAATGATCTCATTTGGTGAAGTAAAAAGGGAACGATATGTGTACTGAGGTGTTAAAAGTAGAAATTTCTGGGTGGTAGGAATGTGATAATCTTCCTTTTTATTTTTGTTTGACTGTATTTTCCATTTTTTACAGTGCACACGTGGAGCTTCTGAAACAATGAAAGATTATTTAAAATTTATAAACCAAAGAATTTGGGCAATATTAGTAAGTGAGCACGGCAGAAAAGGGTTCACAAGCCAAGGCAAGTGTTCCCGGAAACTAATAAGAAAGCCAAGGCAGGAATGGAACCGCGGGCGTGGGAGGCAACTAGAAAATCCACCAACGAGGAAATGTGAAGGACGCGTCTACTTAAAATGCTCAGCCTCATCAGTAATCAAGGAAATGCAAACTAGAAAGAGGAACCAAATTTCTACCCAAAACATGAACAAGCACTGAGAAGAAAAGGAAGATCCTGCCCTGAGGATGGTGACAGGGGGCGCCGGTGGGCACACTCACTGGCACCGCCGCCGTGGAAGGTCACTTGGCAATGAACACCAAGACCCTTCAAGTTGTCTGCGCTCAGCAATTCCATCTCTGGGATTCTTTCTTCTAAAGAAAAAGAAACCATAATATGAAAATGTGATGCTCATTACATTATTTATAATTCTAAAAAATTACAACTCCTCCCACCATCCAACATTTGGAGGATGGTCAAGTAGACTGTGCCAAATCCATTGAAGGCAGCACCAGGCAGAGGTGACAGTGTGTCCTGAGAAAGTTGAGATGCACGTGGACTAGTTTCGTGATAACATAAGTAAGTAAAAGAACAATTAACAGTATAGTCCCAACTGAGAAAAATGAATAGTTAAAAAGAAGTATTTAAAAATACAATAAAGAAACACACGGAAACATTCACACCATTGGGTTGTGGAGGTGGAATTACATTTCTCTATTTCCAAATGTTGACAAATGCCTATTACTTTTATAATGAGGAGGTAGAAAAGAATAGAAGGCTGACCGTAAAGTCTTTTGGGGTTTGGTAAAGTTGTGAAAGTTTTAGACATGTAGAAAGATCAACTTAGCCAGGGCCATAAATGGCAGGTGCCAATAGGCTAAGCAATTCTTATGGATGCTTGGGAGCTGGCAGGAGCCCCCACCTCCCAGGAAGGGCATATGAGTGACAAAGGGGAAGGAGGCCTGGCCAAAGGCAAGACCCAGGCCGGAAAGTGGGACTTTGGCAGAGGCTGGGAAGTAGCCTCAGGGAGGTGAAGATAAGAGCCAGACCATAGTAAGCTCTATCCCAGAAGCAAAGCCACACAGCACAGAGTGGGACCAAGGACACTGTGCCACCTGCTTAGCAGGTTGCCTGGGATTGCAGAGGTCGCTCAGTATGCAGGACTGAATGGCAAGGCTGTGCCTGCTGGCCTGCTTCAGACCCTGGGCCCCCCTCTTCCTGCCCCTGACATATTCTACCTCTGTCACTTCCTGGTCCTGTGGCTTTGGGCAAGGTGTTTGTACCTGTCTGTGCCAGTTGCTCCTCTGTAAGCTGGTGCATTCATTTCCTAGGGCTGCCATAATATATCAGCACCTGACTAGGGAGTTTGAAACATCAGACACTGATTCTCTAACAAAGGAGGTTTGGGCTTCCTTTGAAGGTAAATTAATAAGACTTGAGATTCACAAGTCTCTGGCTATCAGACCAATGAAAACAGCAAGGAGAAGAAAGCTGACATGGAGTAAGAGGAAGGGGTGAGTGGTGGGGAAAGAAGGTGTCAGAGAGGGTGTGTTCCAGCACCAGCTTCCAGACATCTGCAGGTCCAGATGCTCCTGGCTCAAGGGTGCATGAAACCCAAGAACTCTCTTCTGCCTGAAGTAGTTAAAATTGGGTTTCTGTCCATTACAAACACAAATGTCCTTACTAAAATAACTGGCTATGTACTTGGGACTTGGATGTAGTCCCCGTCCTCTTGGGACAGTTTTTCTGGGGAAAGGAGAAAATTGAACAAATAATTCCTACTGTAGAGAGAGTTATAAACAAGAAAGACATCAGGGACAGTGTGGTCTGATGCTACTGCCATGGGTTTTAGTTTGCTCCCTTGTTCCTCGAGGGACGAAAACAAAGAGGGGTGTGTGTGTGTGTGTGTGTGTGTGTGTGTGTGTGTGTGATTAAACACAAAAACAGCATCCTGTCTGCCCTAGCTGAATATTCAGAAATAGTCAATCTTCAAAAATGGAAGTGTTTGCCCAGGGTTTTATTTCTCAGGTGTTGGTGGGTGACTGGTGTTCTCACATCCAACTTGTTTGTCAACTCCTCGGGATGTTTCTAACCATATTTCACAGGGGAAAAGACTGGCTAGGGGAGATGTGGGAGCCCCCTTCTGATTGGAGAGGAGCTCCTGCCTGCAGGGCACCACCATGGAACAGGTTGCCCACGCGGCTGAACATGGTCCTGACAGATGGTCTCCCTTCCAACAGGGGCAGAGAGTGGCTGTTGGCACCATTTGTCTGCAGTTAGTGGTGTCTGTCACCTTGCTGGGGCCTTTCAAAACCTATTTTTGTGGATGTTTTTTGCTCACTCCCAAGTATGAAGCAAGGCTGAGGAATAAGACGTCTGGCCCCTTCGTGCGAAGCACTAGAGATTCTCCCACTGTTTGATCTGCATTTGCGCAAACCCTGCCTTCTATGGAAGATGCCCTCCTGATGGTATAAGTTCAAAGCATAGCTCATAGCTCAGACATTTCTCTTTCTTCAGCCAACACATCTTTAGCAAGCAGGTACCTACGATTTGCCAGGTACCAGCCTTGGGGGCAAGGCCTGGAGCTTCTTGGTCCTTGTACTTTCTGCAAGACCCAGAGACCTTCCGTAGTCTGTTGAGTAAAGGAATGGACAGCACGTGGGATGCCAAACAAATGGGACAGAGCTTTATGATGACTTGGACTTATTAAAAGCTTCTGGATGCAGAGCTGATGTCCCAAATATTTGATGAGACACTAACTGGGAGATCTTGGGAGACAACAAACACTCTGATGGGGCAAGTTTTTCCCAGGTTTTCCTCTCTTTTCCTGGGTGGATCCCGAAAGCTTCAAACCATAGAAGCCCCACCCCAGCCGGCACGGGCTTCCTGTTGAAGCTCCATTCCTTCCACTGGAGAAAGCACCGGATTGCCTTGTGGATTTACACAGCAAGCCTTACCTAGCCCAGGGGAGCCATGGCCCTGGGTCTTGGCTGAAGCACAGTTGTGACCCATTGTTAGGGTTTTGAACTCTTTGGGATTCCCATAACTGAAGCTGCAGTGACAGCATAGGGTCAGCACAGAGGGTTATGTAAGATTTCAGGGCCCTGGTGTTGAAGTCTCTTGGCCCTTTCCTTGACTTCCTGCTGTAGGACTGTGCCCCCAGTGATGAGGATTCGAGGTCTGTGCATTGTCAGGAAGTTCTGGAAGCTGCCTTCAAGTCCACCTGGACATGACTGGCCAGAACCTGGAGGGAGTGAGTGGAACCTTCCAGGAGCTGCTTGAAGAAGCAGCCAGTAGCAGTGAACCCACATGCTGGCCAATTTGATTCCCTCTTAGAATTGACAAAAGAGGTGGCCCAGCCCAGAGATTGCTTAGCGTGGCCAAGGACATGGGCTTTAGAACTAACAGGCTGGGCGCGGTGGCTCACGCCTGTAATCCCAGCACTTTGGGAGGCCGAGGCGGGCGGATCACCTGAGGTCAGGAGTTCAAGAACAGCCTGGCCAACATGGCGAAACCCTGTCTCTACTAAAAATACAAAAAGTAGCCAGGTGTGGTGGCAGGTGCCTATAATCCCAGCTACTTGGGAGGCTGAGGCAGGAGAATTGCTTGAATTTGGGAGGCGGAGGTTGCAGTGAGCTGAGATAGCGCCATTGCACTCCAGCCTGGGTGACAAGAGCAAGACTCCATCTCAAAAACAAACAAAAAACCCAAAAAACCTAACAGGCCCTGGTTCTAACAGTCCTACCCTCTCTTGTTGTAACTCAGGCCAGTTGGCTCATGATGCGCCTCTCATGGGGCTGCGTGATAAGGACGACGACATTGCAGGAGAACCCACATACACTGGCTGGTACACAGCAGCCTCAGCAACTGGGAGCCACCCCACCCTTTCCTCTCTTGTGATGCTTGTTGACATGGAGGAGAGGGGAGCTGCCTGTGCTCTCCTGAGAGGACCCAGTTTCCTGAAAAAAGCTGGAAGCTGGGGGCTCTGACTGCTGGGTATTTAGGAAGAAGGGGTCTTGCGGGGAGCAGGAGATAAGGAGCCCACAGGAAGCCAGAAATTCATCTCGGGGTGAATCTGCCTGGGTTGCAGTGGGGGCAGCTCCTCCCAGGGTACCATCATGGGGACCACCCCTCTGGCTTGCCCTGCAGGCCTGTGGGCATCCTGGAATGAGTCCCTCACTGCGGCCAAAAACCCTTGAGGCTGACCCACCCAGGAAGACACGGGCTCAAAAGGAAGAGAAGCCTCACTTCGGCCTGGCATGGCCTGGCTCACTTCCCTTCCCTCAATAATCACAGTGTCAGCCCTCAAGGATACCACTTGTGGGACTTCTGATTGACCTCCTCTTTGAAGGCAGGGAAGTTACACTCTCTACAAGCAAAACAGAGCTCTTGTTTTTATTTTTATACTTTTAAAAAATAGAAACAAGATTTCACTATGTTGCCCAGGCTGGTCTTGAACTCCTGGGCTCAAGGGATCTTCCTGCCTGGGCCTCCCAAAGTGCTAGGATTACAGGTGTAAGACACCATGTCCAGCCAAAATACAGCTCTTATCCCAGATTTCTCAGGGCCCGTGGGGTTGGGGAGAAGATGGATTGCCTTCCTATGCTGTCTCTGTATTATATAAAGTGGAAATAAGGAAGGATAACACACGGCTGGGGAGCTGGAGGTGGGGATCTGGGTTCTAGGTCCCAGTGCTGTGTGACCTTCACCAGCACCCTCACCTTCACCCAGAGCTTTTGATTTCCAACCTGTAAAATTCGGGGGCTGCAGTAGATTATCCTCAGGGTCCTAGTAGTGAAAGATGATCAAGAGGGGAGACAGCTGGGGGAGCCTTGCAGACATGGTTGAAATCCAGACTTGTGCCTCCCCAGCAAGTTGGGCATGAAAGGAAAGATCTCATGCATGTGAGAAAAGACAATGAGTTACCAACAACAACCTGAAGGATCTTGCTACATAAAGCTACAACAAAAGGGTTCTGCTAAAAAGCAAAGAAAAGGTTTTATTGACAAACCAGAAATCTTCTTTTGAGGTTTTGTGCTGACTTAGCTGCAGGATTTAGTGCTGGCAAAGATGTTGCAAAGACGAGTCTGATCTCAGGGTACAGAAGGGCTTTGGCAAGAACCCTACTCTCTTGAGCCCACCGGCCCTGTCTCCCTCCCCAAACCTGGCTGGTAAACCTATGTTTTCTTACATGTTGCTAGTGCTTTAGATCAGATTTTCTCAGAAGGTAATGATAGTGGAGTGGGAAGAGTAGACAGAGCATTAAACCCCATCTCTGCCACTTGCTACCTGTGTCACTTAAACTATATTGGTTTTCTCATCTGTGAAATGGGTATAATAATACAAAATTGTCTTCTTTTGCTAGGCAGTTGGCATTAAAACAATACTTGCAGTGGTCTTACTAATACTTACAAATGTTTTATATTATTAAGGGATGCAAGACTAGAAGGCCAGTATTTGGAAAATCCTGAGTGCAATGCAGGAGTCCCTGGAAGCTGTGGGCTACCTGCCTCTTCATTCAATAGGAGGCCTCATTCCTGAGCCATTCTTTTGGGTTCTGGATGCTGCTTGGCAATAAGAAGCCCTAGGTGCTGGGCACGGTGGTTCATGCCTGTAATCCTAGCACTTTGGGAGGCCAAGGTGGGAGGATCACTTGAGTTCAAGAGTTTGAGACAAGCCTGGGCAACATGGTGCAACCTTGCCCCCCCCAAAAAAAAAAAAAATTAGCAAGGTGGCCACGTGTACTTCCAGCTACTCAGGAGGCTGAGGTGTGAGAATCACTTGAGCCTGGGAGGCGGAGCTGGCAGTGAGCCAAGATTACATCAGTTCACCAGAGCCAAATCCTGTCAAAAAGGAAAGGAAAGGGGAAGTGGAAGGGGAAGGGGAAGGGTGAGAGGGAGCGGGACGGGAAGGGGGAGAAGAGGGATGGGAAAGGAAGGGAAGGGAGTGAACAAATAAACAAATAGAAAATAAAATTTACAAAACAATGGTGCATAGAATAACATAAAAACATATTTAGAGATAAAAGGGAGAAGTGTAAGCCTGAAAATGACAAATATTGCTGAGAAGAATTAAAGGAGCTCTAAATAAGTGAAAAGATGTACCATGTTCATGGAAAGAAAAAACTCAATATTGTTAAAATGGTATATTTTCCCAAATGTATCTACGAATTCAGTGCCATCCAGTCAAAATGTCAGCATGTTTTTAAAATGTTTAAGCCAATTATAAAATTTATATGGAAAGTTAGAGAACCTAGAATAATGAAAACAATGTTGAAAAATAAGAATAAAATTGAAGAACTCCTGTAGCCTTATTCTGGCACTTGGAGATCCCACTAAGGGGTCTGATGCTATTTATTTTAAGGTGATTATTTTAAGACTTACTACCAAGAAAATGTAATCAAAACAGGATAGATTGATGTCAAGATATAAAAAGAGATAAAACACAGTAAAGAGTCTAAAAATAGAATTTCTCTCATAGTCAGTGATTTTTACAAAGCCCCCAAAGTTATTTAATGTAGAAAAATTTGTTCAACAAAAGTTTCTTGAACAACTAGATACCAAATGGAAAAGAAATGAACCTTAACCTTATCTCACCATCCTATACAAAAATTACTTTGAACGAATCCTTCACCTAAACATGAAAGTTAAAACTATAAAACTTCTAGGAGAAAACATATCTTTGCCAATTTGGGATAAGAAAATTTTTCTTAGCAGAACCAAGAATCGTAAAGATATAGGTTGGACTTCACAAATATTAAAAAGTTCTGCTCATCAAAAGACACCATTAAGAATAGAAATATGTAAGCCACAGATTAGGAGAGTATTTAAAACACATATATCTAATAAATTGCTTATATCCAAAATATATTTTAAAACTCAATAAATGAAAGATAACCTACTTTAATGCTAGTTGCATCGTAAAATTGTACAGACATTTTGGAAAATTGGCATTTTCTTATAAGGTTAAATATATATGCAGGTATTTACTGAAAAAAATACCTAAAACATATGTATATTTAAAAAGCAGTGGAAGAAGGCCAGGTACAGTGGCTCATGCCTGTAATCCTAGCACTTTGGGAGGCCAAGGTGGGTGGATCATGAGGTCAGAAGTTCAAGACCAGCCTGGCCAACGTAGTGAAACCCAGTCTCTACTAAAAATACAAAAATTAGCCAGGTGTGGTGATGGGTGTCTGTAGTCCCAGCTACTTGGGAGGCTGAGGCAAGAGAATCGCTTGAATCCAGGAGGTGGAGGCTGCAGTCATCTAAGATCACGCCATTGCATTCCAACCTGGGTGACACAGCGAGACTCTGTCTCAAAAAAAAAAAAAAAAAGTAGTGGAAGAATGTCCAAAAAAGCTTTATTCAGAATGTCCCCAAATTGAATATAATGCAGATGTTCATCAACAGGAAAATAGCTAAAAATCAAAAAACAAAAACAAAAACAAAAAAACAACCCTGTGGTATTTATACAACAGAGTTCTGCTCAACAAGAGAAAGGAATGAACTACTAAAATACACAACAGCATGGACAAACTTAAAAGATATTATGCTGAGTGAAAGAAGGCTGATGTAAAAGAGCACACACTGTATAGTTCCATTCAGATGAAGTTCTAGAACTTGCAAAATGAATCTACGATGATAGAAAGCAGAACTCTGTAAGGCTAGCTGGGGAAGATGAGATGTGGACTGCCTGGAAAGGGGTATGAGGGGGTTTTCTGGGGTGACAGAAACATTCTGTATCTTAATAGGTGTGTGAGTTACTTAGAAGATGTGTTTATCAAAACTCATCAAATAGTATACTTAGAGTTTTTACATTCAAGGTATGTAAACTATACCCTGCTAAGAAAAAATTTCTTATAATAAAGAAAAAAATTTGAATCTGCACAGAGGGAAAATACGCCTCTACTCTCAGAGCCATGAAGAGCCAGAACAGAATGACTCAGGTGATCTGACTACTGGACTGCATCACCAACAGGGAAGGTGGGGCTACCAGGAGCAGAAAGGAAGGGGAGGTGGTGTGGGCAGGATCAAGGCTTCTGTTCCCATCTGGCTAGGCCAGGCCCTGTGACACCTCCTGGTGGAACCTCCAAAGTGTCAACACTACAACTGGTTGGAAGGGTGAGCTTCTGAGGCCGACAAGTGATATTTGAGAATGCATAGTCAGGCTACAGTCAGAGAAAGGCACCAGATGAGCTTGGCAATCCCCTTTCTATAACAGGCTCCCTCTAACCTCTCTGCCGTGAGTAAATAGTTTGGTTTTTCCATAAAATGCCCTGAATATTTATGCAAAATAAAGAAATGACCTTTTTTGCTTTCCAAATCTTGCTAAGCCCCTAGGAGAGTTGAGTCACTTAGTGAAAGAGGTGTATGCCTGCCTTGGTTTCCCTGCGTACCTACACCAACTTGCATAAGAAAACATCACTTTGAGGCTACTAACCAGACTTGAGCTTTTTGCTCTTTCTTGCACACACTCAGACACAACCACACAAATGCACTGCCCCTGTCCCCAGCAGACTTACAAGTAGGCTTTCTCCCTAAATGAATGTACAGAGTGGAGCCTGAAGTGTATAGGCCCCTTATGTGTGATGAGGGCCAAAAGCTGAGCCCAGTGACTGTTCCCAGCCGTGCGGCCAGAGAAGAGTGAATCCTCCTCCACACATCTACCCACACAGACCTCCGAAGCAAAAGTGGTACATGGGCTTCAGCTGCCACTGCAGTGGAAGGGATTTAATTTCAGCTATATGGGGGAAGGAAGGCCCTAAGATGCCTCTGTTTCCTTTTCCTAGCCCATTTCCCCTTATCCAAGTTCCTTGTGTGGCATCTTCAAGGGACCTAAGTTGCAAAGTGAAATCACCTCACCCACCCACCTCATTTCGCAGGTGGAGAATCTGAGTTACAAAAGCAGAAGGAATCGCCCAAAGGCATGTGATCAACTAGGGTCACTGACTAGACCAGCATCCCGAACTCCTGGTTTGCAGTTCAGGGTGACGTTTGCTACACGATGCCGGCAGCCCACAGTCTCTTTTCCATCAGAGAAGGGGGCTTATTCCCATTGGAAAGTACTGGAAGGTGGCACCCAGGCTATGGGCTCCCCCAGTGGTCTGCTGGAGGCCCCACAACAGACTGCTTTCCCAGTCCTGGTGTGAGGGCACAATTAAAGCAGCTTCAGAATCACCAGTAAAGAGTGGGTCTCCCCTTTAGCTGTTCACTGAGAACATAGCCACAGAGGTACAGATTATGGACCCCAGGAAGTCCAGGGGAGTCAGATTAAGTCAGGCTGCACATACCACTGAGAGCAGCCTGGTATGTGCTCCGTGACGTGTATGTTACAGGAGGATAGACAGAGGAAGTGGAAGGCATAGTTTTGAAATATTCTGGCCGGGCACCATGGCTCATGCCTGTAAACTCAGCACTTTGGGAGGCTGAGGTGGGCAGATCACCTGAGGTCGGGAGTTTGAGACCAGCCTGACCAACATGGAGAAACCTCATCTCCACTAAAATAACAAAATTAGCTGGGTATGGTGGCACATACTTGTCATCCCAGCTACTCGGGAGGCTGACGCAGGAGAATCACTTGAACCTGGGAGGCAGAGGTTGCAGTGAGCCGATCATGCCATTACGCTCCAGCCTGGGCAACAAGAGCAAAACTCCATCTAAAAAAAAAAAAAAAATTCTGTATTTCAAAATGATGGGACCATACAGTTCAGTGATTAAAAGCATGGCCTTTGGAATTCAACAGACCTGGATGTTGCCTCTCACTGGATATGTAGCCATGAACCCCACTTTCTGAGCCTATAAATGGAAAGGAACAGTTATCCCAGCATCTACTCAGTGAATGGTACCTGAGGATGGCTTGCTTTGAAGATCTAGTTTCAGAACTCAGGAGACATAGCACCCATAGGCCAGGTCTGGGCCTTCATAGCCAGGGAATATAATTTTTTTATTTCTTTTCTTTTTTGTAGAGTCAGAGTCTCACTCTGTTGCCCAGGCTGGAGTGTAGTGGTAATCACAGCTCACTGCAGCCTCCAACTTCTGAGCTCAAGAGATGCTCCTGCTTCAGCCTCTCCATTAGCCGGGACTACAGGCATGCACCACCACACCTGGCTGTGTTAGTTAGGGTTCTCTAGAGGGGCAGGACTAATAGGATAGATGTATACATGAAAGAGGGTTTATTAAGGAGTATCGACTAACACGATCACAAGGTGAAGTCTCACAATAGGCCATCTACAGTCTGAGGAGCAAGGAAGCCAGTCCAAGTCCCAAAACCTCAAAAGTAGGGAAGCCAATAGTACATCCTTCAGTCTGTGTCCAAAGACCTGAGAGCCCCTGGCAAACCACTGGTGTAAGTCTAAGAATCCAAAAGCTGAAGAACTTGGAGTCTGACATTCAAGGGCAGGAAGCATCCAGCACGGGAGAAAGATGAAGGCTGAAGACTCAGTCAGTCTAGTCCTTCCATGTTCCTCTGCTTGCCTTTATCCTAGCCACGCTGGCAGTTGATTAGATGGTGCCCACCCAGATTGAGGGTGGGTCTTCCTTTCTCAGTCCTGACTCAAATGTTAATCTCCTTTGTCAGCACCCTCACAGACACGCCCAGGAACAATACTTTGCATCCTTCAATCAGATGAAGCTAACACTCAGTATTAATCATCACATTGGCTAATTTAAAAAAAATTTTTTTTTGTAAAGACAGGGTCTTGCAGTGTTATCCAAGCTTGTCTTGAACTCCTGGTCCCAAGCGATCCTCCCACCTCAGCTTCCCAAACTGGGATTACAGGTGTGAGCCTATACGCCTGGCCCCAGTGTTGCTTTTTTATTTCTTTTTGTAGAGACTGGGTCTTGCTCGGCCGGGCACAGTGGCTTATGACTGTAAACCCAGCACTTTGGGAGGCCAAGGCGGGCGGATCACGAGGTCAAGAGATAGAGACCATCCTGGCTAACACATGGTGAAACCTGTCTCTACTAAAAATACAAAACAAACAAACAAACAAAAACCCTAGGTAGTACCATTCAGGACATAGGCATGGGCAAAGACTTCATGTCTAAAACACCAAAAGCAATGGCAGCAAAAGCCAAAATTGACAAAATGGATCTAATTAAACCAAGCAGCTTCTGCACAAAGAAACTACCATCAGAGTGAACAGGCAACCTACAGAATGGGAGAAAATTTTGGCAATCTACCAATCTGACAAAGGGCCACATCCAGAACCTACAAAAGAACTCAAACAAACACAAGAAAAACAACAACCCCATCAAAAGTAAAGGAGGAATAGACATTTCTCAAAAAGAAGATATCTATACAGCCAATAGACACATAGAAAAATGTCGATCATCACTGGGCCATCAGAGAAATGCAAATCAAAATCATAATGAGATACCCATCTCGCCACCAGTTAGAATGGCGAATCATTAAAAGTCAGAAACAACAGGTGCTGAAGATGTGGAGAAATAGGAACACTTTGACACTGTTGGTGGGACAAAACTAGTTCAATCCATTATGGAAAAACAGTATACATCTCCGAAGAGACCATGAACTAGATGTACCATATGACCCAGCCATCCCATTACTGTATATATTCAAAGGATTATAAATCATGCTGCTATAAAGACAATACGCACACGTGATGTTTATTATGCACTATTCACAATAGCAAAGACTTGGAATCAACCCAAATGTCCATCAGTGACAGAGGATTACAAATGTGGCATACACCAAGTGGAATACTGCGCTTTACAAAAAGGGGATGAGTTTGTGGTCCTTTAGGCATGGATGCAGCTGAAACCATCATTCCAGCAACCATCACAAGAACAGAAAACCAAACACCGCATGTTCCCTAACAAATTAAGTAGGTGGAAACTGAAACAAATGAGATCACTTGGACTCGGGAAGGCACACAATCAGCCTACCGCGGGAGGATGTGGAGGGGAGGGATTACTGGGAGTTATAATCTGATGTAAAATGATGAGCTGACAGCGCTGACGAGTTGATGGGCAGCACACCAACATGGCACAAGCATACATATAACAAACCTGCATCGCTATGCACATGTATCCTAGAACTTAAAGTATATTAAATGATAATAAAAAAATAGCTAGGCGTAGAGGGCTACCAGTACCAGCTACTCCAGAGGTTGAAGCAGGAAAATGGTGTGAACCCAGGAGGTGGAGCTTCTGTAGTGATGGAGATTGTGCCACTGCACTCCAGCCTCAGCAACAGGAGTGAGATTCCACCCCAAAAAAAAAAAAAAAAAAAAAAAAAAGAGTGAGAGAGAGACTGGTCTCTATGTTGCCTAAGCCTGTGGCTTGCTAAATCCTCCTGCCCCAAAAAAGTGCTGGGATTTCAGCTACAGGCATGAGCCACTCTCAGGGCCCAGTGCTCTTTTTTGGAGGCAATGGCACACCAGCTCACTGCAACCTCCGCCTCCTGCCTGCTGACTCTCCTGTCTCAGCCTCCCAAGAAGGCTGGGATTACAGGCCCACAATTAATTTCAGCCATTTTTATTTCTTAATTTTGTTGACTTTGTCTTGAACTTCCTGACTCCAGATCCGGTTTGCCTCGGTTTCTCCTTCTGTTACCGTGCCTACTTCTGGATTGAGATGAACGACTTGTCCGGCGGTTTGCGAATCGGTTTGATCGAGCGAACGACGAATTTTCCCTCCTCCTCTGCAATTTCTAGGCTGGCTAGTGAGGACTGAGGGACAAAGAACTGGGAGAAACAGCTTTTCCTGAAAGCCTCAGTCCTGGGAATACAAGACAACCTCCACTGCCTCACTCCAGCTCAGAGACAGGAAATGAACAGGGCCAGACATCTTTAGAAGTCAGTTTAAACCCAGTGAAGCTGTTGTTCATGAACCGGTTCAATGCCTCACAGTCTAACACTAAGGAAGATCAATCACACACTTCTCTGCTCCTGGAGTCAGCCTGCATTGCAAATAAAGAAGCTGCTGCCACCACAGACACATTTAATGGATTTTCAGAGCAAGGTACAAACTCACTGGCTGGCTGCTTGCCTGTGAGTTCAGTGGAGAGGAATGGCTTTGAGTCAGATAGACTGTAGCTGAACTGCAACTCTTTCTATTTGTCCAACTGTGGGGCAACTGTGGTGTAGGTGATGAAGTCCTGGGCTGAGGGAGAACCTGTGTTCTGATCTCAGATCTGCCACAGGGCATCTGTGAAACCTTAAGCAAGCTGCTTGGTGCAAGTTTCTGACACCCAGTCCATAATCAGGGTAATTATCCCTATCCCATGAATGATAAGGGGTGAAATGAATTTAATGTGCTTAGCAGAAGGTCTAGTCCACAGTGAGCCCTCAGATAGACACTGACTTTCTATACTACTCAGCTGGCATTCAGTCCAAGCACTTGGTTTGGGAAGAGAGTTAGAGGAGAGAAGAATGGGAGTGATGGGCATTTGGACATCATCCGGAGAGACTGGGAGAACCAAACCTGGGCATTAGAAGAGAGTCAGCATGTTTCTACACATAGGCCTGGGTCCACATCACCTCCCTCATCAGCTCTGGCTCCCTGAGAATGCTGCTTAACTTCTTTGAATCTCAGTTTCCTCATCTGTATGATGGAGTAACTAAAGTACGTCTGGTAAAAGGCTGCCATGAAACTTACGTGAGATAAAGCAAGGGATCCTAGCAAACCTTCAATAGATGTTGCTCAGCATTCTGAGTCCCATCAGACAGTGGGGTCTCAGCCTCTTCCAAGAGATTGTCAGCTGACACTTCCAGGCAGCAGGCTTCTTCCTCTCTCTGGCTGGGCCCTCTGCCTGGCGTGTGGGGCCTGGGCCAGCCAGAGACTCAGGAGTGGCAAAGGCCCTGTCTAGCAAGCCAATTCTTGTCTTATCTGATAATGAGCAAGTGAGCCAGAGACCCAGTGGTGCTGTTGGACTTCGTTTTCATGATTCTGCTTACCCCACTTGAGGGCTGGGCCAGGGGTATGCATAAACAGCTTTCCTGGGGGGGCAGGGACCACCTGTCTGATAGTGGTAGCAGAGAGACCATTAGACAGCAGTCAGGATCCTGGGTTCCAGGCCCTGATCTGCCACATGTTCTTATGCAGTGAACATCCCCTGTAGGGTCTCAGAATTCTTATCTGTGTATCATTCTTAGAACTCCCAGGGTTCTACAAGAATCCCATGAAGAATCAGATGCGTAAACGCTTAAAAATAGAGAACTGCTGGTGGGCCAAGGTGGAGAGACTAGAAGGGGCCTATCCCCAGAATGACTGGATGCTCCATGTCCTGTAAGTTATCATCTGAATAGGACTGACCTTTCTGTCCAGCCTGGCATTGGGCTGGCATCCACAGTTTGCATTCAGAGTTTGCCAATGTCCTTTCTTCCTGCTCTTCTACAGACCTGTGGTATGCTCAAGGGCCACAACCACATGCCAGGCTTCAGGTTCCAGGCATTTGCTCAGGCACTTCCTTCCCCATGGAATGCCAGGCCCTGGCCCCACTCCACTTGCAGAGCTCCAGATTCCCCCAAGGGATGTGCTCTCTGTGTCCATGGCACTTTTACAGAACTTCCCTTGGGGCATTGGTGACATTCTGGTTTGTGTTCAGTTTATATCAATATTTCATCTCTTTCTAAAGATAACTGTGGAAAGGACCACTGCAGTCTGCAACCTCTCATTGGAATGTGTATTCAGGCACATGCATGGGTTAAAGACAGTAGCACAATGGAAATAACAGTGGATTTGAATCCTGACTCTTCACCAATTCATTTTATTCTATCTATTGGTGTGTACTTGGAGTGACCTTAAACAAATGTGGATCTCTCTGAGTCTCAGCTCCTTCACTTGTCAAGATGGAATCATGATATTTATGCCACAGGGTTGCTGCAAGATAGGCAATGACGTGCACACCCATCTGCCTCTACCATAGTTCTGTTTTGAGCCCTCCCTTGGGTCCCAGTTACAGCATTTAGTGATTCACGTTGACTCTGTCACGAACATTCCATTGCTGCTGACTTCCCTCCAGCTTGAAGGAGCATGCCATGCAGATCCAGCCACAGTGTGTTCCGGTGGGCACACTCCAGGCCTTTTGCCCCTGGTCAGGCGGGATGGATCATTGTGGCTCTTCATGGAGGTGCAGTGAGGACTTGTATCAAGGCCTGGATAGGGACGTGCATCTCTTTTCCTTGCTGAGTGTGATCTCACTGCCAACTGGTGTCTGGGGCCATGTTGGAACCCGTGTTTGGGCAGGCTCAGCCTGACTGAAGCCAACAGGGCTGGGGGCCTAGTTACTGTAGGACATCAGCACCCCCTGCCAATGGCCCAATTGAAGGCAGGAAATGTTGCTCAAAACTAGAGGAAAACGAGTTCAGTTTGTTTCTTTAGGAAACTGAGTTAATATATCCTGAGTGTCTTTCTGGCATTTTAACCTTTCAGTGTTGCCTTTAGGAATTTAGAAAGCAAATGATCTTTAAAATGATGTGAGAGGGTATATGAATGTGTGTGTGTGTGCACGCGCGCGTGCACGTACGTGTGTGTGTTCATTGGTTTATTGATGTTGGACCTAGTTACCAAGTCACCAACATCAGTTTGGTGTTGCAAAATTGAGATACTTTTAAGTTACAGTCCAAGGACACCTTCCTGAGAAGGTGGTTGAGAACCTCTGGAGTATGCAGGAAGAGCCAAGTCATGGAGCTAGAAGTACTGGCTTCATCCCTCACCAACTCTGTCACTTAACTTCTTTGAGTCTTTGGGTTCTCATCTGGAAAATGTGGGGTAGCGATAAAAGCTTTTCTTCCTGTCTTTGTTGCAAGAACTAAATAAAGCATAGTACTGTTTGGACATGTTTCATAAACTCCAATATGCTGGGAGAATATTGACATGTTATATTGTCAATATAAATATAAATAAATATTTATATAAAGATATAAAAATATAAATGGGATCTCGTGTGTCTAAAGTCTCTGGTGAGGCTTCAGTGAGTGCCTCCAGGACAGAACATCAGGTCATGGTTGGAGGATGTGCCCAGGTGATTGTTTGGCATCCAGTGGCTTACCCTGACCATTTCTCATAGAGCATACTCCTGAGAGCATGACCACAGACCACCCTCACCAGAACTACCTAAGGAGCTCATGAAAATGCAGACTTCCAGACCTTTTTATTTAGAAACCCCAGGGGGTGTGACCCAGGAATCAAACTCTTTAACCAGCACCCCAGCCTTACCAGGTGACTCTGATACACATGAAAGTGTGAGAATCACAGATCCAATAGTGACCCCAAAATGTTGGTTGATTTACTCCATAGACAATACTTGGGCACTATCTTAGTCTGTTTTGTGCTGATAAAACAGAATACCTGAGACTTGAGACTTGGTACTTTATAATGAATAGAAATGTATTGTTCATGGTTCTGGAGGCTGGGAAGTCCAAAATTGAGGGACTGGCATATGGTGAGGGCCTTCTTGCTACATCATCCCCTGGCAGAAAGTGGAAGAGCAGAGGGAGGGAGAGACACAGGGAGAGAGAGAGAGAGAAACGGTAGGGGGGCAAACTCATCCTTTAATAAGGAACCCATTCTCATGATAAAGGCACTAATCCACTTATGAAGGCAGTGCCTCCATGACTCAAACACCTCCCATTGGGCCTCACTTCCCAATACTGTTGCATTCGGGTTAAGTTTCCAACACATGAACTTTGAGGGACACATTCAAACTATAGCACAAATAGCTCCTATCTCCTGCCAGGAGCTATTTGTAGGGGACACTTCTTTGGCAGCAGGAGAGACACACAGATGAACAGCGTCCTCTGCTGTCATATACCAGATATTTAATGAAGACATGTAGTCAACACTGAAATCTGTAGGCCACATGAGGGGGCCAAGGATGAGGATCTTGCTAGCATTCTGCTCTGTTTCCTTCTCTGGGAAGCAAAGCTAAACATACACATTACCTTATGTAGTTATCACCACAGCTTTGAAAGGTAAATAAGAAAACCTAGCCTCAAGGATGTTGAGTAACTTGCCCAGGGTCCTATGAAGTCAGTGTGTTGTTAAATGTTTAACCACAGGCTGTGGTGTGAGAAGCCCTGATTGTGGAGTTTGCTGATTTCTATAGTGCAAAAACTCTCATTGTGGTGGATTTTAAGGTACCAACATGCTGTCACTGAAGCAGAGATGGAGAGAGATGCCCATAACGGGCCCTTGTGAGCTGGTGTGAGCTGGCTCCAGAACTCCACTGTCTGCAGCTGTCAGTCACTCAAATAACTGTCAATGAGTGTCATCTGTGGACACACAGAGAAGAGAGGGCATCTTGTTTCTGCCCTCCTGACACCTCATTTCATGAGCATTCAATAAAGTTTGGATGTTTGTCCCCTCCAAATCTCATATTGAAACATAATCCCCAATGTTGGAGGTGGGCCCTGGTGGGAGGCAAAGGCGATTGGGTCATGGGGGCAGATCCCTCATGAATGGGTTGGCACCATCCTGAATGACTTCTCAGGCCATGAGGGATCTGATGGTTTAAAAGCCTGGGATCTCCCCCTTCTCTTTCTTGCTTTCACTCTTGCCATGTGACATGCCTGCTCCCACTTTGCCTTTAGCCATGATTAGAAGCTTCCTGAGGTCCTCATCAGAAGCTGAGCAGATGTTGGAGCCATGATTGCACACCATGCAGAATCATGAGCCAGTTCAACCTCTTTTCTTCATCAACTACCCAATCTCAGGTATTCCTTTACAGCAAAGCAAAATGGCACAATATGGCGTCTACAATGTGCTTGGTACTATGTGAGGGAGATACTTAAGTATAATGAGGTCCCTACCTTCAGGGGGTAGAGTCAACCACATCCTTGCTTGGCTTACTTTATCTAGTGGCTTGAGGCCCAGGAATGTCCAGTCACCACTGGCCACACTGGGAGGCTCCAGGATAGGGCTGTCTGTGTCCAGGACAGGGACCTGAGGTTGCTGACATGGTGCAGGGGGTCACTGCAGGGCAGTGTCTCACAGAGTTGAAGGGGGCTGCAGGGGCTCTGAGAGCTGCCCCTGTCTGTCCATCTCCACCCCTTCCCCACAGAGTCTTGGTTGAGAACAGAAGGGCCACAGTCCCTGCACATTTTCCTGAGGATAGGCAGGGGTACCCTGTGTCCAGGGTCTCTGTGGCCTGGACCAGGCCTGCCAGCTGGCACCCTCCCCATTTTCTGAAGAGTTCTGGCACGTTATGTCAGGCAGGTCCCTCATAAACTAGAATGTGCTGCCTCACCAGTCTCAGGGCAGATGGGTGTGTGGCTTCAGGGCTGCAGAAGGCAGCTGCTGGAACTTGGAGCAGGACAGCAGAGTATCCACCACACCAGGGCTGCTATCTAGGCTGGTTGTGGACAGTCTGGCATGCCCAGGTGGGAGCAGTCAGGGTCAGATAAAGGTCTCTCCCGGCTGGAGAGATGCCCAAGGGATGTTACAGAGAGCCTCGGGGTCCCTGCAGCAGGCTCAGGATACAGTGGAAGCTCTGGCTGTAGGGCGAGGGGAAGAAGGTACTGTGAATCGAGTAACCCCAGTCGTGTAGCAGCTGTTCTTGGGACAGGCAGGCTGGGACACTCATGTCAAGGTCTGCCAGGATGGCATGCAGGCGGGGACAGGTGGCACTGGGGCGTGAAGGTGTCCAGGCATCCCTTCCTTTTCTCAGAGAGATTTCCTTGACTCAGCCTGTCTTTGACACACACGGGGGGATGGAGGATGATGGGGGAAGGGAGCGACAGTGAGCCAATCACCCTGCACCAGAGCCTTCAGGGCTGGTTCCCTCCGAGCCTGTAAGTGTGAGTGTGTGTGCGCGAGTGTGTCTGTGTGTGCACCAGTGGGGATTTCTGTGATAGAAGCAGCCAGATTCCAGAGACAGAGAGAAGAGGAGGGGGAAGAACGAGAGGGGGGAGAAAATTGGGGGTGGGAGAGACAGACGGAGAGAACAGCGCGGGGGGCGGGAAGAGGGAGAGAGGTGGAGGGGAGAGCAGAGAGAGAGCGCGAGTGAGAGAGCAGAGAGGGAGGAAGAGAGAAAGCAAGAGAGCGGGAGGGTGCGCGGAGCGGAAAGGAGACAGAGCTCGCGGGGATGGGGTGAGAGCGGGAGGAAGCAGAGGCAGAGGCGGAGCGGGGGCGCAGGTGCCTGCAACCCAGGATCCCGGGGCACTAAAGGCTTCGGGTTCGGCCGCGCGCTCAGTCGCTGGCCCAGAGGTGCAGCGAGTGGGGCCGGGGTTCACTGCTGCGCGCCAGGTGCCTGCCCAGGAGGCGGCGCGGGGCTCCGGGGTGGCTGCGCGCCCAGACGCCTGCTCGGGAGGCTGCCCGAGGCTCCAGGGTGGCCGCTCGCCCTCCGGGGAGCCATGGCGGCTGGGGCCGGGGGTCGCCGGGCGGCGGCGGCGCCGAGGGGCTGAGCCGGCCGCGGGCTGCGCTATGGCGGCGCCGGGTTGCGGGCCCTGAGCGCCGGCGGGGGGCGCGCACCATGAACTCGTGGGACGCGGGCCTGGTGGGGCTGCTGGTGGGCACGATGGGCGTCTCGCTGCTGTCCAACGCGCTGGTGCTGCTCTGCCTGCTGCACAGCGCGGACATCCGCCGCCAGGCGCCGGCGCTCTTCACCCTGAACCTCACGTGCGGGAACCTGCTGTGCACCGTGGTCAACATGCCGCTCACGCTGGCCGGCGTCGTGGCGCAGCGGCAGCCAGCAGGCGACCGCCTGTGCCGCCTGGCTGCCTTCCTCGACACCTTCCTGGCGGCCAACTCCATGCTCAGCATGGCCGCACTCAGCATCGACCGCTGGGTGGCCGTGGTCTTCCCGCTGAGCTACCGGGCCAAGATGCGCCTCCGCGACGCGGCGCTCATGGTGGCCTACACGTGGCTGCACGCGCTCACCTTCCCAGCCACTGCGCTCGCCCTGTCCTGGCTCGGCTTCCACCAGCTGTACGCCTCGTGCACGCTGTGCAGCCGGCGGCCGGACGAGCGCCTGCGCTTCGCCGTCTTCACTGGCGCCTTCCACGCTCTCAGCTTCCTGCTCTCCTTCGTCGTGCTCTGCTGCACGTACCTCAAGGTGCTCAAGGTGGCCCGCTTCCATTGCAAGCGCATCGACGTGATCACCATGCAGACGCTCGTGCTGCTCGTGGACCTGCACCCCAGGTGAGCCGTGCCCCGCTAGGGCTCTGGGAACAGCCGCGCGGTATCTTTGTGGGAGTGGGAGGTCCCTAGCCCCAAGGGCTCTTTTCCACTCAGCCTCTGTTTCTTCTGAGAACACGAGGGTGGGGAGAGCGGCCCAGCTGTGGGGCTTAAGGAGGTGCTTAGGGTATCAGCAAACCAGGGCCACAAAAAACGTGGGTGAGCCCATCTATACATCGTTTTTCGAAGCATCAGGGTAAGAATCACAGACAGTCAGAACTCTGTTGGGTTTCTTCATGCTCATTTTCTGTGTTTGTAGCTTTCACTTTAAATGGCACATGGGAAGTCCGTGGTCTTTGTTCCCGTTAAAGACCTTCAAAGTGTTTGATTCTGGTCCTGAGAGGGCAGCCTCCAGGCTTAGGGAGCTCCTTAAGAGCTCTTCAGACCCAAGTGTGTCGCTTCTCTGAGTCTTTCCCTTCTCGGGTGTGTGGCGCCGCCTCTGTCTCCCGACTCTGTGTGTGTGTGTGTGTGTGTGTGTGTGTGTGTGTGTGTGTGTGAATTCTGATGGACTCGAGCTGCATCCTTCCCTGTGGTGGGCCCTGAGGGGTGGGGCGGGGGCTCTTTCTGCCCTCCCCGGAGAGCACTGTCCAGTGTCTGCCGGACTTGGTGCCTAGAGGCTCCTGCAGAAGGAGTGTTACCCCAAGGCTCCTGGGGCTGAATCTGCCCCCACCTCTGTCCTCACATTGGCTGCTGCTCTCAGGAGGGCAGATGGAGCTGGGCAAGCATGGGTACCCTCTGGCAACCCCTGCCATCCGCAGGAGTCTGTCAGAGAGAGAAGGAGGGAACTCTTAGCTGCGCTGTCCTGAGCTCACCTCGGCTTTCCCCAGGAGAATAGGAAATCGAGGAGGGAAACAGCTGGCAGCGTCTAGACTCTGCTATGTTACATCCTGTTGTCCCAGGGGAAGGCAGGCTCCCCCTCTGTGTCTTGGGACCCTAGATAAGGGGGTGCTGGGGTCCAGATGGTATGGCAGGTGAGGCAGGCAGAGAGCTCCGACAGGGCCAGCAAGGGCCCTCCATATGAGAGAACCTGGGAACCCAGGGGAACCTCGGGGCAGAGGAAGCTGTATCCTCTGTTGGATATGTTCCACACCAAGATTAAAGGGGACAGACTGGAGGTATCAGGCTGAGCATTCTGAGTATTTCCTGCATGAGAGCAGTAACAAGCAGTCCTTGACCTTCACGGTGCTGGCACATTGAAGGGCAAGTGTGCACGTGTTCATTGTCCCCTTGAGCACTGCCATTCCTGATTGCACACTGGACCAATCGTCCAGCCACAGAATCCCCACAGATTCAGGAACAGAATGTACATGTGAGTGACTGAGTGCTCATAGATACCAGGACATGTAAATGTGGGAGCTCCACACACAATCTCATGTGTTCACACATAAACTGTATATGTACCAGACAGCTGGCCTTGTGTACACAGGTTTACAAGAGTGGCATGCGTGCATTCTGCCACAAAGACATACACTGGCTCTCACAGCACATGTCTCTGCATGGTTCAGTGTCCTTCAAGGAAATATTTGCAGCCACCATTGCAGAGCTATTGCCCTTTCCATGACTCGGGGCTGAGGGGGTCTTCCTTAGAGGGTGCATCCTTAGCACTTGGTCTGGGACTGCTCTTAGAAGATGTAGGGCAATGTCATTTAACTCCCGAGACTGAAGACTCCTAGAGCGGGCCCTCTCACCATGAGTCTAACAGCGGAGGAGGGTTAGGCTGGGAGTGGAACCAGTTCTTATTTAGAGCAGTACAAACTGCATTCCTACTCTTCCTCCAACTTCTAGAAGAGGAGGGGCCGTGGTTCCTGTTCAGCCTATTTGGGATGTAGGGCCAGCTCCACTCCTGCAAATCCCCCTGGCTGATGCCAGGCCAGACACTGCAGAGAGAGTCCTGGGGTCTCAGGAGTGGAGGCAGCTACTCTGCTCCCCTTTGATCTCCCCTCCACTCCTCTGGGAGGACCCTGATCTCTTCTTAGCCCCAGGCCGCTTTGAGGAGCCCCTGCTCCCAGCGCCCCGGGACCCTCCAAGCCCAGTCTTGTTGGAGAGAGGAAAGACTTCTGGAGCCGGGGTTGCCATTGGCCAGTGCCAACAGGCCCCCCGGTCTAATGCTCCCTGCGGTCATGGAATAGTGGCAGACCTGATAGCACTGCCCCTTCAGTGAAGACAACTTGTCCTTCTCTGAGGGGCTGATCTCCACCAAGCCTGTGGAAGGGACAACACAGGAGGGGATGGTCAGTCCGCAAGAGACCCTGACAGCCAGTCCACCAGCTTCTATCTTGGCAGCACTAAACTCTTCCTCCCTACAAATGAGCAAGTACAGAGCCAGCTCAGGGGCTGCCCCGGGCACCACCAGTCTCAGGCAGTAAGCCTCCTGGGGCCATTCCGTGCTGAGCGCCTATAGGACCTGGGAGTGCTGGTCTTGGGCAGCGGGAGCCGGCTTCTCCCTCTGGACAGCCAGGGCAGAAGCTGGAGTCTTTAATTCACTGGAAGTTTTGTCAGCCTCCACACTGATAGCCTCCTGGGACTTAATTACAAAGGATCTGTTTTGAGGACCCAGGGTGGCGTTTGTCTTTGTCAGGAAGCTCCCTGGTGGTGTCCGCTCTACCTGCAGGATGTTTGGTATGATAAGGAGCAGTCCTCACCCCTTTGCTTCAACCACCTCCAAAATACCCAGGACCCTCTCTTCTTAATTCAGTCTGGGACCCTGGCCCTGGGAAGCATTCCCTACTCCTGCCTTTCTGTGTTGATTTCTTCAGTTACATTTCTGAAGAAGTTTGGAGTTTCTAATGTTTGTTAGACACCTGGTGATGAGCAGCATTCACTTCTCCCAAACCACAGCTGGGGACTAGTTAGAGGCAGCCCCGACATGGCAGAGCAGGTGGGCCCCAGGGCGTGGTTGCAGGGACCTTGCTTTTCCCTGACTCACTGGCTTGGCTTAGTGATTTAACAGAAACAGAATGTTGATGATGAGGTCTCAAAAGGGAAGCAGTGCCAAACCTAACTGGAGCTTCCTGTGAGGCTCCCCCAGGCTCTGCTGGGTCCCCCAGCATGTCCTCCGTGTCCTGTGAGCAAAGTCTGCAGATGTTGGCTGAGTAGCTGACTCTAGAGGGTGTCAGAATTGTGGCTCAGCAGACAGAAACTACACTGTGCCCTAGACTTTATAGATGAGAAAATGAGAGACCCAATTTTCAAGGAGAAGAGAAGCACTCTCCTAATTCAACAAATCTAGAAAGTGTCTCAAGCTAAGACTCACAATCAGGTCTGCCCCTAAGAGTTATGGATGGAGCAAATAGTGCAAATGGAGGCTTACCAGCTGTGCATATAGACTTAGACGTTCTACATTAAGCTTACAAACTGTTACATGAAACGTGTTCTGCCCTCCTGCCTTGGTGAATATACCTTTATAATGACCGGCAAGGCTGGGTTCACATTTAGAATTCTCAGGCTCCTTGGGGATCAGCCTCATATGTGCTGGGAGAGCCGAGCTGGCCCACCTGTCTTGCCTACCACCCCAGCTCTACCCAGTACCACGAGGGGCCTCCCTTGCACAGGTGCACATTGCAGGTTGCACACCCACATTCCATGCATGTGTGTTGCTCACAAATACCACCTCTCAGGCATCTAGCTGGGCACACAGGTGGCACAGTCTACCCTCAGGAGGATGGGACCAGGGGAGATGCCCACACACATCTTGAAGGCAGGATGAGGGCATTTGGGCAAATAATTCCATATCTTAGGCATTTAGAGCTTGGTTTGAAATAGAAGGTGGGGGCTGTGGGTAGGCACATCCACTTACCCCTATGAACTCGTTATCATATGGGGAGGGATGTGGGACTCTTAATGTGCAGGGCCCAGGGCAGGGGTCCTTCTTGCTGGATTTGAGGGCCAGACTGCTTATGCCGGTGTCCTGACCCCAAACTCAGGGCTCTTGCCCTCCGTTAGTCAGCTTGTTCCCTTGCCTTAAAAGCCAGAAAAACCAATCTGAGTCACTCCCCAAATACTCAGAGCGTGGGCTCTAGCTGGACTCCAGTGGTCTAGCGATCTTTCAGGACCCAGGCCTCTTGTGGAGAGCAGGGAGGTGTCTGTGGATGGAAGGTTTTAGCTGAGATCACCTCGTTGATTGACTTTTCAGATATTCCCGAAAGGTGCCATCCCCTCTGCCCTAGGACTGGAGCCACTGGGGAACATCTCTTCAACCCCACATGTCACAATGCTGGAGGGCCTGTCTCCTTTGGTCTCAAGGAAACTGTTGTGTCACAGCCTCGGGACCTCCCCTCTCCCCCACTCAGCCACACCGACACACATGCTCGCACTCTGGCTGAATGTACCTGACTGGGTTGCCTTGGGAGAGCTTTGAGTCTCACACCCTCTGCACCACAGATCCTGCCTGCAGGTCTGAGGACCCCAGGTATCACCACCAGGCCCTGGGATGTTTGAGAATGCCCACCTCTCAGTGATTCTATGGCAGGCAGTGGGGTCTCAGGGAGTCAACCCAGAACCACTCAGGAGACCTGGGAGGAGGCCTGCCTCTGTCCTGAACTTGCTGTGTAAACTTGGGCGTGTTGTAAACTTCCCAGTCCTCAGTGTTCTCATCTGAAGATAAATAAAATAACAGCTCACAGGGCTGCAAGATTTCAAGGAGCTCAGTTTTGCAAAGCTATGGAGGGGGAAAAAATGACAGCAAGCGCAAAGTGATGTTGTTTTGGGAGCGGATGAGCTGTTCTCATACTGTGCTTAAATAATAATCATAATAAGAAGCAAGAGGGCCGTGATGTTTCCCTCAGAGCCTGGGGGCTGCTGTGCCTTGCTCACCTCTTGCCACCTCCCTGTTCTCACCTGGAAAGCAGGAGAGCCCCAAACAGAGGAGATGGATTTATCATTTTCTTTCAAAAGATTTCAGGAAAGGAGTGATGTGGCTCCCGACTAGGAGCACCGGACTAGGAGTCAGTGACTGGCTGCTAGACCCACATGAACTGCACTCCCTGAGTGGAAAAATCACTCTCTCTTTTGAGCCTCAGTTTCCCCATCTGTGATCTGGGGTGCGTGGATGAGCTGACCTTTCATACTATACATGACTGTGGGATCTAGCTGGTCTGTCCCAGAGCAGAGGCATGACCAGGCCCATGTGGATGTCAGCCCCAGGCACAGTACCCACTGTGTAGACACCCTTTGTGCTCCACAGCAGGCCCGGTGTCATTAAGGTTAGGAAACCATGTCCACCAGGTCCCTGGAGGCCCAGAGAGGGTCACAGAGCCAGCACGAGCATCAGATCTCCGCCTCAGACCTCCTGACTCGATTCATTCTTACTACACCTTTGACACAGTTTCTGGTTACAGCTGTTTCTGTCGAATGCATGGGGCAGGAAGAGAACTTCTGCAGTGGGGGAGCTCTGTGGTTTTGGAGGTGGTACACATGGCCCCAGAGTCAGGAGGTCTGGGTTCAGGTCCTGCCATCACCTAGAGTGACCAACCATCCTGGTTTGCCTGAGGTAGAGGAGGGATTCTCAGATCTAGGCCTTTCCCTTTTAAAACTTGGATAGTCTCCTGCAAACTGTTCAGGAACAGTACCAGATCAACTGGAACAATTGGTCACCCTACAGCCACCATTTTCCAACTGTGTGATCTTGGGCCAGTTACTTAACTCTTCTATGGTTTATATCTTCCCATCTGAAAAATGGGGACCGTGATGATATCAATCCCTCACTCACATACATGTTGTGAGTTTTAAATAAATGAATAATCTCCCATCACAGTTTCTAGTATGGCACACATATTATAGACTCAAGAAATGTGGGTTAATTAATATTAATTTCTAGAAATTAATTAGTAATATTAGTCATGAGTAATACATTTTCAGCCAGGACAAAATCTGTTTGTACCAAGCCCGACTCCGGTTCCTAACTCTTTAAATTCCTGGAAATGCAGAAGTCAGGGGGAAAAAGTCTTTGAAGAATTTTAGGAGGCTTCAGTCTAAACTAATATGAAATTGTCCATCTGTGATAGGAAATATAGTTAAGAGTAGTTTTGATTAAGTATCAAAATCACGAGTCTCCTGGCAGGCAGGGAAGGCTGCCCTGGCATTAGCGATGTACATGAACCTGGCTCATGAATATTCTCTCCACTGCTTGCATTTTTTGAAAAGACTGGCCTATTTTTGGAGCCAGACCACTGCAACTCAGGCCTGGCACTGCTAAGTTATCTTCACTTCCTGGGCAACTGTGTCCACAGTCTTCTTTCCTGTTCATTTTTGATCCTCTGGAAAGGTCCCACAGCAGAGTGGAGCAGAAACAGGGTTACAGTTAGAGGCATAGGTGGCTCTTAATTCCATCTTTGAAGCTATGTCCCTGATTCCTTGGGGACTTGGGAGTGTCTTAGATTCTTCAAGCTTGGTGCCTGGAGGAACCAAATGACTCCTCCTTCAATGACCCCATCATGTGGTGTCTGTAGCTCCAGGCAGAGGTGAGGCTGTGGATGGAAGAAGTAGGGTTGAAGACGTGGAGGAAAGGAAGCCTCATGCCACAAACTGTATGACTGGAGTCCAGGCTGCCCCAGGTGAAAAAGATTTGAGTCACGCACATGGGTTCAAATCCTGCCTCCATGTAAGCAAATCATTTGGCCTCACAGAGCTCATGCTTTCTCCTCCTCCTCCTCCTTCTTCTTCTTCCTTCTTTCTTGTTCTTCTTCTTCTTCTTCCTCCTCCTCCTCCTCCTTCTCCTCCTCTTCTTCTTCCTCCTCCTCCTCCTCCTTCTTCTTCTTCTTCTCCTCCTCCTCCTCCTCTTCTTCTTCTTCTTCCTCCTCCTCCTCCTTCCTCTTCCTCCTCCTCCTCCTTCTTCTTCTTCCTCCTTCATACCTCCTTCTTCTTCTTTTTCTTCTTCTTCTTCTTCTTCTTCTTCTTCTTCTTCTTCTTCTTCTTCTTCTTCTTCTTCTTCTTCTTCTTCTTCTTCTTCCTCTTCCTCTTCTTCCTCTTCTTCCTCTTCTTCTTCCCTCCTCTTCCTCCCCCTCCTCCTCCTCCTCCTCCTTTTTCTTTATTTATTTGCCTTCTTCTTCTTCATATTTATTTCTTCAGCTAGCCTTCTTCTTCTTCTTCTTCTTCTTTCACTTCTTCCGACCAGGCTTTGGCTTGTTGCCCCAGGTGAAGTGCAATGACACAGTCTCAGCTCACTGCAACTTCTGCCTCCTGGGTTCAAGTAATTCCCCTGTCTCAGCCTCCCAAGTAGCTGGGAGTTGGGAGCCCACCACCGCAGCCCTGCTAATTTTGTATTTTTTGGTAGAGACAAGGTTTCACCGTGTTGGCCAGGCTGGTCTCGAACTCCTGACCTCAGGTGATCCACCTGCCTCGGCCTCCCAAAGTGCTGGAATTACAGGTGTGAGCCACTGCGCCTAGCCAAGCTCACGGTTTTCACTGTAAACCAGGGCAGGTAAAAAGTTGCCTTGCAGATAAAACACATCTGCCAGGATTGATTGTGGTAAAGACAATAATTCGAGATACTACTTAGAGAGTGGGGCACTCTGGAGCCAGCCCATAGCAGATGGTCAGTGAATTATATCAGCAATAATAAGAGGTAATGTTTAACGTTTCTTTGTACTGACTTGGGCACTGTGCCGGTGGCTTTGTGTGCTTTCCACATGGAATGCATTCCATGCATCTCTGTGCTTTATGCATTTAATTCTCAAAACAGCCTCTTGTAGCATCTTATTACATTATGTGTAATACACTAAAATATATGATGCATATTATTATTTTATACACGAGGACCTTGAGGTTTAGCAATGTCATACTGCTTGCCCAAAATATCTACAGCCAAGAATTGACCCTGGGTCTTTCCGACTCCATAGTCAAGTTCTCACACTAGAGACTGCTGCCTGTGTTAGTAACTAGTGCCTCAGCCTGACCTAGCAAGGGTGCCCTGTAGTTCACCTTCTCTCCTCTCTCACCTGCAGTGTGCGGGAACGCTGTCTGGAGGAGCAGAAGCGGAGGCGACAGCGAGCCACCAAGAAGATCAGCACCTTCATAGGGACCTTCCTTGTGTGCTTCGCACCCTATGTGATCACCAGGTAAGCCTGATTGGCAGGTGTGTGGTGGGACTTTGAAGAGCAAGGCAGGGCCCAGTGGCCGTTAGCAGTGGCAGCCTCTCTTGGTCACATGTTCTTCTGCAGGGTGTGTTGTGAGGTACAAGAGTGAACTTGCCAGATTTAGTGAACAGGAGGCTGCACGCTTTTCCTCTCCACCCTCGAATTCTTTTGGATTCAACTCAGAACCCAAAGGGTGTGAAAGACTCTCTCCCACTCGATTTCTAAATCACATAATTAAACCCTTTATCCCAGGCTTCCAACCCCCAGGAGGCCCTAAAGAGGAGAAGGTGAGAGAAGACAGAGGGAAGCATCATCTTCCCCAAACCCCAGCTCCCCACATCCTGATTCACTGCCACTGAATGCAAGACAGCCCAACCCCCAGGCATCCCCAGCCCGAACACCCAGGTCAACAGCAAGGTCACCTGCCACCTGCACAAGGAGCAGGTAGCATGCTCTGTGTCCAGCCAGGTGGGCATACCTGTCCTATGGCTCAGGGGCTCTTCCACTGTTAGGCCAGGTGCTGTGAGGCTTTTCGTGTACTCTCCCAGACCTCCAGATCCTCCAGCCAGCCAAGGTTGCAATACACTAGCCTTGGGCTGTGTGTCTCTCAAGCCAGCTTGCTCTAGCTGCAGCACTCCCCACATGTGTTAGCCAGAAAGAAGGAAAATATGTATTACCCAATCAGCTTTGTGCACTGGAGGGAAAATAAAAACTCCACAACTTTGCATCTAAAGAGGGTTAACTAGATGAGAAGTTGACAATAGAAAAGGAACTTTGATGGTTATTAGAAGGTGGATATGGAAGCTTTCATTGAATCTGGGAAGCAGAATCTGTGCAGGGTGTGTGTGTGTGTGTGTGTGTGTGTGTGTGAGAGAGAGAGAGAGAGAGAGAGAGAGAGAGAGAGAGAGAGAGAGACCCAGGAAAAGAACAGATCCCAGCTGCCAGCAGCCCCCAGCATCCTCAGTTGCAGGAACCACACGGGGTCCCCCATGCCTCACCATCATTCAGCATCTTGCACGCCCCAGTGAAGAGGGGGCCCTGTGGACAGTTCGCCCCTGTTTCCTCCCATTTGTCCTTACACTGAGCTAAAGCATGATTTGCTGTGGCCTCTACTGCTGCTCCCAGTTCTTCTTTCTGCCATCGAGGAGGCTGTCCTCTACTCCCAGGAACCTCTGTGGATTGCAGACACTGGGCCTGACTTCCTGGAGACCAGCTCCCCTCTTCTTTTCCCCAGATAGACAACTCTGTGGTGCCTTCCCCTGTCTCCTGTGGCATGCTGCTTTCTCTAGGGGAGATCTAGTTAGCCTGTGTCTTGCTTTGAACGTGGGGCCAAGACCTGTCTGCAGGTCTCTGGATGGGTCTGACCGGAGCAGAACTATTGGTTCTTCTTTCTAGAACTGTTCACTAGACCTCAGCACCACTGACATTCTATGCCAGATACTTCTTTGATGCCAGGGCTGTCCTGGGCATCATGGGGTGTTCAGCAGCATCCCTGACCTCTACCCACTGGATGCCAGTAGCACCTCCTAGTGAGGCAGGGGTACCTTCCCAGGTCCCTCTAAATTTTGATAACTAAAAATGTCTTCAGACATCACCAAATGCTCCCTGGAGACCAGAATCACCCCTGGTTGAGAACCACTAGTCTAGACCCACCACATCCAGCCAGGAAGCCAGAGCTTACATCATTCAGGGATTTCCACAAGACACAAAGCCTAGGCATGGCAACAGAGGAGAAAGGATTTCTGTTGCTCCCCAAGGGAGGCATAGGAGAGGACTTAGCAGCATGACTCTGGAGTGTGCCTCCCCAGAGCCCAAACCCCAGCTCCCCCACATCCTGCTGTGTGACTTTAGGCCAGTGATGTGGCCTCTTTGGGCCTCCAGAAGAGAGTGCAGTGTTGTGAGGATCTAAGGACAGGGACCATGGACATGCAGCACATGCCTGCTGAGGATATCTGTGGTCTTCACTGTCCTTCCTTCTGGCACTTACAGCACCATCCACAGTGCCCCTGCCCCGGACTGGCTGCTGCAGCAAGAGGGGATCTGATCCAGTGAGGGAAGGTGCATCAGACAGGGAGGGCACACAGAGCCCCTCCTCTTAGGTTGCAGAGGACGGGCAGCCGTGGGTTACTGAGGTGAATGGGAACCCTCAGAGGATAGGTGACACGGCTCCGACTTCAAACTATTGGACTTTTCTCCGGCTTAATTTCATTTCCCAACAACATTTTCCATTTAAAAAAAAAAATTACAGCCGGGTTCTCTCTCACAGTGCCCAGGAAGTAATGTTTCAGTAAAATGGATGATAGATTACAACTCAATATGCTCCCTCCAAATGGATTTGATGCATCTCGGGTTTTAAAAACATTCACAGAACAGTTCATCCTCCATGGGGATGAGCAGCAACTTACCTGGGAGAGAAGCAATGCCCAGGAAACCTCATGTGTACAAAATATGTCTCTGGCAAAACCCCGCCGGGCCCCACTGCCACCACCCTGGCTGCTCTTGCCTTGGCTTTCTCTTGTGTGTGGAGGAGCCATCCTAAGAACACCCCCTAAAATGAGCACACACACCCACATTCCAGTTCCGTGCGTCTCTAGAGCACCTTTTTTGCGGAGCATACAAGAATCCCTGCAGCGGAGGCATGGGTTGGTGTGACCCCAGGAGTTCCCCTCTCTTGGGGACATTGACCTTGTAGTCCTCTAACCCAGATGGAGCACCGTGTCATGCGAAAGGCCCAAGCTCCACAGGTTCTGGGGCAGAAATGAGCTCTCACGGCTGGGGCTTCACGGACAAGCCTTGTGAAGTGGGCCTGGCTGTTCAGGGCGACTGTCCAGGGAGAAGGGACAGCACGAGCCAGGTCTAGAGCTGTGCTGTCCAGCACGGGGGCCACCAGCAACAGGTGGCTACAGGGCACTTGAAACATGGCCTGTCCAAATAGATATGCTATAGGTTTAAAAACACATGAGCTCTGAGACTTAGCATGACACACTCTATACATGAAATTAATACATTTTTGGCCAGGTTCAACAGCTGACATCTGTCATCCCAGGGCTTTGGGAGGCCAAGGTGGGAGGATTACTTGAGGCCAGGAGTTTGAAACCAGTTGGGGCAACATAGTGAGACCTCTTTCTCTGCAAAAACATTTAAAATAACAACTCGTAATTTTATATAGAATTCATAGTGAAATGATAAAGTTAAATAAAACATGTAATTAAAATTAATTGCACCTGTTTCTATTCACTAGCAGAACATTTCAGGTGACACCCATGCCTGCCTTCTCTCTCTGTTGGCCCTTGCTGGCCTGTGGTCAGGGACGTCTGGGGTGTGAGGTGTGCCGGTGCCTGCTCTCCAACCCCCTCCTCCTAGACCTTGAGCTGCTCATATGATCCTTCAGTGGCCAGGACCTCCATGTCATCCACTCTAAGAGGATGCACAGAACTTCCTCCTCCACCTTTCTCTCCCATCAGGGCCCTGCTCAAAGTCAGGGTTTATCTGGGAATGTTTCCTGAGCAGTCAAATCAGTGTCTTTCTCCTTGGGGTCAGGAGGACTGAAGGGAGGAGACATCAGACCCTGAAACAAGGCAGCAGGGAGAGGAGTGCAAGGCAAATAGAGCCTCCTGGTGGGTCCTCCTGCAATCACACCCCTCTTGGAGCCGCCTGACCTTGCCAATCCCTCTACCCCTACATGGCTTCCACAATGTCCAACCAGATGCTTAGTCTTTAGGGTGACCGGAAGTCCCCCCCAGGCACATCAGATGGGCTTCTGTGAATTTATATTCACTGCACCAGGGGCCATCTGAACCCCAGCTGTGCATGGGCGCGGCCAGGACCCCATCAGAGCTCTACTTCCCCTGCCAGGATATGGACTGCCAGGCTGGGCAGGGTGCAGAGGGGACAGGATTAATCTCACAGCCACCTCTAGGGAGCCTGATGCAAACTTTTCCATCTTCCTTTGAGTCAGGGTTGAGAAACACATTGCTTGTGAGGAGAAGCCAATCAATGGTAAGGAATAAGCAAGATCATCCTGCAAAGCATTCAGCACAGTGTGAACTTATCATCCATGCTGGAATCTGGATCACTGACATTTCCAGTCACAATTTTTTATTTTTCTGCTGTTCTTTTCAAGACGATTTCCAAGTATAGAGATGACCAGCCTCAGAAGAAGCTGAAGACACACCTCTGAAATGTAGTTGAGGATTTAACTTCTTATAGAAAATGAGTCCTTGTGGAGAACCAAGAGCCATGGGTTTTGGAGGCAAAGGATCCCCTAAGCTATCATCTCATGCAGGGAGGGTGAGCTGGTTGCACCATGCAGACCAACTTGAACCCACTGCTGGTGACCAGCAGAGCACTGTGTTGAAAGCAGTTCTGAAGCCAGGCTGGGATTAGCGGGAAAGTGCTAGGAATGGCTGGGAGAGGCACGCATGCTTGAAGTTTTTCTTGGGTTTGCCAGCTTGGCTTTACCTTAGAATGGCCTGGAGAGCTTTACATCCAAACTCATATCTGGACCTCACACTGAACCAGTTCAGTTAAACTCCCTCGGTGTGGGGCTGAGCATGGGTGACTTTAAGGCACCTCCGATGATTCTAATGGCCAGTGTGCTGATAGCCATGTCTATTGCATCCCAACCCATTTTACTGCTGGAGTAAGTGAGGACTGGGGTCAGGGAGTGTTGGAATAATTGCCCGGAGCTACGCATCTAGTCGGCAGTGGAAGTGGACTTCCAACCTCATTGGGCTCTCTACCCGTCCCTCAGGCTCTCAGAGGCCTCTGGGGAGTCTTTGCAGACCCAGCTGTCCCCTCCTTTCTTGTGTAGGTCTGTGGCTGTGGCATTAAAGCTCATGGCATGCAGAGAGTGCTCCTAAACCCCTTCCCCAAGATCCTCTACCCACTCCCAAGGCAGATCTTCCAAGGCTTGCTGAGTGAGTCATACTCCTAGACTCCCATCAGCCCACTGCACTGCAGCTGCAATCGTGGACTGCGGCCCTGGGGCAGGCAGAAGCCTGGGGAAACAGCCAAGGACAGGTCCTGGATGGCTGGACGGTTCTGGAGCTCCATATGGAGGGAGTCACTTCCTACAGGCTCTCTCTCTTCTTTATTTTTTATTTTTTTTGAGATGGAGTTTCACTCTTGTTGCCCAGGCTGGAGTGCAATGGTGCAATCTTGACTCATCGCAACCTGCACCTCCTGGGTTCAAGCCATTCTCCCACCTGAACCTCCCTAGTAGCTGGAATTACAGACATGTGCCACCACGCCCAGCTAATTTTGTATTTTTAGTAGAGACGGGGTTTCTCCATGTTGGTTAGGCTGATCTTGAACGCCCAACCTCAAGTGATCACCCCCCTCGGCCTCCCAAAGTGCTGAGATTACAGGCATGAGCCACCGCGCCCAGCCTAGGCTCTCTTGAGAACAGCCGCCTGAGATCCCTCCAACCTGCCAGGTGCTCGGTGGTGGCGGCTCAGGGGCATTGAGCTCAGCTGCAGCCCCAGCACTAAATAGGCAACACAGAAGATGTGGCAGGTGTGAACCCTGTTCTGGGTCAGATCCCTGAGACGGGGGGCTCCTGGCTTAGATGGGATGAATGGGGACCAGGAGGCAGCCCTTGGGTGGAGCTTGAGCTAAGAAGTATATTACTGCAACAGATTCAGCTGGATCTGGCATGGCTGTGCCTTCCACAGCACTCCACAGTTTGCTCAGATGTTATGCTCCTGGGCCCTAAAGTGCCCCCAAGAGATGGACTGGGTGAGCTATGTGAGCTCCACTCTGCAGATGCGGGCACCAAGGCTCAGAGAGGAAAGACACTGCACGGGTCATTTAGTTAGAGAGACTCGGGGAACCGGGCAGCCTGAGCCCATCTGCAGATGCCACTGGGCAGCTCCAGGGCCTCCTGGGCAGAAGGATGTCTCCCTTGCATGCAGCACCTCCTCATTGTTCTCTGCCTCCTCACTGTCCATAGAAATAAACATCAAAACCCACTGAGGCAGTGACAGGCTGATCCTGGGGAATTCAGAAAGGAAAAGTAAGGACAAGCTCTATCTCCTTAACTAATTCAGGAAAGTCCCTTCATTTTTAATCCTGTAAGTCCTCACTTTGTACCTGAAGCTGTACCAGAGCTGTCCTGATACCCTTTGCATCTAGTTAACATTCTCTTGGTTTGTTTGTTTGTTTGAGACAGAGTCTCACTTTGTTGCCCAGGCTAGGGTGCAATGGTGCGATCTCAGCTCACTGCAACCTCCACCTCCCTGGTTCAAGTGATTCTCCTGCCTCAGCCTCCCGAGTAGCTGGAACTGCAGGCGTGTACCATCAGGCTGGGCTAATTTTGGTATTTTTAGTAGAGAGGAGGTTTCACCATGTGGGTCAGGCTGGTCTTGAATTCCTGACCTCAGGTAATCCACATGCCTTGGCCTCCCAAAGTGCTGGGATTACAGGCATGAGCCACCGTGCCTGGCGCTAACATTCCCATTTTATAGATGAGGAAACTGAGGCTCAGTCAGGTTCCAGCCTTCCCCAATTCCATCAAGTGACTCGGCCTCAGTTCTAGTGTGGGTCTGCCTGAAACCAGCGCCTATGCCCAGCCCCTCACAATGCACCACTCTGCTTCTCCTCTCAGTAGAAGCAGCGGTTCCTACTTTCCTCCCACAGGTGTGTGGGCAGACACGTTGAGGCATGACCCACTCAGAAGTGGAATGCTGCAGTTTCTGAGATGATTGAAACCAAGTTGTTCATGTGTCATACACACCCTTCATTGAGCTGTCAGCACAGAAACTAATATTCCCCACAACTCCCCAGTGACTGTATCTAGGCAGTCAGCCTTGCCACTTCCACCTGCCTTGTACCTTATAAATGGAGATGTGTCAAGAGCATAGGTTGACGTCAGATGGCGGCTGGAAATGCTGGGAGCTGGGAGGCCAGGATATTGAGGAAGAGAGGAGGATTCTGCTGTAACATCTGCCACCCCTTTGAGTTGATGGAGAAGATCCCACTGGCTGGGCAGGGGATTCCCTTCTCTTTGTACCCTATCTATTCACATTTGCCTGTTAACTTTCTCAGATAGGAAAGCATAATTCTTGGGTCAAGTGTTTAAAAGAACCATTCAAGTGTTCCTATAGGTTATCAAGCTTTCTATTGGAGAGCTTGAAGTCTTTACAACCATACCTGTCACTTAGCGAACACCTGCCAAGCACCTGGGGCTATCAGCGCATACCTTGTTGCATCTGGGACAGCTCTAACAAGGTAAGTGCTAGAATCCTAGTCTCACAGAAGTTCAGAGAGGTGAGATGAGTTTCTCAAGGACATATGGGTAGTGAGTGACCGAGCCAAGAGTTAAAGGTCAGTGTCAGGCCAATTGGCTATAACTCAGCCTTTAGGCCATGCCACAACTCCAAAGACTGGGGCAGGCACTGGAAACACAGAGAAGCCACATGTGTATGTTTTCGGCCCAATTTCCAGTAGGCCCACGCGTAAGTACCATGGCATGAACTCAGATGGCCTCCAAGCTCCTGTGAGTGAAGCAGGCATTGAGTTTCTCTAGCGAAATTGGTAGGTTCTCCTGCAGTCATCCCCAATCTCCCATCTCACTGACAGCAGTTTGTGTAGCTGGAGTTCCCAAGAGACCATCAGCGCTAGTAGCCAGAGCCACTGGCGGATGCAGTTGGCATCTTAGAAAGACAGGACATCCAACTCTACCAGCCAAAGAGCTGCCTGCACTTGCGTACTGGGGCACACAAGGCCACAGTAGGAAACATATTTGCAAAGCTGCACCTTCACTCTTAATAGAAGTCTGACACCTCCAAGTCACAGTCACACTGCTCTGTGTCCTCAAAGCCGTAGGTCACAGAGGACTTCTCCCAGAGTCTTTGAGCAGGGTCTGCAGATCCACAACAGGTTCTCATCCAAAAGCTCAAATGACATATTTTCTGAATTAAAATCCACATGTCTAGAAGCATTTGTAAGGCTATGCTCTCCGCAGCGATCTACGCTTACAAATAATTGTGGTTGTCATATATCATTGGAATCAGGCTTTGAGGCACTTGAAAATCTGACAGCACCATTATTGTGGCTTTTCAAAGTCAGGAAAACGTGTAGATGGGAGAGGGGTCTCATATGTAGGGGATTCCCGAAGATTGATATTTTATTAATAAAATGACTTCTCCATTCTGTCTCATGAAAATTTAAAGCATCAGCTTATTACTTCAAATATGCAGGTCTTCAAATATGCAAGCTGAGTTCTCCAGAAGTCTTAGGAAGACACCGGGCTGGTTGTCCAGGGAATGTTCTGTGGCCCATGTTGTATTGCATTTAGTATACAATGTGTGTGTGTGTGTGTGTACACATGTGTATGTATGTATGTGTGTGCATGTGTTTATGTGGATGTGTGTGTGTGTGCATTTGCATTTATGTGTGTGTGTGAGTGAGAGAGGGAAAAAGGAAGACAGAAGAGAGGAGAGATGATGGTGGCATAGAAGGTGTAAATAGAGGGTGCTAATTTGTCACTGTAAATTCAGGATTTGAAAGTACAAGGGCTTGATCACACTGAGGAACAGGAACCTGAGTCAAGGAGGCCGGTGGGGCAGCCTGGCACCAGGAAGGCACGTGGTTGCCGGCACCCGCCTTCCCGTTTCAAATCCTGGTTCCTGCATGTTCAGGCTATGTAGCTTTGACACTTCTCTGCCTTGGTTCCATCTTCTGTACCATAGAGAGAGTGATATTGGGGTCCTGAGATGGTCTCTGTGAAGCAGTTAAGGAGACACAGAGCCCCTGGGGGCCCACAGGAGGTGCTGGGTCAGGGGCTACAGGGGTTACTGGTCCTGTTCTCACTTTGGAACTTGCTTCCCTTGGGGATTCCCACTGTGAAGCAAGATCAGGACACTGGTCTCTCCAGAGGCTCAGAGAAGGCCTTGGAGTTCTGGCAGACATGCCTCCCTCCTCCCTCCTGGGACCAGGACTGCCTAAGCTGCTGGGTGGGAGTGTGAGGTCCCCATGGGTGAGGAGCAAGGATGGGCAGCTTCCTGTCTCCATCAGCCCTGGACTGTGGCAGCCAGCTCAGATGCGCCAGTGACCCACATCACAGGGGTTTGTTACTGGACTGTGGCAGCCAGCTTAGACGTGCCAGTGACCCACATCAGAGGGGGTTATTACTGAGAGAGGAGGCATGGCTCCATGGGATATTTCCCTAGACAGCTATCAGAACATAGGGGTGCAGGCACACAGGGTTTCGGGGTCTGGCAAGATCTGTGGGTATCTGCTCTGTGTGTCACCCTACGTCAGAAAAACACACATCTCTGTGCTCTGCTTCCTTTTCATCAACAAGCTCTGCGCCCTGCAGTGCTTTCTATCCTCTCCAAACCTACACACCCCAGGCTTACATAGGGGCTGGGCTCCTGTGTCAGAATCCCCTGATGTGCTTGGAAGAGGGGATCCCGGCCCTTTTCCAGCTCCATCCCCTCCCCCTGCCTGATCTGCTGACCAAGGGTGTGGACCTCACCCCAGGGGATTTTCCCAGGGAGCTGGGTCAGGGCAGGCATGTGTGCCTTTTGAGCACAGAAGCATGAATGCTTCCCCCTGAATGGAGCCTCATGCTCTAGGAGCACATGGAAAGTCATCTATTGCTCAGTGGAAGGTCGGGGGAGGTGGCAGGCAATGACGTTTATGGGGACAGGTCCTGCCTTCTCGTGGGTGGCAAGGGGCGGCACCCTGCTCCTGGGGCTGCTAATCTTTGTCAGATCTCCAGGGTTGACCTTGGCATACATGGGCTCTAGGAGTGGGGCGGGGCTGGTTGATGCTGTTATAGCCAGGGGTCCCCAGAACAACCACACAACCACACAGCCTCCCCTGCTCCCCATGGGGTTCTTCAGGGGGCGTCTTGGTTTGCTAGGGCTGCTGTAACAGAGTACCACAAACCGAGTGGCTCTAACACAGAAAGACCTCTCACAGTTCCTAGGGCCCGAGGTCCAACATCAAGGTGTTGGTTCCTTCCGAGGGCTGTGAAGAAGAGCTCACTCCACCCATTCCCCGAGCTCCTAGTGGTTTGCTGACCATCTTTGGGTTCCTTGGCTTGCAGATGTCTCACCCTGATCTCCGCCTTCCTGTTCACATGGCACTCACCCTGCATGTGCGTCTCTGTCCAAGTTTCTGCCTTTACGGGAACACCAATATTACAGAATTAGGGGCCCGCCTTACTCCATCATGACCTGATTTGTATCTGAAACAATCTTATTTCTAAATAAGATCACATTCCGACACTAGGGGTTAGGACTTCAACATGTGAATTTTTGGGGGAGACGCAATTCAACCCGTAAGAGGGGCCATGACAAAAGGAAGCCAAGTCCTGCTCTGTCAACACCTGAGCCCAATAACCCCTCACTGCAGGACTCTCGGCCAGAACTAATCAGGAGACAGGGCCTTACACTAGAGACTTCTGCTCGGCGAGCTGCCTCCCTCCCACGTCCCGTCCTGAGACCATCCACTCACTTTGACTGCGGAGGGGAAGGAGGGAGAGGGAAAGGCATTAAACAATCTGACCACATGGAGGAGGAGAGGCTCCCTTTAGCACACTGTGACCCTGCCCACTAGTGACATGTGACTGGTCAGAATCATAACGCCCCTTTCCTGGGAGGAAGGGCACCACGAAGGGGTGAGCAGAGCTAGATCTGGCAGGAAAACATGGGCTGAATAGTCCCTCTCTAAAAGGTCATCTGGAAGGGATCTGGTGCTTATCCAGAAGGCTGCCCAGATCTGGAATTAGAAAGAAGTCGTTGTGGCAATATGGAAACCCTTGCCTCTTCTCATCAACAAAAGGAGCTGGGGGCTGTTGGAGCTAGTGTGGATCATAGCCAGCAGCCAGCCACGGCAGGCACAGGGAGCCACCTGCATGGGGCCATGAGAAAGCAGCTCAGCCAGCCACAGCCGAGCCTGGAGGGGTCATTCCAGCTACCCCCCGCCAGTGGCCACTGGCAGCAGCGTCCAGGCCTGTATTCAGCCAAAGCATCTCTTTGCCTGGAGGCCCTGACAAAGGCCAAGACACTGACTTTTCAAAGCAGAAACTGTCATTGTGCACAGTGAGGAGGGGAAAGGGACAAAAGTTCCAGACAGCATATAGTGACCTCATGGAAAAGGGGTTCTTGGAGCCAGAAGGGACCCCAGAGTTTCCTTTGTCACATCTGCAATGCTGAGATTCACATCTTGGCATGGCCACTAGCCAGGACTTGGACTGCAGTTAGATGGAGCCGGGCTTCCCATGCAGGAGACCCTGACTTGCTGCTCACCTCTCTGAGCCTCGATTTCCTCACCTGTAAAATGGGAATAATGATTCTCATTCTGCTGGATAATTGTACAGTTAGAGATTGTACACACAAGTGCTTGGCCCAGAGGAGACATTCAACTGGGAATTATGATATCCGAGCCAGGTGGAGAGTTCAGACTTGCCATGAAATCTCTGAGAAGCAAATGCAATAGATTTTACCTCTTTATTATCTAAATGGTGAAATTTTAGATTGTCCTGAATAATTTTATTCTGTGAAATCTACAGAGCCTGCAAATAACAGTTTCGATCTTGCTGGACGGTTTGATGATATCTGGTTCTTTTAGTAAATCCTTTTGGGAAAGCCAAAATGCTAAGCCTGAATTTAGCAAATGTATAAAAAACTATAGACATTTTGGAAAAGCAATTTGGCACCGCATAGCAACAATGTGTTGGCATTCAGCTATTTCATTATTATTATTAGGTGTGAATTCTAAATTCAGGGGTTGGTTTTTTTTTGTCCCTTTGAATTCATCACTTCTCAAAATAGATTTCTTAAAAGTACAGATTTCCTAAATGTTCACAGCTCCATTTCCCCATTCAGGCTCCCAAGCATATGAGAGGAGACATAGCCACAGTCCCCCACAGGGTCAGAGGGCAAAGGTAGACAGTGGTGCTGAAAATAGAATGCCCACTAGAGGGGCCTCAGAGTGGACTCCTTGAGAGCCTGTTCCAGAAAGGGGCATTTCTGTGGAGGACCGTGGTCCACAAGCTTCCTCCTCCTCCTCTTTGCCAGCTCTACAGCCCAAAGAAGGCTTAAGCATAAACAACTGAAGATAGCAGCACTGAGTTCCAGCTCCAGCTCAGTTCTTTCTGTACCTGGGTCCTCACCTGGGCAGTTCCCCAAGCTGAGAGCCACCACCACCTTCTATCTGCAGGCACTTTAGGTAGAATACCGGTACTAGACCCCCAGTCAGAGGGGAGTATAGGTGCTGCAGCTTCCATGGCCACTGACTTGCTGTGTGATGTCTGGCAATCCCTTTCCATCTCTGGGCCTCAATTTTTTTCATATGACGACGGGTGGAGAGAGTGATATGTGATCTCCAGACTCTCTCCCAGCTCTGTGGGTCTTTTCTATTTCATGTTAATGCTGGATAATGTCCAAATATGGCCAAGGGTGCTGGACACACTTGAGAGAGTAAATGGCCTGATTTGGGTGGAGGGTAGAATTCTGTTGAAGGCTTTCCCTAAGCTCATAACATGGTATTAGCACCCTCGCATGGAGCTGTCTGATGGTACCGAGAGGACTCCAAGATACATGGGCTGTGTCTTTCCCTGCCCCTCCCCCAAAGAATGAGGGTCCCTTTAGGATCCCCTGATGGCGGCTATCGTCGAAGACCACCAGGATCCCAACCCAGGGAACAGGACTTCGTGGCCAGCATTGTTTCCTGTGCATGACATACTTTGAGCTTTGCAAAATGTTTTCACAATTGTTCTCAGCCCTTCCTCCCATGCAACCTCCTTAGGAAGACAAAGCCAGGATTGGAAGCCAACAATGGGACCAGACTCTTCTAGTGAAAAGATCATTGACACGATATTGTCCCACCTTTTTGTTTTTCACATGAGACATACAGGTCCAAGGAGTGAACAGAGGTGCCCAGGGCCACATGACAAGTCAGCAGCAGAGCTGGCGCCAAAGCCAGAACAGCCAGCTATTAGCTAATAGCTGGGTTCTCACTGCAGCTTGGATTTCAGAGTCAGACAGACCTGGGTTTAAATCCTGCCTTTACAATTACTGGCCATGTGACCTTGGGCAAAATATTTAACCTTCTGGGACATCTGTTTCCTTGCATGTAAAACAGAGATGGTCATATCTCCCAGGGCTCAGCAAAATCACCTATGGAAAGTGCTTAGCACAGTGTGTAGAATAAAATACAGCCTGGAAAATGTTCACTATCATCATCGTTATTGGTGTAAACTGTTATCATTGTTATTTGAGGAGGCAGTCTCAGATAAATTGAGGGTTGGGCTGGGAAATTGTGGTCCACAGGGCACAGACAGGCCCTGGTCCATGGCCACTCCAGGCGGTGCCTAGCTGTGTCCTCATTAACAGCTTCCCTGTCTCTCTGCAGGCTAGTGGAGCTCTTCTCCACCGTGCCCATCGGCTCCCACTGGGGGGTGCTGTCCAAGTGCTTGGCCTACAGCAAGGCCGCGTCCGACCCCTTTGTGTACTCCTTACTGCGACACCAGTACCGCAAAAGCTGCAAGGAGATTCTGAACAGGCTCCTGCACAGACGCTCCATCCACTCCTCCGGCCTCACGGGCGACTCTCACAGCCAGAACATTCTGCCGGTGTCTGAGTGAAGGACCACGCTCCTGCTGAAGGGTTTAGAATGAGGCAGCGGTGAGAAGAAGGGAGGGAGGGCGTGGGGGCCCCTGGGTGGACACCACCAGCTGCCAGTCCCTGGCACACCCAGTGATCCTGGTTCCCTGGCTTGAAGGGGCTCCAGAGCCTGTTTCCTGGTTCCTCAAGGGCAGACATTGGACACTCACTATTTGTCACCAAAGGATGACTGTGGGCCGTGTGCTGGCCTTTCTTTCTAAGAAGCTCCTTTGAGCTCCTGGACTCACCTGAGGCTCCCTGGGGGATGACACTCAGTTCTGTCACTGTCAAGGATGCAGAGAGCTGATGGTAGGTGGGGAGCATGGTGTCCACCTGCCTGCTGACCACTGGGCGCTATTCCATGCTGAAGAAAAGTGACAGTCTCCAGGGGACATTTCAGCCATGTCCCTTCTGAAAGGGAGGCTGGCAGTGGTCATTTGGCCCGGATCTAACATGGCACCTCGTCTCCACAGGGTAGTGACGGCTGCTTCAACCCAAATATTATTCAGCTGGTACTAACGACATTGTGCCCAGCTGGGACTCTTGGGCTCTGTGCCTGAGGGAAAATGTTTCACAACTAGTGGCTGTCCAATTGCTGCTGACCAGTTGTCTTAGAAATGGTCAATTGGATTCAACTTTTGTCCTCTCCTTCCCCCTAAAAGCGAATGTTTGTGTGTGCAGACAATCTTAGCATGAAAATGGTTTAAATAGGCTGGTCCTACATGTATTAGGTTCTTTCAAGTTTGACTGGGAGGTCACCTTTTTCTGATTTACAAGTCCTAATTGTTGGAGCTCAGTAAAGGCAGGAGGAAGGTGACTGGTTAGTTCCCCCCTCCCCGTTTGTGACCTGAATTTACAGGAAGTGTTTCACCTTGTCTTATGTATCTTGTCTGGCATGTCCTGGGAGATGGATGGGCAAGAACTGGCCTGAGCAGGGATTTTTGCCTTGATTTTAAGTCACTGGGTTCCATTGTCCTGGCACCTCCATTTCCTTAGTTTCTGTAAACCTATTAACAGAAAGTACAGGCTGTTTAAGGTTATCAAGAAGTTGCCCTGTGCTAATGATGAGACAGTGAATTTCTTTTTTTTTTCCGAGATGGGAGTTTCATTCTTGTTGCCCAGGCTGGAGTGCAATGGTGCAATCTCGGCTCACCGCAACCTCTGCCTTCCGGGTTCAAGCGATTAAAGACAGTGAAATTTTTACGGAATACTGCACCTATAATACATATTCCAATCTGTTAGCAGTCCTGACTTGATTTAATAAAAACCAAGGAGAGCCACCCCTGCTTTCTGGCCATCTCTTCTTTGTCTGCCATTTCTAATTGACTTGTGAATACTCACAGCAGTTCTTTTTTCTTTTCTTCTTTTTTTTTTTTTTTTGAGATGGAGTCTTGCTCTGTCACCCAGGCTGGAGTGCAGTGGTGCGATCTTGGCTCACCACAACCTCCACCTCCCGGGTTCACACCATTCTCCTGCCTCAGCCTCCCAAGTAGCTGGGACTACAGGCGCCCACCACCACGCCCAGCTAATTTTTTGTATTTTTAGTAGAAACGGGGTTACACCGTGTTAGCCAGGATGGTCTGGATCTCCTGACCTCGTGACCTGCCTGCCTCGGCCTCCCACAGTGCTGGGATTACAGGCGTGAGCCACCGCACCCAGCCCAGAGCAGTTATTTTTCAATCCTCCACTCTAAGTGATTCCTCCAGGGTGGAAAGCATGGGGAACAATGGAATCAGATGGCTCATTCTCTCCTTCCAGCTCTTTACATCCTAACTTTGGAGGTGTAGAAGGAAGGATGTGGTCCAACAGGAAGGAAGTGAAAACAGTTTATTGGTTTTTACTTCTAGGCAGTCCCAATTTTTAAAGGCAGACAAGTATCTGCATATTTATTTGAAAAGATGTCTTATTAACTCTTACCTCCTCAGTTAGAAAACAATTGACCTGGCTTAGTCTTTTCTAGTTTCAAAGTTTCCTTGGAGACTAGAATGGAGACAGGTGTGGCTTCCAAGGAGGATTTGGCATCGTGCAGTTGCTGTCAGAGATGGGCCCATACCTGCTAGAGGAAGCCAGTGGGGCACTATCCTTCCCAATTTCATGATCTGAGGCGTCATGTTGGTAGCTGGAAATCAGCCACGGTGGGAGTGTTTATACCATGAAAATCAGCAAATGCTGTAAATCAGGCCTTGTGCCCCACAGAGAGCTGATCGTGAAACATCTACTAGCACACCACTGCCAGACATGACTGTTTGTCACTGAAACAAAATTGCTCTGGTTCAGAGCTCCTTTGGCTGCTCATATTCCAGTAGCTACAGACATTTGCTTCCTGGTGGCAAGCAGCTGTGTACCCTCCATCATCCCAACCCCAGAAGGACCACTGGGATTGAAAACCAGCAGAAGCCGAGACAGGATGCACAGCTGAATGGGAGGAGAGTAGCTCCCTTCTCACACAAACACTTTCAAAGTTGGGCAAAAGTGGCCCAGTGCATGAGGTCAGTCGACAGCCAAATTCCAGCAGCAAAATACATTTTCATCAATATCACTTTGGGAGAATAACTGTGGCACACGCTCTTTCTGCTTTCTCTGTACTGTGTAGGCAACATGGTGTCCTCCCAGTAGCAACTAGATCTCTTTTACCTCTTCTTTAGCCAAGAAGCAAGATCTGTCACCCACGACACTGCATATCTTGAAAATATGCTTTTCATAATTTTCACTATACCTCTAAAACCAATCGTACCGGCATCATGTAGACAAAAACTCCAGAAAAGCCGATTCATTGGGCATTTTCATTATATTTGGATACATGAATTAAATCCCAAGGGAAAGTGAGAAGAAAATTACTTTATTAGCAACCAGCGTTAGCCAACTCTGCTGTAATCACCTTTAGATAAATGTTTATTTTCATCGCTATACAGTCTATCAAATTTGCCCCCTGGTTTTATTACTCCGAATTGAATTATCTACCTCATTTTGTTTTAATTTAATTTATCAAAGGTAACATTGTTTTCTCAGGTATAACACATAGAAACACCAAGATTTTCAGCATCTGAGTCAAACTAAACTACTTGCTTGCTTGACTTCACTCCAGGGTGAGACTTGACCTTTAAGGCCCAAACTCTGGTGAGCTATTGGACTGGGTGGAAACTTTTCAAGAAGGCCATAAAGGAGGGGCTTTCAAATTCCTAAATCCACATATAGGACTGAGTTCCTAGTCCTACACAATCAGAATTTGCCTTTTTAAGTCACCCTGCAACAATTCCGGCTTTTTATATGGCACCTTTCTGAGGGAGGGGATTTTGCAGTGGAGGGACCTCCAAAGGGAATGTCCATTTGCATGTGTGCCGTGGTATTTAGGGTTTGTCTCGTGGTAAGCTCACCTCTCAAAGATGGCTCACCAATCACCTGCCTGTTTTCACTTAGAAAGCAGGCTTGGGCAGGAGGGAAAATGGATTTGAGCCATCTCAGACCAACTGTATCTCTTCTAGGACTCAGCTCAGCCTCCTGTCCCCATGAGCAATAAAACTCTCTCCTTGTGTCTGTGAGATTCGTTTTCTTTTTCATGGTGCCTTTCTTTCTAGAAAAGATGGAAAGAATGGGGCCAGGTTCATGTCCTGGTTGTCACCCTTTTATATGCTTGGGTGCAGGTAGATACGGCCTTCCCATGGCTGCAATGTGACCCTTGGAGGAACCAAAGTCTGTGCATTGTTAGAATTTAGCCCAGATGCAGGATAAACTAACTTGCCTGAGTTTAATGAGGATATTTTACCAGGTGCCAGGAATCCCTTGGGTCAGTTCCTATCCTCTGGACTGGGAGCGGCATGGGAAAAAGAGGTCCGAGACATATTTAGGGTCTCATGTGTCTAAAAGGGAGCCATTGGCTCTTAAATTACTATTCACAGAAGCCACCATGGAAAGTTGTTTAAAATGCAGATTCCAGCATCCCCTCCTCAGAGATCAATTTCAGCAGGGCCAGGCAGGACCTGGGTTTCCGCACTTTTAATCATTGATTCCCAGGTAACTGATAGGAGTTGTCTTCAAACCATCCCCTAAGGAAAAATGATCTTAGACACTTGGATAAATTCTATAGAAAACTTGAGTGTTTCTATTAATAACTATCTAGGTTTCAATCGTCTTATATCCTTTCCCTAATTCTCCAAACAGTTCAATCTCCAGCTTTATTCAACGGCTAGGCCATTTTGTTCTCGGAGGGACAAAATTGATCTCTCCATGAAATTGTAAAAATCCATCTTCATTACTTTCTACAGGGCTCCAGGTCATAAGGATGAGATATATTTTGGGTGCTGGCAGAGGATGGCAGTGCTGGCTGGCTCTGAGCCAGGAAGCCGTGTTAGAGGAAGGGACCGTGGCATTCAGAGGGGTCCCCTTGGGGGCACTTGCTTGGGTCTTGGATCAAACTCAACTGGGGCAGCCTGGCTGTGGGAGGTGATGACATCTGCCACCTCTGCCACTACCCAGAGCTTGTCCTGCCCTTTTCCCAGCCAGCCTCATACACAGGAACTGAGCCAGGCTGAAGCAAAGTCAGCAAGAGACAGTTCTGCCTGCCAGTCTCTGGGTGTGGGTCTCTTGTTGGCTCCCAGCTCATCCCGTGTGGCTGATCCTTCCAGGTCACTTGGAGCAGCCAGTATTGACAGTGTCCTAACAGCTGGTGGGTATGAAGGAAAGACCAGGCTATGGACTCACATGGAGTGCCCTGGTGTTGGCTCTGGGATCTGGGCTGGGCTGGACCTGGGGAGAGGGTGGGTGGAGCTTGGCCTCTGCAGTTTGCACTTGCAGGTTCAGGGGAGAAAGTTACCTGAGATCAGTGTTTAGGGGTAGTGTTTCCCATTAATCTTCATCATAATCTTTTGATGTAGGTGCTGTTATTATCTCTACTTTACAGATCTGGAAGGATTTGAAGGTCCTGGAGACAAGGAGGTTTTGGGGAGAATGCAAAACAGGGCAGGGCTCTCAAGAAGGGAAGACCAGTGACTATGGGGAAACTGAGTGTTTCTATTAATAAGTATCTAAGTTTCAATTGTCTTGTATCTTTCCCTAATTCTCCAAACAGTTCAATCTCCAGCTTTATTCAAGGGCTGGGCCATTTGGTTCCCAGAGGGACAAAATTGATCTCTCTATGAAATCACCTGCACCTCACTCTGGGCAGCTCTAGGCTCAGCAGATGTTTTTCTGCCATTAGGAAATAGCCCCTTACTCTCAGCTCCTGCTCTAACACCCATACCCACCAGCTGGGCCTTGGGACCTCTCCCTTCATATGGCTCCCACTTGCTTGGGAAGGAATTCTCTAGACTTCTCTTACTCTGTATGTTTCTAGGGGAATTCTGAGGGAAGAAGCTTTGCAGCAACCTCTGTGCCCAGAACATATGGCTCGCAAGCCCTTTGTGCCAACAGGGAATCTATCTAACTAATTGTTTTAGTGTATGAGGCTCATTGTCAACCTGGATTTCCCTGAAATTCTGGGCCAGCAGCCCCCAGGAGCATCAGTAGGACCCAGAATTTCCCCTGGCACCAAACTGGACCGCTTTGCACCTTGCACCCAGGAGAACTGACTTAGAGGGCCCTGGTGTTGGCTCTGGGACCTGGGCTGAGATGGATTTGGGGAGAGGCTGGGTGGAGCTTGGCCTCTACAGTTTGTTCTTGCAGATTCAGGGGGAAAGTGGTCTGAGAGCAGTGTGATTTGTAAGTTCCCCACCTTCCCCTCTGGCTCACACTGTCTCCCCAGACCAGTGGCCTATTAGCCCCCAAAAAGTTAGTCCAACCCCAGGCCAGCTGCCTTTGCTCTGCTGTGGCCTAAGTTCTGGCCTGGTCAAAGGAAGGTGGCAGGAACCCCAGGCTTGCTCCTGCCTCCTCGCACCTCCTTCCAAAAATGCGGAGTGAAAGAGTAAAAGCCAGACACTTTTGAGGGCTGGCTGTCTAGAAAGGAGGAATCAGAGGTCCCAAGGAACACAGTTGTGCAACTTCCTAGGGAATCTGCATCAGGAGAAAGAAGCGGCTAGGACACATGGTGGCTTTGCTCAGCCTGGCTGAGACATCACTGTGCAGAGGAAGAGATCTGTCAGGGGTCCGGAGGAGCAGAGTCCTGGAGCATCTGGGAGGGCGGCATGTGGCAGCTGCAGGCTCTGGCCCAGAACTGTGAACACACCTGCCCGTCACTCTCCAAAGATTTACTGAACACTTACTGTGTGCCAGGCCCTGTGCTTTGTCAGGCTCTGGGGAGACAAGTCATTACTCTGCAATGTGGGAAGCAGGGCTGCCCTGGAAGTGTGTACTCAGTGCTGTGGGGTACAGAGGGAGGGCTGAAGAACTTAGCTGGTGGGAAAGGAGGGTTCTGGAAGGCTTCTCAGAGATGGTGGCATTGGGCCAGAACTTACAGTAGGGAAGAGCATGTGGCAAGGCACAGAGGAGATGGGAGCCTGCCTGGTGAGGGGTCCAGTGGTGACAGAGCTCACTGTGGGTCCAGAGATGGTGTCAGGTGAGGGCTAAGAGGGAGGGCAAGCGCCTCTTGAGATGGGCTTAACATGATGGTGATCTGTGTCCAGTGGGAGATGATGGAAGTCTTGAGGTTGGGAATATCAGAATTAGGTCTCTTTTAGAAAGAGAGGACAAGGAGAAAATCCATATATTCTTAGCTACCAAAAAAGAGAAGGAAGAAAGAAAGGAAAGAAGAGAAGCGAGACAGAAAAGAAGGAAGGAGAGAAGGAAGAATGGGAAAGGAAGGAAGAAGGAAAGAAGGAAGGGAAAACAAAGGAAGGAAGGAGGAAAAGGGAAGGAAAGAAGGAAAGAAAAAAGGAAGGAGGGAGTGGAGGAAGGAAGGAAAAAGGAAGGAAGGAGTCCTAGCCACTTCTTTCTCCTGATGCAGATTCCCTAGGAAGTTGCACGAAGAAGGAAGGAAGGAAGGAAAGAAGGAAGGAAGGAAGGAAGGAAAGAAGGAAGGAAGGAAGGAATGAGAGAAAGAAGGAAGGAAAATGAATCTCATTCATTTTGAAGGGCATCTGCATTACACAGCATGGGGAAGGAAGCATAATTCACTCTCAAGAACCAACCACATCAGCCAGGGCACATCTTCTGACAATATCCTGAGGGTGGTGAATGTTTGTCTTCGGTAGGGGAGTGCCACACATTTAATATCAATGCAGGGTCCTGATGGGCACTGCCACATACCCCCGGGACAAACGGAAAAATCCACACAGCAGAAACAAGCAGTTGGCAAAAGCTGTCCTCATGCTACTTGGCAATTCGATCACCCTCCCTTCACTCCCACCCCTATCTCCGGGTGTTGCACAGTTTGCCCGTACAGTGTGTCATGTAAATAGCATCTAGCACTTAAAGGTCAAATTTGATGAGTCTAATCAATCTCAGCAGTGTTTTAGTTCATCACATATACCCATATTTAAGGACTTTTAAAGTAATTTGGATTTTTGACTCAAAAGATGATATGCCCCCCTTGGGGCATGCGTGTGTTCTTAGGAACACCAGCGTGTGGCATTTCCTGTGTCCTCTCACGCATGCTCAGCATGTCAGTGTTGTACTCATTCCCTGGCACGGAAGAATTGTTGCACGTCTTTAATGGAAGCCAAAGTCCATGATTTGATGGTTTCAAGAGCCTAAAAGCTGTATTTGGAGAGAGGAAGTCTACTCTGAACTGTGAGAGTTAGAGTATCACCATCAAGGCCCAAGGCTTCAGTCTTATCCTGGACAATCCTCAGGGATTGGGTTTGGTGTTGGGGGAGCACTGGATGCCATCACATTGACACTCAATTGATTGGGTGACCCAAGATGGTCAGTTGCCTAAGGACCAGACCATAGTGACTGCTCATGCATCCGCTAAAATACCAAACGCTCTGCACCAAAAGACTCAGCTTGACATTGCCTTGCATTCAACTCATGTATTACCAAATCTTTGCTTGAATTATTAATAGTAACCAAACCCTCTGCTCTAACAACCTTCGAATGTCAAGTTCCTTTGCAAGCTGAAATTGTTCCAAACCTCAACACTCCTGTTTTACAACAAACATGTAAATACAACCTTTTTTGGAGTGCAGAAACATTTGTGGAGTCTGGTGTGCCGCCAACCCCATCAGGATTTCCCCAGGGGAAAGTGGCTAACTCTGGATCACAAACAGCCTTGGAAGTCCAGCAACAAATCAAAAAGGTGCCTTGCCTGACCCCCATTACCACCTGGGGTGGTTTTTCTAGACATTGGAATAGGCCAGACTTAATTTTCTCAGGCTCATCTGGGAGAAGGATCAAATCCTGCCATCTGGATGTGCATTATTCATGCTGGTGTTTGGTGAGGAAGCTCCTAGGAATGCATATATCTCTCCTTCTGCCATTGTATGTCGTGCGTAGTGGATGCCAGTAGACAACTTTAGCCACTTCCGTACGTCCTTCTTTATGGAACACCCTCATTTCCCCACATGGAGGCTTTACTCTGCCCAGTGTCCAATGGGAGAACCATCCCTTCCCTTTAGTGAGAGGACAGTTGGCTAAATGCTATTCTCAGTGTTCCTGGAGGCTCCTAGTAATGAGGGTACTGAACACCAATTCTTTACATTCTTTGAATTTTCATAGATTCCTATTTTTTTCATGTTTGTGCAAAGTGGGGTGAGGAACTCACACCAACCACAGCTTGGGGCATCCAGAGAGTGGCTAGTAGATGATAGAAGGGAGTCCAGTTAAGGAAACCCAAGGTATGTGCCAGCTGGTTTAGCATTCAATATGGAAATGCACTTTATATTTATTTGCACACGTCAAGAATACTCTTGGAAACCAGGATTTAGAAAAATAAAAGATATTTCATTCCTGGGGACAAAGTGACCTGCAAATGATTGGCTTTTGTACAATGCTGTAATCCCTTAATGTCAGACTCTTAGGAAAATGGGTGGGACATCTGTGTGTTTGTGTTGGAGTGAATATGCCCATAACCCTGTGCTCCTGTGTGCCTGTGTGCCCATGATTATATGCATATGGGTGAATGTTTGTATGCCCATGATTATATGCATATGGGTGAATGTTTGTGTGCCCATGAGTATATGCATACGGATGAATGTTTGTGTGCCCATGGTTATATGCATATGGGTGAATGTTTGTGTGCCCATGATTATATGCATACAGGTGAATGTTTGTGTGCCCATGATTATATGCATACAGGTGAATGTTTGTGTGCCCATGAGTATATGCATACGGATGAATGTTTGTGTGCCCATGGTTATATGCATATGGGTGAATGTTTGTGTGCCCATGATTATATGCATACAGGTGAATGTTTGTGTGCCCATGATTATATGCATATGGGTGAATGTTTGTATGCCCATGATTATATGCATATGGGTGAATGTTTGTGTGCCCATGAGTATATGCATACGGATGAATGTTTGTGTGCCCATGGTTATATGCATATGGGTGAATGTTTGTGTGCCCATGATTATATGCATACAGGTGAATGTTTGTGTGCCCATGAGTATATGCATACGGATGAATGTTTGTGTGCCCATGATTATATGCATACGGATGGATGTTTGTGTACCCACGGTTATATGCATATGGGTGAATGTTTGTGTGCCCATGATTATATGCATATGGGTGAATGTTTGTGTGCCCATGATTATATACATACAGGTGAATGTTTGTGTGCCCATGATTATATGCATACAGGTGAATGTTTGTGTGCCCATGATTATATGCATACAGGTGAATGTTTGTGTGCCCATGAGTATATGCATACGGATGAATGTTTGTGTGCCCATGATTATATGCATACGGATGAATGTTTGTGTACCCACGGTTATATGCATATGGGTGAATGTTTGTGTGCCCATGATTATATGCATATGGGTGAATGTTTGTGTGCCCATGATTATATGCATATGGGTGAATGTTTGTGTGCCCATGATTATATGCATACAGGTGAATGTTTGTGTGCCCATGATTATATGCATACAGGTGAATGTTTGTGTGCCCATGATTATATGCATACAGGTGAATGTTTGTGTGCCCATGATTATATGCATATGGGTGAATGTTTGTGTGCCCATGAGTATATGCATACGGATGAATGTTTGTGTGCCCATGATTATATGCATATGGGTGAATGTTTGTGTGCCCATGATTATATGCATGTGAGTGAATGTTCATGAACAGAAACAGCTACACTCGGAGTAGAAAACAAATGAAGCAAAAGTTTAGCATCCTCTCATGTTTGTCAACATTGGAGTTTTACGTTTACTTTCTTCTAATCTATTAAACATAAATATGGCTCCATTTGTTTAGTATTACCAGAAACTCTCCCAATACGGCAATATTACCTTCTGTGTAATCCACTTGCCAACAGCTGTTTTCTGTTGAAATGGGACTCAAGAATTTTGAATCCAAGGCCAACGCTGCCTGCTCTGTTTACAATGGTTTGCGTTTCGTGAATACATATCAAATGTTGTAATATATTTTTATGATAGAATTGATGGTTAACACAGGGAAAAAGTATATATTGTGATTCTGTCCAATAAAGCCTCCTGTTATAAAATCTCATGCACCTTTTGATGACCCGATGTAAACACATTTTTAGGTACAGGTTAATTGCCAGAAATGTTAGTTTCATGTAATTTCATGGTGACACTGAAGTTTCTATTTCTTGTCTTTCCTGTCTTCCAATATTGTACTCCTTTTCTCTTCCATGTCCAATGCCCTAGGTGCTCCTGCCCACCCCCGCAGCCTTCTGAGTAATAGGTATTTATCTTTCGGGGGCCATCTCTTAACTTGCCCAAAACCACAGCAGCCCTCCCCTTCCCAAACACCCCTGACCAGGGGGATGTGTATTCCCCACCCTCTCAAATACCTTGCAATTTTTGCCACTTTCGCCCGGTTCCTCAGGCTTTGCTAGATGACTAATTAACTTTTTGGATCTCAGAAACAGAGTAGGAGGGGCCTGGGAGAAGGAGGACCAGACTTCTCGGTTGCCTGCTGTGTGCTTGGCACTTTGCTAGGGGTCTTGGCTATAGTTTCTCATTGAAGAGCTCTAGAGGTGGGGCTTCTCAATTAGTAGATGCAGGGACTGAGTTCAGAGAAGTTAAATGACTTACCCAGGATCACACAGTAAGGGGGCATAGAGATTTGACCCCAGGTGTGACTGATACTAAACTCATATTTTTACCAAATCCATGAAGACACTTCCTGAACTTAGAGATGATTCAGCAAAGGCCTGTCTTTTACAGTTGGGGAGACTGATGCATAAAGAAGGAACTGACTTCCTGATATCAGATAGTAGAACTTGCATGTCCTAGGAGCTTAGGCAAGTTACTACATTCTTTCAAAACTCTCTACTATTTTCTGGTTCAAATATCAGATTTGCCTCTTTCTATCCCAGCACATTCCCCTTTCTGTGGCACCATTTCCTCCCCTCCAAATAGGGAGAAGGACCCTCTGTTCCTCAAGGTCTTGTGGGGATTAAATCAGCATGGCACATAAAGCACATAGCAGGTGCTTCACATCTGGAGACACCAGATGCCCAATCCACATCACAGTGGCTTTCATGGGACTGGGGTCCCCCAGGCCTCAGCTACTGCTTCCTTAGGACAGCACTTCCTGCTCAGCCAAAGAATTAACATAAAATTAATATCCCAACATGCACAGCGACTAAGAGCCAGAGCACACGTTATCAAATTACCAGCATTAACTGGCTGTACCACCTAGAAAGAGTGACTTATCCTCTCTATGCCTCAGTTTCCTTGTGGATAACACTGGCTAGCATCACTACTGAGTCATCATGCTTCAGGCACTCAGAACATTACTTGACACAGGGTCAGCTGCACAGTGAACATTGCCAGTCAGCCTTAGTGCTGTCTTTTTGGATAGCACTGTGTCTCCATAGAGGGGGTATAAAGGCAGGCTTGGGAGAGATTGTGGATGAGGGGACTCGGCTGGGGCTCCTTAACCTTGTTCACACCCATAGTGCTCACGACATTGCAGCTTGATCCATTTCTGAGCGAATTTTCACAGCAGTCTCAAGCCTGACACTGGGGCCAGGTATTTGAGCAAGAAGATCCAGACATGATGCAGCCGGGTATCCCGTGGTGCTCGATGGCCCAGCACCCACATGGGACAAACGCAGCTGATTCTAACTTCGCTAGGCCCATAGAGCATGGACATTGCGTATGGGGCTTTACTCCTGGGAAGTGAAGGAGTGGCAGGGGCCCCACAACATTCTTTTGGGGTGGGCTCCAGGCCACTGTTCTGAGCAGACGGACCTCTTCTTGCCCTCCAATGCTGAATTGGGCTTTCTTCAGGGGAGTTGTGAGTTTCCTTGAAGGTCAGCCAAGTCCCAGAAGAAAAAGGAATCAGGAAAGCTGCTGTATCTGGGAATGGGAATGGGATGCTTCAGTCTGTGGGGGCCACTCTCCCCAGCATGGGAGCATCTCTAGTATCAGCTCCAGGGGAAGACCCTTATGCTGACTAAGGCTGTGAGTAGCTACCTACCCTGAACACCTACCCAGTCCCAGATGCTGCACTAAATACTCCAAAAGCACCATCTCATTTAATATCTCAATACTCCTATGAGGTGAGTGTTTTCTTATCCCATTTTACCATTGAGGAGACTCCAGGGATGGAGCAACTTGTGCAAGATCACACAACTGCTTCCAGAAAGGCCAGCTCCATCTCTCTAGCTCCTACTGCCTCTCCCTTCTGCAGGGGCCCTGCAGGCAAGGTCGGGGCCATCCAGGGAACCACTGTCCCAGCATCAGTATCCACACCGCGACTTACTACTCCCTCTTTGCTGACTTTCAACAAGAGTTTAAGATGGATATTTACAGAGTCATATTCCATCTTGGCTTTTCTAACTTATGTCATTTGGCCTGATACAAGGCTCTTCACTCTCTTAGCTGTAATTTTCTCAACTTTAAAAATAAATCTGGGTGTAAGATTAGACATAGAAACCAATAGAATAGAGTCCAGAAATGGACTGACCCATAGATGATCAATAGACTTCAACAAAGATGCTAGGATAAGTCGGTGGGGGAAAGGATAGTTTTTCTTCATATGGTGTTGGAATAGCCACATACAAAAATAAATAAATAGACAGACCTCCACCCATCCCTCACCCTATGTGCTGAGCTTAACTTGAAATGTCTCAAGACCCAAATGTAAAGACGGAAAATATAAAACTTCCAGAAGAAAACATAGGAGAAAATCTTTGCAACTTTAGGGTGTGCAATGGTGTCTTTGACAGAATGTGAAAAGCATTAACTGTAAAATTAAAAATTGATGAATTGGAATTTCATCAAAATAAAAAACTTCTGCTCTTGAAATATCATTTAAAAAATGAAAAGACAAGCTACAGAATGGAGACAATATTTGCAATACATAGTCTGGCAAAAGAATGGTATCCAGAATACATAAGACAAATTATCTGTTTAAAATGAGCAAAAGATTTAGGCCACACTTCCAAAAAAAGATATGCCAGTGGCCAAACAAGCATGTGAAAAGGTCTCAACATGATTAGCCATCAGGAAAGTGCAAATTCAAACCACAATGAGATACCACTACATACCCATTGAAATGGCTAAAATTAAGGATTGACAATACTAAGTGTTGCAAATAATGTGGAACAACTGAAACTCCCACACATTGTTAGTAATACGAAATGATACAATCACTTTGTATCTTGTGAAAGAATGTTCACAGTAGCTTTATTTGTAATAAACAAGTGTGTACTTTAATTGTACTGGTGGTTATGCAAGTATATACATTTATTAGAGCTCATAGGGTTGCAACACTTTAAATGGGTGCATTTTATTGTCTTTAAATTATGGCAGAATAGAGTTGATTTAACAACAAGGAAAGCTATTTCTCTTAAAGGTAAACATTAACTTACTATATGACCCAATAACTCTATTCCTAAGTTCTGTTCCAGGAGAAATGCAAATGTGTCTGCAGAAAGAATGTTCACAGTAGCTTTATTTGTAATAAACAAAAACTGAAAGCAACCCAAATGTCCATCAAACAATTGTGGTATATTCTGTTTTATTCTATTTATATGAAATGTTAAAAAAAAAAAAAAAAGACTAATCTACAGTAAAAAAAAAAAAAATAGATCAATGGTTATTTATGTTTGGGATGGTAGAGATTGTAAAGATGCACAAAACTGATATTTTGGGGGTGATGGAAATATCGTGTACCTTTTTCTTCTTTTTTTTTTTTTAAGACAGATTTTCGCTCTCGTTGCCCAGGCTGGAGTGCAATGGTGCAGTCTTGTCTCACCACAGCCTCCGCTTCCCGGGTTCAAGCGATTCTCCTGCCTCAGCCTCCTGAGTAGCTGGGATTACAGACATGCACCACCACGCTCAGATAATTTTTGTATTTTTAGTAGAAACAGGGTTTCTCCATGTTGGCCAGGCTGCTCTTGAACTCCTGACCTCAGGTGATCTGCCCGCCTTGGCCTCCCAAAGTGCTGGGATTACAGGCGTGAGCCACTGCACCCAGCCAAGGGAATATTGTGTACTTTAACTGTACTGGTGATTATGCAAGTATTTTGTTAGAGCTCATAGGGTTGCAACACTTTAAATTGGTGCATTTTACTGTGTATAAATTATGGCAAAAAAAGTTGATTTAATAACAAGGAAAGCTGTTTCTCTCTAAGATCTCTTCTAGCTCCTGGAAACCTTGACAAATATGCAGAATTACCTTCTCCTTGTTATGAAAATTCGCTTTTTCACACCGCCTCAAATTCTCCCAATAAAATGAAATTCATCTATGCTAACTCATCTTACTTTAGAGCAGGGGTCTTTAACCTTTTATGTGGGCCTGCTGCCAGCCTGTGAAAACTATGGACTCCTCCAAATAACACATTTCAAAGGAGGTAAAATAGGTAAGATTTCAAAGGAAGCCAATTATATTAAAATATAGTTACCAAAATATTTTTAAACATTTGCATTTGCAATATAGTAATATATGTACTTTGTTAGCACATTAAATGACAAAATCTAGTGGCAGTCTAAAAATTACCATAATTCCAAAATATGAGCTGAAACAATATTTCAAATGCCTGCAACAATTGTAAAGTGATATGAAGATGCACCTGCTTTCTGTTGGTGACAAAGTCACAGGCCACCTGACATGCCTATAGTCTATTCCTCACTTGCAATTGAAAGTAATACTATTTTTTTTTTTTTTTTTTTTTGAGATGGAGTTTTGCTCATTGCCCAGGCTGGAGGAATGGCGTGATCTCGGCTCACTGCAACCTCTGCCTCCTGGGTTCAAGCGATTCTCCGACCTCAGCCCCCCGAGTATATGGGCTTACAGACACCCACCACCACGCCTGGCTAATTTTGTATTTTTAGTAGAGACAGAGTTTCTCCATGTTGGTCAGGCTGGTCTCAAACTCCTGACCTCAGGTGATCTGCCTGCCTAGGCCTCCCAAAGTGCTAGGATTACAGGCATGAGCCACTGTGCCCTACCAATCCTAAATTTTAATTAAAAGTTAGTGAGAATGAAGACCTGATTTTCCATCCAACTTCATAGATTGAATTCTGTCTATGGAACCCAGTTCGAGAACCCTAGTTTAACAAGTGATTTATACCTAGTGTGAAATTTTTTTTTTTTTTTTTTTTTTTTGAGACGGAGTCTCGCTCTGTCGCCCAGGCTGGAGTGCAGTGGCCGGATCTCAGCTCACTGCAAGCTCCGCCTCCCGGGTTCACGCTATTCTCCTGCCTCAGCCTCCCGAGCAGCTGGGACTACAGGCGCCCGCCACCTCGCCCGGCTAGTTTTTTTGTATTTTTTAGTAGAGACGGGGTTTCACCGGATTAGCAAGGATGGTCTCGATCTCCTGACCTCGTGATCCGCCCGTCTCGGCCTCCCAAAGTGCTGGGATTACAGGCTTGAGCCACCGCGCCCGGCCTAGTGTGAAATTTTTAATCAAGTTTATTTCAGTTAACTCTGAGACTAGCCCCTCACCCACATGAAGGTGAAAAGGAGGCTTGGAGCACCAGGTAGGGAGGACGAGGAGGACAGGAAGGGCTCTGAGGATGGGCAGAGCTGGAGAATGGACGCAAAATCAAGATGGGAAGGAGCCGCCTCAGGTTTCATGGGTGTGGTGGTGGGGGGCCTGGTTTAGCTTCTCTCCTGTTCCAGACAGCTCTATAGAGAAAGAGTTCGGGGGGGGGGTTTCTATGGGTTCCCCAGTCTGGAGTGCCCAGCTCCTGTGGGCCCTAACTGAGGCACTAGAGGAAGGATAGACGCGCAGAGCCAGGAGGGGGCACTCCTTTGTGCCCAGGCTTCTAGGTCTTCTGGGTTGGGCAGGATACAGAGCAAAACCCCTTCCCCAACTCACACAGCTCCAGTCAGCTGCTGGCTGTTGGCAGGGCAAGGCCCACCCCCCAGAGCCCACCCCCCACAAGCTGTCCTCTGAGATCTCACTGCCACAAGGGTGACCTTCGACCCAGGGTTCTGGGCTTTGCTTCAGGGTGCTTTGCTCTCTGCCCAGAAAAAATCCCCCAGGAAAGGAAAGACAAAGGGGTGGTTACTTGCTGAACTCCCCACAGGTTACCCTGAACCGAGGCCCAGAGAGGGGAAGGGACCTGGCTGAGGTCACCAGGAGGTCAGGGACATGCTGGTGCCCTTCCAGCCCTGGGCTTCTGCTCTCTCCTCCCCTCAGACCAGCTCCCATGGGAATGTGAAGAAAGGAGGACCACAGGCACCAGTGAGGCCACCCTGGGGACACACAGGTGGTTAGAGGCAGCCTAGACCTCAGACATCACCCAGGGCACTTTTATAAACAGGAAAAATGTGGCTGGGCAAAGAGTAGAGGCTCCTGCTAACACCACCAGCTGGTAGGTGGTGAAACCGCATGTTAGCCCTTGGGTACATGGTTCCCCAACTTGACCATGTATTAGAATCACCTGGATTGCTCACTCAAAACATGTCTGCTGGCACCAGGCCTGACCCTACAGAATCAGCAGTTCTGTAGAGGGGCCTAGGATCTGCACTGTCAATGAGCAGCCCAGATAGCTCCAGTATGCAGCCAGGTTTGGGGCTCATGGCACTGAGCCATTCCCAAGTGTAGCCTAGGAAGAGGTCCTGAGCTGTGGGCAGAGGGAGGGAAGAGCTCGGAGAGAGCATCTGGTTCAAGACACTTGATTCACTTCTTTCTTTTTGTTGGTTGGTTACATCTAAAACTAAGGATGGGTGGTTGGAGTGGGGGCCAGAATTTAGTCTTAGCTGAGCTGGGGGCCAAATGGAGTGTGCCCTGAGGCTTGGGACAGGAGCATGTGGTGGGACTTCCCATCCCTAACCCCCACACTTATCCTGCCCTTCAGTTGCTATGAGGGATGGCAACCAGGTCACAGGGCTGGACTTTGTGGCCCCAAGCCCCAACGAGCAAAGCTGGGCAGGGTTTGGCCTGGATCAATGGCCTTAGGACTCAGCCCACACATAAGTGGAGTGAGTGCAGTGCAGGACGGCGTTTGTGTTCTCCAAAATCTGTCTTCATTCTGACTCAGTCACCAGGGGATTCTGCACCCGGGTCTTAGCAGAAATGCATCTCTGAGTTTCAGTTTAGCTCCCTGCTCATCACGTCACCACAGCGGTCCATGGAATCTGATGCATCCCGCAGCTTGGCCCTTCCACCTTGCCCAGCATGCCCTCCTCACAGACAGCCCCCACTCCCAGCCCCTGCCTCTCAGGCTCTAGGGCTGCAATCTCTTTCTGTCTCCTCCTTGGATCACACATTTGGACCCCGCTTCCTGTTTTGCTCTGGGCTCTGCTTTCTCTTGCGGTGTTGGTGTCACGGAAGTCTCAGGTGAGAAACTCCTTTCTGCCATGTGGCTGTCTGTGGAGAAGTGGGGCACCCTGTGGGGAATGGGATACGAGGGGTGTCCGTGCACTCCAAGCTGTGGCCCCTTGGGTTATAGATCAGTTTTTATCCAAAGACCCTTGTGATGAGTCCAGGCTTGAGTTTAGTCCCTATTCTAAGACATGAGTTTGCATTTCTTCTTTCATTGGAAGATGACATTTCAAAAACTTTCCTTGGCTTCCAAAAAAACTTAGCATTAGATGATAGAAATCAGCTCATGGGCCCCTTGCTTTTAGGTGATATCTATTGTGTTTCATCCTTGAATATCAATTTGTCGTGCATCCAAACTCGCTATGCCAAACCTTTTGAATCAATGCAGGGTATACGTCTTAAATTAACTCCATAAAACTTGAGTAACTAGCATAGAAATTTAAGGAAGTATGTGAGCAGGACATTATGTCCCCCAGTTCACCTGGCCTTCTTGCACTCAGTGCTTTCAGCAGCTGGAGGGCGTTTTGTGGTCATGTCTAAGTTAATGACAATGAAGGGATGGGAGTGAAATCAGTTATCGGATAACAAACAAGTGCTCTCATGTCTGATGGGTAGAAGAGAGGGGCACTCACTTCCTCAACACATGAGATGACACTGACCTTTCAGTGAGCTCTCCCCAGGAAAGAGGAAGAGCCCTGGGCGGGCGGGATGGGGAAGGACACTTCGGGAACCATGGAGGAAGCTTGGAGCTCCCTGCTGGAGCATGCAGCCTGCAAGGCTGCAGACAGAAAACCTGGTACCACCCTGGTTTGGAGGTTTGCTGGCTGTGCAAACCTCGACAATTTACTTCTCCTCTCTGAATGTCAGTTTTCTCAACTGTATGAAGGAAACAGTAACAGCTACTTTGGTTGTTTGTGAGAGTCAAATGCAACACACATACAGAAGCCCTATAAAATGCAAATACTTTTTATCTTCAGTTCTGTGCAGAGGCCACTGTGTTTACTTATGTATTGATTCTCCCTGTCCTCTCTCCCACCCCTATCCTCCTGCCCACATGCCCTCACCTCCCAGAAGTAGGAGAGTACAGTTATTTGGTTAAAGCAGTTACACTTTTTGGGATTTGCTTCAGGCAAGAAGACAGTGAGCCCTGGGGATCGTAATTAATGGAGGCAGACTGATTAGAAATGAGCCACTGGATTGGGGTGTTTGCTGATTCATCTTGGAAACACTAGGTCCTGAATCCCAATCGGCTTCTACCACATTGGTCATTGTTCTATGTCTGCACTGTCCTGTGCAGAAGCACCTGTGTTTACTTATAAACTTACATATTGATTCTGTTTCTTCTCCTACCCCCATCTTCCCCCTCATATCCTAAGTGCTCAGCACGGTGCTAGGTACACAGCAGGCACTAAATAAATGTTTCTTTAATTAAATTCCCATTAATAGCTACACTGTGTGAATGGTGCTTTCATGATAGATTTTTCTGTCACCCTTGAGTTTCTGCAGACATTAGGATTCACAGAGAATGCTGTGTTCCAAGTCAAAATATTCATTATGACACACGCTGTTTGCAATTTCCACAATCCAAGTCATTACCCATAATGTGCTTGGGGAGGAAAACAAACCTCTCTTGGAAATGCTGCCGTGTAGTGGTTGGGGTCAGAGCTCTGCCTCCAAATTCTGTGACCTTTCCAGGAGCACTTCTCTGTTGACCATGACCAGGAGGGATTCCAGGCTTGGGAGCACCAGCCAGAGGACCCCCAACCAGATGAGATCCAGTCACACATCTCAGGCAAGGTCAGACAGCCCAGAGCCCCCAGGAATGCAGCCTCCGAGATGTGTGCTAAGGACAGCATGCTTATTTGGAACGCTGGGTCACCCTGTAATGCATTGCAGAAACATGGAGATCCCCCTGTTTGACACTTTCCCCTCTTAATCCCATTTTTTAGAAATAGCTGTGCAGTGCAGAAGTTTCCTCCTGGTCTCATTAGGTGTCTCCTCATAATTACAGGTTTTAAAGCAAGCTCAAGGCAGAGCCTTTCAGAGAAATTAAACCTAACGAAAAAGAGAAGAGAAGAAGAAAATGCGTAGGAGCTGGATAATTGCACGCCTGTGTCTCTAGCGGTGGGCTCAGGCACACAGAGCAGCAGATGGGATCTAAATTGAAGGAAAAATCGAAATGAAATGCAACTCAGACAAATGATCATCAAAGCAAGCCATGAGAATTTCTGGACAAGCCTCTATCTAGTTATTTGCTTGGTGACTTTACCTAGGTAATTGGTTCCATTGTTTCTCCCCAACCCCGGATGTCACTCAGCTGCACCTCCTCTCTTTCCTCTTGGTGGGGGATTTCTAGAAACTGCTTCTGGGGCTACAGGTCATAAGACATCAGCCAAGAGACAGTTTTCCTCCACTTTGCCTCCCTGTCTCTCCCTCCAGCTGCTGCACTTTGATCCAACCATCTGCAAACCTACCCAGGGCACATGGGGCTCCTAACCCTGAACTATCACATAGCAGGTGCCAGTTTTGTTTTGTTTTTAACATGGGCTCGTGCTTAGAAGCATCTTCAGCATAGGTGAGTAGAAAGCCAAGGGCTTTGGAAGCAGAATGACCTAGAATGGAGTCCATTGCTTGCCATTTTTTCACCTTAACCTTCGTTAGCAAACTGTTGACAACAGTAGCTGAACCCTTAGATTAAGTGAGCTATTCTGGAAGGTGCTGGCACACAACAGGCAGCATTCATGCCACTTAGCCTCTAGTTTCTCTGGGGTAGGCACCATGTTCAGAGTTTTTAGAACTTCTAGCCCTTCCAGGGCAGCATGAGGCAGTGTGGTCAGTAAGAGGAACCCCATGGGTTTGAGACTCTGGTTGCCAACTCTGTGATCTTGGTCATGGCCCAATGTCTCTGAACCTATGTCTTCCTGGGGCCATCAGGTATATAGAGACATCATCCCAGGCCTGCCTGCCCAGTTCAGCGGATTAGGCTGCCATGAATTCTGGGTAGTAAAGCATGAAAACAGGTTCTATCAACTGTTAAAGGTGAGTCCAAATTAGTGCCTTAGGACAGCTCTGGAAACCCACAAATGAAAAGAGTTCTCAAGAACTTTCCCTGGGGACTCCCTACAGGCTGGCAGCATGACTTTCACACAATTGGTGCCACGGTGAGGGTGATGGCTTCGGAGCTGGAAGAACCATGCTGGCACTAGCCCACTGTGCAACTTCGGCCATGTCCCAAACCTCAGTTTCCTCACCTGATCATGGAAATTATATCCTGATAAGGAACGTAAATGTTCTTTATGAACTGCAAAACCCACGTCTACGTGTTACTTGTTCTTAAAACTCTTCAATCTAGCCCCAGGGACGTTCTGCTCTCAACATTACTCACTTGTTGGTACTTAGTTTAAAACTTCTGTAGAAGGGAAGATACACACCTTCACTGAAAACCCACTTATGTTCAAGCATCATTTGAAGCAATTAGCTTACTTCACAAGGCAATGTTTAATGAAGATCGTGGCTGGCAGAATAATGGCTCCTTCAAGATGTCCATGCCCCACTCACCAGAATCTGTGAACATGTTACCTTATGTGGCAATGGGGACTTTGCAGCTACAATTAAGTGAAGGAGCTTAAGTTAGGATATTACCCTGCATTATCAAGGTGGATAATGTAATCACAGGGTCCTTAAAGGATGGTAGAGGGAGGCAGGAGAGTCAGAGGGGGAGCTAAGATGATGGATGCACGACTTAGAATCAGAGAGAGATTTGCAGATGCTATGCTGCTGGCTTTGAGATGCAAGGAGCCAGAAGCCAAGGAATGTAGATGACCTCTGGAAGCCAGAAGAGCCTGTTCTGCAGCCTCCAGAAAAAATGCAGCCCTGCAACACCTTGGTTTTTGCCCAGTGAGACTCATTCTGAACTTCTGAACAACAGAACTGTACGATGATAAATTTGTGCTATGTTAAGGCCCCAAACTTGTGGTGATGTGTTACAGCAGCAAAAAGAAATTAATTCATAAATAAATGAAAGCTTCTGCAACTTGTGTACAGAAATCCAATATCCCAGGTACAAAATGGGAGAAAATTGGTTTAGCAGCTGCACTTTGGAACAGAGCGTGATGACTACATGTCAAGATGTGGTGATGATCACAATGGCAGGTTTAGTGTTGATATTTTCATGAGGAGCGACTGGAACAGAAGTGGAAGTGGCCCACATTACCAAAGTCATTGGGTCACAAGAATAGTGGGTTCAGTTCAGGACAAAACAATTCTAGTGGGGCATTACACACTGGCACAACCTAAGAGCCATGAGAGAGCAGTAACACTCGTCTCTTGCTAGCAGAGAACAAATTGGTACTGCCTCATTGGATGGCAATTTGGCAACGTGTATTAAAATTTTCAACACACATATTCTTCAACTTAGCAATTGCATTGCTCTGAATTCATCACACAGATAACCTGTACCAAGAAGTACATACAATGCAGGAGATTTATAATTGCCTGGTTTGTAGAAGCAAAAGATTGGAAACTATCTAATACCCATCAAAATGGGACCCGGTTTAATAAACAATGGGACACTATGAAGCTTTACAAATAAGCCGGTGGGGCTTTCTACATTGACGTGCAATAATCTCCAAATTTCATTATTAGTGTTTTTAAAAAGCAAGCTGCAGAAGAGTGTGTGTGTTATTTTTGTCTAAAACACATTTGTAGACATTGTAAATGCATAGAGTTCCTTTGAAAACACACACAAGAAAGTAGGAACACAGTTGGCTCAGGAAGGAGAATGAGGGATTGGGGGACGTGGCAGATGAGATGTCATTGGCCCTTCCCCTTACCATCTTCTGCATTTTCTCCTTCCATGAACTTACATTACATACTAAAAAAAGAAAGATACAAAGGAAACAAAGGTCTCTGAATCCAGCTCATGTGTGGGCTGTTAAAGGAACCGGAATGCTTACCCAAGGCAGAGGACAGGACCAATGGAGAAGATTTGTACTTGAAATAGACAAGACTTTTCTGACCATCAGAGCTGCCTAAAGAAGAGCCAGGCTGTCCCAGAGAGGAGTGCATGTCCCGTGGCTGCTGGGGCTATTGAGGTAGACACCAGATGAACCTTTCTCACGGGGTCATAGCAGAGTCTCAGGTTCTGGAGGATTTTGTAAAGTGCAGAAAGTCCTCCCCAGGCAGCAGCTGGAATCATGTGGGGAACTTGTCAATCCCACTGATGCCAAGGCTACCCCAGACAATCTGAACCAGAATAAGGAATATGAGCTCTACTCTGGCCCCATCTAATCTTGCTCCAAATGGAGCTCAGAACCTTCCAATGGTTTCCCATTGTACTTAGGACAAAGATTATATCCTTACCAAGGTCTCAAGTCCTCTTGTTGTTTACTCTCTCCCAGCCTCTTTAACCAATTCTTGTCCCTCTCACTCACTCACAAGGATGTGTTCTGCTATAGTCTGAATGTTCATGTCACCCCAAAATTCCTAAGTTGAAATCCTCACCTCCAAGGAGACAGTATTAGGAGGCAGGGCCTTCGGGAGGTGCTTAGATCCTGAGGGTGGAATCTTCATGAATGAGATTAGTGCCCTGAAAAAGGAGAACCCAGAGAGCTCCCTTGCCCCTTTCTGCCATGTGAATTCACACCAAAATGGTCATTTATAAGTTGGGCATTAGGACCTCACCAGACACCAAGTCTGCCAGTTCCTTGATCTTGGACTTCCCTTGATCTTGGACTTCCCTTGATCTTAGACTCCAGGACTGTCAGAAATATATTTCTGTTGTTTTTAAGCCACCCAGTTTTAGATATTTCATTATAGCAACCCAAATAGATTAAGTCACAGTCCAACTGCTTAGTGCCATGGACTTATCAGAAGTACCACTAAAACATTCACTGTGCCTATTGACTATTCTTGGTTATTATTTTTTTTACTTTGATTAAAAACACAGGTGCGCTTGTTACTTACTTCAGGTGTTGTCTAGGAGCAGGGGCGGCCAATTATCCCATTACAGAAACAATGTACTTGGAATAATGACTGTGCTTCAGAATAATCCAATTCTATTCACCTGAGTAAAGTAAAAGACTATATTCCTGTTAAGATCAGGCATACTAAATGGCTGAATTCTTATTCGGGGAGAGGCTAGCTTGAGTGGCTAGTGGATGGAAATTCTACCCACTGAGATCAAGAATGGGGTGGGTGGAAATGAGGGGTCCATTTGGAGATACGTTGAGTCTCAGGTGGGTGAGTCCAGGGGATAGTTGATTGATGGTTTTAAAGGAGGGAGAGTTGTAGGGTGGAGAGGAAGATTTGGGAATCATCTAGATTTAGGAGGTAGTTGGAGCCATCCAAGTGAAGAAATTGCCCAGCAACTGTGTGTTCAGTGAAAGAGACTCAGAGAACCTCTGATGGGGCAGGTGGAGAGAGAACAGGTGGAGACTGAGAAGATGCAGAGAGATGCACAGTGAGAACTAGAAGGAGCAGGGCCGCAGGAACCCACGCTGGAGAAGCTCCAAGACTGAAAATGGGGCAGAAAGCATCAGTAAGGTAAGGCCACCTCAACGATGTTGGACAGCGGAACAAAGACAGTGGAGACTATGGGACTGTGTCAAGTGTGGTCTGGGCAGCAGGGTGGCAGTGAAAGTCAGCACAGAAGACAGAGATGTGAGTGGGAGATGAGGAGGGACTCATCTCCCATTGGATGGATAAAAACTGGCTGCTCCTCTCTGCACACTAAACAAAGTGAAAAAGAAAAAGACAAATGTTTCTATTTTTCCAGCCCCTCACTGGCCTGGAGGCCTCTTCTTCCAACCTCATAGATTCTATGTCTGTGTCTGTGTGCCTGTGTGTGTGTTGTGTTTAAGTCACTTTGCTTTCAGATTCTTGCCTTAAAACTATTTAAAACAGGGGGAAAAAGTAATGCATCCTGTATCAGTCAGGGTTTTCCAGAGAAATAGAACCAATATATATTAAGAAATGTATTTTAAGGAATTGGCTCATGTGATTGTGGGGGCGGCAAGTGTGAAACTTAGGCTGGAAACCCAGGCAGGAGTTAATGCAGTTGTCTTGAAATAGAATTTCTTCTTCTCTGGGAAACCTCAGTTTTTGCTGTTAAGGCCTTCAACGGATTGGAGGAGGCTTTGCCCCATTATTGAGGATAACAGTCTTTCTGATTTAAAGTCAACTGAGAGTAGATGCTAACCACATCTACAAAACACCTTCACAGTGACACCTAGATTCTTGTTTGATTAAACAACTGGCTACTATCGCCTAGCCAAGTTAATGCATAAAACTAAACATCATACATTCCAAATCATGCAAACTGCTAATTTCCTGCCTAAGCTTTATCACTGACAGTCTCATTTCTGTTTAACAAGATACTGGAAAATGGAACAAGAACCTGGGGTGGGGTTCCTCCTCTGGCCCCTCAATAAGTCATGGGATAGCAGAGGTGGCTGCAATAACCATGCTTTCTAAGTCAACGTTCAGCTCTTTCAGAGATTTCACCTCCCATGGCCTATAAGGCACAAGGAAACCTCTTATTTACCCAACAGTTATAGTCTCGAAGTGACTTTCTCCACGATGTGTTAGCAAGCAGGCGCTTTCTCAGTGACAAACATTGGGGAGCTGATAAAACGCTCCCTCCCACGCTCCGCTCTTGTGGTGGATTGAACAACAGTAAATTGGTTCAGAGTGCTTGTTGGTATTTCCCCGCCTTTTTTTAATGTCAACCTATTAGCAGCTCTAAGGGATGTCCCTTGAGGGCCACACACGTATTATCACAATGGAAGTGAGACGCTATTGAAACACCCACACAGCCGCCTCTGTAAGATGCTCTTCCTTTCAACTGAACCTGGCCACTCGGGAGTGAACCAGACAGCAGGACCAGCTCCCCCTTGGGCAGGTCACTGGCTTCAGACCAAGACAGAGCAGATGGTGGGGCTGCAGGGGGCTCCTTGGGATTCCTGTTTGCCCGCACCTCACCAGTGGGCTTGCTGCTTTTACTTCTGTGCAGCCGTTCTTTTCCTGGCTTTTAAAATCAGTAGATCCCCAGTGAGCAGCACCCACAAGAGGTGTGGCTGCAGGTCTACCTGGGACGTGGATCTTCATTTCTCAATCTGACCTACTGGAAAGACCCAGTGGCTTGTGGGAAAATGATCAACCTTGGGCAGTTAAGGGCCCCCCTGGCTGATTCCGACAGTTGTTAAGCAAACATAATTTACCTACTTTTTCCTGTTTGGCACTCTCATTTCAGTGTTACAAGAAAAGAGTAGCACCTCTGATCCTGTTGCAATAAAAAGTTTGAGATTAGGGCTGGACACAGTGGCTCACGTCTATAATCCCAACACTTTGGGAGACTGAGGCAAGCAGATTGCTTGAGCCCAGGAGTTCGAGACCAGCCTGAGCAACATGGTGATACCCCATCTCTACAAAAAATATAAAAGTTAGCTAGGCGTGGTGGCGTGCATCTATAGTCTCTGCTACTCAATAGGCTGAGGCAGGAGGATAGCTTGAGCCTGGGAGGTCAAGGTTGTAGTGAGCTGTGTTTGCACCACAGCACTCTGACTTGGGTGACAAAGTGAGACCCTGTCTTAAAAAAGAAAAGTTTGGATCCATTAGACCAGGGATTTTTATTTGGGCATCCACAGACATTTTGGGATTTATGAATTTGGATGGTGAAAAAACATTTATTTGTTTTCGTTAACTTGAAATGTAGCTTTCCTTCAATCATGAATGTAAGTGACACTCAAAAGTAGCATTAGCAGCGCCTATGACTTTGTCACTAATAATAATCATGGATATTTTCATATCACATTACAGTTGCAGAATTCTAAAAATAGCATTTCTACTCATCACTACTTCAAAATTACAGCAATATGAGTTGGCTGCCAGATCTTGTGTTTAATGCATTAATAATGAAGCACACATATTACTATATTACACATTTGTTTATGAAAATATTCTTATAATTGCACTTTAAGGTGATGGGTTTCCTTCTAATCCTATGTACATTGTTTTGTGCATTGTAAAATATGATTTTGAGGAATCCATGACAGAGAAGAGATTCCAAACCTCTGCACTGGATCAATGGGTTTCAAACTGCAACAATAATCTGAGCAGTCACGGGTCATAAAGTCAGCTTAGCAGGTTGTGATGGCCCTTCTACTTTAGGAAAACAAATGAATAAAATAGAAAGTATCTGAGTACATCATGTACTAAAGATACGTCAAATTTTTATTATTGTGTGGTAAATGCATACCAGTTGAAATGTTTAAAAATCATGAACCTAGACAGCAAGGGTTGTAAAGACAGGAATCATGTCTATATTTTGCTCATCATTGCCTACCTCTGTAGTACTTAGAACAATGCTTGAAGGTAATACACATATTTGACTTCTCCAGAAAGATGGAACCAATAGAAAATATAGATATATGAGAGGAGATTTATTAGGAGAATTGGCTCAGGTGATTATAGAGAGGTCCCACAACAGACCATCTGCAAGCTGGAGACGCAGGGATGCCACTAGCGTGGCTCACTCCAAGTCCGAAGGCCTCAGAACCAGGAAAGCTGATGGTATCACTCTCAGTTCCTGGACAAAAGCCTGAGAACCCAGGGAGGGCTGGTGTAAGTCCTGGAGCCCAAAGGCCGAGGAGCACAGAGTTCCGATGTCCAAGGGCAGGAGAAGAAGGGTTTCCCAGCCCCAGGAGAGAGAGAGAGAGAGAAAGAATCCACCATTCCTCTGCCTTTTTGTTCTTTCTGGGCCCCCAGATGACTGGATGGTGCCCACCCACATTGACGGCTGATCTTCCCCACTCAGTCCACTGACTCACACACCAATCTCCTCCAGAAACACTCTCACAGATCCACCTAAAAATAATGCTTTACCATTTCTCTAGGTATGCCTTAATCCAAACAAGTTGACACCTAAACTTAACCATCATGATTGGTGCTCATCAAATATCTGTAGATTAGAGAAATGAAAAACCAAAGGGTAATAACCGTATGTTACATTTCTCCATCAAAAATGGTTATAAAGCCATTCAAGAAAGATTTTTTGAGTATTTACTGTGGGCTGGGGGATGCACCTGGCAACAGAATTTCAATAGCAAAGAGTCTCAGTTTACCCTCATGAAGCTTTTAGTCTAGCAGAATAAAAACTTCATTCAGTTTGGGCCAAAAAAAAACCAAACAAACAAACAAAAAAAAAAACAAAACCAAAACTGTGAGTCTAAGGTGTTAAACACATATTTTCTGGGTACATGCTGTTTACAAAGACACCGAGAAGGCCACCAGGCAGGTCATGTGGCCTTTTATGTGGAGGATCCCAGCGGACCCTGATGGGAGAGCAACCAGGTTCCCACGAGGCCAAAATGCAAGGCAGAGAAAGCCAAGGGTCACGGAGGAAGTGTGCCCAGAAATACAGGCACAGTTGACAGATTAGCTCTTAGTTATGTCCCCAACTCAGTTTCAAAGCTCTTGAACCTTTTATGGTAGCAAACAGTTCCTGAAGCTAGGGATAGGGTGGGAGCTGGAGACCAGGCAGATAACAGAGCACGGCATCACTGCTGGTAATCACTTGGGGTCACCTGATGCTCCATGTGGCCCAGAGCATCCGGGCTCTGTGGAGGGCAGGGGCCCAGACTGAGATGTTCCTGCTTAAAGACTGGGCTCAGTAAAGTCACACTCTGAGATCATGTATGAACTAGGAGAAAACCTGCCCAGTAGGACTGAATGCCATGAACCTATCTACTTCATACTTGGCTCCAGCAGGGACTATCTTTTTTAAAGCCTCCCCTAAAATATTGTTACCAGAAGCTGACCCTTGGAGAAATTACATCACTGGTGTAATTCAACAGACCTAAGAGAGAACATTTCATTTATAGTGCACCCAGGTCCTCAGTGCCCCCTAAGACCTTGGCAGAAACAAACACAAGTCCTCCCAGGAGGGACACGCTATGCGATTGCTCAGAACTCCCAGAAAAAGAGTGTCAGTAAGTATGAGTCCCCTGTTTACAATAATTACAAAATAGCAAGACAACAAGCCCTTTGATCCAGAGTCAGACCAAACAACACACAACAGAACAGAGCTACAATGACTCTTAATAATGAAATTATCAATTCCAGAATATACAGTAAGCAAATGCAGAAGGCATTGTTAACATGAATAAGGTACAAGAGACTATAAAAAAATGACCAGAAGCAAGTGTAAATTTTGAAAACTGAAAATATAATAATAGGAATTAAGATAATAATGGAGAGGTTTAAGTCCAGAATTGATATAGCAGAAGAGGTCACTGTGAAATGGAGGATAGATTTAAAGGATTTACCCAGAAACCATAACAGAGACAAAAAGAGATAAAACATATATATATAAAGGAGAAATTAAGATGTGTGGAAGGTAAAGTAAGGCTAGTCAACAGATAGGTTTTGAAGTTCCACAGGAGATCATGGCAAGATTGGGGAAAAGATGATACTCAGTGAGATTACTGCTGAACATTTTTTGCAAATAATGGGAGGAAAAAATCTGACTTCCTAAATCCTTTAAGCTGGTCTGCTAAAAAGAATCCACTTCTAGATGTGTGGCGTTAAACCTCAACACCAAACACAAATAGAATGGCTTAAAGCAGCCTGAAAGAAGAGACAAATTACTAACAAAAGAAAAAAAAAATGGTTATACTGGGAGCAGATTTCTCAATAGCAACAAAAATATTATTCCACCATCTTTGGAAACCAGAAAATGGTGGAATAACATCTTTGGATAAATAAAAGAACGTTAACCTTGTACAGCCAGTGAAACTGCCTTTCAAGAGTAAGAGTGAACTGCCTACATTTAGATAAAAACAGAACACTCACCACCCAGACTGGAACTAGGTGAGGCAAGTGAGGTGCCTGGAACATAAAATTTGAGGAGGACTCATTCTCAGTGATGTGAAGTTTAGAATTAGTGCCTGAGAGTGAGGGATAACATTGATATGGTTTGACTGTGTCCCCACCCAAATCCCATCTTGAATTGTAGTTCCCACAATTCCCTTGTGTCATGGGAGGGACCTGGTGGGAGGTGATTGAATCATGGGGACAGATCTTTCCCATGCTTCTCTTGTGATAGTGAATAAGTCTCATGATCTGATGGTTTTATCAGAGTTTCCTTGCACAAGCTTTCTCTTGCCTGCTGCCATGTGAGATGTGCCTTTGCTCTTTCTTCATCTTCCACCATGATTGTGAGACCTCCCCAGCCATATGGAACTGTGAGTCAATTAAACCTCTTTCCTTTATAAATTACCCAGTCTCATTAAGAAAATGTGGCACATATACACCATGGAATACTATGCAGCCATAAAAAAGGATGAGTTCGTGTCCTTTGTAGGCACATAGATGCAGCTGGAAACTATCATTCTCAGCAAACTATCGCAAGAACAGAAAACCAAACGCCGCATGTTCTCACTCATAGGTGGGAATTGAACAATGAGATCACTTGGACACAGGAAGGGGAACATCACACACCAGGGCCTACTGTGGAGTGGGGAGAGAGGGGAGGGATAGCATTAGGAGATATACCTAATATAAATGACGAGTTAATGGGTGCAGCACACCAACATGGCACATGTATACATATGTAACAAACCTGCATGTTGTGCACATGTACCCTCAAACATAAAGTATAATAATAAAAATAAATAAATAAATAAATAAATAAATTACCCAGTCTCAGGTGTGTCTTTATCAGCAGCGTGAGAACACACTAATACAAACACATTTACTTTAATTTTACCTCCTAAGTGCCTCACTCTAGTCCTGACCTTGTTACCACCAAAATACCCCACTGAGGGACTTCTAGTGAATATGTTTCAAGAAGAAGGAAACTAACCCCAGGAAGAAGGTATGAGGCATAAAAAGAAATGAGTTAGTGAAATACAAAATGTTTAGACAAGTGTAGATAATTGTGGGAATAGATGAAAGTAGAGTGGAAACGGGGAGAGGTTGGGGAAAGCCAAGGTCTTGACTAAAGTCGACGGAGACTCAAAGCAAGGTGGTATTTCTCAGTGGGACTCTGGGTCTATTTGGGAGGAAGCACCAAGGGGAGGAGCTAAGGAATTGGCTGGGGGTATGAGAGAAAGAGCCAGGTCAAGTAGAACAGTTCTAGGGTTTTTGCCGAAGCAGAGGAGGGATGGAATTGCCACCCACATAATGACGGGAAAACTGCGGGAGGAGCAGACTGGGTGAGGAGTGGTCTGGGTTCAGCTTCCACCAGGCTGGCTGACCACAAATCCTCCTGTGAATGGGACTTCACTGTTGAAGGCTGGCTGGGGCCACTTGGTGGCTGGCATCTGCTAACTTTTAAACTCAGAGGCTAGACTGCATCACAACTTCAGTTATGTGAATGCAAATGGCTTGGGTGCAAGTGCTTGGCCTGTAGCAGAAGCAAAGTAGGAGATATGATCTGGGTCTCATGGAGCTTGGTCTTAGTGTTGTCATGGGTGTGAGGCTGTCCTGGAGATTTGTCCTGCATTAACCCTGGGCACATGAGGTGGCATTTCACTGTGATTTCCAGGGATACATTGTTTCTCATAAGACAGGACCAACTGTGCACATGTCTGGATACACACCTGCACACACACACCACACACACCACACACACCACACACACCACACACCACACATCGCCTATCTGTGATCTCACAGAAGAGCCCCTACCTGTCCCTTGACTGCAAAGGAAAGGTGTCGAGGCTTCAGAAGCTCAGTCTGTCTCCATCCTAGTCTCCATGGAAACCTTGAAACCAGACAGGACTAGGCCAAGCTGAGTTATTTGTCTCCTAAATAAGGAGCTACATCAGAGACCAGTCCCTGGGGCTATGAGTTAATAAGACAAGAACCTTTCAAATAGACATGCACAACACTTCTCCACCTTTAAATACTGGGGCCTTGTAGACTAGGGGCAGTTCCTTCACAGAGAACCAAATGTACTTCTATGTCAGTATAGCCAGTGCCGGGCTGATGCCTGCAGAGGTAGGAATATCTATTAATATTATTGGGCCACTCTTTGGTAATGATAATAAAAATAAAATAATTATAGCTACGACTAGTTGAGCACTTCCTATGTGTCAGGCAGTGGGCGAAAGGCTCTACCTAAAATTATGTTCTGTAATCTACACAAAGTATTAATCTTTCTTTCTGTAAATATCCTCAGATTCCCAGATCCACTCATTTCTTCCCTCTGCTGAGAGTTCCCTGTCGTCAGGATGTTCTGGGGCTGCTGCTTTGGGCTTCTTTGTCCTGCGCCCATTTGCCCTTCTTCTGGTAACTGCACTTTGACTTTCTTCCGGAAAAGCTCTTCCCCACTCACTGGGTGGTATTGTTTGAGACCTGACTACATCCCAGCTCCATGGCTGGACATATGGCCAAGGTCTGGGTGACTGGCACCTTCCTTGGTCACGGTCATACTATTTCACAGCTAGACACTTGGCCCAAGTCAATCCTGTGAAGAGCAACACCAGGATATTTCCAGAAAATATTTATAAACAGGCCTTGTGTTATACGAGAGTCAGTAAGCTAGCAGGATGTAAGTTTGGAATTGCCAGGAACTTATTTAACTGTTGCTCTATAACAAGCTATCCCAAAACTTAGTGGCTTAAAGCAACAACTACATTATTAACTTCTATGATTTTGTGGCTTGGCTAGGATCAGCTGGGAGGTTCATCTGCTGCATGTGATGAGGGTTGGGCTGCAGCCATGCAGGGGCTCTCCTGGATGAGAGCATCCAGATGGCAGGTGAAGCAGGCTATTAACTGGGAGCTCAGGTGGGGCTGCTGACAGGAAGGTCTCTGTTCTCTATGCAGCCTCCTCATGTGACTTGGGCTCCACAGTTTGGCCAATGAGCTCCAACATCAAGCATTCCAAAAGGTCAAGTCCCAGTATGCAAGCACTTACCAAGCTCTGCTTGTCAATTCAATAATGGTATGTAAATGAAATCATACAGTACGTAGCTTTGAGCTTGTCCTTTTCACTCACAGAATGACCTTGAGGTCCACTCAGGTTGCTCTGTGCACCAAGAGTTCATTCCTTTTTATTACTGAGTAGTATTCTATGGTTTGGATGGACCACAGTTTGCTATCCATTCACTCCTTAATGAACATATTGGTGCTTTCCAGTTTGGGGCTACTATAAACAAAGCTTTTCTGAATATTCATTCTTATACACCTCTTTGTATCAACATACATTTTCATTTCTCCTGGATAAACACCTAGGAGTAGAATTGCTGGATTATTTAGTAGGTTTATGTTTAACTTTTTAAAACATGACCCAACTGTTTTCCACAGTGTTGGGTCATTTTACATTCCCACCAGCAGTACAGGAAAATTCTAGCTCCTCTACACCCCAACACTTGGTATGATAAAGTTTTAAAAAATTGTAGTCATTCGCAGAGTTGTTTTGCAGCATCTCAGTTGGTTTTAATTTGCATTTTCCTAGTGACTAATGATGTTGATTATATTTTCATAGGCTTACTTACCTTCCATATATGTTCTTTGGTACAGCTTGTTCAAATTTTTTCCCCATTCTTTAATTGGGCTCTTTCTTTTCTTATTGTTGAGTTTTGAGAGTTCTATTAGATTTTTTTTATAAGATATGTCCTTTGCAAAGATTTTCTCCCAGGAATAGATTATAGACCTAAATGTAAAATCTAAAGCCATAAGACTTCTAGAAGAAAACAGAGGTGAAAATGTTCGGGACTTCAGGTTAGGCAAATATTACTTAGCTGCAAAACCAAAGGCATGTTTCACTAAACAACAAATTGATAAACTGGACTTCATCAAAATTAAAAACTGTTCTTCAGAGGACAATTTGAAGATAATAAAAAAGTTGACACTATTTTAATTTCATTTTATAAGTAAGTATGTCGAGCTGTATGAAGATTGACTGATTTGCTTAACTTACCTAGGAAATGAGCCTCCAGGCCTTGGGCCTGAGTCTGAGTCATTCCAAATCACATGCTTTTAGTTATTTTCTAGTATTTCCTGAAAATGTACAAAGGCTTCCATTTTTTCTTTAGAAAATGAGAGCAGCTCTGTAAAGTACTTCCCAGTAACTCAGAGGGGGCAAAACACTCAGAAATGTTTCCAAAATCCAAAAAGAGAAGAAAAAAGAAGAGACACATTTTTGAGGAGGGGGGAAACACCACCCACACATATAACTTAAATATTCAGAAAAATTTCATTTCATCAATATACTCAAAATTGTATCATCAGGGTGCCAACTGTTGACTCTGCTACTTGGGAAGCTGAGGCAGAGGGATTGCTTGAGGCCAGGAGTTTGAGTCCAGCCTGGGCAGCACAGCAAGACCCCATCTCTATTTCTTTTTAAAAGCCTTAAAAATAATAACCCATTCAGCCCCTTAGGAGGAAATGGTGAGGTCTACTTTAGAGAAATGCTTTCCAGTCAAGCCTTCCAAAGGGGGTCTTCCTTCACAGTCTCCCAGGCCCCCACTCTGGTTGTGAAGACGACTGAAGCTCTAAGCCTGGCCCATGAATAACTGCCAGGAAACACTTAATTGGATAAAGTTGGCTGACTCCTTCTGGTACCAACAGCAAGGACCCTGGAGGAGGAATCCACCTCTCTTCCCTTCCCTGACTTTACTTCTAACTCCTCAGAACAAAGTTGGGTCTCACTGTGGGTGTAGAGTCCACTCTGAAGCTCCGCGGTCACCTTCTAAGTCTGCCAGGGTTGGCCCCTGGGGATGCAGGCCGGGATTAAGAAATAAACCTGAGTGCTCCCCACACAGTCCTCTCCACTGAGTTTCTGTACAGAAGAAACGAGGTTGCGATAAGAGCCAATGGTGATTCTGAAAGGGAAAGGAGGGCACAGGTGGGAGTCTGTGGAAGAAGCTGGTGGAAGGGAAACTCTCAAGAGTTCCCTTAACTGGGAAACCTCAAGAGAGGTCAGTGGACAAAAACACAAGTGCAATACAAGGTGAAGTGTGTGCGGGAGCCACTGTTCATAAGCACCTGGCTTTGTGGACACAGCACTTTCATCAGGATTACACCAGTCCTGAAGAACTTTCTGCAGACATACTGTTCTCAGAGAAGAATTCACAGCAGTTAAGAAGTATGTCAGGCATTTTATAAACATTATTATATTTAATCTTTTAACAGCTCTGAAATGTTGGTGTTATTATTCCCATTTAAAAGATCAAAACATTTAAGCTCATAGAGGTTAGGATCTCAGGTTTAACAAAGTATCAAATCCAGACTCAAATTCAACGATTCCTGTGTACCAAAGGGATGTTTCTGCCCTAAAGTGGGATGAAAGTCACTGGGAAGGCTCCCAGGGCCATGCAGAATCAGCCCTAATTAACACGGAAAGCGGACAATGCTGACTTGCGGAAGCCCACAGAAGACAGGCAGGCAGGGCAGAGGATCCAATGGGGTCGCTGAGAGTGGGTGAAGAGCTTCCACAGGAAAAGGAAGCAGGAATTGGGGAGCACATCATAGAGTGCCTAGGTCTCTGGTCATGCTGCCTGACATGAAGGGCTGGTGACACGGAGCTTTCGCTCTGGGACTCTCTGCTGCAGGCACTGCAAGCCAGCCTCAGGCACGAAGTGTCCTCTGGGGACTCACGAAGAGTCAGGCTTTCCTGCTTGGGGGAGTTAGGTCCATTTGCTCCTGGTAAGTCCGGTCCAGCATGCTGATACCTCGGGCGTCTTCTCCCTAGCCTCCCTGGACTTAGCTCTTTGTTGAAAACAAACAAGTACCCAGACTACCTTCAGTCACCAAAGACTGCCAGAATCCCAGGCTCCTGTGGGGACCAGCTGGCTCCAAATCAGAGGTAGCACCAGACCTCCCTGCCCTAGAATATCTGATTCCCGCATGCCTGAACATGGCCAAGACATTTCCACAGGGAACATGAAAAGTTGTGTTTCTAGTGCCTAAACCTGAATCTTTGATCACGTTCAGTGTCAGGCAATAAGATGAGAAATCAGCAGATGACCAGAGGAGGTCAGAATGACCTACCTTGTCATCCATGCCTGTGCTTTTATCCTGCACTAGATCCTCAAGAAAAGTCTTCAGTCAGATGCTCCTGTGCCCCAACCCAGAGCAAGAGTCATCTTGACATTGCAAAGTACAGTTTTACACAAACATTCTGAACATAAAAAGAAACCCCACAGCCTGAGTTTTGGTGGTAGAAGCGTACTATCACATGTTCAACGGCTTCTTCTCCTCTTCTCATTTTCTCAGACACAGACTCAGGAAGGACACCCAACCAGCAATGCAAAGAGTCATGAAGAGATTGATGGGATTTGGAAAATACAAGCAAATAAGGTGCATTCTGTGAGCTGAAGCCATAAGGTGGAACATGGGTAGAGGAGAATGGGAAAGAGGGTGATTCTACAAAGGAATATCAGGGGGTTGCTCCCAGAAAAAGGTGATTGCTGGGCTACAAAAGCAGCACACGGCTCTGTGGAGACAGGGATTCTTGCTGTCTTCTTGACCACTGCGTCACTGGCACCATGTGGTCAAATGAGTGTATGTTCCATTGACAGTGCACTTGACCAGCAGCATGATCAAAATCAAAGAAATGTGTCAGCTGAGCTTGGTCCCTCACATCCAGCAGTCCCCAAGTCCCTGCTGCCTACTACCTTCAACACAGCATTTCCTTTAAGGCCATAAAATGTCAAAGGGGAAAATGATTCTCCCCAGGTTGTAAGGGGCCCAGCAGAGATAAAAGTAGGGAGGACTGTCTGCCGACAGGCACTGCTCCTGTATATCCAACATGATGCCATTCAATTTTGGAGAGTGTAGTTAACTTGGGGGATCAGTACAGAGACCCCCCATATACACAGGGTACAGCATGGGGTATATCCATCATGGCAGGAGACAAATTTCCCTGTGGGGCTTGTAAAATTTTATTAATCTGACTCAAACACTTAGAGCTTAAAGGGAACACAGAAGCCTGGTTATGTAAGGTAGTTTTATCTAAATCACTTATAAGAACTCGACGCAGCAATGACCAGATCCCATTGTCCCTGCTCCCGGTCAAGCGTGCTGTCAATGGAACACACACTCATTTGACCACACAGTGCCAGTGACGCAGTGGTCAAGAAAAGAGCAAGAATCCTTGTCTCCACAGAGCCGTGTGCTGCTTTCGCAGGTCAGCAATCACCATTTTCTGGGAGCAACCCTCCGATATTCCTCTGTAGAAGCACTCTCTTTCCCATTCTCCTCCACTTGAGTTTTTAGGAAAGGTAACCTCCTTTTCCTAGCCCCAAGGTAGGGCACATGACCCAGGCCTGGTGGGTTAGAAAATTGTAATCTCTGTGCCAAAGAAATGGGGACAGAGATGGGCATGCTATCCACATTTGGAGAATCCCTGGTCAACCCAAAGTCTTTCTTGGAATTTAAATGAAGTGCTTTCCTCTCCAGGTCTTTTTAAGATGGTAGGATGAAAGTCTGATGTTGCTAAGACTTATCTCTAATGCTATGTTTTGAGAATTCCTTCAGTATGAAGCAACTTCAGAAGAAACCAGAGACAAGATGTAAAGAGAGGTTCCCAACGACATCATCTGTGCCCAGATCCAGCCATGCCTGATTTCTGCATACCCCTTGAAGTTTCTGTCTCCTTTGCCAATGAATTCCCTTGTATCTTAAGCCTCTTTCAGTTGCTTTTCTGTAGCATCCAGTGGAAAGAGCCCTAACCTCTATAATGAGGATGACTCTGAACTTGCAAATGGAGCCTCCATTGGCAAGCAAAGTCAAGGAACAAGTCAAACGCCTCCCACCCATGGTACCCCAGTTTTCCACTTATACTTCAACTACCCCCAGCTTTAGTTCCCACCTCTCCATCCCCCCATAACCAGCGCTACTTCCCCTCCCACACTGGCCCTCACTGGACTCCTAACAGCCCAGGTCCCTCTGCTTTGCCAGACGTTCCTGCCTCTGTCTCTTCCCCTTAGAATGATTTTTGGTGCCAGATACCACAACTCTGCAAAAGGCCTCCCTCATGCTCCCTTCCCAGACCTCAGGGGACGCCCTTCCCACCCAGCCTCTCTGCCAGGAGAGGAGAACCAGGCAGAAGCAACACAGTTTCTTACGGAACTTTTCTAGGACAGAAAGGCAATAAATAAATAAATATAAAATAAAATTCCACCAAATGCAGACCACAGAATACAGCTTTTCCTATTTTGAATCGGTAAACAGTGGGCAGTTACAAAAACAGTTTAACACAAAAAAATCCTTTATTTGAATTGCTTTGACACGAATGTGACTTGTTCCCCCAAAAGTTGGTAAAAAGATAAATGTGATCCTTGTAATCTAATCTCTTAGAGCTCATATTTCCCCGGGACAGCATTTTAGGGACTGACTCCAGCTATAATCAAGTTAAAATGCTTTAGAAACATTGTATCAAACAACAAAAGTTCAAATAAAGATGCCCTCCTTTTTTTCAGGCTTACTGATATGATTTTAGAGGCCTAGGTTATATGCATTGGTTCTTCTGCAGGTAGAGAGGAGAAAAGAAAAAAAAATTAACAGTTGCTTCTAATCAGAGGTCACAAACCCATGTCCGCAAACTGAATCTGACCCTAGACATTATTTTTATTTAAATTAGGGGCCAAGAATGACATCCCTGCAAAATCCTGATTTCTGGCTTTACTGGAGGAGTCAGCAGAACTGGAAACCCCGGGATACCTTTTGTGCTGTGCCCTTGTGCTCAGTGATTCTGGCATTTCCGGTAATTTTCTTCCGTTCCCACCAGGTACACTGGTTTGTTCCCCCTATCCGTAGTCTCGGCTGGATTGACAGTAGTGGCACCTCCCCTGGCAACCAGGCAATCAGGTGGCACACACAGGTTCTATGAGGAGTGACCACAGCCCGGGTGCTGGGAGAGAAGGTGGCAGAGTGGAAATGAGCTGTTCCAGCCAGGCCCTCCCGCACCCCAGCTTGGAGCTTCTCTCTTGAGGGACTCCCAGCCTCCCTATGGAAGCGCAGCCAAGCTAGAATCTGCCCCTGGACTCTGGGCCCTCTGTTTTCTCTACCTCCACCCCTCCCCTCATGGGGCTGGAGCAGCCGCACACGCAGGCTTTAGAGGTCAGCCTGCCCTGGGGAAGACAGGCCTGGGCTGGCCCAGATCCCGCTTCTCCTGAAGAAGGATTTCAGTCAGACTACGGGGACTGGGAAATCCTAATTCAAATCATTCTTAACAATCTTAAGAAAAGAAAGTTCCATGACCCTTTGAAACAGCCCACAATTGAAGATCTGATGGCTGCTGTTCTGCACCGTGCTAAGTAGTTCGTCGGCTTCTGGCCGGGCGCCCCCATCTGCTGCCCCAGCTTGAAGAAAAGCAAGATGGCGCCTCCCCTCATCCAAAACTACTGTCTGGCCCAGGAACCCAGGAGGGCAGGCGGGTGACTTACCTTCCAGGCAGTGCATGGGGAATCGCAGAAAGGGCTCTCCCCGACCTGGTCTCCCACTAAGGTCTAGTCCTCCGGGGACTCTGGGCTTCGGGGAGGGGCAACTCCTCATGGTGTGGAGGCTGGGAACAGGCAAGTGATGCTGACGGAAGGAAGTCCCGAGAAAGAGCCTTATATTGCTCTTGCCCACAGTTATTTTTCTATTGGCTGATATATGTTAAATACAAAACTCATGTCAGGAACCAGAATATAAATCAGCCTCTGGCATTTATGCTGAGTGGGATGACTAATAGTCACTTAAATGTGTAATCCAATCCTGCTAATTTTTCAGTAGCTCGATGCATCCCCAGGAGAACGCAGAATTTCTTTGCAGGACACAGTGACCACCACCGACTGTTTTCTTTCCCACAGAAGGTACATTTCTGTTCCAGAAACATATCTGTTCCTTTGTGTAGAAAACTTTGCATGAGGCCCGGCGCGGAGGCTCATGCCTGTAATCCCAGCATTTTGGGGGCCGAGGCGGGCAGATCACTTGAGGTCATGAGTTCGAGACCAGCCTGGGCAAAGTGGTGAAACCCCATCTCTACTAAAAATGCAAAAATTAGCCGGGCATGGTAGCACATGCCTGTAATCCCAGCTACTCGAGAGGCTGAGGCACGAGAATCACTCGAACCCAGGAGGTGGAGGTTGCAGTGAGCCGAGATCATGCCACTGTACTCCAACCTGGGTGAGAGACGGAGACTCAGTTTCAAAAAAAAAAAAAAAATTGTATGACATATGACATACAGGACATAGGCCAGGACTACAGAGGTTAACTAACTATATTCTCTGGTTGGTCAGACCACACAGGGCAAACACACTGTACTGAGAGACATCGTTTGGAAAACTTGGTACACCTTCGAATCCGTTTTTAATGTATAGAAAAATACCATGCTTATCTCCAAGGATTATAACCAACTGATAATATGGAAGCATATGCTCCCCTACTGAGCAAATGGATGACTTATGTTCCTTTCTCATCAGTACAAAGAAGAGGTAGAGTGTTTGATTGCTAAGACTCTAAGAGTGGAAGAGCATCTTACCTAAAAATGAGCTTTTAGAATGCAGTAATAGTGCCCTGGTTTGTTTGGCTAAAAGCCAATGGATTCCATCAGCTCGGCACAAAGAAATGTCCCAAATATGAGAGAGATGGACAGGGAAGATGGATGGCAGCCTGGCTGATTTCAAGGCCAGGAGCCATGGCCTGGGCCACTATCCTGTCTCATGAGGGGAAAAAGGACCATGTTGGAAGCACTGGTGGCCACGTGTAGCATTAACATTTTATGAGCAGTAACTGGGAGAGTTAGAAACGTTGGACTTGAGACTCGACATTGCCACTAGAACCTGTAGTGTGGAATCCCTTCGAGCAAGCCCTAGAGTGCCCGAAATGGTCTATCGCTATCCCCTACAGCTGCTACTCTGTAGACCTTTCCCATCTCTCCCCTGGACTGGTGCAGGAGCTTCCAGCCAAATGGCTGCTCCTCTTCCTAGTCTGCCCCCCTGCTAACTCCATCCTTCCTGCTGCTGCCAAAGCTTCCTCCCTAAAACATGGAACAGATGAATCGGAGAAAGGCCAGCCATCCTTGGCTCTATAGCATCTCTCAGGATTGCTGAACCACATATGTGTGCATGTAGATGTGAATTTATCTAAGTGTTATGTATGAACACATGAACCATGGATCCCCACCTAGGCAGACCTTATAGAGATAAGGTATATTTTCTCCCCCAGGACATTTCACTCTCCTGCAGTGACAGGTCCTCCATCTCCTAATCCCATCATCCTCTGGCCCATCAGGAACGCTCAAGGTTTACCCCAGCCTCATCTCTCCCTCCAGAAAGCCACTTTCTTGGACAAAGATGCTTACATCCCGCAGCTCTTTCTCCCTGTCCTTCTCGAATGACTTCTACCTGCAAGGTGGCTGAGTACATCACACACTGGACAAGGGATTACCTCACCTGACTCCCTCCACCTGTGACCCCGTGCTCTCATCTTCTGTATAGTCACAGCAAACCCACTGGGACTGAAACAGCTAGAGAAACTCGAAGATCTAGCAAATGCCATTTTGGTGAGGACAGAGACACTTCCCGTTTCCATCTCTGCTTTATACCATGAGCCCCACACAGTGCCTGGTAAACAGTGGGTATTTGTAAACACTTGTTAAATGAGTAAATCAATGAATCGGTGTTCACCCCACCCTTTAGTCCTTTTTCTGCCCTCCTGTTACCCAGTGGCTTAGGATTCCTTATAACCAACAGTGCATCGGGGAGATGCAGGCAGAGAAATTCCTGGGCCTTCACTGGTCCAGGTCTTGAAATGGTGAATTTGGAACATTTTTCTACTCAGTTGTCCCATGCACGGGTCATTTATCCGGGCTCACCTTGCAAAGATGCCTCGCTTGGTGTTACAGATGCCCATGGTGACCAGCGCGTCTCCTCAGTTCTGCCTGAGGGCTCTGCATTGCTGGCTTTTCTCACTGGGTCCTTTGTGGGCACCCAGGAGCCCACCAGGCTTCACACAAGTGTAGCTTGAAAGTGCAGGGAGTGAGCACCCTGGGGACAAGCCTTGGCCAATGGGAGGGGAGCAGGGGACAAAACGTCCCATCCTGCACATGGCCATAGCAAGACCATAGCAAGAGGCATTCCATAGGCTCCCACTACTGTTCACAGTGAACTTCATCCTAGCTTCTCCCCTACTGTGTCCCTTTCTCTGTTCCCTCCCTCCTGCTTCCTGGAACCACCCCCCAAATTACTCCCTGCATTCAAGTTCTATCTCCGACTTGACTGTTGGGAACCCCCAAACCAAGGCACACAGTTAGACAAATATCCCATTGTGGATATTTTTGCTCCAAACTCCCATCTTGCAATTTTTTCAATCATCTGTCCTTTACTAAATGCCAGTCTCTCAAAATTTCTGCTGCTTGATAATTGGAAAAAAGCTCAGGCAAGTTCCTGGCCATCCCCAGGCCTCATTTTCCCATCAGGAAGAAGGAAATAAGCACACCTGTCTCCCCCGTCTCCCTGCCTGGCTCACTGGGCAGGCAAATGTGTGGGAGGTGATTGTGAAGGTACCAGATTTGCCAAATATACGCTTGCAATTAAATCCAAAGGCCTGTCCCACAGTTGCTTGACTTTTTTAAAAGGCCAATTTATTCTCCTTTCTTAAGAACTAAACAATTTTTCCACTTCATTTATTAAAATAAAGCTCTTTAACTTGCATGTTTTTAAACTAAAGGAACCGTGCTCTGAAATGATGCCATCACTTCTCAGTGAGAACCTGTGCTCCCTGTTCTTTGTGCTTCTTGGGATTGCAAGTGTAGCCTTTATGAGGGCTCTATGGGCCTGAAGTAGCCACAGGGCAAGGCTCACAGCTGAATCCAGCAGTATCACTTGCCTTCCTTCTTCAGCATCACCTGCCTTCCCCCACCTTGGTTTTTTTTCCTTTCTAATGCGGGGTCCTCCTATAGCTCCTCAAATACAATGTACTCATGTCCCTCAGAGCCACTGCACAGACTGTCCCCTCTCCCTAAAGAGGCCCCGCTCTTATCCTCCCCATCCCCTACCCCACCCCAGCCAGCCAGGAGAACTCTGGTTCATCTTCTGCATCCAGATGAAAGGTCACCTTCCTTGCCTGTCAATCCCCCACCCACCCATTGCAGTCATCAGAGAGAGCTGACCAGCCTCTAAAACATGCCTTCGAGGTGCACATAACATGCCTTTGCTGTCACCTGTGTTAGAACCACAAGGCTGGAGTCTTTCCACCTTAAGAGGTCCCAATGCCTATTAGATGGAACCACAGCAGACACTCAAGAAAGGCTTTTCACACCAAAGCTCATCTTATAACAAACCTGAATTTTAAGGGATTCTGCGATGTATTGATTAGGAGCCTCTTTGAACCTCTAGGGAGCGAGTAGAGGTTATTTGCAGGGAGAACTTGAACATTTCCGTACCTCTGACCTTACAACCCTCGAGAGCACCAACATCCTGTTCTGATGCTGTGTGATCCCCGCTGCTCCGATAGTACTGTGGGTGTTGGCACAACAGACAGAGCCTGAGCTGGAAAGAGGTTCTCAAAACAAAAGCTAGGGCTGCAGGCGAAGGACATTGCCAGTTAGCAGCACCATGGAGAGAAACTGTGCTCTGAATCAGAGACCGTATACCACGATCCAGAGGCAGTGGATCCTGAACAAATACTCCTGTAAGCCAAGTGCGCGGGTTTGGTTTGCTTCCTCTGTGCTAAAAGGGATCAGGGTAGGGTATGCACTTAGCACGGCTCCACCTGTGCAGCCCTCTGTGAGGTAGCCTCACCTCCTCATTTGCATAATGGAGCTGAGGGGGATTTCCTGCCTCCCCTGGGGGGTTGCTGAGAAGAACAAATAAAATAATGGATGTGCAAATCCTCTATAAATTGCAAAGTGCCATGTAAATGAAAAAAAATATTTACCCTATATTCCTAAAAAAAGAAAAAAATGAGGGCAATAGAGTTGACTCCAAAACATGAATTTTTAAAAGCAGCCCAGGATCCTCCTTGGCTGCCTGCTGTTCTCTGTGGGCACCTTGCAGGTGCTTAGCTCCACCACCTTCCCTCTGCAGATGAGGATCCTAAGCCGGAGCAGAATGAAGTCACTTGCTTGGAATCACACAGGCAGTGAGTAACAGAGTCTGAATTCAAATCCATTCCTCTTTCTTGTGGAAATAAAGACCAACCAAATGGGAATGAGCTGTTTATTCTGAGCTTGCTTCAGCAAGGGAGTCAGTCATCATCACTTGTGTTTTCGTAGAAACTCAAAGGGGAAAGGCAGGGAGAGGCCAAGCACAGCGGCGCACACCTGTAATCCCAACATTTTGGGAGGCCAAGGCAGGAGGATCACTTGAGACCAGGAGTTTGAGACCAGCCTGGGTAGCATAGTGAGATCCCCATCTCTACAAAAATTTTAAAAAATAATTAGCTGTGTGTGGTGGTATATGTCCCTGTAGTCCCAGCTACTCAGGAGGCTGAGGTGGGAGGATCACTTGAGCCCAGGAGAGCAAAGATGCAGTGAGCCAGGTTTTCACCATTGCATTCCAGCCTGGGAAACAGAGTAAGACCCTGTCTCAAAAAAAAAAAAAAAAAAAAAAAAGCAGGCAGAAGAGTGGGAGAGCTTCATAGCAGAAGAAAGGGAGGCTTCCGGTGGGCCCAGACCTGAGGCTGCGGGCACAGGAAGCTGTAGATGGGCTAAGAAGAAGCAGAACATTCTATGTCATTGGTTAGGGGAAAAAGAAAAATCTAACCTTCTCTGATTGGTCCTAAGTTGGAAGCAGAGATAAAACCTAGGGAAGCGGTTCTTTATTATTTGAGCCTTGGTCATTTTGGACAGACTGTTACAGAGGTTACTGCGTGGCTTCCTGGATTGCAATAGACATAGTGGCCTGGCTTCCTGCAAGTCTGACTTACAAATAGTAGGCTGGTTTCCCAGGCTGGTTTTCTGACAGGTTGCTGCGGGTCATGGGTCAGAATTCAATTGTTATAAATTGTCAGGCCTTCCTTGCACCGTATATTCAGTCTCTCACTTTCCTGTATCACCTGACTCGAAACCCACTGCTTTCACAAACAGGATGTCTTTCTTTATCAGGGTTTTAGGAACATAGATAATTTCATCCTTAGTGAAAGAACTAAGCAAGCAAGCGCTCTCAGAAGCTCATGACCTTTTCCGTTATCCAGAAGTATCTCATAAAGTTCTTTGTTTATTGATCAACTAGAAGAGAGGAAGCAATGTTTGGAAATAGCATGTTTTCATACTCTGTAAATTCAGAATTGTCCAGGATCACGGATAGGTATTTACCAGGCTGAAAGTTTCCACCCAAATGTGTGAACGCAGCAGCATTCACAGCTCCAACAAGGTCAGTGTACACAAACATTTTTATTCTCGTCCTCTAATTCCCCTTTTTTTTTTCTTTTCTTTTTTTTGAGATGGAGTCTCCCTCTGTTGCCCAGGCTGGAGTGCAGTGGTGCGATCTTGGCTCACAGCAACCTCCGCCTCCTGGGTTCAATCAAGGCACGTGCCATCATGCCCGGCTAATTTTTTGTATTTTTTTTAAGTAGAAACGGGGTTTCACCATATTGGCCAGGATGGTCTCAATCTCCTGACCTTGTGATCTGCCTGCCTTGGCCTCCCAAAGTGTTGGGATTACAGGCATGAGCCTTCGCACCCGGCCCTCATCTTCTAATTCTAACAATGGCTGCTGAGTTATGAGGTGAGGCCTAGTGACAGCTCGGGCAACGTTAGAAATTGTAGGTGATTTGGGGAGGATGCTGGGAAAGGGCCTCAGTACATAAAGGAACATCTGAAAATGGCTGAAAACAGTCCAGTAACACTGTTATTCTTTTTAGTCACCATGTAGTGTTTTGGCTTCTGGTATCTAAAGTTCTCAGGCAGATTAAATTCTGAAAATGTAAGCAAAATTGTTCCTGAGTTCTGTGTTACTTATGGGTTGGAGATGTTGACTTTTGCACCATCAGACAGACCTGAATTTGAGTCAACCCGGAAGCTCTTTGAACCTCATCTTTTAGGAATTTTATGGAGGCTTCATTATATAGATATGATCAATTATTAACCCAGTCTCTATCCCCTGTCCCTTTCCTGGAGGATGGAATGTGGGGCTGGAAGTTCCAAGCTTTTAATCATGGCTTGGTATTTCTGGTGATTAGCTCCATCCAGGAGCCCACTAAGAATAGCCTCCTTAGAACAAAAGGTGCTCCTATCACCCAGAAAATTTCAAGGGATTAGGTGCTTTGTATCAGGAACTGAGGTCAAAGACCAAACATTCGAACAAAAGATGCACCTAGCACCTCTATGGCTCAGGAATTACAAGGACCCGGGGACAGAGACCAAATATATATTTCTGATTGTAAATCACAGTATCACAATATTGCTCTCCCAAAAATACTCAGGGTCCTGTTCTGAAAGATGCAGGGGATATTAGGTAGAACCTTAGGTTGAGTTCCACAGAAATAGCTTCTGGGATAAGGATGTGTGTGAAAGAAATTTATTGGAAAGTGAGTCCAAGAAAACCTGGTAGGGGCGTGGAGACCTTCGATCAGGAAAGGAAGGCACCAAGCAAAGATGTGATGCCAAAGAAGGTCCCACCAAGGGAAACCTTGGCTCAGTCCCACGGGGAGTTCAGGGGACAGTACAGGGTCCAACTCAGAATATCCTGTTCTAGGAGCGAAAGAGTTGGGGTATTTATAGGCTCACACCACATCAGTCATTGGTGTGATCACTTATTGGTGGGGGAATGCTCCAGGAAACAGCGTTCCCAGGCACTACAGCTCTCCAAGCACAGGCAAAGTGAGTCCTGAAGGCTGAGGGCAGCCCTATGCCTGGAGGGGCCAGTGCCCTCTCTTGGGAGTAAGAGCTCACCTCTCAGCAGTCTTTTGTTTGTCCATTTGTTTAGGGAAAGGAGATAATAATTTTGTGCCTACTAGGAAGGACAACAGCTCTTTGATACTTGGACCTGTGAGTTTTTATGAGTAGCGGCTAAAATGGTAGAATTGAAGCTATAAGCTGTCTATGGGATCGTAAGTCTAGGTGTCTGTAATTCAGAAAACTACCTTTCATTGTGTATTTGATGTTTTTCTATATCTAGAGGGTATTCATAAATTAAATTTTAAAAAGTCTCTTAAATTAAAGGAGCTAGGCTGGGCGCAGTGGCTCATGCCTGTAATTCCACACTTAGGGAGGCTGAGACCGGCGGATCATCAGAGGTCAGGAGTTCAAGACCAGCCAGGCCAACATGGCGAAACCCCATTTCTACTCAAAATACAAAAATTTGCCGGATGTGGTGGTGCGTGCCTGTAATCCCAGCTACTTGGGAAGCTGAGGTAGGAGAATCGCTTGAATCCGGGAGGCGGAGGTTGCAGTGAGCCGAGATCACACCACTGCACTCCAGCCTGGGCAACACAGCAAGACCCTGTCTAAAAATAAAAAAAAAATTAAAGAGCTATATTTTGGTTGGAATACAAACACTTCTAGAAGTGAAATTTTCCTAAATTACTAGAAAATAAGGACATTAAACTTTGAATACTTGAAGTCTGTCGGTCAAAGCTAACTTAAAAGCATTTTAGGAATCCATATAATTAAGGTAAACCTTTGGCAAATGAAACTAGTTTAATAATTTTGATTAATAACAAGGCAGCTATGGCCTTCTAATTACTGCTATGTATAACATGAGCTAGATTTTATTCTACTATACAGTGTTTCCTAACTTTGTTCAGGTTTACTGCTCAAATAAGCTAGCATTATTCCTAGATAATGTTTAAGGCTACAAAAAAAGTAAATTTGTGTTCAACTAAATAGAATCATTATTCTGACAGACTGTACCCAGACATGCCTCATTTTATTGTGCTTTGCTTTATTGTGCTTCATAGATACCTCATTTTTTATACATTGAAGGCTTGTAGCAACCCTGCATTGGGCAAGTCTGTTGGTGCCTTTTTCCAGCAGCATGTGTTCACTTTGTGTCTCTGCGTCACATTTTGGTAATTCTCACCATATTTCAAGCTTTTTCATTCTGATTTCATCTGTCATGGTGATCTGTGACTAGTGATTTTTGATGTTATTATTGTAATTGTTTTGAGGCACTATGAACTGCACCCATGGAATATGGCAAACTTAATCAATGAATGCTGTGTGTGTTCTGACTGCTCCACTGACCAGCCATTCCTCGATCTCTTTCCCTTTTCTCAGGCCTTCCTGTTCCCTGTGATACAATGATATTGAAATTAGTCCAATTAATATTCCTACAGTGGCCTGTAAGTGTTCAAATGAAAGGAAAAGTCACATATCTCTCACTTTAAACCAAAAGTTAAAAATGATTAAGCTTCGTGAGGAAGGCATGTTGAAAGCTAAGATAGGCCAAAAGCCGGGTAACTTGTGGCAAACAGCCAAGCTGTGAATTCAAAGGGAAAGCTCTTGAAGGAAATTAAAAGTGCTACTCTAGCGAACACACAAGTGATAACAAAGCAAAACAGCCTTATTGCCAATATGGAGAAAGTTTCAGCGGTCTAGGTGGAAGATCAAACCAGCCAGAACGTTCCCTTAAGCCAAAGTCTAATGCAGAGCAAGGCCCCCAACTCTCTTCAAGTCTATGAAGGCTGAGAGAGGTGAGGACGATATAGAAGAAAAGCGTGAAACTAGCAGAGGTTGCTTCATGAGGCTTAAGGAAAGAAGCCGTCTCCATAACATAAAAGTACAAGGTGAAGCGGCAAGTGCTGATGGAGAAGCTGCAGCAAGTTATCCAGAAGATCTAGCTAAGACCACTGATGAAAGTGGCCACACTAAACAATATATTTTCAATGTAGACAAAACCACCTTAATGAGAAGAAGATGTCATCTAGGACTTTCATAGCTAGAGAGAAGTCAATGCCTGACCTCAAAGCTTCAAAGAACAGGCTGACTCTCTTGTTAGAGGCTAATGGTGACTTTCAGTTGAAGCCAATGTACATTTGCCATTCTGAAAATCTTAGGGCCCTTAAGAATTATGCTACATCTACTCTTCCTGTGCTCTATAAATGGAATTAAAAAGCCTGGATCGCAGTACATCTATTTATAGCATGGTTTACTGAATATTTTAAGCCCACTGTTGAGACCTACTGCTCAGAAAAAGAGATTATTTATAATACTGCTGCTTATTGACAATGTACCTGGTCATCTACAAGCTCTGGCAGAGAAGTACAAGGAAATTAATGTTGTTTTCATGCCTACTAACACCACATCCATTCTGCAGCCCATGGATCAAGAAGTAATTTTGTCGTACAAGTCTTCTTACTTCAAAAATATATTTATTAAGGCTATAGCTGCCATACATAGTAACTCCTCTGATGAATCTGGGCAAAGTAAATTGAAAACTTTCTGGGAATAATTCACCATTATAGATGCCATCATGAACATTTGTGATTTATGTGAGGAGGTAAAAATATTAACATCAACAGCAGTTTGAAAGATGTTGATTCCAATCCTCGTGGATGACTTGGAAGGGTCCAAGACTTCAGTGGAGGAAGTAACTGTAGCAGATATGGTAGAAACAGCAAGAGAACTAGAATTAGAAGTGAAGCCTGAAAATGTGACTGAATTGCTGCAATCTCATGATACAACTTTAACTGATGAAGAGCTGCTTTTTAAGGATAAGCAAAAATAAAAAATAGTTTCTTAAGATGGAATCTATTTGTGGATATGCCATGAACATATTGCCACAGCAATCCCAACCTTCAGCAGCCACCACCCTGATCAGTTAGCAGCCATCAACATTGAGGTAAGACCTTCCATCAGCAAAAAAATCAGGACTCCTTGAAGACTCAGATGATTATTAGCCCTTTTAAAAATAAAGTTTTTTTTTTGTTTTTTTTTTTTTTGAGATGGAGTCTTGCTCTGCCACCCGGGCTGGAGTGTAGTGGCGCGATCTCGACTCACTGCAACCTCCACCTCCTGAGTTCAAGGTATTCTCCTGCCTCAGCCTCCCAAGTAGCTCAGACTACAGGTACATGCCACCAAGCCTGGCTAATTTTTGTATTTTTAGTAGAGATGGGGTTTCACCGTGTTGACCAGGCTGGTCTCGAACTCCTGACCTGTAGTGATCCACCTGCCTCGGCCTCCCAAAGTGCTGGGATTACAGACGTGAGCCACCATGCCCAGCCAACAATATTTTTAATGAAGGTATTTACATCATTTTCTTAGGCATAATGCTATTGCATACTTAATAAATCAGTATGGTGTAAACATAACTTGTTTACACCATAAATGCACTGGGAAAACAAAAAGTTTGTTTCACTTGCTTTATAGTATGTCAACCTGAAGATACCTTCCAAGATCTTTAAGTAATTTAAACCTTTGAATGATATTAAATTCCATTAAGTAACGGATAATCATTGGATGCCTAGATCATTCCTAAGATGAATACTGAAACACTGGTTATTCAGCATAATTTTGAATTTATAGGTGTTTGCTTCTTAATTTTTAAATGTTTGGGCCATATTAGTGAACATGTACATTTTTGCTGTTTGTAGAGGTTCTTTAAGAGAGGTAGGTATATGGCTATGGAAATTGTTGCATCAATTAAGGAGCTGTTAATTTGCTAAAATGCTGGTACGTGATAGCAGTTCTCAACTAATGTTTCACAGTTTGCTCTATGAAAGAGACATTATTTACTTTAGTTAAAATTGCAATTGATATAAGTTGTTGAGATTATGCTAGAAGCAACACTAATAGAAAAATACAACAGTGTGTGCTTGTCTTTCAAGGAAAACAGTAGTTTGGTCCTAAAGCAACATTTCTCAGATGTTTTTGGTATTCAGATAACTGACACTCATAAAACTTATGAAAGACCTTATAAAACTTTTGATTTTGGGGTTATAACTATCACTGTTTTCTGTATTGGCAATTGAAACAGATATTTTATTTTTTTAACTTTTATTTCAAGTTCAGGGGTACATATGCAGGTTTGTTTCAAAGGTAAACTTGTGTCATGGGGTTTTTGTACAGATTATTTCATCACCCAAGTATTAGCTGTTTTTCCTGATCCTCTCGCCCCTCCCACCTTCCACCCTCCAATAGACCACAGTAGGCATTGTTCCCCCTATGTGTCTATGTGTTCTCATCATTTAGCTCCCACTTATAAGTGAGAGTGTGCAGGATTTGGTTTTCTGTTCCTGCATTAGTTTTCTCAGGATAATGGCCTGCAGCCTCATCCATGTCCCTGCCAAGGACAGGATCTCATTCTTTTTCATGGCTGCATAGTATTTCATGGTGTATATATACCACATTTTCTTTATCCAGTCTACCATTGATGGGCATTTAGGTTGATTCCATGTCTTTGCTATTGTGATTAGTGCTGTAATGAACATTTGTGTGAATGTGTCTTTATAACAGAATTATTTCTATTCCATTGGCTATGTTTCTAGTAATGGGATTGTTGGGTCGAACAGTATTTCTTGTCTTTAGGTCTTTGAGGAATTGCCACACTGTCTTCCACAATGGCTGAACTAATTCACACTCCCACCAACAGTGTGTAAGTGTTCCTTTTTCTCCACAACCTCACCAGCATCTGTTATTTTTTTACTTTTTAATAATAGCCATTCTGACTGGTGTGAGGTGGTATCTCATTGTGGTTTTGATTTGCATTTCAAAACAGAGAATTTTTTAAATGCTTGTTTAGAGATAATTTGAAGAGAACAGCAGTGAATGTATTGCATGTTAATAACATCTTAGTATTATTATTCATTCAGTCCTGACCTCACAGACTCCTGATACCTATCTTCAGGTAAAGTGTCAGTTTATTCCAGAATATGAATGAGCTTGTGGATAACCATTTTGGAAAGTGAATTTTATTTGCCTTGGTTCTTAATTCCTGAATTGAGAAACTCTTCCTGAGGCTCCCTACTTTGTATGGACTGGTATGGCTATTTGCATAGTAGGAATCTGTCCTCCTTTTTCACTTGGATATAACTCGAAAAATTGGTTATGCAACTGATATGGTTTGGATCTGTGTCCCCACTCAAATTTCATGTTGAAATGTAATTCCCAATGCTGGAGGTGGGGTCGGATTGGACGTAATTGAACCACAGGGGTAGTTTCTAATGGTTTAGCACCATCGTCCTAGTGCTGTTTTTATGATAGAGTTCTCATGAGATCTGGTCATTTAAAAGTGTGGTGCCTCCCCCTGCCCTCTCTTTCTCCTGCTCCAACCACGTGAAGCGCTGGCATCCCCTTCACCTTCTGCAATGATTGTACGTTTCCTGAGGCCTCCCCAGAAGCTGAGCAGATGTCACCATGCTCCTGCATAGCCTGCAGAACTGTGAGTCAATTAAACCTCTTTTCTTTATAAATTACCCAGTCTCACGGGTTTTTTGTTTTGTTTTGTTTTTGTTTTTTGAGATAGGGTCTCACTCTGTTGCTCAGGCTAGAGTGCAGTGGCACGATCACAGCTCACTGCAGCCTTGACCTCTTGGGCTCAGGTGATCCTCTCACCTCAGCCTCATGAGTACCTGGTACTGGAAGCACACGCCCCCATGCCCAGCTAATTTTTTGTATTTTTAGTAGAGATGGGATATTGCCATGTTGCCCAGACTGGTCTTGAAATCCTGGCCTCAATGGATCCTCCTGCCTCATCCTCCCAAAGTGCTGGGATTACCGGCATGAGGCCCCTCACAGGCCAGGCAATTCTTTATAGCAATGGGAGAATGGACTATTACAGCTACCAAAGTCTTGCCTGGAATGTCATATTTGAAAATGATGCCTATTTAATGAGGTATGGTTATGGTTTTTTAAAAAACAGCCTTGGAGTGAAATAATCTATACCATACAGTTCACCTGTCTAGAATATACAATGGCTTTTCAGAGTTATGCAGCCATCACCACAATCAGTTTTGAAACACTCAGCCACAAAAGGAAGCCTGTACCCCTTAGCCTTCACCCAACCCAACACCTCCTCAATCTCCTATCACCCCAGCCCCAGGCAATCACTAATCTGCTTTCTGTCTCTACGGATTTGCCTGTTCCGGACAGTTCATATAAATGGAACCACACAATGGGTGGCCATTTGTGACTAACTTCTTTTACTTAGCACAATGTGTTCAAGGTTCATCCATGTTGTAGCATGTATCAGTATTTCATTCCTTTTCATTACCAGATAATATGCCGCGGTCTGAATATGCCACATTGTGTTTATCCGTTCACCCCTTGGCATTTGGGTTGTTTCTACATGTTGGCTGTCATGAATAACACTGCTGTAAACATTTGTGCACACGTTTTATGTTGACATATGTTTTCATGTCTGTTGGGTATATACCTAGGACTAGGATCGCTAGATCATATGGGAACTCCATAGTTAACATTTTTAGAAACTGTCGGTCTGTTCTCTAAAGTGGGCTGCACTCTGCTCTAACAATAGCCCACTTTTGTTTCAGATCATTTCCACGCTGAAGGTCTAAGCATTTCAAATATATTACATGGAACTGAATCCCTGTGACAATCCTAAGAGGCAGACCTTACTATAGGCATTTTAGAGATTTGGAAACAAGTCCCAGGGCGATGAGGTGACTTGCTCAAAGTTGCCCAGATGGTAAGAGATGGCACTGGGACCAAACTAAAGCTCATCCACCCCAAAGCTCCATCTTTTCCTTTTCGATCCCATCCCCAGGGAAGTGCAGTGAGGAGGGCTTTTTTCTTTCTCCAGTGGCCTGGGGCTGCCTTTCTCCACAGGCCTCAAGGCCCCCTCTGTTGTTCCTGCCCCAGCCCCAGTGCTGTTTTTTCCCTGCAGGTTGGCAGAAGGCCCAGAGCTGGAACCTGATGTTGTGGAGTCTCTGGACTTCCAGGAGCTGGAAAGGAGCAATGCCCAAAGGATGGGATCATGGCCTTTGCCATCTCCCCCTAATCCCCACAGGGAGCCTGACAGCTGTGCTCATGCTTGGGGAGGATGAAGAGCATCGCAGAGTCAGACAGGGGCCATCATTTTCAATGAAAATTCATTGAACACCAACTCCATGCAGTAAGGGTTTCCATGGCCAGGAAACCTGCTTCTGTAACCGATTGCTTCCCTCCTGTGCTCAGCTCCCACTTCCCTCACTGCTCAGCTAATGCAGGCTTCAAGAGCAAAGCAAGGAGTGCATCAAAACAACTGCTTCCATCCTGGTGATTAACTTGGAAACACCATACTACAACATCTAACTACGTACATCTATGCATGCCCTCAGCCTCAGCTTCCTCATTTGAAGAAAGGGAATAATAATATTTACCTCTAAATGTAGCTGTGAAGATGACAAGGGGTATTAAATAGCACACTGCTGGGAACACAGTACCTGAAAACAATAATCAGCAGCTGCTCTGCATCTCAGTACTTGCCATGTGCCGGGTACCTGTCTACATGCTCTTCACTGGAGCCCCATGACATGCAAGGTAGGCCCTGTTTACTATGCCCATCTTTTTTTTATTTTTTCTTTTGAGACAGAGTCTCACTCTATCACCCAGGCAGGAGTGCAGTGGTGTGATCTTGGTTCACTGCAACCTCTGCCTCCTGAGTTCAAGCGATTCTCCTGCCTCAGCCTCCCGAGTAGCTGGAATTACAGGCACGTGCCACCACATCCAGCTGATTTTTTGTATTTTTAGTAGAGACAGGGTTTCACCGTCTTAGCCAGGATGATCTCAATCTCCTGACCTCATGATCCACCCACCTCGGCCTCCCAAAGTGCTGGGATTACAGGCATGAGCCACCGTGCCTGGCCTACTATGCCCATTTTATAGATGAATAAACTGAGATTCATAAAGTACATAATTTACCCTAGGTTGTGCAGGGACCTAACCCGTGTCACTGTACTTCCCTGGGGATGGGATACAGAAGGAAAACATGGAGCTTTGGGGTGAATGAGCTTTAGTTTGGTCCCAGTGCCACCTCTTGCCAACTAAGAGACTTTAAACAAGTCACCTCATATCCCCGGGACTTGTTTCCACATCTCTAAAATGTGTGAAGGAATCTCTGCCTCTTAGGATTGTCACGGGGATTCAATTCAATGTGATATATTTGAAATGCTTAGACTTTCAGCATCAAAATGATCTGAAACAAAAGTGGGCTATGGTGAGAGTGGCGTATCTCCTAGTTATTTTTTGTTATTTTTTGATTTTTTAACAATAGGCATTCTGCCTGGTGTAAGGTGGTATCTCATTGTGGTTTTGATTTGCATTTCAAAACAGAATTTTTAAAATGTTTGTTTAGAGATAATTTGAAGAGAACAGCAATGCTCTCCGACACTTTGCTTTACTGACTGCTATCCTGAAGGCCTTGGAGGCGAGGGAGGCCGGTGGGTGCTGACTCACAATGATGGACTGACATTTCAGTGGATACTCACCACTCAGCCTTGCTCAGAGACGCTGGGCGAGGGCTCCAGAAAGTGGCCTTCCCTGCAGATGTTGACACATGTGTGAGGCGGGGACAGAGTCCACTACCCACAGCACCTGTGAGCACTGGGTAGAACTACTGTCCTCTTCCTCTGTCAGGCTGGCCCTCGAGACAGATTAGATAACAAGAAATGCCAGGGTGGTGCTGATCCCCGCAGTGCCCAGCACACCAACCAGGCTACAAAGGATGTGGAAGCTGCACATAAGGATGGGCGTTACCAACCGCAAATCAAACTGGGCCTTACCAACTGCAAATCAAATCAGGCATTACCAACTGCAAATCAAAACCGTCAGCTTTTGGGAAATCAGGACATCATCGACTCTTAAGTCATCTCAAGCCAACAGGAAGCTATGATGGCAAAGGACATTCAGAATCGGCCCGATGAGCTTCCCCCGGCTCCGCTACATATTCAACCGGCTCCTCCTTAGCAGATTCCCCAGCCACCTTCATCACACAAGGGCTCCATCCTTTGTCCTCTGGTTGCTGAAATGCACCCATGGTTCCCAATGTTCAGTCACTGCCCAGGGTGTGAGCTGCTCCTGGGAAAGTTGGCCCTGCAGGTCAAGAGGCTCAGCCCCCTGGCCTGCGCCCAGACCTAATTACAGGTTCCCAGGCAAGCAGTGGAAAGAGCACTGTCCTGAGAGTTCAGCCTCTGCATGAACTGAAACAGGACTTTGGACACTTCATGCCCCTCCCTGGGTCTCATTTTTCCTGTCTCTACCCGCAGGGGGACTAGACTAGCTCAGGGATGGAGACAGCAGGCATCCTTGCCCTCACCTTTGCCATACCCAGAGCAGACATAGGTAATCAGTTGGAGCATCTTTTCATTAAGCCAGCTCTCTGCCTCAGAATTCTTCTTAACACAGAGCTCCAAGCAAGAACTACCAATAAACCAGAGTTGGCCTGCAAGAGGAAGCCTAGGTGCCATCCCCAGGCTCGTTGACTTCATGGCTGCCCCTCAGCTCTAAAGACCTGCCATTGTCCTCTGTATACACCAGAAGATACTGGAAGGCTCTGCCACATGTGTTTCTGCTCTCTGAACTTTTTCTTTTTTGAGATGGAGTCTAACTCTATTGCCCAGGCTGGAGTGCAATGGCTTGATCTCGGCTCCCTGCAACCTCTGCCTCCCGGATTCAAATGATTCTCCTGCCTCAGCCTCCTGAGTAGCTGGGATTACAGGCATGCACCACCACGCCCGGCTAATTTTTGTATTTTTAGTAGAGATGGGTTTTCACCATGTTGGCCAGGCTAGTCTCGATCTCCTGACCTCATGATCCACCTGCCTCGGCCTCCCAAAGTGCTGGGATTGTAGGCCTGAGCCACCGCGGTGGGTCATGAACTTATTTTCTGATTTCCCCTTGATTTCCTGTGCATTGGCTGGGAAGTTGGGGATGTGTTTGTGTGTCAGAGGCATCGACACACAGGAGGAAGAGCCCCCATGGTCTCAGGACAGGTGACCCTAGTACACAGAGCTCAGTAGTAGAGGCAGATTTGGGCTGCTGTGGACCAGGCTCTGCCTCCTTCTGGCCAGTCCTGCTGGGCTGTGGCTCCGTAAGCAGCAGCTCCCTCCACACTGTGACCACTCCCTGGGATCAGGGGCTCAGCACAAAGTGGCATGGACATGTGGGCTTCTTCAGGCAGGGTGGCAGCCTCTAAGGCCGATTCTGAACCTGCAAACCTGGGACTCTTTCCTGGTATGATCGTGTGCTAACACCACATGACAGTTTCAAGGTGTTGTAATGCCGTTGTGTACACTGAATAATGCCTGGAGTTTCCTGGTAAAGACCGGGCTCCAAAACTCATAGAAAGTGATTGCTGACAAATGCTGATTTGAGCTCCTGCTCTGCACAGCTCCTTAGGTGCCCCTCAGCATAAAACAGACATGAAAGAGGGTGATGCTGCTGCGGCCCTCCTGGGACCCGCGTGGGAGGATGAAGACAGTAGACAGGCACTGGACTCCGCCAGAAAGAGACATACCACGTTGGTTGATTTTATCCTGCAGAAAAACATCTCAAACAAACAGCCTGTCAATCTCTGGACATGTTTCTACTCAGTCAAGGACCAGATTTCACTTATAAAAATGAAGACTCTTGAAGAGGTAAAAAGACACCAAATAAATTCAAAGTATAGATTTTCAATTTATCAAGTCACATTTTGTGAACTTGTTAAGGGAATCTACAAACAGAGCACCACGTGGCAGAGGCTGGCTCGGCTTCACACGTGTTCATGGTGCACCTGCTGCAGTGGGGCATGGCCCTGCAGGAGTGGGAACCAAGGAGGATGCAGGTCCTGCCCTTGGGAACTTCCGGACCAACAGTGGAGAGAACCTAAAGTAACATAACTCCTCTGAGAGGCCCTGAGGGCTCTGCAGATTTGTCCAAAGGAGTGAGAAATCACCATGGTCCTGAGAGGGGAAAGGCTTCCTGGAGGAGGTGGCATTTGAGACAGGACTGGAGAGAAGCAGGAGGGTTTTTCAGCTGTGTGCAGAGGCCCAAGTTGAACCTAGGGAAAGATCTAGGAGGGTAATTCCAGCTGAAAAGCAGGAGAGAAGGCAAGTTGGAGAGAGGTTCCGGGCTCCGGGTCAAGGAAGGTGGTGTGGGCTTGAAGGTCCAGTGAGGAGCCGCTGTGTCATGGAGGGGCCAAGAAGAGAAGTGACTCCAACAGAACAGAGCTTTAGGAATCCAGGATGTCGGCTCTCTGCCAGAAATCATCGGATGCCACAGCCAGCCTGCCCTTTAGAGTCTATGAAGCCTGAGGGCTTTACTTTGCAGGACTAGATGAGAGATTAGAGAGGATGCCTGACCTCACATCACACACCAAAGAGTCCTGGCCAGCCCTGAATGCAGAGCCCCTGCCTGCGACCCCAAGGTGCCTGCAAACGGGCTCAGTTTGGTGACAAGGCTGCAGGGAGGGCCTAGAATGGCATGGACGCAGTAGGCTGTGTGCAGTAGCGCCGCAAGTTCCAGAGCTGACTACTGGAAATGAGACCGAGCCATCTCGGCATCAAGGGCCAGGACCTGGCTTCTGGGTCAGCATGGCAGGGACTGGACAAATCCACAATCTTCCAGGCAAATGTGGGATTGCTCGGGTTTAAATTGTGGGTCCAGGACATGTCTCAAGGGCCCAGAAGGGTCACTTTCACCCCTGCAGCTCCACCTTCTGAAATACAAAGGTGGTTTACAGTTTTAAATGCTTTATAGCACCACCTCCATATCTACTGCTGCGAGGGTCAGATTTTCCTACCATGGGCTTAGTTGAGAGCTGTGTGGTCCAATATGTAGCCTTTAGCCACAAGTGGCTATTAAAAGTCAAATTAAAACTAAAATTCTGTAATATGAGAAACCCAGTTTTTAAGTTTCACTGATCGCCTTTAAAGTACTCAGTAGCCACACATGGCCAGTGCTGTGGCATTCGACAGCACACAATAGGACCTTTCCATCATCACGGAAAGTTCTATCAGCCAACAACAGCTTACAGCAGGAGCTGACTGTGTGACTATGCCCTAGCTTGCAGGCCAAATCCAGCTGCCACCTGTTTTTGTAAATAAAGATGTACTGGAATGCAGCCATGCCCATTCATTTCTTTTTTTTTTTTTTTTTTGAGACAGAGTCTTTCTCTGTCATCCAGGCTGGAGTGCAATGATGAGATCTTGGCTCACTGCAACCTATGCCTCCCGGTTGAAATGATTCTCCTGCCTCAGCTACCTGAGTAGCTGGGACTACAGGCACATGCCACCACACCCAGCTAATTTTTATATATTTAGTAGAGACAGGGTTTTATCATGTTATCCAGGCTGGTCTTGAACTCCTGACCTCAGGCAGTCTGCCCACCTCGGCCTCCCAAAGTGCTGGCCCATTCATTTCTGTACTGTGTATGTCTGCTTTTGTGCTACAATAGCAGAGCTAAGTGGTTATGACAGAGACTGTGTGGCTTGCAAAACCTACGATATTTACTGACCCTTTTAAAGAAAAGTTAGCTGACCCTGAGTATAGACTGTGCAAAAGCTACATGAGAATCTTTTCTCTAAAGATGCTCATGGGCATCTCCAAGAGCGAATAGTGGGTCCCAAACATGTGTCTCTCCTGGGAAGGAGGCAGGGAACATAGTGTTGTCAGCATCAGTGCTGAGCTTAGTCGGGGTGCAGGATGGCCACCCCCAAGCAGGCACCTTGTCTAGGCTGACCAACCTCAGAAAGAGGTAGTGGGGTGGCTGCAAGCCTACCCAGAAAAGCCAAACACACCAGAAGGGTCTTACCATTTGCTTTCTTTATTATTATTTTTTTTCATTTTTCCCAGGTCAATGAGGCAGCAACATTAACAAAAACGGAGACACACTTTTTCCTTGCAAGATAATTCAATAATTCTTCCCAAACTGATGCTCCACAGACAATCCTAAGAGGTTTTCATTGCATTTAGCCTAATTTGGAAGATCTGGCATTCCACATATCAAAAATAACTCCCAGACTGACATGAGGCCAGCCCATGAGCACGCAGTTCCACACAGGGCAATACCCCAAGCAGAGAGAGGGCTTCAGGCCACCCCCCTTCTGGCTCTTTCCAGTCCTAGCAGGTAAAAGAGGAGATCCAGGCTAAATTATCTGACCCCTCAGGAAGGCTGGCACCTCTGGTTTTCCCTACTTGGGGAGACTCCAGGGCTACTGGATCTGCAGGGAGTTTGGGAGTTCTTTATGGACCCAGAATTTGTGCAAGAAGCTCCATGCTTACCGCCTAACAAAACTCCTGAGTGATCTCAGCCTCTCTCTCCTTTTCTGAACACACTTCTTTGTTGAAAAAGGAGACTAAATGGATTCAAGAGGCTCACTGATGTGCACTTGGCAATGACACTATTGTCAACAGAACACAGAATTTATCTGTAGCAGCTTGCAATGTCCCAGGGCCAGAGAGGGTGGATTCTCGAAGGATGCCTGGGAGCATCTCAAATGGTAACATTTGGGACAGCCCAGCTGGGGAAATGCTGCAATTTTAGCTGTGCAAATTGCAAATGCATGTGGAACCTTTGCTGTCACGCAAACAGGGGAAATACCAGAATCCTTTTCCAGGCAGCCAGGAGGCTCTGAACGGACAGGCTCCCCTCTTTCTCTTTCTCTCTCTGACTCCCAGGTTGGCTTGCTGAGTTCTCTCACTCCCATCAGCTTTTCTTTGCTGCTCTGTCCAAGTTATTTGGATAAATGGGAACAAAGAAAAGAAAACAGCCTCAGCCTCCAGCCTTCCCTTTTGGGACCTGCCTCACAATGCACACTCTCTTCCAGGCACTTCTTGAATTACAGAGGGAACAACAGTGAGCGAGTCCACTATGGAGCTACTACCAAGTTGGTTTAATTTGCGTGGGTCCCAGACAGGTCTCCAGGGCCCAGGAGGGTCACCCACGCTGTCGTCTCTTCCGCCCCCGCAGCTTCAGCCGCCTGGCTGGCAGGCTGACGGGCTGCTTCCCAAACTTCTCCATGATCTCTCGGATCCTGGCCATGTTGGTTTTGCTAAGTGTGAAGTCACACCGTGTGGCCCCCATGTCATAGCCAACCATACAGTTCTTGGTGGATGCAGTGAAGCCTTCGGCCTTTGCTGTGACCGCATACTCTCCAGGGTTCAGGAGGCGCCAGTAATCCCCATCGTTGGCTGTGGAAAGGAAAACCAGGGGAGACTCAGAGGAGCTCTTGCTAATGCAAATCCCGCCAGCCCTCCTCCAAGACCAGCTCCCTGGGCCAGAGAGAGACTCTCAGGCTGGCAACGTGGAATCCTAGCTCCTGCAGATGCAAATTCTTAATGCATTTTGGAAGCCAAGATGTTTTCCTCTCTGAAAGCTGCCTTAATGGTTTGAACAGGGAGGGGAGGTATAGGCTTCCCGCAGTGTCAGTACACAGGAGCAAAGCTGGAGAGCCGATCGCTAATGTTCCTTGCTCTGTGACAATATGAGCCACTCATTATGAACTTGAACTTCCAAACGGTATGCCCTCGCCACAAAATGCCATCTTGAAAAGTCATCAGTGCAGGGCCTCCTGGCTTCCTTAGCATGGCTGCAAGTACACAATAACCATTTTCTAAAGGCGTGGGCTCTTCACTTCTGGAAAGAGAAGGAAAGGACTAACTGGGCTGAGGTCAGATGACCCAGGAGAGGCCCTGGCACCTGTACCCCATTCCCTGGCTGGGGCCTGGAGAGACTTGGGAGTTGCAGGGGCATCTATACATGGATGCTGCGGGGCAGAGGAGCCTTGAGACCACATGAGACCCAGGCTGGAGCTGAGGTGGTGCCCACGCCTCCCAGGTAACCACCGGCCGATTACCTCCCAGGCACCTAACGTGACCTGGGTCCATCCTCAGCTCTAGGCTGGATCCCTCTGGTAGGTGCAGTGGTTCACGCCTATAATCCCAGCATTTTGGGAGGCTGGGTGTGGTGGTGGGTGCCTGTAATCTCAGCTACTCTGGAGGATGAGACAGGAGAATCGCTTGAACCCAGGAGGCGGAGGTTGCAGTGAGTCGGGATCATGCCACTGCACTCCAGCCTGGGTGACAGAGTGAGACTCTGGCTCAAACAAAAAAAAAAAGACAGGTTCTAGGCTGAGGTCACTTCTCCCAGAGAGCCTACAGCCTGGTGAGAACATTTAGATCCACAGCATATCAGAGACTATGAGACAGAAAAGGAGACACCAGAGGCCATCCCAGAGAACACTACCCACACACAGAAAGACGACGCTGGCACTGGCTCACTGAACCCTCCAAGTGACTCTGTGATATAGGCTGCACGCTTATTCCCTTTTCTACGTGAGTAATTTGATGCCCAGAGAGGTGTAGTATCCTGCTCCAGGTCACACAGCTAGTAATCAGCAGTCCTTCACTTGTGACAATCTGAACGTCCTGACTAGTCTAAAGTTTTGGAGCCAGGTAGAGAAAAGGTTGGGTTTGATCAAGTACTTAGTAGTCCCTGGACAAGGTTTGCTTGTCTTAACAAGTCCTGAAGTCTTCTAATGGATGGAAGAAAACTATGTATGTGTTTACAAATATACATCTCCCATATACACAGATCTATAACACTTTGAAGCATCGTGTTGAAATCATGAACATTCTAATCCCAGTTCATCCGAAACACCCAGTGCAATACGCTGAGCTCACAGGAGCACAGGACGTGACGGGAAGTGAAACGTGGAGGCAGTCATTTGCCACAAGTACATCATTAAGGAGCTGAAAGGAAAACAGGACTCATCTGACAGACCCAGGTACACGCTCAGGTGGGTGGCTCCTGGCATGTGTCCTGGGTCTTTTTTAGTGAAATGGCAAGTTCTTCAACTAAATAAAATGCCACTTCATACCTTTTCAGGAGCACATCGACAGGCTGAATTACACCAGCAGGTGACTCGAGCCTCACAACAAAGTTTGTCTTTGGAGATCTCCCTCGGGGTTCCCACAGTCCCTGACAAGCCCAAGCGAGCCACCTCCTCCACGTGCCCTGCCTGTCCTCTCCCCTCTCCCTGGTACCAGGCAGCTCATCCTTGAGAGTGGAAATGGCCTCTGCTTCCTGCCTCGGCTCTGTGTTAAAGCTGTAGGCACCTGTAGAGCCCATGTTTTCCTCTTCCGTGCTCAACATGCATGCCGTTTATCCTCCTGGATTGAACACCGAACAGGTCAGAACGTTGGTTCATCTGAATGGGCTGGAGAGAAGTGAGCGACCAGGAGAGCACGTGGCTTACTGGCCTGAGAAGCGGGGCATATCAGGTCTCAACTACCAAGCGTGCTCAGAGGGGATTAGTTAAGGCCAAGAGTCTGCCCCCACCAACAACTGTTGTGGGGCACTGGCCATTGGAGGCCCCTGGAAGCAGACGTCTCAGTGGGAGCACCTGACTCAATGGCACTTGGAGGTTAAACACCTCAGGGAAGGGGCAGCCCAGGTTCTCACCAAGGGAGGTCCTCAGTAAGCTGAGCAGTGAAAGAAACCCACAATTAATGGTTATCAGCATAACTGGCTCAACTTCATGTTTCTAATAAGAAGCCTTTGTGATTCCCCTTGTCCCCAAAAAAGCCAGAAGAAGCTCTCCCTGTCCCCTCCCCAGTCCACCCTCTGTGCTGTTGCTGGCCTTCTTATACACATCATGGTGCTTACTCCCTAAACCTGCTGTTATCGCAGGGCCACATGGCGATGAAATCCAAAGTCCTTGGGTGGCTGGAGCCTCTGGGGTCCCAGTTCCTGCCCTCCCCTATTGTATCTCACACCCCTTTGTTCCAGCCATTCTGACTGCCTTGCAATGGTGTCTCAGGACACACACATCTCACACCTCTGGGTTTTGCATATACTGTTCCCACTGCTGTTCCCAACTCCTGTGCCAGGTCCACTTCCTTTCACCCTTTGTAAAGTCAGGCCTCGCAAGATTCCATTTAAATGCCTAGAGTTCGATTTTTTGTTTTGTTTTGTTTTTTGAGACAGAGTCTCACTCCATCGCCCAGGCTGGAGTACAGTGGCGTGATCTCAGCTCACTGCAACCTCTGCCTCCCGGGTTCAAGCAATTCTCCTGCCTTAGCCTCCTGAGTAGCTGGGATTACAGGTGCGCACCACCACGCTTGGTTAATTTTTGTACTTTATTTTCTTTTTCTTTTTTTTTTTTAGTAGAGACAGGGTTTCACCATATTGGCCAGGCTGGTCTTGAACTCCTGACCTCGTGATCCGCCCGCCTTGGCCTCCCAAAGTGCCGAGGATTACAGGCATGAGCCACCACGCCAGTCCTAGAGTTTGTTTTTAATAATGAAAGCTATTCTTACTAATTTTCAAGAAATTTGTTCTGTCCTTGTGGCCCTGTCAGATAAGCCCTCTAATTTTTGACGAGAAATAGACAAGCAGGTGGAGACAATGTTCCTGTGAGCCTGAGGGTTCACCCCATTCAGATGAGGGCTCAGTGCTTAGCGCAAAACCCAACGCAGATCCTGTGGGCCCCTTCCACATCACTGCGTTCCACTGGTCCCAGCCGGCCTCTCTCCAGCCACACAAGGCTTCCTTTTGTTTCTTGATTCTTGACTCTGAGCCTTTGCAATTACTGTTCCCTCCAACTTGAATGCTATTCTTTGCTCTTCTAAAGGCCAGCCTGTGTATGTCCCCGTAGGGAGGGACCCTTCCTTGGCTTTCCCATCTATCTGTAAATATCACTTGATTTATTTTTTTTCATGGCACTGATCACAGTGCATAGTAAACTTTTAAATCTTCGTTTTGGAGTTATCTCTAGGTTTCCTTCACTAGAATGTGTACTTTTAGAGGCCATACTTGTTTTACTCACTGCAGTATTTCCAGTCTGGTGCACAGTAGGAGCTCAATAAGAAAGGTCAAAAGAATGAATACAAAGATCAGGACTGTGTGTGGGTTCACACAGTCAGAATGAGGGGCATTGGCCCCGTCATCTGAAAGCTTCTACTGAGGAGACATGGATCTGCCTGATGCCCTCATTGGCCTGGCAGGGCACGCTGTCCTCAGTTTTGGCTATTTTCCCAATGTCTTCCTTGAGGCTCTCATTTTCTCTGCTTCTGTCTCTAGCCACTGGAAAAGTCTGGAATCACATTATGAAAAGCGGGAGATGCAGTGTTGGGCTGCTGTCCCCATGAGTGCTCAGGTCTGTGTTCAGGGTGAACCTTCTAGGGAGCTGCAGTGGAAGTCAACACATAATGGGCATCCCAGGCATTCACGCATGCCAAGCCTGTCCCATAGACTCTGGCCAAGCAATGGATGAAAGAAGTATGCAGACACAAGTATTTTGCCTGAGCATGTGGATAGGGGACTGCACGACTTAGCACCACTGACAAGAGTGCAGCCCCCATAAGCCAGGAATGTTTGTATTTATTTAGTACAGATTTAATGACAAAGGCTTGGAGCAAACACAATTTGTGGGTAATTAACATTGTCGACCCCCGAGTAGAGAGCAGTCCTGCACACAAATGATCAAAGGTTGGTTTCTGGAGACATAAGTAAACAAATTGATTTAGATAAATTCCTTTACATTCCCTTGTTATTTACTCTGCCCTTCTGAAGTTTTTGCAAAACCTCCTGACCTTCTAAGAAGGTTTGTGTCTTTCCTTATAATTTCTCCCACCACCCTGACCAATCTCCTATACACGGGTAGAAGGGGCAACTCAGGTCTAAAGAATGTCAACACGAGCAGGTCAGGTCAGCACCCACCAAGTAAAGGACAGTCGTGTGGAATGGTGAGCCGGGTGTCTGTCCAACGCACTGATATGCATCTAACTCAAAGCATTCCTACCAGCTTCCCTCCCTGTGGAATTCCATTTAATACCTCTGTTTACTTTATGCAAAATCCATCCCAAAATAAAACTTGTCAGATCACATAAACCTCAGACAGAAATCAAGGCAAATTCAGAGCTTTTCTTGAGAACCGAAAGATTCTGAAACAGAATAAAGAGCCGTGTGTAAAGTATGGAGTTTATCTGTCATGATAATACACTGGGAAATTATTTATAGAGGGGAAAATCAAGGGAGGGAGTTGCATTTCCCATTAGCTCATCAAAACTGTCTCCTTGATTGCAGGGGCTTGAAACTCAGCACCCATTAGGCAAAGTATTCTGTCTTAGCTTATGGGGCCCCAGGGTCTTTTTATCTCCCACTCAGTTCAAAACTCTTATGTTTTCTCACATTGCATACAAAGCACTAAATAGTCAAGGAATGTTCTAGGCTCTTCTAGAATTGTCATTTCAAAGGAGCTTCATTTGTAATGTTTAAAATACAAATCCTATGCAGAACCACATCACACAGCCTTTCATGCATAATGATCGCCAACACTCTGCGTGGTCTCTGGCACATTACAGCTATGCCATCTACATTTGCTGAATTAATTAAGGAATGGTGAATAAATATATGGAAAAAAATGAACACCTATGAGGGGCTACGATGTACAAAATTCCATGGTATTCGGTGTGAAGCCTCGTGGTTCATGGCTATAAGATCAGTGACAAACGGTATGAATGTTCAGAAAATATTATTAAGTGAAGAAATCAGTAACTAGGTGGGAAAAATGCAATTTATGGCATTATACAGCAATCTACAATTTTGTGGCATTTTAGACACAGTTCACCCATTTGCATATTTGGTCTTTTATGCCAGGCCCACTGCTAGGGAGCCTGGTAATGAAGGGTATGTGGGCCAGGTCTGAACCCCAGCCTCACCTCATCCTAATGTCCCAAAGTCTGCTTCCTGGCAGGTGGAATGGGATCTTGTTGACATGACAGGATCATGGAAACAGTTTGCAGAGAAGGAGCCTCTCCTCCCTGATCAAGAAAAATAGCATGGAAATAAAGGAAGGAGCACCAGATTTGAAGCCTCTAGTGCTTGGCTCAAATCATAGTTCTGCCTCTCACTGGGTAATCCTGGAACATCATGGACTGTTCATCCGCCCATTCATCAACAAGTATTTACTGAGCATCCACTGCTCAGAAGTGGCCAGGCAGGGTGCTCATAATACACTGAGGAACAAACCAACCAACCAGTCAAGGGCTCCTGACCTCGTGGGGGCGAAGAGGCAGAAACAAATAAAGAGCAGAGTACACACGAGCCTATTACGTGATGTGTTAGAAGGGAGATGTGCCATGGGGAAGGGACAAAGTCGGGGCAGGTAAGAGGGACCAACAGGGCAGCAGGGAGGTGTGCCATGCTCACAGGGGTCAGGGTTGGCTGCAGTGAGATGGTGCCATCTGAGCAAAGACCTGAAAGGCAGGAGGCAGGAACCCAGGGACCCCCCCAGGGAAGAAGGTTCAGGTGGACAGAGGTGCCGCGGTGATGACCCCCTGTGTGGCTGTCAGTCCACGAGGAGCAGTGGGAAGTCAGATCATGGCCCTGTTTGCCTAGGACAGGGGTGGGGAGTGGGACACAGCATTTTCAGTTTTAAGTGGGGCATCCCAGGTCATGACAGCCCTGTGGCACAAAAGAAAAACCTGGACTTGTTAAGCACCTTTGTCTTCATATCACTTTCTGACCAGCAAAGAACAGGGCAGAGTCCTCTGGGACCCTGAGGGGCACCTGTAGGGCATCTTCCAGCCCACCTGGGGGTCAGAGACCTGAAGCCAAACTCTTCTAACCCCTTAACCATCAGTGGGTCAGTGCCCTCCTTGAGCTGCTGTTTTTCACCTGAATGAGTGGGAAAGAATGGCCTGTCTCCCTCAGAGGGATAAAGTGAAAACAACTGAGAGAAAGCATGTGTGAGCGTTCTTTGAGAACAGATCGTGTGGGGAACAGCTCCTTATTCCTGCTGTTGCTGAGGGATCCAGGGGCAGCCTTCTGCTGTCCTGACGTGGTGTGGCCACTTCATAAGTGCATTTTAAAATGGGAGATTGTTTTGGCATTTTAGGAACTGGAAACTGAATTTGGTTTATAAAACCCTGGGTCTTACAATTTCTTTTTTTCCATAGCAAACAGAGTTGGAATAAGATGTCAGCACTGCTTTTAGAGATCATTCTCTGACCCTCAGATTATCCAAGTTCCTAGAATTTTCTACCCTGCATTCAAAAGGGAATCACACGTGCTAACCCTGACTAGTTAACACCCTCAGACACGCATCCCTTCCAGTGAGTGGGAGCTGGGTCTCCCTGATACATCCCATCGAATGACAGCATCAAGAAAGATACAATTTATGTGAGGAATGATGCAGTTAAATGACAGAGTTAATACAAGAAAGCTATTAACAGAGTGGCATATAGGAGATGCCCACGTTTCTTATTACTGTTATTCTTACCCTACCCTTCACATTACAGACACCTGAGTCTCCCTAAGGCATCACGCTCAGTGATTTCCTGTGCTTTAATGGAAAAGTTGCATCCTCTCTGGAGGGGCATGTAAGGCCAGTCCCAACCCCCCCCTCCAGCTGTCATCTTGCTGCTGGTCCCTTCAAACTCTCCACTCCTCCATAAGTCACCCAGTTTATGGCTTCTCCCTCTCCCGAGCAGCCTGGCTCCCTCCCTCCCTCCCCGGCCCCTCTGGGCTTAAGGACACAGGCCACATTCCACCTGGTCTGAGAGCTAAGATGCCTGCAGATGCAACAACTCCATAGAGACAGAGCTGCTTCCTCAACTCCTTAGAAACTTCCACTGCACCTGGAGGTCAGCTGGCTGCTGCATGACCATCCTGTGCAAGGGACAGAGAGCAACCAGGAAGCACAGGTTGAAAACCTCCCTTTCAAGGGTCTCTTGAAAAGTGGGAAATGTAGAGGAAGGAGACTGTAATTTGGCTCTGAGTAAGACGTTTCCAGCAGTCATTTCATGATTGTAACCCAAGTAAAACACCTAAAAAAAAATGGGTATTTCTTACCAAGAGGCAGTTGGTACACATTTGCAGTTACCTGTTCGGATGTCATGGTTAACGCCTTCTACGGAGATAATGGCATTTGGGATTCCTTTTCCATGTGAATCTCTCACCAAGCCTTTAATGCCACGATGAACCTGCTCAGCGAACATGAGACACAGGGTGAGGCCACCGACCAGCTCTGGACACAACCGGCACAATGGAGGGGGCTGTCAACCCGCCATCGGCCGGTTCCCACCAAGAACTCACACAGCACCACGTCTTGCTCAGGGGCATGGAACCGAAAAGCAGGTTCATTGCTCACTGCATTGTCAGGTTCAATTAACAAGGGCGAGGTCTTGGTGTAAGAAAAGTGAACTTATTTCTGAAGCTAGCATTAGGGAACCATCCTGCTTTAAAATGTGCCACTTCTCCTTTGGAGCAAAAAGCTGATACTTTTATGAGGGGAGGGAGCTAGTGAGCAAGGGCAGGTGTCTTATCTAGACCCTGCTAGCCTGGTGTCTTATCTACCAGACAGTTGAGTTGGCACCTTCCTGGGCAGAAATAAGTTGTAAAAGTGGCCAGCCCCTGGAGGTGGGCGTTCTGCCTTGGAGCACAGATGAGCTTGCCCTGCAGGGAATGTCTGCTGAGGGGGAAGTGACAGGTTATTTTGCATTTCAAAAAAGGCTAAGTGGGAAGCAGGGGAAAGGAGAAAGGAGAAAAGAAGAGAAAAACACCAATTAAATTATCTCTTAGAAAAACAGGAGTCCTCAGGTTATAGGCTTGCCTGGCTCTGTATGGATTTGGAATGTAAACTTCTGCATTTCTTTTGGGTTCTTGCACCAGAAAGTCTTCCATTAAAATGCCCAGAGGCTTAAAAAGTATTAGGATCCGAGACGGTTCACAGAAACACATTTGCTAAAAACTGAAATTTAATTTTTATAGGCATATTTATTTTGACTTTTTGGGACTTGCTGACTTAAAAGTCAGAGGGAAAACAAACAATTCAAAGAAACCTTCCTACAGACGACAACTCCAGGCGTAGACCCTTCCAAAGACTTAATTGTGTCATGCGATACATTTGAACCTTATGCCTCAGTTTCCCCACTTGTAGAACGATGTGCCAATCCAAGGTGACATTCCATAATTACCAATGACTTTATGCATATTATGAGGACTAGGCATTTTATCCACAGGAGGCCTTTTGGCTAAATGGCATCATTACTTAAGACTGATTAGGTTGTTACAGTCAAGTCCTTCTCTTTACAGGGATGCAAAGGAAAAAGAGCCTTCTCTTACAAAATTCCAGGCTGGGAACAGGAATTCCTTGGGTGAGGTTCCCCTTAGAAGGAAAAATGGACTTACACCCTTCTGTGCCAGGGAAGCTCACTGGGGGCTGAGTCTCCCAAGACCATCATGGGACAGAGTCAGATGCTAAATCCTGGTGCCAACCTCTGCCCCCTGTGCAGAAGTGCAGCCAAAAGTGCCAGCCAAAGCCATTGGCTGAATGTGCCTTCTGACTGCTGAGCACAATCCATGGAGGGGGAACCTTGTGTCCAGCCTCAGGGTCTTACTTCCAAATGGATGGAGGTTAAGGTGGAGTCAGAATTAACACTTAGAAAAAGCAGGAGCCCTGAGGCTTGACACTTGTTTCTGTTTAATCCATTGCTTTCCAGTTAGTCTGTTCCTTAGTGGGGCCTGGATACTGTTTGGTTAGTTGCAGAACTAGAACTGGTGAATTCACTAATGCTGCAAGATGGATGTGTCCTTGACAGCCTACGGCAGGGAGGTGTCCAAGGTTCTCAGAGGAGGCAGCAGCAGCCCCTCCCCAGCTGGGTAGCAGAGCCCAGCGGTACTTGTTAAAGCTGCTCCCAGGTCATTCACCCCTGCCACCTGCAACAGTGACTCTGAAGGCCTGGGAGGGTGTTAGGGACTCAATTGTGTCCCCACCCCACCCCAGCCCCCAAATTCATATGTTGAAGCCCCAACCCCAGTATCTCAGAATGTGACTATTTAGAGATGGAGCCTTCAAAGAGGTAATTAAGTGAAAATGAGGCTGTTAAGGTGGCGTCCTCCTAAGAAGAGGAAATTTGGACTCATACACAGAGGCACATGCACAGAAGGATAACCACCATGTGAAGAGGTGGCAAGATGGCAGCCGAGGAGACAAGGCTCCAAGGACACCGACCCTGTGGGCAGCTTGGTCTCGGACTTCCGGCCTCCAGGGCTGCAAGTCTGCCTTGTAAGCCACCTGGTCTGTGGTGTTTTGTGATGGCAGCCAGAGCAGACTGAGACAAGGGGCCTGGGCACGTTGGCTCAAACACGTAGCACCTGTTCCCTGCAGAGCAGCATCAGAGAGCCCAGGAACCAGTCCCAATTGCTCCAGGCCAGTGGGGACAATGATCATTGGTTTAGAGCTCTCTTCCCTGGGGCCTGCTCAAGTGTCAACACAGTGTTGCTCCTCAAAGCACTAAGATGGCCCAGTATGATGGCCAAGGTCTGAAGCTCTAATTCCATCCCATACTTTCAGCCACCTGGCAGCCTCATCCCCCAGCTAGTCCCTCTCATCCCAGCCACATGCCCTCAATCTACCTGCTCCATGAACACGATCAGAGATTCCCGGTTATTCTCCCACTCTTCGGGCAGTTGACTCTCATGTGGGTATTTATCACAGCCGACGTAGATGGACAGTTCGAAGCAGTTTGTATGAAGGTAGCTGAAATCATTCAGACCTGCCAAGCCAATGGGACAACAGTGTAACTGAACAATACTCAAAATGGCACTGGGGAATGGGACACAGGGGGAAGCAGAAATGTTTAAGAACATTCGGAAGGCCTTGTTTAAACAGGGAGGTATCAAGTATCTACTACAGACAAAAATTTGCATTAGAGCAAATGTGTGTGAGTTAGAGATTCTGGAGAGAAGATGCAGCCAGAATGGTGTGTGGTGAGGACGGACACATGGAAGTGTGGCTTTGACAAAAAAGCCAAAAGAACTGAAATAATGCTATTTAGATAAAATACTTTATTAAAGTAAAAAAGTTTAACGCTCCATTTTTGGAGTAAAGCTATCATTCATGAACACTACAGGTTTTAAGTGTTTGATTAAGTTTCTCTCTACAGTTGTGCTGTCTCAGCTATAGCTCTATGACAGTCTTCTATTTTGATTCCAAAAATTGCGATCCTTACCACTGTTTGCCGAGTGCCTCCTATAAGCCAGGATCTGTCCTAAGCACTCTGCAGCCATTAGGTGACTTAATTTTCATCCCAAACCCAGCAGAGGTAGGCAACACAGCACAATTTTACAAATAGGAAAATTGAGGTTGAGAAGGGAAAGAATCGTACCCAGGACCACGTATGTGTCTGGAAAGGGTCAGCGTCAGGGTTTGGGCCCAGGTCTGCATGCCCTTGCCTACGGCTCCGAATAGAGCATCACTGCTTGGGGACTTGTAGGCAAACCCACTCCCCCAGTACACCTGAAAGCAGACAAGCCTTCTGCCTCCTGACATGACGACAGCAGGACAGGAAGCCCCAGCCTGATGTGTAGTGGGTGTCTGGACTCATTTCCTAGGGCTGCTGTTACAATGTAAATTACCACCAAATGGTTGGCTTAAAGCAACAGAAATTTATTCTCTCACAGTCTCAGAGGCCAGAAGTCTGAAACCAAGGTGTCTGTGGTCCCTCCAAAGCCTCTGGGAGGGGGAGCCTCCTCTAGGGGAGGAGCCTTCCTTGCCTCTTGCAGCTTCTGGGGGCCCCTGGCATTCTTTGTCTTGAGGCCACATCACTAAGCTCTCTGCCTCTGTCTTCATATGGGCTTCTCCTCTTCTTTTGTCTTGCTTCCAGGTAACACAGGGTGACCCCATCTGGAGACCCTGAATATAATGATACCTGCCAAGACTCGTTTTCCAAATAAGCTAACATTCCCAGGTGTGGGGTTTTAGAAAGCAGACATTATCTTCTGGGGAGGCCACCACTCCACCCACTATACTAGCCAACATTTGTGAAATAAATAGATGAGCGTTTGATGGCTTGAAGTACCAGTGGCTTCCTTCCCAACATTTTTGTTTTGAACAGGATGATGATTAGCAAGCTGTGCTCTGTACGACTCACCCAGTAGAAGGCCCCTCTGACCACCCTCCCTGGGCTCTAGGGCCAGGGTCACAGAAAGCAGGAGTGCTGTGTGCCTTGGACAAATTTTCTTCATTCTCACTCAGTGCACCAGAAGGAACCCTCTCCTGCAATGCTCAGTATCAAAACCGTGGCTTTGGGGTGTCAAGAGCAACTCTATCAATCTGCTGCCTGGTCACTGAAGTCAGAGGCAAAATGGCGTTAAGTATACAGCCACTCTACCCAATGCCAGATTCGAACCATTCACATGTCATCAGCAATGGGCCTCTGATTAAGCCTGTGATGAAACACTGAGCATGTTTGCAGTGAGAGCAGTGGAATAAAAAGGGTGGGACAGAGCCAAGTCAATGGAAAATCCTTCACATGGGCCCCCGTCTCATTGAAAGAGACTGGTCAAAATTCCTTCAGTCAAACCCGCAGTGTGGAATTACAGACAGTGCAAGAAGGCCAGGGGACAACAGACCACCAGTGAGCACAGGTTTCAGCTTTCCGGGAGGGCTGAACACCAGTCTGCAGAGAAAACGATTGTCACTTCCACCCTTTTAGTCCTCATTAGCACCGAAATAAATGCAATATTTAAACGTTCTGGAGTGAGCCTGCCATTTTGCAATATGTGTCTTCAGAGCACAGGAAGTTTTAGAAGAACTGGCAAAATGAGAAACCAGAGGGAAGTGGAGAAGCCTGGGCCTTGCTGTCCTGCTGCCGCCCGCCAGCCTTCCAGAGTGTATCACCTTGCTGGGAACACATGGCCAGAGACGGGCTTCGAAAGCAAAATGCTACTTCCTGTCTGAAGTGTGTGAACAAGGGGCCACGATGTGCCCCAGATAGTTCTTCACAAGCCTTCGGTCCTAGCTGGGGTGGTGAGATATTCCTTTGCGTTCTCTCCCTAACTGGCATCCTTCTCTTGTCACCAGCTTCAGCAGGGAAGGCACAGCCACATTCCTTACAGCTCTGTGCATCTGATGCGACCACAACGCCTTCCTTCACTGTAGAGGAGAAGGTGCAGGGTTGCAGGAACAGAGAGGCTCAAAGGAGTCTGGAGTGAAAGCACACATACTCCAAACAATGTACATTTCAAAGTGTATTGACCCTTGCTCTCGACTGGGCCACTCCCCATTAACTAGTGCCTGGCAGGGCACAGCTAATGAGTAAGAAAAAAAAATGGAACAAAAAGGTAGAGAGGAGAGGGAGGGGGAGGAAAGGAAATTACAAGTCACATTTCATTAATCTACAAAGCAATGAATCTGCAGACTTCATCACACTGTCAGGAAGATGAATGATTAAAAAGGCTCAAGCTACCACATGGCTCTGCTGCAAAGTCCCAGAAATAATGGAAAATATAATTGATAGAAAAAAAGTCAAACGCTACCTATGTGATTGTGTGGCAGCCAACTTCGCAAAATGTTACGAGTGACCAATACTGGGGAATCCGGGTGTGCCCATGCCCAATTTAGTCACAGCAGCCATAAAAAATAAACAGGTATTTTACTTAAAGCTTTTTGTAGGTGGGTTTTTAGGGCTAAACACTTGAAAAGCAAGAATGCTTTTTGTGATTAGGAATTTTTCTTGATAGATAGAGATTTGCTTTTTTTTTTTTTTTTATTTCATACAAGGTAAAACCATGATGGATTTAGATAAAATGCCTCCACTTGGTCTGTAAAAGGCAAAACGTCAAGCTTTCTGCACATGTTTTAAAATGCCCAGGGAAACAAGTATTTCTACTTTGTTTTTCTTTTCCCAAAGGTGGGAACATACTTGAAAAGTAGGTGAAGGCTGAGTTTCTAACAAAGTCAAACGATATTAACGCTTATCAGTACAGTGAAACCGATAATAAGGATGTGCTTATATGAGGTTTCACAGCAGCGTGTCACTGCAGAGGGGAGTCCGCAGGGGACGGGAACTTATTGCGACTATTTCTGTGAGCCACACGTCAAGCACATCCACATCTTCCACCTGTGTAATCCTCACAGCTTCCTGGAGGGAGCTGGTTTTACTACCACCGTCCTCCTCCTCCTCTTCATCATGACCATTTTTATAAATGAAAAAGTGCAAGGGTTCAGAGAGGTTAAGTAACTGGCCCTGCATCACACAGCAACTAAGTAACAGAGTGGGATTTGAACCCCCAGTCTGACGTGAAAATATTTTGCAAATTCATCATTGGCTTGAGCAACCCTCACAAAGCGAAGGAAGGAAGAAGCGTTATGCCCGGGGTCCTGCAGTCCATGCAGAGGGACTTTGGAAATGGGACATCCTCATCCCTCCTGGTTTAGGGAACAGCCCTGAGACAGGAAACCAAGTGCTTGTCCTGACGTGTGGACCGCGGGGCCCTCTGGCTGCTGTGAGGGAATTTCTGAAGTCTCTCCTGTGAGCCTCTGCAGTGCTGAGTGGATGCCAGGAGCAATACTTTGTATTCCCCATGCAGCACACAGTCAGTGTTGACCGCAGGCTGTGGGTATGAGTGTGACGGGCCGGCCCGCTGGCCGCTGGAGGACAGCAGGTATGAATGGAACCGTCCTCACCACAGGTTCAGTCTGCAGCTCACAGTCCCTTCACAGCTGAGCTTGGGATGGATGCCTGGCCCCCTCTGTGGGTTTACAGCACAGGACATCACCCAAGAACAGAAGAGCTCGTACAGATAAGAAAAGAAAAACTCAGGCTCCAGCGCCAGCACCAGCATGCTCTCCACCCCTTCACTAGGTTGGGTTTTTTTTGTCTTTGTTTTTGTTTTGTCCACTATTGCCATTAACTCCAATTTTATCCATCTCTGACCCTGTCAAATCTGAATAGCTTGGAGGCTAAGCACAGGCCACAGAGTCAGAGACCCCAGCCCTGTGCCTTTCTTACTTGAGCAGATCCCTTTGGGTCTCCAGCCCCTGTTACCTCCTTTGTGCACTGGAAAGTGAGACTGGGGCCAGGATGGAAGGAGAGTCTGAGTGCTGTGCTTAGGAAAGTGCTGGCAGGTCCTAAGTGCTCCACCGTGGCAGCCACCACTTAGTGACAACGGGACAGTAGTGATACCGGGAGGGCCAGGAGGAGACCCCTGCAGTGTCCTCCTGCGCCTGCAGCCCACTCTCCCCCAGAGGGAGGCTTACTTCCAGCAACAGTGTGCCAGGAGGCCCCATTGACAGTGCCCTCCTCCTTCTGGAACTCCTCCGTGTGGCACACCCTCCTCCGGGCGTCCGTCATGAGGCGGTGCGTGGAGGCATAGGAGTAGGCCAGCCAGCGGAACACGTGGTCGTCGGGGGTGGGGGTGTGTTCCTGTGTCTTCCAGGGGGACCGCACCAGATCGTAGGGGTAGGCCACCACCAGCTCGCCGCCCTGCAGGTTGCCGCCCAGCACAAAAGGGATTTTTTCCATCCAGGCTATGACTGCTCTGGTCTCGGCGGCCACCTGTGAACATCCCAAATGGACAAGTAAAATGAGCAGGAAGCCGCTTTCTCTCCCCAGCTGTCGAACAGGGACGCAGTCAAAAAAGCAGTGCTTTTATGGAATAATCTTAGTAAAGTTTAGAATTTCAAAATCAATTCCGGGAAAATGTGAAAGAGACTTAGAAAGACTCATAAACCAATCAAATGAATGGGCTTTGTTTGGATCTTGATTTAAACAACCTTGGGGAGGGGGGAATAACAGGGGAAATGTGAGCACTCACCAGATACTTGACAATATTAAGGAATACTTTATTTTGATATAATAATGGTAACGCCTTATGGTTGTAAAAAGAGTGCCTTTATTTTTCAGAGATATCTACTGAAATCTTCACAAAGGAAAGATTATGATGCCTGGGTTTAGTTTCAGTAACCTGGGGGAGGAGGAGAAAGTGAGTGAAGATGTGGACGGGACAGGAATCGGTAAGTGTCAGAGCTGAGATGGGTCCATGGCAATCCTGGGCAGCTTCCTCCCTAATTCCGTATGCCTGACATCGTTTAACAATAACATTTAAGAAAAAAAGAAAACCATGTTAAAAGCTAAAATTTGAAAGCTTGATATGGTCAAACATTGATCAGTGAAACAAGTATTTATCATAAATTGCTAATCTCTGTGAAGATAATCTCAGTAAGATCAAATTGACAATGATAACAGACATTGGAAATCATTTCACCATGGTGTATAGAAAACTGAGTAAGGGATGAGATGGACTTGGGATTCATTAAGTTTTGTTGTTTTTGTTTAAACACCTCAGGGGCCCTGGATTGGACCAATGAGAGAGCTTAGTTCATTACACAGTATCACTGTTGATCTGTGCTTGATCCCCTTCTTATTTTATTTATTTATTTATTTATTTATTTATTTGAGACAGAGTCTTGCTCTGTTGCCAGGCTGGAGTGCAGTGGTGCGATCTTGGCTCACTGCAACCTCCGCCTCCCGGGTTCAAGTGATTCCCCTGCCTCAGCCTCCTGACTAGCTGGGACTACAGGCACACACTACCATGCCTGGCTAATATTTTGTATTTCAGTAGAGATGGGTTTTCACCATGTTGGCCAGGATGGTCTCAATCTCCTGACCTCATGATCCGCCTGCCTCAGCCTCCCAAAGTGCTGGGATTCCCTTCTGTTATTTATTTCAACATGGAAAACACTTGTGAACCCACCATCCAACCGCAGACCTCACTAACAATTTCTGCTCTGTGTGTACACCATCCTACCTATCCACCCTCCTGCCTCCCACTCAGAGGCACCTACTGTATCCTAAGTGATGTGATTCTCATTCTCTCTCTTTTGTTTTATCCCATATGTGTATACCTGAAAATATACCATTTGGTTTTACTTGCTTTTGATCTAAAAAAAAAAAAAAAAAAGGCAGGGGTGGAGGGGTGCAACGATACTGCTGGTTGCCTTCTGCAATTTCTTTTTTCCTCCCACTCAATTTTGTGTTTCCCATATTCATCCTGTTGTTGAATAAAGCTATTTTCAGGCTTTTTTTCACTTCAATATGGAGATTCCATTTAATGTATTAGTACCTATTCTTAAATGATGGGCGTTGGTAATTTTCAATCTTTTGCTATAATGAAGAGTGTTGCTTTGAACTTTCTTTTACTGTCTTCTGGTACATATGTGTTGGAATTTATCTTGCACATATCACCAGAAGTGAAATTGTAGAGGCATAGGATATAAAAATATTCTACTTTACAAGGTAATCAAATTATTTTCCAATATCATTATGCCAGTGTATACTCATCCACAATGTATACTCATCCACAGTGTATACTCATCCACAATGTATACTCATCCACAATGTATACTCATCCACAATGTATACTCACCTACAATGTATACTCATCCACAATGTACAAGAAATCTGTCCCGTATTCCCTCCCACACTGGGGGGATTTTTACTTTTGCCAAACAATGGACATATGTTCTCTCATCTGCATTTCCTTAGTACTAGTGAGGTAGAACATCTTGTCATTTTTATTAATTCTGTTTCCTCCTTTCTTACCTTTTGTCCATTTTTCTACTGAATTGTTCATATTTTTATTATTTGTTATTCTTCAGCTTTTAAATTTTCAACATTCTCACTTATATAATTTATAAATAACTCCTCCCAATTTTTAGCTTGTCACAGTTTTTCAAATCTTTTGAGGAACAGGCTTTCTTACCTCCATGTAGTCGAATTTACTAATCTTTTATGATTAATACCATTTGTATCTCACCTAAAATAGCCTTCCTCACACTAAAAGCTATATTCAAAATTTGACGAGATATTATTGTGAATAATTGTTAAATTTGATCAAACACACCTTTCTACAGACAAATCACTTCATATTATTTCTTTATTTTCTATCATTTCATTCATTTTTGCCCTTGCTTTTTATTTATGAATTTTTTTTTTTTTTTTTTTTTTTTTGAGACAGGGTCTCACTCTGTTGCCCAGGGTGGAGTGCAGTGGCATAATCTCAGCTCACTGCAACCTCCACCTCCCAGGTTCAAGCGATCCTCCTACCTCAGCCTCCCAAGTAGTTGGGACCACAGTTGTGCACCACCACGCCTGGCTAATTTTTGTGTTTTTAGTAGAGACAGGGTTTCACCATGTCGGCCAGGCTAGTCTTGACCTCCTGACCTCAAGTGATCTGCCTGCCTCAGCCTCTCAATGCCCTTGTTTTTAAATTAATCTTTCTTTGGGTTTCTTCTGTTACTTATTTATTTATTTGCTAACTTCTTAAGTTAGTTAACTTTCAGCCTTCCTTTGCAATATAATAACTTAAAGTTATAAATTTTCCTAAAGCACTATACTTTGCTATAATCCACAAATTTTCATATGTAATCTTTTCATTATTATTCAGTTCTAATTATTTATTAGTTGTCAGTATTTTTTTCTTTGACTTATTCTTTAGAAGTTTTTTATTTTCTAAATACATGAAGAAGTTTTCATTAATCTTATTACAGTCTTCTAGTTTAACTGTATGGTGGTGAGACCAAGGTCTGTCTGATACCTATTCTCTGAAATTTGTTGAGATTTCCCTTATAAGCCCAATTTATCATCAATTTTTTTAAATGTTACAGGATTACTGAGAAGAATATTCTCTAATAATTGGTTATAGAATTTTTTTTTATTTTTTGAGATGGAGTCTCGCTCTGTCACCCAGGCTGGAGTGCGGTGGCGCCATCTGGGCTCACGGCAAACTCCGCCTCCTGGGTTCACGCCATTCTCCTGCCTCAGCCTCCCAAGTACTGGGACTATAGGGGCCCGCCACCACGCCCGGCTAATTTTTTGTATTTTTAGTACAAATGGGGTTTCACCATGTTAGCCAGGATGGTCTCGATGTCCTGACCTCATGATCCGCTGGCTTCGGCCTCTGAAAGTGGTGGGATTACTGGCGTGAGCCACCGCGCCCGGCCGTCATTGGTTATAGAATTCTTACAGGTCCCTTATGTCAAGCCTGTTAGCCTTGTTACTCAAATCTTTATCTTTGCTGATTTCTTATCTATGTAGTGTATCCACAATTGAGAAAACTATTGGTGATGATAGAATTGTGTAATTCTCCTTGTAGTTCTAGACAACAAAGTCAAATAACTAAATTCTAGTCTAAAAGCAAAGACTGAACATCCAGAGACTCTGCACAATTGTGCTAAAAGGATTGCTTAGCTCTTACAGCCTAGTGGCTAAGAAAGCCGGCAACCAAATTCCAATTTTGGTCTAAGTGTTCCCAAAGTATAACATAGCTTGAATTGTCAACTTTGCCTGGTGTCATTAGGATGTTAGGTGGAAAAACAAACAAATGAGCAAAAAACAACTAAAACAGGTTATGTGGGAAACATAAGAGCAGATTTAGAAGACAGAAGACTCAGGGGCCTCCCTAGTCTCCTGCCCACATCAGCACCCTTGGGCATCCTAACTGAACCAAGTGGCATTGCTGCTGTCTGTCTTCATCACCCCACTGCTCACTTCCTGAGGGCCTGGATGACCCTGGACCGTCAGTCACTAAAGGAGCCCACCCTGCTGCTCCTCCTCCAGTAAGTGGCACCCACATGTGCTGTGCTGGGGCTGGAATGCCAAGGGAGAGCTGCTGTCCTCTCTCCAGCTCCCTTTAATCCCCAGTAGGAGAAGTCCAACCTTTTGTTGTTGTTGTTTGTTCGTTTTGAGCTTGCAATTTGCTTGTCTAAAATATAGCATTTCCCAGCCTTCCTTGCAGTGGCTGATACCATGTGCAACTGAATTCTGGCCAGTGAGAGTTAAGCAGAAGCATTATGTAGAACCGCTTATAGGAAATTGAAATATCTGAGAGAAGAACTTTTTCTTTTCCCCAAGCCCTTTCTCTCCTGTTCCTTCAGAGACATGACAGCTGGAGCACCAGCTGCCACCCTGGATTATGACCTTGAAGATAAGTGCCACATGCTGACATGGCAGAGACAGAGACAGAGATGAATCTTGGGTTCCTCATGATTACCAGGCTTCCACTTGGCTGGTCCTTGGCTGGCTTCCAGGGTACTTTCACGTGAAGAAAGAAAGAAACTTTTACCTTGTTAAGGCACTATTTTGATTTTTTTGTGGCTGCAGCTGAACCCAACACTAACTTATATATCAATAAAGGTAGAACTTTTTTTTTTTTTTTTTTTTTTTGAGACGGAGTCTCGCTCTGTCGCCCAGGCTGGAGTGCAGTGGTGCGATCTCAGCTTACTGCAAGCTCCGCCTCCCGGGTTCACGCCATTCTCCTGCCTCAGCCTCCCGAGTAGCTGGGACTACAGGCGCCCGCCAACTCGCCCGGCTAGTTTTTTGTATTTTTTAGTAGAGACGGGGTTTCACTGTGTTAGCCAGGATGGTCTCGATCTCCTGACCTCGTGATCCGCCCGTCTCGGCCTCCCAAAGTGCTGGGATTACAGGCTTGAGCCACCGCTCCCGGCCAGAACTCTTGAAGAATGTTTACGATCGAAGAATCAGAGTACGGAGCTCAACTATGATGCCCAGGAAATACAACAAGAGGTACGGGAGAATTATTTCTTCTACAACATACTCTTTGTAAAACAAGACCTAAGAAATCTGGGGAAATATTTCTCATCTAATTTCATTTTTGTTTCCAAAGAAACACCACATGTAGTAAACCCAAGGGGATGTACTAAAATAAAACTAAGATATATTAAGCAACCAGTAAGGGCTAAGGATAATTTCTTAGTAATATAACCGACAGTGAGAAAGATATTAAAGGTAGTAACAAACATGTGCAATTCAGGGGAGATTGTTTTGGTTTTGAACCTCCACGTGCTTGTTAAGACATATAATTAAATGATTTCTCCTCTACGAAGAATCTCCTCAAATATCCACCTAAAAGGTAGTTATTATCTAGCACACTTATCTGCTTTTGGAGAAAACATGAAAGAAAAAAAATGGTTTTGTCTCTTTCTTAAATGTCCTATCCTCAGCAAATACCAATGGGGGTTAAGCCTGGCCTTTTGCTGCTTTATAGATGAGGGGTATTTTGACTCACCGTGGCATTTTCTGACAGAAACCACTCAGGGATTGCAATATAGTGATTGGGAACTTTCCTGGGGCCGTTCTGTTGATCCTCTGCCTCCCAGAGCAGCGTGTTTAAATCAGGAAAGTTGTTGTTGATGTCAATTCCATCGTGGGTCCAGCGTCCCAGGGACCAGCCTCCCAGCTCCGAGCCCTGGAGACAAGTGAGAGTGTGAGGAAGGCACAGGCTGCATTCAACGCGGACCCTCTACCATACAAGATGCATCTGTCTCCACTTCCCCTTGGGGGAGGGTCTCTAAGCCTCTGGATGCCCTTTGACCCAAAGATGGCATCTAAAGGAGAATATTGAAAAACTTCCTATTAATATCTGGTGGGTGGTAGATAGTTCAGTCAAATTACTCCAAAGAGGGAATTCAGAGAACCACCCCTGCCACATGGAAGTGCTTAAAAAAGCATTAGGTTCCTTCTTCCACCCCTACCTTCCTCTCTTCCATACTGGCCAGGTGAACCTCTGAGTAGCAATGAACTCATCATTGCAGTATCACTGGCCACCATAGTAATGCATTCTCCCTTCCTGCCCATGATTCTGGCTCACTATTTAGCAATGCAAATTCCTAACTGACTATATCTGCACCAATAAATGCGACCACATTTCTATACTGTAAAGCTTGTATTTGATAGGTACCATTGTTTAAATATAATTTTCCATTTTACTCCCAGGTATTGTGATATATCACTGTCAATACACAACACAACATAATACTAACTATACTCTATGTTCTCTTTATACATAATTCTGTACATGTGCATATTCTATACAAACCTATAACCTAAATATGTTCTATATCATAATTGGAACATAAAATATAAAGAATATATCAGAATAATAAAACAACTTCCTCAGAAGACTGATGAGAAGATTAAAGGCAATAATCAAGGCTAACACATGCCATGATTAAGTGCTTAGCCAACATAAAGTGGTACTACTGGATTCCATTATCGTTATATATATAGCAATACTGCTGTTCATCTTCACTTCCTCCAGTTTGTCGGCACGTCCACCTCTCAAGGCCACCATCATTCTCAGTGCCTGCTTTGCACCTTTCCTAAACCTTGTGGGCTTCCCTGCCTCGGCAGAGACACTCAAAAATAAAACTCGTGTGATCAGGCATGGTGGCTTACACCTGTAATCCCAGCACTTTGGGAGGTCAAGGCTGGCGGATTACCTGAGGTCATGAGTTTGAGACCAGCCTGGCCAACCTCCTCTCTACTAAAAATACAAAAATTAGCTGAGTGTGGTGGCAGGCGCCTGTAATCCCAGCTACTCAGGAGGCTGAGGCAGGAGAATCGCTTGAACCCAGGAGGCAGAGGTTGCAGTGAGTGGAGATCATGACACTGTACCCCAGCCTGGGCGACAGAGGGAGACTCCGACTCAAAAAATAAATAAATAAAGCTCATAAGGTGGAATTTTGCATAACCCTAGAGCTGGGCATACTCTGGAGCTGGGGCCTCACTGCCCACGTCCTATTGGGTGAGATGGGCCAGGGCTATTACCCCTTCGTAGGCCTTCTCGTAGCCATCGGGGTTGAGGGAGGGGAGGATGTGAATCCGCGTCTCCTCCACCAGGTGGACGATGCGCGCATTCCGGGCCAAGTACTCCTGGCACAGGAACTGCACCAGCAGCAGCAGCAGCTCCCGGCCTAGCACCTCATTGCCGTGGGCCCCCGCGATGTAGTGGAACTCGGGCTCACCTTTACTCAAAGACAGAGAGAAGCACAGGTTCATGTTGAAACACTTAGGGCCAAACAGTGCTTGTCACGTTGTGTTAGGGGGAAAGTCTTGAATAATATAAGCTTACCGTTTTAGCCCTATTTGTTCTTTCAAACAAACCTCTAAAATGACATCAGGACAACTGTCTTATTCCCAGAGAGTCAGGTATGTAAGAAAATGTATAGAAAAATCTGATATGACACCTGTCACAGGGTAATTATGTCCATTCTTACTTACCAAGAACCGATCAAATAGCATAGTGCTTAGGGCTTAACATTTACAAGTTGAGCACAAGCCATAGCAATCAGTGCCTCTCTTTTGGGAGGCAATTATTTTTCTTAAAATAACTTCCTATTAAGTTTAACAAAGACAAATGAATATAAGCAGAAAATAGTCCACCAGGGCAAATCAGCAGTGACGCAGTGTAAAGTGGGCTTTCTTTAGGTATTTTTTCTTTCAAAGCTCAGCTTTTAAATCTTAGGGTGCTATGGTTTAATGTATGTGCCCCCCTAAAATTCATATGCTGGAACTTAAGATCAAATGTGAGTATTAAGAGGAGGGGCCGGCCGGGCGCAGCGGCTCACACCTATAATCCTGGCACTTTGGGAGAGGGCTCCAGTGCAGGAGTTCAAGACCAGTCTGGGCAACATGGCAAAACCCTAACTCTACAAAAAACAAACAAAAAAAATTAGCTGGGCATAGTGATGCACACCTATAGTCCCAGCTTCTCAGGAGGCTGAGGTGGGAAGATTGCTTGAGCCCAAAAGGCAGAGGTTGTAATGAGCCAAGATCATGCCACTGTACTCCAGCCTGGGAGACGGAATGAGACCGTCTCAAAAAAAGGAAAAATAAGTAAAAGAGGTGGTCCCTTCAGGAAGTGATGAAAAGATTACTCCTCTTATAAAAGGGTTCCAGAGAACTAGCCAGGCACTTTTGACCTTCTGCTCCTGCCATGTAAGACAAGAAGGGGTCTTAAGAGGAACAGCCCTCACCAGGCACTGAATCTGCCCATGCTTTGACTTTGGACTTCCCAGCCTCCAGAACTGTGAGCAATAAAGTTCTGTTGTTTATAAATTTCCCAACCTCTGATATTTTGTTACAGCAGCCAGAAAGGACTAGGGCCTGGCATTTATCAGTGTTGGACTCAAGCTGACAACACATTTCCTTCCCTCATTGGCAAAGCTGCTACTTTTGAGGAAATGTGATTTTACCAGAAGATAAAGTTTTTATTATTTGAAATAAACACCCGCCAGGTGCAGTGGCTCACTCCTGTAATCCCAGCACTTTGGGAGGCCAAGGCAGGCGGATCACCTGAGGTCGGGAGTTCAAGACCAGCCTGACCAACATGGAGAAACCCCGTCTCTACTAAAAATACAAAAATTAGCTGGGCATGGTGGCACATGCCTGTAATCCCAGCTACTCAGGAGGCTGAGGCAGGAGAATTGCTTGAACCCAGGAGGCAGAGGGCTCCATGAGCTGAGATTGTGCCATTGCACTCCAGCAGGCAACAAGAGCAAAACTCCATCTAAAACAAAACAAAACAAAAAACCTCCTGAGAGGAACTCCTGAGACTTTGATGAATGTTCAAGTAAATCAGACAAATCTTTGTACTTAGATATCAGCAGATTTCTAAAGAGCTCCCAGATTTACCAAAAAGAGAAACAAAGAAGCCCATCTGACCTATAGAGGTGCAGTCTGGGGAGTGACTGAATGGGAAATGGCTGAAAACAGGAAATATCTAAAAATAGAATTGAATTTTTTTAAAAAGCGGGAGAAGCTCCTCTAATATGAGCCATTAACGATCAGGGAATCCTGAAGGAGGAAGAAGTTCTGTCCTGCCCACCTCAGCCACTTTCTTCTTTGGCTGTTGTGGTTGGTCTCAGAGGTGGACGACAGAGAATGAAATATGCTCCCTTTGGAGAGAAGATGGGTATTTCCAGTGTAAATAATTCTATAGTCCATATCATAAGATGAGTGGTTCACAGAGCCAACATGTGCAGAATCTGTCTACGTGAGACAGCAGTGGTGTGGACAGCTGATGCCCTGTGGCATGAATCTTCTCATAGGGTAAACAATCTCCTAACTGTTTACATGGGTACCAAAGATGAAGGGGCCAAGCATCCCAGAGGGGCCCTTCTCACCGACTTCGTGCTCCCCAGGGTGATCGGAGATCTCCACAGCATACAGCTTCAGGCCCTGGTGGCTTTTTCCAATATTGTAAATTCTGGTGATATTGGGACACATTTCATTCACAACTTTCATCAACTGAAAAACAAAGTGAATCCAAAACTCTAAGCATTGATGACTATGCACTAAAAGGACAGAGCTCCCAAGAAGACGGAAACCTCTTGCTTTCCTCCACAGCCTCCCAAGTGCATCCACATTCTGCACACCCCAGCTGCTATCGCCTCTACCCAGAACACTCTCCTTATATCCCTCTGTCCTAGATAATGCCTACTTTCCTTCCAGCACCTGCTCTACCATCACCCGCCTAGGAAGAAACTCCTGGCCATTGCCCCCATCCCGTCCCATACTTTCCGCACCCCTTGGTTGTGGCTATCACTTCCTGTTATCCTCCAAATGTTTATGTCCCCCAGAATCCATAGGCTGAAACCTAATCCCCAATGCAGGAAGAGCTGGGCCCTCTAGGAGGTGATTAGTTTCCTTATGAAAGAGGCCCAAAAGAGCTTGTTTGCTCATCTGCCATGTGAGAAAGCAGCACATCGATGGCCCTGTGAACCAGAAAGTGAGCCCTCACCAGACCCTAGATCTGCCAGTACCTTGATCTTGGACTTTCCCGCCTCTAGAACTCTGAATAGATTTATGTTATTTATAAGCTACTCAGGTTACAGTATTTTAGCATGAATGGACTGAGATACTTGCTGATAGGGTTTGGCTGTGTTCCCACCCAAAACTCATCTTGAATTGTAGTTCCCATAATCCCCACATGTCATGAAAGGGACCAGGTGGGAGGTAATTGAATCATGGGGGTGGTTTCCCTCATGCTGTTCTTCTGATCGTGAGTTCTCACAACATCTGATGGTTTCATAAGGGGCTTCCCCCTTCACTTGGCATTCATTCTCTCTCCTGCTGCCCTGTGAAGAGGTGCCTTCAGACGTTATTGTAAGTTTCCTGAGACCTTCCCAGTCATGCAGAACTGAGTCAATTAAAATTATTTTCTTTATAAATTACCCAGTCTCAGGTATTTCTCCATAGCAGCATGAGAATGAAGTAATACACCTTCCTTAGTTGTGACTGTCACCTCCCTGGTTGTGGCTATCACATACTTGGTTGTGATTACCACCTCTCTGGTTATGGTGACATCTTCCCTGATTATAGCTATCACCTCCCTGGTTGTGGTTATCATCTCTCTGGTTGTGATCATCACCTTCTTCATTGTGGTTATCACTTCCCTGGTTGTGGTTATCACCTCCATTGCTATAGCTATCACCACCCTGGTTGTGGTTCTCACCTTCACTGTTGTGGTTCTCACCTCCCTGGTTGTGGTCATCACCTCCCTGGTTGCGGTTATCACCTCCCTGGGTGTGGTTATCACCTCTCTGGTTGTGATCAGCACCTGCCTTGTTCTGGTTATCACTCCCCTGGGTGTAGTTATCACCTCCCTGGGTGTGGTTGTTACCTTCCTGATCATGATTATCACTCCCCTTGGTGAGGTTATCACCTCCTGGGTTGTGGTCATCACCTCCCTGGTCGTGGTTATCACTTCCCTTATTGTGCTCATCACCTCCTTTTTTGTGGTCATCACTCCCCTGGTCATGGTTATCATTACCCTGATTGTGGTTATCACCTCTCTGGTTATGGTTCTTATCACTCTTATTGTGGTCACCACCTCCCTCATTGTGGTTATCAGCTCCCTGGTCGTGGTTATCACCTTCCTGGTTGTGGTTATCACCTCCCTGGTTGTGGTTATCGCCTCCCTGGTTGTGGTCATCACATCTCTGGTTGTTGTCATCACCTCCTTCATTGTGGTTATCACTCCCCTGGGTGTGGTAATTACTCCCCTGGTTATGGTTATCACTGCTCTGGCTGTGGTTCTTATTGCTCTTGTTGTGGTCATCACCTCCCTCATTGTGGTCCTCATTCCCCTGGTTGTGGTGCTCACCTCCCTGGTTGTGGTTCTTACCTCTCTTGTTTGTGGTCACCACCTCCCTTGTTGTGGTTCTCACCTCCCTGACTGTGATCATCACCTCCCTCGCTGTGGTCATCACTCCCCTGGTTGTGGTTATCATTTCCCTGATTGTGGTTATCATCTCTCTGGTTGTGGTTCATATTGCTCTTATTGTGGTCACCACCTCCCTCGTTGTGGTTATCAGCTCCCTGGTTGTGGTTATCACCTTCCTGGTTGTGGCTATCACTTCCCTGGTTGTGGCTATCACCTCCCTGGTTGTGGTTTTATCTCTCTCATTGTGGTCATCAGGTCCCTCATCATGGTTATCACTCCCCTGGTTGTGGTTATCACTTCCTTTGTTGTGGTTCTCACCTCCCTGGTTGTGGTTCTCACCTCCCTCAGTGGTGGTTATTACTTTTTAACTATGATTTCCTGTTTTCTTATTGCCCACTCACTACACTGCAGATCACTGAGGAGACAGACTCAGCCTTTTATCTTTTATGCCTGACCAAATAAATATATCTTAATATCAACTTTTTCTCATAATTTAATGAGCATCTACATTGTTGGGTTGAGCAAATACACACTGCTCCTTCCCTCCTGGAGCTTGCAGCACACAGCCAATAAGAGGCATGCAATGACCCAGTTCATTGCCACTAAGTAAGGAGAGCACCGGGTCACCATGACAACAGGAATCATGGGGTTAAACGGTAGGAAAAGCAGGCTTCAGCAAGGAAGTGAAATAAATACATGCTGTTTTCTGAATTTTGCCTTTTTAGTCAGCTCATCACACTGATAGCTGAGGTCTGGGAAAATGAGACCAGGGGCCAAAGGAGGTACCAAGGGCTCTGCAAGTCATAGGAGAAAAGGCTACCCTAACGGTCAAAGGCCAGAGACACCCTCTGCCTAGAGGTTGCCTTGCCTCGTGTCACTGAACGAGTACCTGTGAGTTCACTGCAAGTAGCTGTGATTTGCTAGGCTAAATTTGTTTATCAATACCCAAGTGAAAGAAGATCTGATTCAAAGGGCATCTCTTCATTGAGCCAGGCACCAGACCATGCAGTAGGGGCCAGAGGGCTCCAGGGACAGTTTCATGACAGTGTGTTAAAGACCAGGAAGGAAGCCCAGGTGCTGCAGAAACACACAGGAAGGCCATCCTGGTCAGGGTGGCCGGTGGGCAGGTGCCCATTAGGGAGGCCCGTGGCCTTCTGAAAGCTGAGCTGGAACAGGACAGAGGAAGGGCATAGCCCACAGTGGGGCGGTGTGGACCTGAATGCTTTCTAGCAAGCTGCCAAAAAATCGAATCAACCGAATTATCCATAAAATGTCCTTGTAAAGTGTAGATAAACAAATCTGTTGCAAATTTTATGGTGGGTTGAAATCTATTAGAACTGGAAAATTGGTATTATGTAAAATTTATGATACGTTGGAGTTATATGACTGTGTGCTTCATATGCCTTTCATAACACAACATTCTGTAATGACTGGGAAGAGTGGTTTAATGAGCATCAAGAAGCGTTTCTAAAGGAGTGGGAAGATTTACTGCTGCTATAGCTTGGCTTTGATGACATGCCTACGAGAGGTGACAGGTGCAGCCTTGACTTGGAATTCAGGGTCTAACTCTCTTACTACTCCAGGGGTTAAAACAGGCTTCCCTTTATGATAACTCACTTTGTGTCACAATATTTAGCTGAGAGAAAGCTGGCTACAAGGACTCTTAACAGAAAGACTCTACAACAGAAACCTATCATAAATGGAGAAGCAACATACAAAGGACATGTAGCTTCTACAGTCATCACCATGAAGACAGACACTGCAGGGACAGCAGGGGGCCACATATGAATAGCATCACGTTTTAATAAAAGACACAGTAATTACATCACCAATTGTGTTAACAAGAACAGTAAGAATATGCTCCATTTCTCTTCTAAGTCTTATCATCATGACTGGTGGGTAAAGTAGAGAAGACAGAGAAGATTTTTCCCATTCTACAGACTTAGAGACTAAGGCCCAGAAAGCCATCGAATAATTTACCCTGGGTCACCCAGCTGGGAGCAGGAGAAGCCAGGACTTTGGCATCTCAGGGCTCTTCCCACACCCCTATCTGTCCATGAAAGTGCAGTAGAGAAATGAGAACCAGTGCATCCCTGCTGCTTGTTTTATTTGCTGCACACTGTGACCATTCTGATGGCCATAGCATACTTGCCATCTCCTTTGAGACCCCATGTACTAGTCCTTGCTGATGCAATCATTCTCAGCCAACAGCATTGACCTTAGCAAATCCCATCTGGCAGGCAATTCACTGTCTTACATTGAGATAAGTGACTAGCTCTATGGACATAAAGCCAGGTGGCTCATCACGAACTAGGCAATGAATGCAAGCATTCAGCCCAGGCTGGCTTCCTTCACTGTTACCCCACCCCCTTCCAATTAGCTGCAGGAGAAATGTGCTGTCAGTACTAGTGATCACGACCTTGACACTGGAAGAAGATGTGCATCATCTTCCCTTGAGATGCACATTTAGCTATGGCATGGGGAGATGCTTGGGCCATGAGTCATCATCATCACCTCCTTATATTCTACCCACTATCACTGTACTTTCATAGCAGCCACACTTTCCCACCGAAGGCACAGTATTGGTTAACAAAGTGCATGCCACTGTGCCATGGTATCATAAGCATCTTTCCCACATGAGACCATGGGCCTTTGAAAAATCTTCTTCTCAGTGAAGTTTCTCTACAATTCTCTCTGCACAGTGGCCCTCTGCAATGCCAGGAAGCATCTCTCCAGTGGCTACCGGCACCATCAAAGACCTGGGTGGTGGCCCACTCTGCTCTTCTCAGCAAGGCAACCGTGAACATCCCCAGGAATGACGTTTCCCATTTAAACACAATTAATTCTTGTAAGGGAATATAGTTATTCTTGAGAGGGGTCAAAGATGGTTTTCTGGAGTTTGAGTCTTTGTGGTAAATGTTTGGGTCTTGATGATTTCAGTCAGAGTAAGGAATAGAATTTTCACCATGACCTTAGAGCATGTATTCTCAAAAGGGATGACATCACCCCAAGGGGCTGAAAATTGTGGCTAAAAAAGTCTTAGGTATTACGATGCTTTGTGTTCCCCCAAAGCTCAACCCTATCTAGCAAAATCCTATTTCTTAATATTTAATATAATGAGGGGAGGATAATTAAGAAAAGAAAAGAAGTCTAAAAACTTTCCCTAGGTGGGTAGTAATGAAAAAGAATGTTGAGAAACATCATCTTAGAAAGTACCAGGGTTTGCAAGACTCTTAGTCTCTTCAAGACTCTTTTCCCAACTCTGAGATAGAAATAAACTTTGCATCCTGGTGTCTACTGAATCCCAGGTTCTGCTGCTTCACTCTCTACTGAAGGAGAGAGAATCAAGAGCCTCAATTTCTGGCAAAATATCAGAGGGAAATTTTTCATAAAGATGGTAAAATGTTATGCACACTGACACTTGTTGTGGCATGTTTCATACTTTGTCTGTATTCATGAAAAGTTATTAATTGGGAGATATCCAAATGTTCCACAGCAGGAAAGAAGCTGAGAAAAGTATGATGCATCCACTCACCAGAACATTCTGCAACCTCACTATCACAATTATGAAGACAGCATGGAAAATGGCTAATGATCCAATATTCGCTGAGAAACACAGGGCCAAGATGTAACTATCCTCTCATCAAAACCGTAGGAATTCTGTGAATACAGAAGTTCAAACACCACATGGAAATGGGGAGAAAATGAAAACTGCCTTTTTTTTAGAGTAGTGGGTTCGTGGAGGATTTGTCTTTAGGCTTTTGGTTTGCATTTGATGCTGACACAATGTTGTTTATCCGGTGAATGCAAGTTTTGTTTTGGTTTGTTTGTTTGTTTGTTTTTTAAAGAGGAGAGTAGGGAAGAGGAAAGTTCTCTTCTGCCATCTTTCCTCATTTGCCTGAGAAACAGGCACCGCACCTTGCCCAATGGAAAAGAAATTCCAGAAGAAGGGAAGAGGGAAGGAAAGGAGTTGGGTGTATCTGAATGTGCAGGCTTGCTGCTCTGCCCTGGCTTCCTGTCCCCACAGGGTCAGGTTGAGCGTGGTACAAGTGGGTGGGTCAGCCATGGTCCCCACAGCCTGATGTCTCCAAGCCATCCTTAGGTGCCCTGGAAATCAATGTCATTAGATGGCTGCCTTCCAGCCCATGTCTGCCTATGTTACTTTTTTCTATCCACATCACATTGTCTACATATGGGCCGTCAGCCAGTACTTCCTGGGCGTTTGGGACCTGACAACACTGTGACCAAACCAAAGAAGGTCATTAACCTTGTCCTCAAAATCACTTCTTCCTTTTCTCCACAGAAGCACACCAGGCCCCTCTCTCTCCCCAACTCACTCCAATAGGTGACCTCCACTGGGCAGCCTGCCTCAGAAATGCCTCTCTTCTCAACCTTCTTCAGGCCCAGGGGCCAGCCCTCCCTACAACTTCCAGAAAGACAGCTCTGTGCACCTAAAGAACCTCCACAGACCCCCACGTCAGGATAAAAGCCTCTCCTGGCACTCAGGACCAGCCTCCTCCCAGCTACCTGCAAATTGTCACAGAACACACCTGTCGGCTCTGACCTCATGCCTTCACTCTTGCTATCCTCTCTACTCAGAGCACCCTCCCTCCACCCCTGCCTGGCAGTGCCAGCCACGCACGTTGGATGACAGCTGACCCCCTCTGCAACCAAAGCCTCCCAAACCAAGGCCAAGCAGATGGCTCCCTTCTCTCTCCCATCCCCCATGACTGTAAGGACCTCAAATACACACCTTGATCAAGTGCACACTATGGATGGTAAAATGACAGGGTCTCTTCCCTCATTGCCCCAAGTGAGGGAGACAGGCAATGTACACGTAAACCACCAACTAAGCAAGAATAAATTGCAACATACGCTATGAAGGTCCTCCGTATTTTCTTGGAACAATTCCCTTTCTCCGCCTTATAGTGTCAGTGTCAGGACTTTCTCCTTCCTCTCCTCCTCCTTTCTCCACCCAACCACCTGCAGCTCCCCTCTGCCTGGAACTGTGCCTTGCAAGTCAGTGCTGTCTGCACAAAAGAGTCACATGTCCCCTCATTATCTTCCTCGTACAATGCAATAAGGTTTTCTATTTTCACTTCTTGCTTCCTGCTTCTGTTTCTCATTTTTTTGGTTTGTTGTAAATGTCTCTTTCAATAGTAGGAAAAATGAACAAGTTTTTCCCGAGGGAGAAAGATTTCTGCAGTAACCTAGCAGACTCCATATGGGGAAATTGCTCAAAACGTTGACTTCTTTCCCATCCCCAGGAGCCAGGAATCCAAATGGCAAATCATTTCTGGCTTGAAGACTCTTCAGGATTGATGGGTGCTCTCCCGGACAGTCTCTAGTTGATAACTGCTGAGCTGTGGGATCTCACAGGGGTCTTCCAGTGTCACCTGAGGGGGCTGCACTGATTATCCAAAGGTCCCTCTTGGCTCCAGTAGTGATCAGAGTTGCCTAGGGTAATGAAGCATACTCCGCTTGCTCTCCTTGTGAGAAAAGAGCCCCAAGTCTCCACGCAAGACAACTATTTACAGATAACAGCTACCTAAAGTCTCTGTGCAAGTCACTCATTTTAAATGCATTTAGATTTATTGCTTTTGACATTAATTGCACTGAGTTGATATCTGTCTCATTTCTGAGCTCAAGAAGCTGTGCTGAGACGTCCAGTGAGCAAAGCGGAGTTAACACATCAGTGCACCATAAAATGGAATGGCGAGCAGAGCCATATAAATACCCCAAAAATGTAGAGCAGCAGGGATGATTCACAGCCCTCAAGTCCAAACACATTATCTTGATTTCTGAAGAGCAAGACAGCAAGAAGATTTCTTAGCACATCCCACCTCTGCGTCTGTGCTGACAGGTGTCTGGAAGCTGTGTGAGTATCTCAAGTTAGATTACATCAAGACAAACCAGGCTTATTCATTCCATGGGATTGGAGCTCCACTTAATTACTCTGACCTCAGAAACATCTTCTACATTTGTACTGGATGGCTGCTCCCCTCCCTTAGCACCTACAAGGCTGCCCCCGCTTTGAGCCACGTTAATTTGCCCTTGGTGGATCCTTGTTCTGTAAATGTATTCAGAAGGACATTTCTGCATGTTCTATCTCTTCAGATTCTTAGCTCTCTAAGGATTTCTCATTTGCCAGCTCCTCCCCATGCTTTCTAGCACCTGCTGGGGGTGGGCGCAGCACAGGAATTCATAGGCACCGCACTTAGCGTAGGTACTGCCTTTTTAGCTTGTCCTAATAAACACCCTGTCCCTTCCCCCTTGTGCACTCAATATGCAAATGCTGTCAAAATCTCAGAACTATTGGGTTTCTATAATTAAATCTGGGGAAAAATCTCATCTGGGATTGTCTTTTCTTTCTAACAATACTAAGAGCTATGAAGCTATCAACCAGTAGTTCTGAAACCTGGCTGGACAGCAGAATCACAAAAAGAGGATTTAAAAATCTGGATCCCCAGGCTCCTGTCTCCTAAGGATTCTACTTTAACTGGCCTGAGATGGGGCTCAATTATCACTAGCTTTACAAATTTCCCCAGGTGATTCCAATATGCAACCAAGATTGAAACTCTGAGAATCTGAATAAGGGGTAGTGCTATAGTCTCTCAGTGCTGTTTTCCCATCTGCAAATAACAATAACCACAGTCCCTACCCTTCTAGAGTTATTAGGACTGAACACGGTCATGTACATAAGTTGGTCCTATGTGAATATTTTCTGCTATTATTATCGTGTTATCCTAGATCCTTTTTCTTCTTCAACTCTGCATCTGACCAACATCCTTAAATAGCACTCAAATCCACAATAATTCTTAAGATCTACAGTATTAACTGAGAAGAACCTGGATTCAAATTGTGTTTCAACAATCTGCCAGCCAGGAAGCCTTCCTCTGGTCACCTGAACCCCGAATCTTGAAATGACAAGCATTTAATGTGTCTTCAGCACATCAAATGATCATTCAGATCCCTAATCATCAACTTCTGGAAAAAAAAATTTAAGCGCTTATGGACACATAATATGTTGCTTTTTTTGACGAGTTCCTGGCATGAGGCTTTGTGATATGGGTCTTACCTGGCGCATTTCCTTATAGTTGTGGTGTTTAAAATCCAGGTCATCAGTGGTGGTCATCTCGTTCCGGCGGTGATAATAGTTATTAGGATCTAGGGACAGAAACATGATTTTGAATTCACTCCCATCCTTCTATCTCCCATGGCATCTCTGTTAGAGACACATGGGGACTGCAGGGACAGTGCAGTCCAATCTCTAGCTTCTAAGGTTGGTTCAGAGATGAGAAAACCAAACTACAGGAAGCAACTTAGGAGTCCGAATTGCCCAGTGGTTAAGAGTGTGGAGCCAGAATACCTGGGTTCAAATCGCCGCTCTTCTACTTACATGCCATATGAGTATGTAAGTGGGCAAGTTACTTGCACAGTGTTTGACTTGGTTTTTTACCCACGAACAAGAAAAAGAATGGTACCTCTCTCAATGGTTTATTGTTAGCATAGATGGGACAAATCTATGCACCCAGCAAGCTGTCAGCACTACATAAATAAATGAATGAATATCAAGACTCCACACATACGCATGGAGACTTCTGGAAGGATGTGGACCCTATAAGCCCCTTACCCAGTATTCATTCCCCTTCCTTCCTTCCTAAAAAAGCCCGATGTTTGGGAATCCCCTTTTCCCACTTCTAGGAAGATCTCAAGTCCCCAGCTCCAGGGCTCCAACATGACTGGCCAGTCAGAACACAGCATCTACTGGCCACTGTCATTGATCCAGATTGAAGGGAAGGACTTGATTGACACAGAGGAGGATTGAGTAACAATCTCTCCCCAGCAGTAAGAATGCAGAAGCACGCTGCCCACTTGCTACTATGGCCATCTGACCTCAAGAAGAACTAGCCTCAGGATGACTTCCGTGGTGCAGATGACCCACAGTAGAAGTCAGAGAACTCCAGTAACACTAAGAACAACTAAATCAACCAACCCCAGAGCCCAACTTTGGACAAGATAAAGACCCCCTTTTGCAGCTAAGCCAGTGGGAACTGGGGTTTCTGCTGTGGGAGCTGAAGCACCCTAGTGGATATAATCAGAATGTGTTAACAGAGCTGACCTTTGGGGACTGGGATTCGGGGGTCAGGGAGGCCATGTCTGCTCTTCACTTGATTCCCTTCCATATAAATTGACTCCCTCTCTGCATTCCTATAAGTGTGTATGGTTTATATAATTACAAAACCCAAGAACACAGAGAAGAGAGGATAGGACAGGGAGGAGCAAGAGCAAGAAGGAGGGCAGCCGTGAACGGATCACTCCATCTGCCTTGAGGTCCCCCAGCCAGCCTGGTGACATCTCCGTCAGGAAGATGACACTGGAAATGTGGTGCATTTCCTGCTCTGTTCAGCGCTCCCTCCAATGCAGAGAACCCGCAGCCCTAGAAACCGTGTCAGCAATGTGGGAACCATGCAGCTGTCTGTTTAACCCAGTGGCTCCTGGGGCCACTCTAGAGGCAGTGAGGGCAGTGGGGGGATGAGCACTCTGTGGTATGTGGAGCAGCGAGGCCAGATCTGTGCCACCAACTGTGGTCCACAGACCAGTAGCATTGGCTGTTTGCTAGATCCAGCCCTGATCTACTGAATTAGAAACCACACTGCAACAGGATCCCAGCTGGCTCTGTAGACATTCACAGTTTGAGAATACTCAGCACGTGTTACATACATCTGCCATCAACTGAGCCAGCCCTGTGCCTGCATCCCCACAGCCACAGGTCACAAGCACCATACCCAAACTGATCAAGGTTCACTTAAAGACTGGCTTCACCCTTGAGAACAGAGGCCACTTGCAATAAGTTAAAAATCACATATAGACTCAAGCACTGAAAATACAGCTTTAATATTCACAAATGGTTTTCCAGTCATGCGATTACAAACAAATAACTGTTATGGGAAGGGAAATAACGTGGGAGTACAACTGGCATTTTGTCCAGACAAGAAAGCAAAGCCATTCAGGCTTAGCCAGACGCCTCAGTGATTTATTTCTCAAGCCCTTTCCTTTTGGGAGTGGAGGCTGACCACGCCTCGGGCAAGCTGCCTTCCCCTTGATTTCCAAACCTGCCAGTTTCAAAGCAAAGGTAAAACATGTATTTTGCATTCATTTACACCTAACTTACTAGCAGGCTGTTATCTAAGAGCTATTCAACACGCCGGAAACCTCGGTGGGGGGTGGGGGGGGCGTCTTTTCAAAGGACTTTAAAGTCCCTTTTGTTTTGAAACACAAATTATGCCTTCAAGGTTCTCAAAAAGGATTGAAGAAAAACTGAGAGCCCTAAATACAAAAGAGCTCTGTGTTTGGCAACATTCTTCCTTCCTCAAGGCTAATCGGACTTCTGAAAGGTATGGGTACCTTTTCCAGAACTGTCTCAGAACTTCACAACTTCCAGTCACCCACATTTTGAACAAATACTCCCTTACTTGTCCATTTATTCTGATTGGGCAAAGTTTTATTGAGACCCTCCCTATTAGGAGCTCAGCACTTAGGTAAGCGATGAGTGAGGATCGAGCCCAGAGTCGATAGACAGAGCCAGTGAGTCATCTAAGCCAGCTATCGCCCGCTTCCTTCTGTGGACAAGAGAAGCCCTTCCTCCTGTCAGAGTTGTTTGAACCAGAGCGACTCCATCTTGAATAGGAGCTGCGGAAAATGAGGCTGAGACCTGCTGGGCTGCATTCCCAGTAAGTTAGGCATTCTAAGTCACAGGACGAGATAGGAGGCTGGCACAAGGAACAGGTCATAAAGACCCCGCTTATATAAAACCGGTTGCAGTAAAGAAGTCAGGAAAACCCATCAAAACCAAGATGGCAACAAGAGTGACCTCTGGTGGTCCTCAGTGCTCATTATACGCTAATTATAATGTATTAGCATGCTAAAGGCACTCCCACCAGCTCCATGACAGTTTACAGATGCTATGGCAAGATCAGGAAGTTACCCTATATGGTCTAAAAATGGATGGACCCTCAGTTCCAGGAATTGCTCCCTCTTTCCCAGAAAACTCATTAATAACCCATCCCTTGTTTAGCGTGTAATCAAGAAGTAACAATAAATAGAAGCAGCTGAGTGGCCCATGCCGCTGTTCTGCCTATGAAGTAGCCATTCTTTCTTTCTTTACTTTCTTAATAAACTTGCTTTCACTTTACTCTATGGATTCATCTCGAATTCTTTCTTGCGTGAGGCCCAGGGACCCTCTCTTGGGGTCTGAATTGGGACCCTTTTCCGGTAACACTCATGTGGGGAATCTATTCCAGGTGCTTCAGATATGCAAGTGTGAGCCTGCGACTCAGGAACACACTTCCTTCCTTCAGCTGGGCACTGGCTCAGAGATGATCCCAGGACCCAAGCCAGACCAATCAGATGAGTTTTCTCACAGAGCTTGCAGGAGCACAGTCTCTTCTGCTGGAGCCCTCGGAGGGTAGGATGTGAGTGGGAGGTGTTTGTGGCCAACCTGCCAGTCTGCAAGTTAGTGACAGGGGGAGCCCCGACCTCCACACGAAGGCCCTGAAATGTTAGATCTATTCTTGCCTGAAGCCAAAGTCAGACCTGCCCCTGGAATTTTCGCTTATGTGAGCCCGAATTTCTTTACATTTTTCTTAACCTAAGTTGAGTAGGACTTCTGACCTTTGAAACAGAAATTCAGGCTGATCCAGTCTATGGGGGCTTTATCCTCACAGAGGGAGCTTTGATCCCTTCCTGTGGTTACTTCTATACCTCCTGTGTATGGAAAACCAGCTGATTCGTCTGCAACACCTTAGTTACAGGGATGGACAGACTCCAGGAGTGGAGCCTGAAATGCTCTTTCCAACCTTACTTCCCTTATTAAACTACTCAAGCATTCTGCTCTGTCCAAATTGGTCTACTAATCCTGCCCTATTATGGGCTGAATTGTGCTCCCCCAACCAAAGAAAAGCTATGTTGGAGTCCTCACCCCCAGTGCTTGAGAGTGTGACCTTGCTTGGAGATGGGGTTTTTACTAAGGCTTTTGAGTTCAAGTAAAGTCATTAGGTGACTCCTCATCTGATAGGGAGATTTGAATACGGACACACACGGGGGGAACGCCAGGTGAGTGAAGGCAGAGGCTGTGGTGATGCACTTAGAAGCCGAGGGATGTCAAAGGCTGACATCAAACCACCTACAGCTCTGAGAGAGGCCTGGAGCAGACTTTCCCTGACAGCCCCAGAAGGAACCAGCCCTGTCAACACTTCGCTCTCGGCTTCTGGCCTCCAGAACTGTGGCAGGATAAGTTATTCTAAGCCACCAGTTTGGGGCACCTGGTTATACCAGCCCTAGGAAGCTACTACCTGCCCTAAACATCTCTGCCTCCTCACCCCCGAGTCCTCCTGTGGTTTTCTGTTGATTCCTCTGAGACCAGCACAAATGTCCGCTGCCCTGTAGGGCCTTCTGGTCACCCTCATCTCAGTCATTTCTTACTCCTCAGACATGGTCATAAAATAAATCCTTCGATCACCTGGACTACCTTTCACCTCCTTTCAATAATCTATTCTCAGATATCCCTGATGTAAATTCATGGGAGCCCTCCGGAGACTAAGAGCTCACTCGCTCACGAAGCAGCCTCTTGCGCTATTTTCAGCCCTAATTGCTAGGAAGGTCCTCCTTTATCAAGCTGAATTCTACCTGCTGATCTTAATTCATTCCTCTTCAGCTAGGATGACTAAGCCTCTCCCTTTCATGTACGATGGAGGCAGGAGAATAGGGCCTGGAAGAAGAAAACATAAGGCCGATTCATGCTGACTTCCTAGAACTAAATCAATTGGAAACACTTCAGCTATGACAGGAAATATCCTTTCCATTTACAGAGGGCATACACCAAGTAAATGACTCTGTAACTTTACTTCATCCTCTTCATTTACATAGGGTGTACACGAAGTGACCAGTGGAAACCTCTAGAAAATTCTGTAATGGGGCTCTTGAGCCCCCACGCTCAGGCCAGCCCCCACCCTGTGGTGCGTACTTTCATTTTCATTTTCAATATATCTCTGCTTTTGTTGCTTCATTCTTTCCTTGCTTTATGTATTTTGTCCAATTCTTTATTCAAGACACCAAGAACCTGGACACCCTCCATCAGTAACATGATGATCCTACAGATTTGGAGGAAATGTAGCCTATTTTCCCCTGAGTTGTCTCTGTTCCTGTCTAAACATCCCTATTCCCTGCACAGCCCTCACGATGATTTCCATGGCTCTCACTGCCCCAGTTCCCTCCTCTGAACACACTCTATTTCATCTGTCGCTTCCCCAACCTGTAGCACGTGGGACCCTGACATGTGGCCTAACAACAAAGCAACCAACTTGTCCCGGTTTTTCCCAGGACTGTCCTGGTTTTAAACAGGAAGCATCATGTCGTTGGAACCCCTCAGTCCCTGGCAGCCTGGGTCGGTTGGTCACCCCCTCCAACCAGCTCAAGCAACTTTGGCTTGGTATCTCCTTTCCTGTGACAACTTAATTACGTGGCTTAAATCACTTTAGCTTTTTAAGGATCACAGCTCTGACTCGGCAGATGCATGCCTATAGATGTTTTCTAGTTAAAAATTTAATTATTAATTGATTGGCCTGTTATTTTGCTGTCTTAATGACCACGGTATATGAGAAAGCAATCTCATGATCCCATCTTAGGCTAGATATGACCTACATTTGGCCAATGCCCATTGATTTATGCAGGTGTAGCTTTAATCTTGAAGCAAAAAGCTTTTACTGACTTCATCCTATTGTTCACTGAACACTGCTACATGCCCAGCACTGTGTGAGATGCTGGGGAAATAAGCATGAAAGATACAAGGCCCCCAACCATGAGGGGCTCACTCAAGGCTCATGGAAGGAGTACACACATCCGCAGACAGAGACGGACGTGTGGCAAAGGCTGCATTCCTCTTCATCTTCTGTTTCAGAAAGCACATGTGTGAGAGAGAACAAGAGACAGAGACCCTGCTTCCCGCTGCCTTCCCTGAAACACGAGGCCTAAGCTCTGTGGCATCAGGCAGCTCAATCTCTGACCCCATACCTGACAGCAAACAATTGGACATTCCCAGGACCCTATGCACATCCACAGGTTGTTCAGAAGTGAGAAATAAAAATAAAATTGTAAGCCCCCAACTGACTGAATGGACCACTTCTTGGCCAAGAGAATCCCAGAGAAACCTTGGATGCTGAGTTCACAGCTACAACGGATGGAGATGGGACACACCTCATTATACCCCATTCCTCACTGCCAGTCATTAGGCTTTCTACCCTATGGGCTAAACAGAAACCAGTCCTCTCAAAAGACAAGGTCCTTCCCAAGCACAGCTTATCTTCCCAAGCACCAAAAAAAGACAAGATCCTTCACCCCTCCCTGAGATGTTGCCTCCTCTATTCCCTTTTTCTTCAAATGTTCACCTATCTTATGTCAAATGTAGATTTACTGGGCACTGAAGTCTCCCAAGGATGTCATCATTTGCCTCAGTGCCAACCTGCCCCCCTTCTTGTAAGGAAAATGTATAAATACTAAATCTCCTGAGAACCTCTTTGAAAAACACAGCCACAGATGCTTCTGTGACTTGTGTTTCTCCCAGGCACACCCTCAGTTGGCTCAAAACACCGTGGTAGTTTGAGACTCAGGCCACAATCCCTCAGAGGAGGAGGAAGGAAGAGGAGGCTGGCTAAGGCTTGAGTGTCAGTGGTAGGAGGCCTGGGCTCTGAGGTGGCTACAGCCAGTTCCCCATGCAGCTGGGCTGTGAGCCATGTTGGGGACCAGATGACAGTGCAGACAGAGATGGAAAAGGGACACAATTGGAAGAGGAGATCTAGGAAAGGTGGAAGGAGGCCCCAGGTGGGCCTGGCAGCATCAGAACCCATCTCACCCTCTGCTAGTACCAGCACCCGCGCCAGCCACAGCTCAGGGCTCCTGAGCCCCAAACCAAGCACCTGCTCACTACATGAGTTTTCTTTCTTTCTTTCTTTTTTTTGAGATGGAGTTTTGCTCTTGTCACCCAGGCTGGAGTGCAGTGGCGCAATCTCGGCTCACTGCAACCTCCTGAGTACTGGGATTACAGGCACCCGCCACCATGCCCAGCTAATTTTTGTATTTTTCGTAGAGGTGGGGTTTCGCCATGTTGGCCAGGCTGGTCTTGGACTCCTGACCTCAGGTGATTTGTACATGGGACTATTCTTAAAAGAACAGTAAGAATCCCAGATCAAGTCCCATTACTGGGACTTCAAAGGGACCAAGATTCTTGGGCTACTGTGCTTGCTGTTTGCTGCTTTCTGGTTGGGACCTTGACTGAAATGAGTAGGTGCTTGGCTGGGGAAAAGAGGTTCCTTTTTTGGGAAAGCAGCTCACCTGCAACCTAGAAGCCTGGGCTCAGGATACCTGTGAATGCTCCATCCAGACTGGCAGACCCACAGGGACAGCAAATTCCAGGTTACCCGGGGATGGCAGAGAGGACTGGGGAGTGATTACTCTGGATTTGTAGCCCCCATTTTTCTAAGAGATGGTTTAATTATTTTTCTCTCTCTCTTCTTTTCTTATTCCTCCAGTTCCCCACTTCCTACTTAGCGCTTTAGAAATGCAAATACTGGCCAAGAGTGGTGGCTCATGCCTGTAATCCTAGCACTCTGGGAGGCTGAGGTGGGTGGATCACCTGAGGTAAGGAGTTCAAGACCAGCCTGGCCAACATGGTGAAACCCCGGTCTCCACTAAAAATACAAAAATTAGCTGGGAGTGGTGGCACACACCTGTGATCCTAGCTACTCAGGAGGCTGAGGCAGGAGAATCACTTGAACCCCAGAGGCAGAAGTTGCAGTGAGCTGAGATCGTGCCACTGCACTCCAGCCTGGGCGATAGAGCAAGACTCCATCTCAAAAAAAAAAAAAAAAGAAAAGAAAGAAAGAAAAGAAAAAGCAATGCAGATACAGCCTTTTACCTCCCCCTTCACCAGCCTCTCCCTACAGGGCAAGTTCTTTTAATTATCTGCTCCAAAACAAGTCTGGGGAGTTACAAGTGGATTTACAAAGCAAAGCAAGCCCGATATGAAACTTTCCCCCTCCAGGAGGTTGCCTGCCCATAAAGGTGCCAGCAGTCACCAGCCCGACCAACCAGTAGAGAAGGCACCAGGAGGTTGCCTGCCCATGAAGGTGCCGGCAGTCACCAGCCCGACCAACCAGTAGGGAAGGCATCAGAGCTAGCATGGACCCTTCACCATTGCTTGTTCCCTCCCCTGCCTTTTAAAAGTGCCCACTTTGTGCTCCGAAAGTGAAGTGGCACATTTAAAGACAAGACGCCTCTTCCCCTAAACTGGCTTCAGAATAAACCACTTTCTTTATACCAGAACTCACTCTTGTTAATTGGACTCTGCATGCGGTGAGAGCAGTGAACCTGCTGTTCAGTTTCAGGTTCAGGGAGGTTTTAGGGGGTGAGGACAAAGTTTTGAAATTAGAGAGACCTGGGGCTTGCACAACATTATGAATACACTAAATATCACCAAAGCGTACCCTTTAAAAGCCTTAGTGTATATTATATGAATTTCATCTTGATTTAAAAAAAAAAAAAGGATCCCTGGCCCCCTAAGTGCTCTCTGAGGACTGAGGACACCAGAGGTGCTAGGTCACAGGCGATTTTTCTTTACCTGGCACAACACCAGCCTCCCACCCAAGGAACAGCTGCCACGGTGGCCTTGTGACCTCCCTGAGCCCCAACACGCTCAGCAAACCCCTGAACACAGATGGCCTGGCTCCACATGCGAGCTGAGCATGAAACCCCTCCCCCTCCCACAAAGAGCTGGCTGTCTGATGCAGTCACCTTTGTCCAGACCCCACTGACTCCTCTGATGACAAAGTAATTCCTATAGAGCAAGGCCAAGAGAGATCCAGGAGCCGCAGACCCCCAGGCACAGCCTCACCTGATCCTGGGTCATCACTGTCAGCAAGAGCATCAAACCTGTCGCCCCACAGGGCCCCTCAGAGGGGGCAGCACATCCTCTGTGCTTATTTACTCACTTCCACCCTGTTTCCTATGTCCCCATCACACGGCTTCTCCACTGTAGGAGAGGAAGTCCAGGAAACCCTCTGGTTCTTTGGCAGATGCTGCTGTGCCGACAGCCCCGGGCCAATTTGCAGCTTGACTGGCAGGGAAGCTGTCGGGAAAGACAGTTTTCAAGAGTGTGGCTGTTTTAACAGTTTCCCAAGATCATCAACATTGGGCAGCTGGACCACGAAGAGAAATCTCACATTTATTTAAACTTGGTAATGTTAGAGACAAATGCTTGTTCCTCGGTGCCGAAAAGAAGAACCAGCACTCAAAGAATCTTCCCAGCAAGGCAATTTTACTTCTGTGGAGGGGTGCAATGTGCGGATGGAGCAATGGTGAGAGCAGCCTGAACGAGGGAGGGGAAAGGGTTCTTATTCCTGATGCAGGTAGCCCCTGCTGCTGTGCTGCTCCCCTATTGGCTAGGGTTGGATCGCACAGTCTAAGCTGATTCCAACTGTCTTTTTTAAAGAGAGCAGGGGTGCGAGCCAGAGTGGCGTGGTGAGTAGTTTGGTGAGAAAGGTGGTTACAAAACAGGTGACTCAGGATAATTCAGGTCAGAGCAGGTGACCAGGGGTGACTCAGAACGGAGCAGGTGACCAGGGGAACAGATGTGAACTACTGATTAGAACTGGTGGAAAAGGTTGTTTACTGAAACTAGGGGTGAGGGGGCAAAGAGAACCAGGAAGTTAAACTTTAAAATGGAGAACAAAGAATAAGAGAGTTGAACATACTGACATACTGGTTCTTTGAAGAGAAACTTGGAGTTTACTATATTTAACAGTAAGGGGAAGCTGCCTTCTGCTGCTGGGAGGACAGGCTGCAGCCAGCAAGGGCCGATCCCACTTCCCTTCCTGGGAAGGATTCACCAGGAATAAAGGCGTCTCACAGGTACAGGCAGGTCTCCCACATCGTGCCAGGAGAGACGGGGGAAGCAAGTGTATCTATCTTATCTCAGATTCCCAAGCATCTGCCTCAGCAGGCACCCCATACATATTTAATATATGAATGAGTGAGTGAGTAAATGAATAAATGGATGGGTGGACATTCTAGTCAAGTTATTTGGGAAAGGCCAGTTATGAAGAAGATGCACATTCTAGGGCACATGAGGTCTCTAACTGGGGCCCACCTGAAGCTGCGATGCTATCACCCTATTACCATGGCAGAATAGAGAATGGAAGGTCGGGGGGCGGGGGTTAAAATTAAAGCCACATCATCAGGGGTGAGGACAGTCACGAGAGTGTGCCATCTTTGAGTCTCAGTATTGGTTTCCTGGGGCTGCCATAACAAAGCACACCACATTCCAGGTGGCTTAAAACAGCAGAAATGGGGGCTGGGCATGGTGGCTCATGCCTGTAATCCCAGCACTTTGGGAGGCAGAGGCGGTAAATCATCTGAGGTTGGGAGTTCGAGACCAGCCTGACCAACATGGAGAAACCCCGTCTCTACTACAAAAACTACAAAATTAGCCAGGTGTGGTGGTGCATGCCTGTAATCCCAGCTACTCAGAAAGGTTGAGGCAGAAGAATCGCTTGAACCTAGGAGGCAGGGGCTGCAGTGAGCCAAGATCGTGCCCCTGCACTCCAGCCTGGGAACAGCAGAAATGGACTCTCTCACGGTTCTGAAGGATACAGCTTCAAGGCATCAGCAGGGCCGTGGTCTCTCTAAAAGCTCTAGGGGAGGATCCTTCCCTGCGTCTTCCAATGTCCGTTGGCTGTCTGCAACCCTTGGCTTATAGCCACATCACTCCGATCTCCACCTCTGATGTCACGTGGCATTCTCCCTGTGTGCCTCTGTATGTCTGTTTTCTCTTCTTAAGGACACCAGTCATTGGATTAAGGGCCTACCCTCATCCAGTATGATCTCTTGATTGATAACATTTGTAAAGACCCTGTTTCTAAATAAGATCACATACAAGGTTCTAGGGGGACCTCCTCTTGACTGATTATATCTGCAAGGACCCTGTTGCTAAATAAGATCACATTGGAGGTTCTGAGGGGGACATGAATTCTGGGGACACTATTCAGCCTGGTGCAGTAAGTCATGGCGAGCCCTGAACAAATGCCCACTGCGAGAGGCCATCCTTCCGAACTGAGCTGCTTCTGTACAGTGAGCAGTGGGCTTCTTGCTGCACAGCTGAACCCAGGCCCAGAGTTTGAGACAGGCCAGGAGAGAAATCTGTGGCTCCCCATGTGACCTGTTATTTCAAACTCAAATCCCAGAGTACTTTGCACAGGGAGAGGCCTTGGCATTCTTGTTGTTGGGAAAGTAACGATTTAGCACCATTAGCGAGTCACAGAGAGCACAGAAAACAAAACCAGGACAGGGTTAATGGGGAGGAAGTATCTTCCCACATCCACTCACCACCTATGGGATCTGGTGACCTCAGAAATGAGGCAGCCACAGAACAAAATAGCCAAATCTCGGGCAGGGCAAGGAGGAAGAAGGGGAAATTGGGAAAAATAAAGCATGTTGAGCACTAACCATGCACTGGTACTCTACAGACACAGTCATTTAGTCTTCACAGAGTCCCGGATCAGGAATGGAGGGGCTGCTGGAAACTTACAGTCAAAACAAGAGCAGCCTCTTCTGCTTCCTAGGGGAGTAGCAGAGTTCTTCTCACGGAACTCATGGTTTTGAAAGGCAAGGCGCCAGCTAGCCAGGATGGAAGAAGGTCTCTATCAAAAAAAAACCCCAGACATTCCGCCCACCACCCCAGCCCAGAAGCCCCAGGGAAGGAAGCCAGGGGACAGCAGAGACAGAGATGGGAAATGAGAAGCAGAGACAGATAAGAAAGATCTCCCCAGGGAGAGCACAGTTCTGACGCCAGTGCGGCAGGGCAGCGGGCTAGACCGGGGAGGAAGGCAGTGAGCAACAGATTGGTTCCCCTTGCTGGGATGACAAGAAAACTCAGGAAGGGAAATGCTGATTGCCTGGGCTGCCCTTTTGTTATCCCCAGACCTTCTGCAATACTCATGCATGCAAATTGGCATCAGTGGAGACTACTGTTCTAGAACCCAGAGCCACTGGCAGGAAAGACCCAAGGGAACCCAGAGCAGAGCTGGGACCCGCAAGCAGTAGAAGACAGGTGGGTAGCCAACCCAGAGTCCCCAGAATCCCTAGGGAAGGAGGAGATTTGGGATTTCCCATAGGACTATGAGGAATATTTGTGTTATTTTATTTGAATGTTTTATGAAAGCATGACCAGAGAAGTTGAAGGACTCAGCCACACCCCTACAGTGAAGGTATTCCCTCCACTCCATAGGAAAGTAAACCATAGAACATTTGCACAGGCTACCTGAGACCACAGTTGCAGAGGAATAGAAGTGGAATTTGCACCCAGGTCCGAGCTGAGCCAAAGCTCATGACCCTTCTGTCCACCAGGCTTCCCTTGAAAGCAGTGTGAACTCATTTCCTTTTTAAGGCCCCGGCAACCAGAAGGGCTCATCTGGTACTCAGCAACTCCAAGAAGCTCGTCAATGCCCATCAAAAAGACGCTGATGACATCACCCTCAGCAAAAGGAGGCCTAGAATGAGGAAGCCAACGGCTGCTTCATGCCCTCTAATTCCTATCTTTTCAAGAGCCCAGGCCTGGGGCCCAAATGAATGATCAACTCCTTGGCACAAGAGGGTATTCAGACTTAGCAAGCAAAAATGGAAGGGAGCAAAGCAAATCAATTTATGTACAAAGTCTTGCACCCATAGTGACCCAACAGAGCAACAGCCCATCCTTTCTCCAATTTGTTCATCTTGATGGTGGGTGGGATGACTGGCTGAAACATCATAGCTCAGCAAGACAGGTGGTGGCCTTACAATTAAAATAGCTTTTCAATAATTATGAACTAGTGAACATGGGCTGGGAAGATGTACATATTAGGAGGAAGAATGCAGCGTGTCACCTGCTCCTGGCCAACTTGGAGGACTGACTTCAAGGCACTGCCTTTCGGCAGCTCCTCTGTGCTTGAGGGAGTGGCTCCTGTCCACAGATCTCTGTGCCTGTCACTAGGTTCTCTGAGTTATACCCAAGAACCCTGGACACCTCAGTGCTGTGCAGAGGGAGGACAGTTGCTCAGACCTGGTGGCCAGGAAGACGAGGTAGAATGAGTGACAACTTCCCCCAAAGACACCAAAGCCTCACACATTCATAATAGAAGCTATTGGGCATTTCCAGGGGCTCAAGCACAGCCACCTCCCTATCTTGAAGGTCATTTCCTACAATGCTGGGTACTAACTCTGTAGCCTAGTGGGGTAATCATTTGCAAAGCTCACCTGGTCCTTTCAAGAGCCAGGCAGTGTGTAATGCAGTGTTGTTTGCAATAGCAAAAGCTCTGAAAACCATCAAGGCCGTGACCATCTGGCCAGTCAGCTGGCACAGTTCTTAACTCGCATTTTTTTATTGTTAAAACTTTATCTTCAGAATTCTCCCCAGGTTCTGATAAGCATAGATATTCAGTGCAAAATGGACTAGTCCATTCAACCTTAGAAAAGAGGACTTTCTTTTACTGTTTTTTATTAATAGCAATCAAATTATTTTTATTTATTTATTTAAGACTCTGTGTGTGTGTGTGTGTATGTGTGTGTATTTGAGATAGGGTCTCACTCTGTCACCCAGGCTGGAGTGCAGTGGTGTGATCTAGGCTCACTGTGACCTTGCCTCCCGGGCTCAGGTGATTCTTGTGCCTCAGCCTCCCAAGTAGCTGGGATTACAGGCGCCCACCACCACGCTGGGATAATTTTTGTATTTTTAGTAGAGATGAGGTTTCATCATGTTGGTCAGGCTGGTTTTGAATTGCTGACCTCAAATGATCCACCTGCCTCAGCCTTGCAAAGTGCTGGGATTACAGTCGTGAGCCACCGTGCCCTGCCAAATTATTTTTAATTGTGGAAAACTACACATAACATAAATGTTACCATCTTGACCATTTTTCCAGTGTATAGTGCAGTAGTGATGAGTACATACACCTTGCTGTGAAACCACCAGCCATCTCCAGAATGTTTTCATCTTGCAAAACTGACAGTCTTTACCCATTCAACAACAACTCTCCATTTTCTTTTACTTTTGAGCTTTAAAAATTCTATTAATAGACCATGGTATATGGTAATTCACTTTTCAGCTCAAAAATTTCTGGAAACATTATGCATAGAGTCTTAAAAAGCACCAGCACCCTCATCCGCCCCCACCGGAGAGTTCACAGGAAGACGGTGAGGGAAGAAAGGGACAGAACAAAGAGACACAGAAGCAAAGGTAAATGAATGTTTCATGAGAAAGAGGCCTGGGAAGTGCAGACTTGGAGAGGCTGCATTTCAACCACGAGGTCACCTTGGGTAATCCCTGGCCCTGGCCTCAATAACTTTTACAAAGGAATCTCCCTAGCACCAGGGTGATGAGCAAGACTCGTTTTGCGCCCCTGAGCAGCCCCATCCTTGGACATGACCCCATCAGGCAGCACGCATGAACAGCCGCTCCCTTCTAAGCAAACTGCTAAATAACTTCTAGAAAAAAAATGGTCCTTAATATTTGGGGGATGGAAAACAGAACCATTCTGAGTCCATACATGAATTCAGATTTCACAGTGTAACCCTGACTTTGTGAGGGTTTAAAGGACCTCCAGGGCCCATCTTCAAACACACACACACCAAGAATAACTTCACAGGGAAATATTTATTTAATGAGACTCTTACAGGCTGCCCTTTGCCCTTTGCCAACAACAGATGAATTTCTACCCGCAGAGAAAAGCCGCAGGTTACTTTTTCCAGCAAGCAGGCCAAGGCTGTGCTGAGCAGAACAGGAGAGCAAGACTCGTGGGCTGGCATCAAGAGGGCCAGAGCCCATAAATGCCTCCCTGAAGATACCTGTGCCCACAGTCGCCCTGTGCTGGAGAACCTGGCAGGTCCAGGATGCCAGGACCGGTCCTGAGGCAATTCCTGCACCAGCCCACCACAGAAGGAGGCCCACATCCACGATCAGGCAGGCCTTCCACATTCTCTCTGCATCTGCCTTGAAACTGGGCACATTCTTCACACCAGCAATCCTACTCATCATAATCTAATTTCAGGAAATAATTGTGGACACACACAAAAGAAGGACAGAGAATTAAGAATGTTCTCTGTGGGGTTGTTTACAGAATCCAGTGATTAGAAACAACTGAACTTCCGACCGTCTGAGGCAGACTGAAAACATGGCATTTTGTCCGTGGGCTAAAGGAGAAGCATCCCAAAGACAATGGTCTCTAATGGTTTTGATGACATAAAAAAAAAAGTTGCACAATTGAATAAGTACACATAAATATAAAACAAAATATATATATATATGACCAGTGTGAGGGTAAGCAGTTAGGTAGAAAGATCTGTCTTTCTCACCAATATGAGGTTTGGATTGTAAAAATCTGAGGTTGGCTAGCAAGATCATGAATACTATGGGATTGAGAGAAAAACAATTAAATGACCTTCAGTATGCTTCGAAAATACAGGAAATGTAAGTTCATGGAGAGGGGGTTACTACAGAAATAGCCTGAGAGCTGGCACCCTGCCCCGGGCAGTGCTGGGAGGGTCTAGGAGTCCCACAGGTAGCCAGCCCCACACCTCACACTGGGCAGGGGTGGGAAGGCCCCACTGGAGAGTTTGGGGGTTGAGCGATGACTGTGCCCCATGTCCCCACGGCCTGCCTGTGTGGATGGACTATAGGTGAATAGGAATGTGAAGGTTCCTATAGGCCCCATGAGGTGATGACGCCCTGTAGGGGGTGATCTCGGGCCAGCCACATTCCCTGGAGATGTGTGTTCAGGATGAAGAGGCTGCGGCCTGCAGGCTTCATCCAGGCACAAGCTTAGAATGCCTGAAAGGCCAGGACAGAGCAGCCTGTCCAGAAAAGACATTACCAAAGATGCAGGTGGCACATGTGAATTAAAACCCCCTTTCTTCAAGCCACCCTGAGGTTACCCCCAAATATCATCATGTGAAAATAAGGCAAGTGGAATACTACCTGAATAAGCATTTACTCAAAGACACAGGCTTCCAAGAGCAGTTACTCCATCAGAAAAAGACTATGTTAATGGTTTGGAATGAACTTCTACCACCTCCGTACCTCACCGCCACTACCCAGTGTCATGGGATCTGCCAATGACAAATAAATGTGTTCTCCCAAATTTCTACATAATTTTTTTTCTCACTTCTTAGTGGTACGTATCGTCTTAAAATCACAGTAGGCAAAACTGCACTTGGCAAGGGACTTCAGTAGCCCCATTGTTCACTATGCTTCCCAGTGGGCTTATGGGAAATTTTTATTTATTTTCTTTTTGGTTCACCTATGTTTTCTAAATATTCTACAACAGACATGTATTTTTTTCTACACAAGAAAACAATTGCTTAGTGTATTATTACTTTTTATCTTTTTATTTTTTTGAGACAGGGTCTCACTCCATCACCCAGGCTGGAGTGCAGTGGTGCGATTTCAGCTCACTGCAGCCTCAACCTCCTAGGCTCAAGCAATCCTCCTGCCTCAGCCTCCCAAGTAGTAGGGAATATAGGCTCACTCCACCATGCCTGGGTAATTCTTAAATTTTATTATTTATTTATTTTTATTTTTGTGGAGACAGGGTCTCCCTTTGTGGCCCAGGCTGGTCTTGAACTTCCAGCCTCAAGTGATCCTTCCTCCTTAGCCTCCCCAAATGCTGGGATTACAGGCGTGAGCTACTGTGCTTGGACTGCTTAGTTCATTTTTATTTGCCTTGGCTGGGCATCTGTTTTCCATCAGTACTCCCACCCTTCAGGAAGCACGGGATGGGGAGGTTGAACTCACCTGGCAGAGGGCAGCCCAGGATCTCCATTCTCATGCAGATGCTCCCATTATCAAACCAGGACCTTGGGTTTATGCGGATGTAGCGGGCCACCATGGGGACGGGCAGCTCGTTGAGAACAGGGATCTCCTTCTCACTGTTTCCTTCAAATATCTATTTATGCTCAAGGAAGAAAAGGAAAATCTTTTAGTGCTTAATTACCAAGAGATGAAGAGTCAGAATTCACTCATTCAACAAGACCTTATTGAGGAAAACCTAATGCGTGCTAGGCATTGAAGATAAAAGAAGAAATGAATCAGGCCAGGCCCCTGCCCGCAGGAAGCCTCCATCTAGTTGGTATGCGAGGAGCGGGTAATTATATATTGTAGGAAAAATCTATCGGTGTCATGGCAAAGGGACAGCTAGAGAGCTTTGGGACTTCAGAAGATGGAGAGGACCAGGCAAAGTTTTGGGGAAAAGGGGCTGTTTGAATTGGCATTGAAGGAAAGCTATTTAGATCTGTAGGGATGAGAGGGTATCCAGAGAAAATGAACAATGAGTGCAGAAGTCTAAATATTGGATTCCTCGGCAGAAGAGCAGCTGGTTCACTTGTACAAGGACACAGGACTGTGTGTAGGGGGTAAGAATGAGAAAGAAGATTGAAAAAGGAGGCCACAGTCAGACTAGTCAGACTGTGTAAGATATTGGATACCATGCTAGGAATACACACTTGAGAATCTGAGGAAGAGAGTGACAGGATCAGGACTAAGCTGGAGCTAATCATGGAACTGAAAGGCCAAGGTCACGAAATGAAGTTAGGAAACTATTAAGAAGAGCTGCAAGAGGCCCCAGCATGCATGCAACTTCCAGGGCTACCTTGCAAATTACATAAGAGGCTGTATCCCTGCAGTTCCCTGATGGGAGTAAATAAAGGCTGAATTTTACATTAGCTCTAAATAAATGTGTGTCACTTGCTGCTGGGCTTCAGGGCATGGGAAGGGGTCTCTGTCCATCAGACCCTCATGGTAGGTTTGAGTTGACACAGAATCCACAAATCTCCAAAGAATTGATCATACATTGCCTCTCTTTGCAAAACTCCACCCAGCCAGGCACCAAAGGCATGGTTAGATGGAGGATGAGACTCACCATGTCTCCAGATCCATTCTTAACAGTGACCCACGTGTGGCTGTCATTGCTCACCATGACCTTATACGATGTCACCCAGTCACTCCTACGAGAAAATAAAACATCATCAGGACTATACACTTTAAAATGTTTATTTTTCCATGAAGAGGTTTAGAGGTGAGGAGAGCAGGTGCCAGAGGCAGACAGCACTGGGTCAAACCCTGGTTCCAGGACATTTACAGCTCTGTGACCTCAGCCAGGTAACTAACTGACCAATCTATGCTGCTATTTATTCATCCATAATATGGGAATCATAAAAGCATCAACCTTAAAGAATTAACGTAAGCCTTAGTTTAATGCCCTTTAATCACTTAGAACACGGCCTAGCCCCAGTCATCACTAACTGTTGATCACACACATAAAGATATACAAATGGGCATCTATCTTTTTGCATTGAACACCTACATCACACCCAAGAAACTTAACAGAAAAATAATCTCAGTAAAGATTGCAAACTGGTCTAAAAATTTTGGTTGGGAAGCTGATTTGGGAATGTAACAAATGAGATTTTACTCATCACAAAAATAAAATCTTGAGTGTCTAAGAGATACTGGGTTTCTCCTTGGCTGTCACAGCCACACAGAAAATCCCCACCCCAGGAAGAATCCAGTGATGGCTGGACCTAAAGCCGTACCCCCATCATCACACCCCACTGCACAGAAATTTCTGGGGGTAAAATCGACATAATTTGACTTTCCAGAGTGGAGGTCAACCTGATAGCCTTGGCAAGAAAAGTGACCTATGCCTTTTTTTCTCACTGCCTCAGTTTTTTATAATGTTAGTTGTTGAACAATATAGGAAAGTCTTCCTGAGTACTCACCCCCCTGTAATTTTGTAAATACTGGAACTAAGCAGCAATTTACCAGATTTTTTGTTTTTTGTTTTGAAAATTCTGCCCATTAAAGTATTTGGAATCTTTTTCCTACTTGCCTGCTTGCCCTCAGGATTGAGATCTATCCAAATAAGGTTTTGAGTTTCCTATCTGAATTTATACTGCCCAGTAGAGTTTATTTCAAAAGAACAGCTGGTTCTATGCAAGCTGGTTCATCCGACTGACTTGTCATGAAAATGATTCTTAGGTGCTTTTATACATGCTTGGAAACAAACCCTCACCTCACACCTTCTCTTCTTCTCCTCTCTCCTCCCCACCAGCTCTGTCTGAATACCTATTAGAAGCCAGAATAGATCACACATCACATTCCTTCTCTGATAGCCACCACTGTGAGCCCAGGGCTGTGGAGGGAGATACACTGGCATTGCCTTAACAAGAAAAGCACCTCAGTAACAGCTCCTTCCTTTTCCCTGGAAAATTATCCACACCCAAAATAGCAACCTGTTTCCCACATACAAATAATTTCCAAATGACTTGTAGCTGCCATTCCCTTTGCTGTCTGTTTTTCAGCTGATAAGGCCCGAGGGTGATACAGCAAGACAGACAACAGAGGCGGGAGCTGTATCCTGCCAAGACAGAGGTGATGAATGTAGGAAACCCCTCGGTCAAGAGAAGCACAAGACAATAAGCGGGGAGTAGAGAGAAAAAGAAAAAGAAGTTCTCCAACGAAAATGAGAGGGTGGGGAAAAAAAGGAAATGAAAGCCAAGTCATAATTTCTCAAACTCAAACTAAAACAATTTTAAAAAAAAGAATACTAATCCCCTACTTATGTTTGAATTATAATTGTTTCTGTGGCTCAGAACTATCTTCTGAACTGCAAAGCTACATCATATCTTCTTGCCTAGTTGACCCCTCCACTTAACGTCCCTGCGACATCTCAAATTCAACTTGCTTTAAATGAACTGATTCACACCTTCTGCTCTACACCATGACCATAGCAGTCCACCAGAGGCCCTGCCCCAGGAAAGGTACTGCCATCCACCCAGGGAGGCCAAAATCCCAGTGTTAGCCTGGGTGTCCCACCTTCCCTTCCTCCCTGATATGGTTTGCCTGTGTCCTCACCCAAGTTTCATATTGAATTGTAGCTCCCATAATCCCCAAGTGTTGTGGGAGGGACCCGGTGGGAGGTAATTAAATCATGGGGACAGGTTCTTCCCATCTCATTCTCATGAGAGTGAATAAGTCTCACAAGATCTGATGGTTTTGTAAAGGGCAGTTTCCCTGCACATGCTCTCTTGCCTGCAGCCATGTAAGACATGACTGCTTCTCTTTTGCTTTCCACCATGATTGTGAGGCCTCCCCAGCCATGTGGAACTGTGAGTCCATTAAGTCTCTTTTTCTTCATAAGTTACCTAGTCTTGGATATTTCTCCATAGCAGTATGAAAACAGACTGATATATTCCCCTATATTGAATCCATCACCAACTTCTGTCAATTTTAACTCCCACATTTTTAAGAATGTATCCAACTCTCTCCACCTCTCCTGCCACCACCCCAGTTCACTCTCTCAGGCCCCCTGGCATCTAAATTGCTCCCCCACCTATGTTGCAGGCAAGAGCTTACTTTTCTAATGAAATATTATCATGTCATCCCTGCTTAAAATAGCTTTTATTTTAAGTATTCTCATATTAAGCATTGTGCTATCTTAGTATTAACAAAATCCTCATCACACTCTACTGGACCCTTGCTTGCCTTGTGTTCTCTGTGTTCTTTCTTTCAATTCCTGATACTGTTTATACTCTCTCTTGCCCCAGGGCCTTTGCACATACTGCTGCATCTGTCTGAACCCCTCCTCTTCTCTCCTCCTCTGTCTGCCTTTAAATTATTCAGACCCCAAACCAAATAAAAAAGCTAGTCCTAACCCTTCGATCTAGCCAATTTCTTTTCTTGTATGCTTTCTTTCATAGTTTAATTCAGTTTGTAATTTCATACTCCTTTCTGGAATTACCTGATACTGTCATTCTCTCCCACTGAGGTATAAGCATCTCACAGATGGAGAAAGGAGGGCCCATGGCACTTGGAAGACAGAAAGGATGCTGGTGCCCCAGGAGAGCAGAGGAAGGGACAGGGGCGCAGAGGCCAGGGCATGGTGGGCTTTTAGGCCATTTGATAGGAGTGGAACTTCCTCTGCCGGGCAGTAAGGAGCTACCCCTCTTGAAGTTCACCAAGGGTGGTCAAAGTACCTGAAGACCAGTTAGAAAGTCTCTGCTTCCAAAAATTCCACCGTAATAGAATGCGTGCCAATCAGAGGCTGTCCTTGTTTTTTCCCTGTTTAGAAAACTAACTCCCCTTTCTACCACCTTTGAATCACTGCTGAAATAAGCGTGATCACAGATGGGTCCTCTTGTCACAGGTTTATGAAGACTTTGTTCATTTTGTTTCAGGCCTAGTTTCATCTTTGACAATTCTTATCATTGCTTATAATTATGCTTTATTCATTCTCACTGCTTTCTACTACTCTACTCTGAGAACAGTCACCATAATTTTTTTTATCCATTTTATTGCTAATGGGGATTTGAGTAGTTTCCAGTTTAGATTATTAGGAAGAGTGCTTCTGTGAACATTCTTGCATGTATCTTTCAGTGAATTTATATAAAAATTCTGTTTGGTGTATAATTAGGAGTGGAATTGCTAGGTCATAGGGTCAGAGGGTAGATGTATGTTCATATACCTATGTTCAGCTGCAGTATTTTCCAAATTAATTATACCTATTTGTACTCAGACCAGCAATAAACAAGAGTCTGGTTGTTCCACGCTCTTATTGACACTCGATAGTATCTTCCTTTTTTATTTTAGCCATTCTTGATGGATGTACCCTTTTATCTCATTGTTGATTTATTTTAATTTGCTTGGTGACTAATGAAGTTCAATATTTTGTATGTTCATTGGGTATTTGAATACCATCTTTTCAGAAGTGCCTACTCAAGTTTTCCTCCTGTTTCAATTAGGTTGTCTATCTTTCTCACATTGATTTATAGAGCTCTTTATACATTCTAGATATAAGTTGAATAATATATACATATATTGCAAATATCTCCCCCAGTCTGTCTTCTCTTTCTTATCTCTCTTTCTTGTCTCTCTTTCTTTCTCTCTTTCTTTCTTTCTTTCTTTCTTTCTTTCTTTCTTTCTTTCTTTCTTTTTTTTGAGACAGGGTATTGCTCTGTCATCCAGACTGGAGCCTCCCAGGCTCAAGCAATCCACCCACTTCAGAGTCTCTCAAGTAGCTGGGACTACAGACGTGCACCACCACACGCAGCTAATCTTTGTTTTTTTTTTTTTTTTTTGGAGAGATGGGGTTTTGCCATGTTGCCCAGGCTTGTCTCAAACTCCTGGGCTCAAGTGATCTACCCACCTTGGCCTCCCAAAATGCTGGGATTACAGGTGTGTGCCAACACGCCCAGCCTATGGTGTCTTTTGATGAAAAAAAATTCTTAATATAATCCAATCTTAGCAATTTTTTTCTTTATGGCTTTCAGTATTTTTGTTCTTTTCAATAAATTTTTGCCTACTCCAAGATGATAAAGATATTAACTGATGTTTTCTTCTAAAAAATTTTATTGTTTTACCTTTCACATTTAAGATCTGCAATCCATTTGGAGTCGATTATCGTATAGTGTGAGGGGTCAAGATACATGGTTTTCTTTTGTTTTTGTTTGTTTTTTTGAGACAGAGTCTCTCTCTGTCATTCAGGCTGGAGTGCAGTGGTGCGATCTTGGCTCACTGCAGCCTCTGCCTCCTGGGTTCAAGCGATTCTCCTGCCTCAGCCTCCTGAGTAGTTGGGACTACAGGCGAGTGCCACCATGCCCAGCTAATTTTTTGTGTTTTTAGTAGAGAGTGGGTTTCACCATGTTTGCCAGGATGGTCTTGATGTCCTGACCTCATGATCTGCCTGCCTCAGCCTCCCAAAGTGTTGGGATTTACAGGCATGAACCACCACACCCGGCCCAAGATACATGGTTTTCTATATGGGCTTCCAGCTGACCTAGAACCATTTATATGGTTATTTTCCTATTGCACCAGAGTGGCAATTTGCTATAAATCATGTGACTGTATATGTCTAGATATATTTCTGGATGCTGTATTCTGTTCTGTTGGTCTATTTCTTATCCTATCCTAAATCTGTCTTATCTAATGTTAATTAATATTAGCATATTAATAACATTAATACGTTTTCTCACTTTGTTTTTGCTTTTCAAAGTTGCCTTCACTATTCTTAGATCTTTGCAGTCCTATATGCATTTTAAATTCAGCTTGTCAATTTCTAAAACAAAGCCTCTGGATTTTAATTGGGTTAATGTTGAATACATACACCAATTTTGGGGGAATTGACCTCTTTACAATATTAAATCTTCCAATCTATAAACATGGTATATGATCCTCTTTATTTAGGTCTTCTCTAATTTATCTTTTGCTAGCTTTATTCCTGGGTAGCTGATTTTTTAAATGATTTTACGTGATATCACTTTAAATTTTACTTCCTCATTTATTGCTGATATGTAGACACATAGATGCTTTTTGTATGTTGACTTTGTACCCAGCTACCCTGCTAATTTATTCATTAGGTCTAATAGTTTGTGGGCTCCTTTGGATGTTTTTATGAATATGATGATATTACAATGACAGTTCTGATTCTTTATTTCCAGTCATTAGGTCCTCTATTTCTTCTTCTTGCCTTATTATACTGGCTAAGATGTTCAGTCCAATGCTGAAAGAAGTGAATAACAGACATCCCAATCTCATTCGTGACATCCAAGGGAAGATTTCTATATTTCACCACTGAGTAAGATGCTTCCTGTAGGACTTTTTCTACTTTTTTTCTTTTTTTGTTTGTTTTTATTTTAATCAAGTATGAGTTCATTCTTTTTCACATAACAACAGAGTCTGGATGTTTGATGCTGCTGGCATTTATTCAGCTAGTCGACTGTGTAAGAATTCGTTTTTCATACTCATTATCTCCAAGTTCTACGTGGATGTTGCAAGAGGACTTATGACACATTCATTTTACATACTTGTCATCTCAGATTTCTAAGAGGACATCCATATGCTTTCATTCTTCATATTGTCTCAGAGTTCTAAAAAACATCAAGATGTTTTCATTTTCGTATGTATTGTCTTTAGGTTGTAACAGTGATTTCAGCTCTGTATCATGTCCACATTCAAAAATATTAAATCAGTTACAAATATTACAAATTATAAATTTTTAAAATGACTTATTTCCTTCCTGGTGCATTCTTTAAGTTTGATTTACAATTCTTTTTATTTAGCTTCTTGAGGTCACTCGTCAGGTTTTCTTCTTTTCTAATATAGCATTTCAGGTTATGATGTTCCCTCTGAGCACTCTTTAGTTTCATGTCATTAATTTCGATAGGTCATATATTCTTTGTCCTTTAGTTCAAAATGTTAATTCTTATTGTGATTTATTCTTTGATTACGAACTATTTAGAAGTGTATTGTTTAATGTCTAGGTACTAGATATTTTCCAGTTACTTTTTTATTATTGATTTCTAGTTTAATTCCATTGTGGACAGAGAACATACTTTAAATTATGTCAGCCCTTTGGTTTCTCCTGAGGTTTCATTTATGGCTCAGTATATGGTCAATTTTGGCAAATGTTCTATGTGGACTTCAAAAGAATATTGGCTCTGTAATTGTTGGATGCAATGTTCCATACAAATAATTTTGATCATTCAAAATTGATCACTGCCAATATTAAGATGGAAAAAAAATCACAAAATAATCAGATTTGATTATTCTAGTTTCTCTCTATTAACTTATTAGTTATATACTCACAATATTCTTTTCATAATTCTCTTAAGATTATAATATGCATCCTTGATTACTACAGTCTTATTCAAATGATAATTTCTACTACATCCATGGTAATGCTAGAACTCCACAACACTTCAAGTCCATTTACTCCTCCAGCTTTTGCATTATTTTGGAATTCATTTTCAATTCCATATGTATTTTAAATTTTATAAAATATTCCTTCTATTGTTTTGTGCAGTTAATGTTTATAAACCTACTCATTTACCCTTTCTGGTACTCTTCATTAATTTTGCATTTCCACGTTTCTACCTGAGATCATTTTCTTTCTGCCTGAAGAGTGCCTTTGCTATTTCTTTTAAACCAAGTATGCTGACAGTATACTTTTTCAGTTTTTGTTGTCTGAATATGGCTTCTTCATTTCATCATTTTTGAATGATATTTTTGCTGGGAATTCTAGATTGATGTTTATTTTCTTTCAGCATTTTAAAATTTTGATGTTATTAGCTTGTGAGGCATTGTTTTTCTATATAAACACACACATGTTGAAACTACTGTTGTGCAATAAGAGTAAACATGCAATAAGAGTATGAGTAGAAAAATGAGTGTCAGCCATTTTAGCTTGAATCCAGCTTTGTTGTTTACTAACTACATAAGCTTGGCAAGCTATCTAGCCTTTTGAAAATAATAAAGCTATCTACAAGGACAGTATATATTAATGCATGAATTGAGAGATGTTATAGTATACTGGTTAATACCCCAGGCTTTGACATTAAGAAGGCTGTATTAGTCCATTCTCACATTGCTATAAAGATCCTACCCAAGACTAGGTAATTTTTAAAGGAAAGATATTTAATTGACTGACAGTTCTGCATGGCTGGTGAGGCCCCAAGAAACTTACAATCATGGTGGAAGGCAAAGAGGAACAAAGCCGTCTTACATGGCGGCAGGAGAGAGAGAGAGCGCGCAGGAGAAACTGTCACTTATAAAACCATCATATTTCATGACAACTCACTATCATGAGAACAGCATGGGGGAAACTGCCCCCCGATCCAGTCACCTCCCACCACATCCCTCCCCTACATGTAGGGATTACAATTCAAGATGAGATTTGGGTGGGGACACAGAACCAAACCATATCAAAGACCAAACTGAAATTCTAGTTCTTCCACTTACTAGCTGCAACCCATGTGACAGCAGTGTGTCTACTGAGCCCCAGCTGTAAGATAAGGTAACAACTCTGCCTCCTTGTATAGTGAGCAGGGATTGAATGGGGTAATGCAAGTAGTCTGAGCACAGTACCTGGCACATAGTGACTGTTCCATAAATATGAGCTATTAATAAGAACAAAGAAATTATACACTGCCAGATGCCATACCAACATATAGGATTACTATTAACGTTGAACTGGGACATAATTCAGCTGCTCCCTCCAAACGCTTCCAGGGAGTGGATCTTCACACTGACCCCTTTGTGCCCTTGTAATGGAAATGTTCCGTCACTGCCATAAAGAAATTAATAATTAATTAAATCTTCATTAAAATAATGAAGGTTGGTAATCCAGGGTGATAGAAGAGATACTTGCCAATCATTATGATGTTGTGGCAGGACTGAATTGTGTCTTAAAGCTCTACCTACATGAAAAAGTTAAAGCATTATGGGATGTGTGGTAAATCCTGCTCCTCTCCCTGCAGCTACTAGCTTCTGGGAATACAAAGTTAAATTATACAACATCCCTTTACTCAAGCTTTTTACAGGTTGATGATGAAGACAAGGAATTAATCTGGAAATTTCAAGAGAGCGTGATCAAGTGCTGTGATGAGACAAGTACAGCAAGTTGTGGGAGGGCAGAGGAAGTCTGCATCGCTTAGAAGGAAAAGGAGGCAGAGAAGGTTCGTGATAAAGATAGTCCTGATCTAACATAAAAGCTGATTATGTTATTCTTTTGTGACAGGCAAATCCATTGTCATTAAAGAGCCTCAGAAGACTGAAGCTATAATGTCACTGCTTCCTGGTCTTCTAATCTTCAGGGAAAGTTTAAAAACCATGGCACTGTTGTGGCTTTTTTCCATTTCCCTCAAATAGACTATTCCACATCACAAAACCACCTTGACATTTAATTCTCTCCAACTGGAGGTTACGAACTCCAAGCAATGTAGTCCAAATAAAGAAATGTTTGTGTCAAAGATTTCTTGACTGTGGAATGAGGAGAGGCTTCTATGAGTTGCAGCCAGCTCCCTCACTTAAAAAATTTAAAAACAAAATACCTTTGTATGATATTACCACATTGCCCTCCAATCCAGCTTTCCTTCAAATCAGAAAAACAGAGGAGGTAGACCATAATAGAAAAAGTTGGAATATATTTAGACACTTTACTACATAATGCTAATATGGTTTAATTTAAAAACAAAGAATATCTATCATCAACAAAAAGACAGATTCTACTAGTGTACAACTAGTTTCTGGTGACATCAAAACAAATGCTTAAAACCATCAGTGGGCTTGTGAGCAAGTAAAGAAACTCTCCAATGGGGCAAACAACAACAACCACAAAAACCAGTTGTTAGCTGAAAAAAAGGATAGTGAGTAATGCACAAACACAAAAGCCAGGGTAGCCCCAGGGAAAATGCATCTAACAGTGCTAGGATCAGAGTACTAAGCCTGAGAATCATCGAAAGCTAGGGAAGTTGAACTTGAGACTTTTCCAGGACTCTGAAAAGGGGCTAAAAGATCTCAGCACAGTGGTATCCACTGGTTCCCAATAGAAGCACACACGAATCCCCTCAAAAGAAAAGAATCTTCAACCTAGGCTCTTGGAGGTTTCAGCAGGTACAATTAAGTAGTCACTGAATTAAGAATGACTATTTATACAATTTTTAAAAAATCATTAAACACACAAGAAAACATTCTCCATGAGGAAAAGGCAGCATAAACAAAAAGCAACAAACCTACAAAAGAACTTCTGATTTTGTAATTATCACATTTTACAATTTTCCTTTAGCAAAGATTTATATAGTACCTAGCACATCAGATGCCTTGGGAAGCACTTCACAAATACTGTAGTCCCCCCTCATCCATAGTTTCCTTTTCTACCGACTGTAGTAACTTTAAGTCTGAAAATATTAAGTGGAAAATTCCAGAAGTGAACAATTCATAAGTTTTAAACTGCATCATTTTGAGTAGCATGATGAAATAGCACAGCATCCTATACCATCCCGCTCTATCCTGCCCAAGATGTGAATCGCCCCTTTGTCTAGCACATCCATGCTGTATAGGCTTCCCGCCCATTAGTCACTTAGTGGCCTTCTCCGTTATCAGATCAACTGACATGATATGGCAGTGCTTATGTTCAAGTAACCTTTATTTTACTTAAGAATGGCCCCAAAGTGCAAGAAGTAGAGATGCTGGCAATTCGGACACACCAAAGACAAGCCATAAAGTGTTTCCTTTAAATGAAAAGGTGAAAGTTCTCAACTTAATAATGAAAGAAGAAAAAATAGGGTATGCTAAGATTGCTAACACCTATAGTAAGAACCAGTCTTCTATCAGTGAAATTGTGAAGAAGAAAAAAGAAATTGATGTTAGTTTTGCTGTTGTACCTCAAACTGCAAAAGTTAGTCATAATGTTTGATAAGTACTTAGTGAAGATAGAAAAGGCAGTAATTTGTGTTTATCATGTGCCAGGTCCCACTCCAAGATATATAAATAGATATAAATATACTTATGTAAATAGATACAGACATACTCACATATATACATATATAGCTAGATATAGATACATATACACACATACATATATATAAATTGATTTAAGTATCACTACAATGCTATGAGGTAGGTATTATTATCTCCATTTTACAGATGAAGAACTTGAGACACATAGGAATCCTATTATTGTTAAGGAAGTATTAATTTATTACAAATTAATAATATTAAATAATATACTTATTTCAAATTTGCTCAGTATACCTGGTAAAATTCCAAGAGTAAAAACTGAAATAATAGAGTGTGTTATGCAAAATCAGCCTAATGGAAAAACCAAGCAAGGTGGGAAAACTCAGATTATATAAAAGAAAAGTAAAAAGAATAACAGAGAGAAAGCAGAAATAAATCAAATTATAAAAACTATCACACAAATATAAATAGATTAGTTAATAGATCATTATGTTGGATTAAAAATTACAAATATATTGTTTATAGGAGACAGACCCAAAACATAAGAAAGTTGAAACTAATGGAAGAACAATCCATAAAAGCAAATACTAAAAGAAAACTAGGTAGCTATAATAATAACAGACAAAATGTACTTTAAGACTAAAAGCATTATTAGAGATAAAGACAGTCATTACATTATTATAAAAGATTCAGTTCACCAGTATAAAATAACAATTTTAGATTGTATGCACCTAATACAGGAGCTCCAAAAATATAAGCAAAAAGTAAAATAAAATAAAAATCAGTATAAGTAAAAAACTGACAAATCCATCAGCATAGAAGAGTATTACCATACCTCTCTCAATTGTTGTTTTTAAAAGGCAACAAAAATAGCAAAAATATACAGGATTTTAATAACATAACCTTTATGTAATTAATATACATAGAACTCAGAACACAAAAGTTAGATAATATTCATTTCTTAAGCACACATACAACATTTATCAAACTGACTATATAATTATCCATAAAGGTAAAAACATTTCTAAAATAAACGAGAGAGTTCAGCAAGATGACTGGACATAAGCCAATATACAAAAAATTAATTACATTTCTATACACCAGCAGCCAAAAATAAGGTACTTACACTTACAAATAAATTAAAGATGTGCAAGATATTTATGAAGGAAACTTTAAAATGTTATTGAATAACATTTTAAGACATACCTAAGTGGGGATCTATATCATGTTCATTGATAGAAAGATACTGGAAATGTGTCAATTCTTTCCAAAAATCTCAATTGCATTTTCAAGAAACTTTACAAACGGATTCTAAAATGTATAGGAAAGAATAAAGCCCAAAATAGCCAAGATACTTTATGAGAAAAAGAAACAGTAGAGAGTATTGTCCTATCAAGACACTGGAGCTTATTATTATAAAGCTTTAAGACACTGTGATAATGGTGTATGAATAGATAAATTTATAAATGTAAGAGAATTTAGAGCCCAGAAACAGACCCATGCATATATAAAACCTGAAAGAGATCTCTAGCATATCAATTTTAAATAAAAGAACTATTAAATAAATGATCTGAAGGCAACTGAATATTAATATAGAAAAAAACTAAAACCGGACTTTATACCTAATGTTTTTCACAAAATCATTTCTGAATGGATTAGCTACTTAAACATGAGAAGTGAAACTTAAAACCTAACCTGAATAACAAATAGAAGAGTAAGTTCATAACCATAGAGTATGGAAGAAATTTGTATATAAAACACAACCAGTCAAATCATAAAAGACAAATAAACTGAAGTACATTAAAATTTAAAACTTTTGCTTATCAAAAAACATCATCAAGAAAGCAGTAAAAGAAATTCTAAGCTGAGAGAATCTATTTTGAGCACATTTAGCTGACAAAAGATTAATATTGAGAATATGTTTTTAAAATTCTATAGATCAATGAGACAAAGAAAAAGCACACAATGTAAATGGAGAAACATGACAAATATTTCACAGCAAAGGTAACCAAATGGCAAATAAGCATAGGAAAGGAAGTTCAACCCTGTTAGTGGTTAGAGAAATGCAAGTTTCTCTAAGGACAACAGTGAAAGATAATGCTTTACACCTTTTATATTGAAAAGTAAGAATAGCAATGTCAAATGTTGGTGAAAATGTTTCACAATAAAAACCTTAAAGAAGACTATGACAACCACTTTAGAAAGCAAATTTCATTGTCCTGTTAAACTACCATTTGCATACCTTCCAACCCAGCATTACACTCCCATGTATATATCATGGGGACTGCTTTGTACATGTAATCCAGGAGACATATACAAGAATGCTAATAGCAGCATTATTCTTTTTTTTTTTTTGAGATGGAGTCTCACTTTGTCGCCCAGGCTGGAGTGCAGTGGCTGGATCTCAGCTCACTGCAAGCTCCGCCTCCCGGGTTTACGCCATTCTCCTGCCTCAGCCTCCCGAGTAGCTGGGACTACAGACGCCCGCCACCTCGCCCGGCTAGTTTTTTGTATTTTTTAGTAGAGACAGGGTTTCACCGTGTTAGCCAGGATGGTCTCGATCTCCTGACCTCGTGATCCGCCCGTCTCGGCCTCCCAAAGTGCTGGGATTACAGGCTTGAGCCACCGCGCCCGGCCAAGCAGCATTATTCTTAAGAGAAAATTGCAATAATGACAATAGCAACAATAAAAAATCAAAAAGAGGACAATCTAATCTTCATCAAAGAAGAATAGATAAATTGTGGTATACCCGCAAGGTTAAATAGCATTACAAATATATGAACTAAACCCACAGGTAACAACATGGATGATCCTGTGAAGCATAATGTGGAGTGGAAAAAGACAATTCCAAAAGCTACATTCAGTACAAAATCATTTTTATAAAGCCTGAACCAAGAAAAATAATATTTTTTCATATGTAATACATATGTGACAAGAGTCGTTTTTAAAGGTAGGAGATTAATTGATCCCCCATAAGGAGAATGATTCCACTTCTGGGAAGAAGTAGGGGGATCTGGAAAAGGCACAGAGATTATTTCCACCAATCAGAGATCATCTTGACCAGACAATATTCTAGCCTATGGGTCCCCAACCCCCGGACCGTGAACCAGTACCAGTCTGTGGCTTGTTAGGAAGTGGGCCACACAACAGAATGTGAGCGAGCATTACCAACTGAGCTCCACTTCCTGTCAGATCAGTGGTGGCATTAGGGCATTAGATTCTCACAGGAGCATGAACCCTATTGTGAACTGTGCACATGAGGGATCTAGGTTGCATGCTCCTTATGAGAATCTAATGCCTGATGACCTGAGGTGGAACAGTTTCATCCTGAAACCATCCCTTCCCCACCCCCATCCCCACCCCCAATCCCCCACCATCTGTGTAAAAACTCTTCCATGAAACCAGTCCCTGGTGCCAAAACCAGTCCCTGGTGTTGGGGACTGCTGTTCTTGCCATTTAGTTGCATGGCAGGTTCATAAGCATTGGTTTTATTGTAGTGCTTAATACCTTACACATATATCCATTCTTTTGTATCCATCAAATATTACATAATGATAAAGCTAAAATATATTTATTTGAATGTTGTACAATAGGCCTACATACAGAAAAATGCCACAACTACCTTTTGTGAAACAGATGTGTGTAAAGATGCCATATTCATCTCTTAAAGACGTTTTATAAGTAAAAAATAAGATCTTTGCTCTTGGATTTCCTTATGTATAATTTTTTTTTTCCTTGAAAGAGCAACTGTATTAACATTTTCTAATAACAATTCATCTGGCACTTCAGTTTGCAAAATGCTTCCATACACATGATCTTACTTTGTCTAAGAAGAACAAGCCAAGTTCATCACCAAGGATGTGGTAATTCACTAGGTTGGTAGAAAGAAAGGATCAGATCACTTGTTTCCTATTTCTCCATACCTAGATGCTCTGTTCCCCTATTCTTTGGTCTTCATTGTACTCCTCTTTTCCCCAGGTCCTAGGTATAGGATTTCAGTGTTCTCAGATCAGTTGCCAACCTTTACGGTTACTTAAGCAAGTTATCTGGAGCTGCACATGATGTGTAGAAATTGTTCTTGGTTAAAAATGCTTACATCTTAAACCTAAAATTAGCACTTCTCCATCACTTGCATATAACCTCCCTTTCTCAAAACACAGAGGCCACATAATCAATAAGAATTTAAGAAATTGAACATTGAAAGCATAAACTAAACATGAAATCTAGATCTTAGTGCATTTTTCTAATGACTGTAATGTCAATTGTCTTCAATAAATAGAGATGAGCATCTTAACTTTTGGAAGATGTGCCAAACATGGTGGTGCCCAGCAGATATCATAATCTACTTTAACTATGTCTACCTGGAAACAATGTTTTGTGTGCTCAGCTCTATTGTTTCCGGGAGTTACGTTTCCACTTAGACCCTTGCACATGATCACCTTTGGAGCAGATGTGTTGTGCAGCATGACTGTGTTCCTTGGCCACAGTGGAATACCTAAAGGTGCACCTGACAGAAACTAGGCCAATCACAGTACCTTGATGATGTGACCACAGTTGATTGGCCTACACTAGACACCTGATCCGATACATTCTTTCCTGGGATTTTGGATTTGAAACTAAGAGGTAGCTGCAGTTATCAGTCATTGGGTGCTGTTATGGTTAATACTGAGTGCCAACTTGGTTGGCTTGAAGGATGCAAAGTATCGATCCTGAGGTGTGTCTGTGAGGGTGTTGCCAAAGGAGATTAACATCTGAGTCAGTGGGCTGGGAAAGGCAGACCCACCCTTAACCTGAGTGGGCACCATCTAAACAGCTGCCAGCGCAGCTAGAATATAAAGCAGGCAGAAAAATGTGAAAAGACCCGACTGGCCTAGCCTCCCAGCCTACATCTTTCTCCTGTGCTGAATGCTTCCTGCCCTTGAATATCAGACTCCAAGTCCTTCAGTTTTGGGACTCAGGCTGGCTTTCCTTGATCCTCAGCTTGGAGACAAGCCTATTGTGGGACATTGTGATCATGTAAGTTAATACTTAATAAACTCTCCTTTATATCTCTCTCTATCCTATTAGCTCTGTCCCTCTAGAGAACCCTGAAGGCCGGGCGCGGTGGCTCAAGCCTGTAATCCTAGCACTTTGGGAGGCTGAGACGGGCAGATTACGAGGTCAGGAGATCGAGACCATCCTGGCTAACACGGTGAAACCCCGTCTCTACTAAAAAATACAAAAAACTAGCCGGGCGAGGTGGCGGGCGCCTGTAGTCCCAGCTACTCGGGAGGCTGAGGCAGGAGAATGGCGTAAGCCTGGGAGGCAGAGCTTGCAGTGAGCTGAGATCCGGCCACTGCACTCCAGCCTGGGCGACAGAGCGAGACTCCTTCTCAAAAAAAAAAAAAAAAAAAAAAAATACAAAAAACTAGCCGGGCGAGGTGGCTGGCGCCTGTAGTCCCAGCTACTCGGGAGGCTGAGGCAGGAGAATAGCGTAAACCCGGGAGGCGGAGCTTGCAGTGAGCTGAGATCCGGCCACTGCACTCCAGTCTGGGCGACAGAGCGAGACTCCGTCTCAAAAAAAAAAAAAAAAAAAAAAGAGAACCCTGAATAATACAGATTTTGGTACTAGGAGTAGTTCTAGAGGAACAAAATATTAAGGATGGAGTTCTTTCATTGGTTTAGGGGTTTCTGGAGTTGGCTGCTTAATATGATTAGACCCAAAAATGCTAAGGACTCTACTTCTAATAGTATGGATGACACTGATAGTCCTTGTTGTAAACTGTTTAGAGAGCTATGTAAAATTTCCAGGTGCAGTGGTTCATGCCTGTAATCCCAGCAATTTGGGAGGCTGAGGTGTACAGATCACCTGAGGTCAGGAGTTCAAGACCAACCTGGCCAACAAAGCGAAACCTCATCTCTACTAAAAATACAAAAATTAGCTGGATGTGGTGGTGCACACCTGTAGTCCCAGCTACTTGGGAGGTTGAAGTGGGAGGATCACTTGAACCTGGAAGGTAGAGGTTCCAGTGAGCCAAGATCATGCCACTGTATTCCAGCCTGGGCTATAGAGTAGGACTTTGTCTAAAAAAGAAAAAAGAGTTATGCAAAATAAATGCATTTGACACTCCTGATTCATCACTAATGACAGGCAAGGAGTTTAGTGACTCTATACATAATACCCTGACCATATGTGGAGAACCAAAGAACATAATGAAGCTGGTTGGTTGCTCCTGAGTTCAGTGGACAAAGTGATAAAAGAAAATGGTGAACTCAGGGATTCTGTCTCCCAGCTTCACAAGCAGACACTGAACCTCAAATCTGCTAAGTTTGCCCTGAGAGAGAGTCTTATCTCTGGTAGAGAAAGAGCTGAAATTGTGGAAAAACAGATACAAGCTCTCATCATGCGAGTGGCTGACCTGCAATGAAAGGTGCATGCACAGCCTCGCCTGCTGTCTACTGTTAAAGTGAGGGCATTGACTGGAAAAGAATGGGATCCTATAACTTGGAATGCAACATGTTGGAGGACCCTGATGAAGCTGAGGACACTGAGCTTTTTTGTAAACTCTGATGAACCTTTTTTGCCAGAAGGAACAACTTCCCTATCCCCAGTAGTGGCAACATCCCCTCCCCAACCCATGCTGCCATCAGTCTTTCCACCTTTGTCTGAGGAGATAAATCCTGCGCTGCCTGAGGCAACAGTGATGGCCTCCCCTGAGGCAATTGCCAGGCAAGGTAATGTTGATTCTCCTCAGGAACCACCCCCAACACCCCTGTTTCCTTCTGGACAGATAACTCAAGTCCCGGCGGGCCCCTAGAGATGAGGTTGAGAGCATAATCCATGAGGAGGTGCACCAGACTCGAAAAGAACTGCTTGAGCTTTCTAATTTATATAAACAGAAATCTGAAGAACAGGCATGGAGATGCATAGTAAGGGTGTGGGATAATGGTGGAAAGGAACATAGAGTTGTATCAGACTGAATTTATTGATTTGGGCCACTAAGTAGGGACTCTGCGTTTAATGTTGCAGTTCAGGTAGTTAAAAAAGGTTCTGATAGTTTATCTGCTTGGTTAGCTGAAATATGGATTAGAAGATGGCCCACTGTGAGAGACCTGGAAATGCCTGATCTCCCTCGGTTTAGTGTAAAGGAAGGGATCCAAAGGCTTAAGGAGACTGGGATGGTGGACTGGATTAGTCACTTTAGACCTACTCATCCCAGCTGGGAGGGTCCAGAAGACATACCCTTAACTAATGCCATGCAAAATAGATTTGTGAGGGTAGCACCTGCCTCCTTGGAGCTCCCTGGATTCATCCTGTGGTCACTTCCCCAGTGCTAGAATGCATAATTGGCATAGACATACTTACAAGCTGGCAGAACCCCCACATTGGCTCCCTGGCTGGTAGGGTGAGGGCTATTATGGTGAGAAAGGTCAAATGGAAGCCTTTAGAGCTGCCTGCCTCTACCTAGAAAAATAGTAAGTCAAAAACAGCATCACATTCCTGGAGGGATTGCAGAGATTAGTGCCACCATCAAGGGCTTGAAAGGTAGTGATTTCCACCACATCCCCATTCAACTGTCCCTTTTGGCCTATGCAGAAGACAGATGGATCTTGGAGAATGACAGTGGATTATCATAAGCTTAACCAAGTGGTGACTCCAATTGCAGCTGCTATACCAGATGTGGTTTCATTCCTTGAGCAAATTAACACGTCTCCTGGTACCTGGTATGCAACCATTGACTTGGCAAATGCCTTTTTCTCTATTCCTGTCCATAAGGCCCACCAGAAGCAATTTGTCTTCAGTTGGCAAGGACAGCAATATACCTTTACTGTCCTACATCAGGGGTATATTAACTCTCCGGCTTTGTATCATAATCTTATTTGGGGATATCTTGATCACTTCTCACTTCCACAAGATGTCACAGTGATCCATTACATTGATGACATTACACTGATTGGATCCAGTGAGCAAGAAGTAGCAAAGACACTGGACTTATTGGTGAGACATTTGCCTGCCAGAGGATGGGGAATAAATTTGACTAAAATTCAGGGAACTTCTACCTCAGTAAAATTTCTAGGGGTCCAGTGGTGTGGGACTTGTCAAAATATACCTTCTAAGGTAAAGGGTAAGTTGCTGCATTTGGCCCCTCCTACAACCAAGAAAGAGGCACAATGCCAATATAATCCAAATAGTGGGCCTATTTGGATTTTGGAAGCAACACATTTCTCATTTGGGTGTGTTACTCTAGCCCATGTATTGAATGACCCAAAAGGCTGTCAGTTTTTAGTGGGGGCCAGAACAAGAGAAGGCTCTGCAACAGGTCCAGGCTGCTGTGAAAGCTGCTCTGCCACTTGGGGCATATGACCCAGCAGATCCAACGGTGCTTGAGGTGTCAGTGGAAGACAGGGATGCTGTTTGGAGCCTTTGGCAGGCCCCCATAGGTGAATCACAGCAGAGGCCTCTAGGGTTTTGGAGCAAGGCCCTTCCATCTTCTGCAAATAATGACTCTCCTTTTGAGAGACGGCTCTTGGCCTGTTACTGGGCTTTGGTGGAAACTGAACATTTGACTATGGGTCATCAAGTCACCATGCGACCTCGACTGTCTATCACGAACTGGGTGCTTTCTGACCCATCTAGCCATAAAGTGGGTCATCCATAGCAGCATTCCATCATCAAATATAAGTAGTATACATGTGATTGGGCTTGGGCAGGTCCTGAAGACACAAGTAAGTTACATGAGGAAGTGACTCAAATGCCCATGGTCTCCACTCCTGCCACCCTGCCTTCTCTCCTCCAGACTGCACCCATAGCCTCATGGGGAGTTCCCTATGATCAGCTGACAGAGGAAGAGAAGACTAGGGCCTGGTTCACAGATGGTTCTGCACGATATGCAGGCACCACCCAAAAGTAGACAGCTACAGCACTACGGCATCTTTCTAGGACATCCCTGAAGGACGGCACTGAAGGGAAATCCTCCCAGTGAGCAGAACTTCGAGCAGTGTACCTGGTTGTGCACTTTGCATGTAAGGAGAAATGGCCAGATGTGCAATTACATACTGATACATGGGCTGTAGCCAATGGTTTGGCTGGATGGTCAGGGACTTGAAAGAAGCATGACTGGAAAATTGGTGAAGAGGGGAAGAAATCTGGAGAGCAGGTATATGGATGGACCTATCGAAGTAGTCAAAAACTGTGAAGATATTTGTATCCTATGTGAGTGTTCACCAATGGGTGACCTCAGCAGAGAAGGATTTTAATAATCAATTGGATAGGATGACCCATTCTGTGGACACCACTCAGCATCTTTCCCCAGTCACCCCTGTAATCACCCAATGGGCCCATGAACAAAGTAGCCATGGTGGCAGGGATGGAGGTTACGCATGGTCTCAGCAACATGGACTCCCACTCACCAAGGCTGACCTGGCTATGGCCACTGCTGACTGCCCAATTTGCCAGTAGCAGAGACCAACACTGAGCCCTCAATATGGGGAATATCACCATTCCTCAGGGTGATCAGCCAGCTACCTGGCAGCAGGTTGATTATATTGGACCTCTTTCATCATGGAAAGGGCAGAGGTTTGTCCTTACTGGAGTGGATGCTTATTGTGGATGTGGATTTGCCTATTCTGCACTCAATGCTTCTGCCAAGGCTACCATCCGTGGACTCAAGAAATGCCTTATCCACTGTCATGGTATTCTGCACAGCATTGCCTCTGACCAAGGCACTCACTTTACAGCTAAAGAAGTATGTGGCAGTGGGCTCCTGCTCATGGAATTCACTGGTCTTACCATGTTCTCCATCATCCTGAAGCAGCTGGATTGATAGAATGGTAGAATGGCCTTTTGAAGTCACAATTACAATGCCAGCTTGGTGACAATACTTTGCAGGGCTGGGGCAAAGTTCTCCAGAAGGCCATGTATGCTCTGAATCAGCCTCCAATATACGGTACTGTTTCTCCCATAGCCAGGAATCAAAGGGTGAAAGTGGAAGTGGCACCACTCACCATCACCCCTAGTGATCCACTAGCAAAATTTTTGCTTCCTGTTCCCACAACATTACATTCTGCTGGCCTAGAGGTCTTAGCTCCAGAGGGAGGAATGCTGCCACCAGGAGACACAAAAATTCCATTAAACTGGAAGTTAAAATTGCCATCTGATGCTTTGGGCTCCTCCTACCTTTAAGTCAACAGGTTAAAAAGGGAGTTACAGTGTTGGCTGGGGTGACTGACCCAGACTATCAAGATGAAATCAGTCTACCATTCCACAATGGAAATAAGGGAGAGTATGCATGGACTACAGGAGATCCATTAGGTCATCTCTTAGTATTACTGTGCCCTGTGATTAGGGTCAATGGGAAACTAAAACAGCCCAATTCAGGCAGCACTACAAATGGGCCAGACCCTTCAGGAATGAAGGTTTGGGTCACTCCACCAGGAAGAAAAAAACCATGACCTGCTGAGGTGGTTGCTGGAGGCAAAGACAATACAGAATGGGTAATAGAAGAAGGTAGTCATTAATACCATCTATGACCATGTGACTAGCTGCAGAAACAAGATTGCAAGTATCATGAGTATGTCCTCCTTCTCGTTAAAAACATGTATGTGCATGTTTACATGTGTACTAAGAAAATATCTTCATTTTATTTCCTTTTTCCTTTATGATGTGACATGAGATTTATTGACTTCATATCAGCATTTGAGTATTGTTAACTTTATGTAATAGTATTTGGGTTGGGGATTGGTGCATTTCCAGTTGTACAAAGGATAGATGTGTTATGTTAGCTGTTATTATGACCTTATTATTGTCTTTATTTGAAGATTATATATGATATCAGGAGATGTGTATGGGTTCAAATTGACAAGTGGTGGGCTTGTGATGGTTAATATTGAGTGTCAACTTGATTGGCTTGAAGGATGCAAAGTATTGATCCTGGGCATGTCTGTGAGGATGTTGCCAAAGGAGATTAACATCTGAGTCAGTGGGCTTGCAAAAGCAGACCCACCATTAATCTGGGTGGGTCTAATCAGCTGCCAGCATGGCTAGAATATAAAGCAGGCAGAAAAATGTGAACAGACCAGACTGGCCTAGCCTTCCAGCCTACATCTTTCTCCTGTGCTGGATGCTTCCTGCCCTCGAACATCACACTCCAAGTTCTTCAGTTTTGGGACTCAGACTGGCTTTCCTTGCTCCTCAGCTTGTAGACAGCCCATTGTGGGACCTTGTGATCATGTGAGTTAATACTTAATAAGCCCTTTTTATATATATCTCTATTTTATTAGTTCTGTCCCTCTAGAGAACCCTAATACAGGTGCTGATGACACTCATCCCATGTCATGTGCCTGGAGAAGCAGAGGCCACTCTACAGAGACAGAAGAGTGAGAGAGCAGCACAGAGAAGCTCATAGAAGAGACCCTTGGAGAGAGTCCCATCAGTGCTCAGACCCCAGGTTCCAGAGGAAGAGCTTGAGCTCATCTCCATTCCTGCCCCTAAACTCACTGACACACGTGTCTGTTCACTAGTGTCCCGCTTTGGGCTTTATGCTTGCTGGACTCTTGTTTTGGCCTATGAAGGCCTCTGAGAGCTGTATGAGTTCCCTATGACTGCTGTAACAAATTATCACAAACACAATGGCTTAAAACAATGCAAATACCTTCTCTATCAGTTCTGCAGGCTAGAATCTAACATAGCTCTCCTTGGGCTGTAGTCAAGTTGTGAGCATGGCTGGTTCCTTTCTGGAGGCTCCAGGGGATAATCTGTTTCCCTGCCTTTTCCAGCTTCCAGAGGCCACCCACATTCCCTGGCTGGTGGCCACCTTTATCCACCTTCAAAGCCAGCAACAGTGCATGTCTCTAACCGTGGCATGTCTCTAACAGTGCATGTCTCTTCACTAGCTGTGGCTTCCTCTGACCATAGCAGTGCCCCTTTTAACCCATGTGATGAGATTGGACTCACGTGGATAATTCAGGCTCTTCTCTCCATCAAGATCTTTAACTGAATCACATTTAAAAAGTCCCTTTTGCCATATAAGGTGACATATTCACAGGTTCTGAGGATTAGCATGTGAATGTCCTATGAGAGGATGTCTGCCTACCACAAAAATCCCACTCTGATTCTGGCTCTACTCCAGGACTCATTCCAGATCCTTTTCTATCCTGACCCAAGACTGACAATCCAGTCTTGTTCTGCCACCTTGGTCCTAACAGGACAAAACAATGGTTCCCTAATTCCATTCAATAAGTGGAAAGCTTAGAGCACAGCAAGAAAGCCACAGCCACAAAAATTAAGTTACTCTGTCGACTCACAAACACCAGTGTGTCTCCCAAAGTGGACATAGAGTTCAAATTTCCTTAAGAAAATTCCTCCCACTTGACAAATCAGTGTTTGACATCATGGCCCACTTACCATAATTAGGGTTTCCTGGTACTTCTCAAAACATTCAGCTCCTTCTACACAATGTCAGAAGTTGCATTCCTGGAAGAGGCACATTCTATGTTTTACCCTAGTAAGCCTGACTGGCAAGAACTGACAGGTCATAGAATTGGCCACTGGAGACTTCTGAAAACTCTTCTGATTCCGGCACAAGGCTCAATATGCACTTCTGAGCATTCTGCCAACCATGTGGAGTGTGTTCCCACAGCACCATGGAATGTCAATTTCCTCACATGTCAGGAAGGCAGATACTACCAACTGTATTTGACTATGAAGTGATACTATGTCTGCATGTCCAACAATGGCTGTCAAATGGGGGTAATGTTGTCCCCCAGGGGACATTTGACAGTGTCTGGAGACATTGGGTAAGATGCTACAACTGGGGACATCTAGTGGGTGGAGGCCAAGGATGTTGCTAAAAACATCCTAAAATGCATTAGACAGACTCTCATAGCAAAGAATTATCTGTCCCACTGTGCCAATTGTGCTAAGTTTGGGAAACCCATTCTAAACAATTCAAATAATAAGATGTTAATTCTCCATTTGATTTGCTCAAAACTGTTAAGGAAAGGGTAAATGTCACTGGCAATTTATGAGTGAGGAAACTAGAGTACAGGCTTTCCAGGGACTTATAACATTTTAAACACCAGATTATTAATTAGATAATATAGGTTTTTTCAACACATTCCTGGTGATTTGCCTAAAAGAACAGGAAGGATTCAGAAACAGATGTGTGACCAATGAAAAACGTAACAGCTTAAACAGTTTTCCAGAATGGAGCTCAGCTACCTGAAAGACACTTGCCACAAACAGCTGCTGAATAAACAGAAATTGGTTTCTCCAAAGTATCTGAACACAATTTATTTTCAAGTGTCCTGGACAAAGTTAACCTGTTCCTTTACTTAACAAAACTTTTATTTATGGACAGTGCAAGCTTCAGCTCAAATCTTTCTCATACTAGCATAGAAGCCACTCTTTCTCTTCACCTTTGTGCCAAATACTTGTCAATACCAGGTAGAGGGAGTGTGCCAGGCACAGGAGTACAGTGAATCTCAAAGCAAACCCAGAGCCTAGCCACAGGGAGCCTATAGTCTAATGGGGAACATAGAGATTGCATACTAACTATAATATTAATGAATGAACTGTAATTGTGATATTGTTCAAAGGAGAAAATAAAGAGTGCTTGTAAATAGAGGGTGAGGGCTAGCTTAATTTTGGGCAAGTTGGGGGAGGCACTTCTCAGGAGGTGATATTTGAGCTAAAGAGTCAAGAGAAACTAACTAGGTGAGGATTGGGTGGCATTTCATTTTAAGCCAGAAAAAATGTATATGAGAGATTAAATATGCAAATAATAATTTCAAAAAAGTGGGCAGCAAAAAATGGACCTGAAAATAATAATAATAGAATTTTCCAAAATTGAAAAACTTTATCGAGGAGGAATAACTCAAAGCTTTGGAAGCATGCCTACCCTCAGACCTCTACTCTGTAGCACTGAAGGCAATGGAAAGTATTGAAAAGTGCCTCACAGTCTCCAGAGATAACAGGTACGGGGTTTCCTTTTGCTATAATAAAAATGTTCTAAAAGTGATTGCATTGATGATTGCACAACCTTAGGAATATATTAAAAACCACTGAGTTGTACACATTAAATTGTTGAGCTGTATGGTAGGGGAATTACATCTCAATAAAGCCGTTAAAAATTCTTGGGGAAAATTATTTCCAAAATACAACCAGGAGTGATATAAACAAAAATGCATTTTCAGACATTCAAGAAGTCTAAAATTTTACCTCCCAAGCTCAATTTCCAGAAGATATGTACCATCGAAATAAAGGAAAAACAGAGAGATGTAGGAGCTAAGAAACACAGACTATAACTCAGGAGAGAGGTGAAAAGAATTCTAAGATGAATGTGAAGGGACAAGAGCCATGTAGAGGCCTGGGAACCAAACCAGTTCAGAAGCCAGCAGACGCCAGATGGCTCCAGGAGGGATATCTCAGGAAGAAAATGAAAAAGTAGATTGCTAATATGTATGGATATATTAAGAGGAGATTTTTGTGTCTGTCAGAAAGCTTTGGAATTAACTAGTAAGAGGTACCTAGAAAGCCATTAAAAATAAGTGATTATTACCTCCAGTAAAAACAAAAAGTTGCACAGGGAAGGAAATTTAACTATAGTATACTATTTGACTCAGCTCGTAAATAACAATTCAATAATAACTATTGTGTAAAAATTCAACACTGTTTTAACAAAATTTGGCAACATAACTCTTTTGGAAGGACAAGAAAATAAGAAGAGACAGAGATAGAGAGAAAGAGACAGAATGAGAAAGAGAAAAAAAGTGTGTGTGTTAGAGGTTGGTCAATAAGAGACAAATTCTCACTTTTCATAGTAGAATGTGAGAAGATGATAACTGATTTAAAAGAATCTGGGAAAAGAGTACTAAAAGCATTTTATTCCAAAATATTGGGATTAAGAAAGAGAAAACAGAAGAAACAGCTAATGAGTTTGCAGTTGTTGCCTTGGGAGACCAGAATTGAAACTGAGAAACGTACGAGACATGGGCCACCATGTTTTCTTAAAAATAGCATTATTTGGCTTTTTAAACTACAAAATAATTTTTAATTAAAAAATCAATCCATTTCACTCCCTTGGCACATTTTCAGCTCTTCCACTCATTTTAGGGTCATTTTCTTCCAATGCATGCAAGGATTGAGGCCAATTTATATCTCTATTACACATTCAAAGCAGAACTAAAAAGCAAAATTTCCTTCTTCTTTTTAAGAGTTTACATTTTACTCTGTTTCTCTGGAGAGAAAGTCAGTGGAAGTTTATGTGAATAAAATTGGAAAGCATTTTGCTTTTTACTTTCCATTGCTTGGCCTGTGTTCTAAACGTATTGCCAATTGACCGCTCTGCTGGCTGTGCTAATGTTATTTTTCAGATGGACTTTAAAGAAAAACTGGAGATCAGAATGTTGTTAGAAAAGAAGAAAAATATTGACTTCTGTGAAAGTTAGCAAATATTTCATCTGTCAAAAATGCTTACAAAAATCATAGGCTCACCCATTCCTTCAACCTGGATTGAAGCTAACACAGCACAAAAAATATTCCCACAAAGAGAGAGATCTTCTTGGAAAATAAAGAAACTTCCTAGCAGGCATGAAAGATGGTATTGAGTGAGCAAAATCCACACCATGAGAGTTGTCTATTCTCAAGACCAGCTGGTGTGCTGAGAGCAGGCAGGGAGATTTGCTGCAAACAACCTATAGTGCTGGATGGCATCCTGGAAAGATCAGGGACTTTCAAGCCAGGCAGAACTGGGCTCAAAGACTTGCTCTGCCACATCCTAACTATGCCAACTTCAGTGGTTGTGGTTCTCTGTAATAATAAGTTGATAAATCCTAACTTCCAGGGATGTAGTAGGGAACAGAGTTAACAATATTTACTATTACAGTAGCTCAACACATGGTAGTTATTTTCATCATGACTATTTTGTAATGAAATATGACATCTCCCAGCCCTGAATGACACACAGGGACTCAGGCATTCAACTGACTGCCATTTTGCCACTTCCAGTCGGAAGGCCAGGCCAATGCACAGAAACATTCACCTGGAGGAATCCTGTCTTTTCCTGTTTGAAAGTCTCCCTTTCTCTCAAATCAAAATTACCCAACATGGCTTAGAAATTGGACACTTACTGGAAATTCCAAAAAGACCAGAAGCTTCTGGAGGATTCTGAGGGGAAAACATTTACTTTCTGAATCTAAACTGGCCACAATTCTAAATGAGCCTCATACTGTGGACAATCTAGTGGCTAGATTACATGCAGGCCTCACACCATGTGCTCTATTCACACATACAGTATGTATGTGTGTATGTACTTATTAGAGAAGAGACAGAGAGGAAGGGTGCGGGGTGAAATGCCCATATATAAGGCCAAAGTCATCTTGGGTCATGCATGATGAGTTTCCCAGCACATTAATGTTTGCACCACCAAGTATCAGAGGGCAAATGGAAGAAGACCTGCTAACACAGCTGAATGCAGCAGGCCATGGAGGAATACGGCACAGCACCTGATGCCCGTTCTCCCCATCTTCTTCTCTCTGGTCACTTTGGCCATGTGTTCTGCCTTGGCAATATTTACTACACAGTTATTTACTGCCTTTGTGCAAGAGAAACACAAGACAATGAACCAATCAGCCTTCATCTCTGGCATCACAGCACTGAATTAGGGTTCACAACTGCTAAACCTCACCTTGTCTTCCACTGACGATGCCCATCTGTCCTTGTCTCCATAAACATCACACAACAGTATCAATCCTTCCAAGCTACCTTCACCTTTTGTTAAAAAAAAAGAGTTCTTCCAGGAGGCGGAGCTTGCAGTGAGTGGAGATGGTGCCACTGCACTCCAGCCTGGTTGACAGAGTGAGACTCTGTCTCAAAAAAAAAAAAAAAAAAAAAGAGTTTTTATAAATTTCAATATAGAGTATAACACATCTTTAACTATGTTAGTATTTTTATTAAGATTACTGTCACTTTCAGTAGTGTTCTGATTCCAAGTTGTTTGGGGTTCTTTGAGGTCTTCCCAAAGAAGCTCCCTTACTTTCAGGGCACAAATTTTGCAGAATGTGAGGTTTTAAAGACTGGTATATTACCACAAAACAGCTCTTCTGAGTGAGAAGAGCTCCATGGTTTTCCTCACACCCCTCAGTTGGCTCTGATGTGAAGTGTCCTGTCAAAATCACTTTCCACTGCACGGCATCATGTAGTTCCAGCAATCAGTACAAACATCTACTGAATGGTGACGAGGGGCCAGACACAATTCTGAACTACTATACTTGTTTTATTTCATTTAATCAACACTATGAGGTATCATTATTATTCCTGCGTTACAGAGAAGGAAAGTGAAGCACATGAAATCAAGTAATTTGCTCTGGGTCACACAGAAAGTGGCAAAGTTCTTCACTGCTAAGCTTACTCCCCCTTCAATGGCAGGAAGACGCCACCTGGCAGGATTCTCATCTCCCCTGCAAGATGACGCTACTGAGCACAGAAGGTTAAGAGCACTTCCCGGTTCACTCAGAGGTAGAATGAGGCCCCAAACCCAGGCATCCTGGTCACTGTACTGTGCTACTAATAGCAAAAGAAAGGAAAGGGAAGTAGAAAGATATCAAAGCTAATAAATAAGGAGTGGAGGTACGGGAACATTTGACAGTGCAAAGGTAAACACTAAGAATGGTAATTAATCAGCTAAAACTGGAAGGAGGAGTAGAGGAGGGGGACAGGGTATGAAAGATTACACAAATTTAACCATTGTTCATAATAGGATGTTAATATTATCTGGAGAAACATTGTATTGAGCATTATATAAAATTATAGTCATAATTTTATGGCTATAAAATTAGAGACACCAGAACTAAATTACAGGAATTCTTAATTATCAGAGGAAACGCAATCCTATTCTCATATACAAAAAACACACAAAGCAATTCAGAAAAGTTGAAATCGAGTTATGGACATACAGAAAGCATGCCAAGAATGCATTTGTAAAACCTGAAGGTGGAATTCAGGGCCAAAAGCATTAAGCCAGACAAACAATGGTATTACATTATTCCAAAAGACACAGCTCACAATAAGGCATTAAACAGTTATAAATATCTATGCACTAAAAAATAGCACCAACATTAATGAAAAATTACAGAAAATACAGGGAGAGATGAAGACAAACTATCTAGACTGTAATGGGTCATTAGTATGAAGGAGACTAAATATCATAATTAATAAGGTAAATCTAATTAATAGACTTAAAGTTCTATAGTCTAAAAACAAAAATAATCTTTCTTTTCAAGCATTCATGGAGCATTCACAGAAACTCTCCCTATTTTAGGCCTCAGAAGAAACTTCCAAAACATCAAGAAATTAGAAAGTAGAGATAACATTTTCTGAGGCAATGAGAAATGTATAAATATAAAACTAAAAATCCAAAAACCTCCCCCTGGGGAAATGTAAATCAGTCTCTTAAACAATCTTGGGCTAAATAGAAAAATCAAATTGAAATTACAGAATATTTAGAAACAAATGTTAATAAAAACATTATATCAGAACCAGTGGGATGAAGTTAAAGCAGCACTCAGCAGAAATCTCGAAACCTTACAAACTTACATTATTAAATTAGGGAAAAGTAAATGAATTAAGCATTCAACTCAGGAAGTTAATCGAACAATAAAATAAATCTGAAGAAAGCAAAAGAATTGATTTTTTAAAAGAAGTTAATAAAACCAATAACAGAAAATAGCTAAATAAGCAATTCTAATGAAGTCTTGTTTTTTAAAAAGAGAAAAAATGATATTACAAACCATTTAAAAAGGGAAAAAGCACAAATATCTACAATAAAAATAATAAGAATAAAATAATCACTAATGAGAAGAAATTTAAAACTGTTTAAGAGACAATTTTGCTGAATCAAATACAAATATATTTAAAAACACAAATGTTCTAGGACAATAGATTTTGTTCAGATCAACTGCAGAAACGACTGAAAATCTAAACAGACTGATAACCACAGAAGAAAGAGAAGAAGCCTCCTGTAACCATGCCTAAACGTATTCAGAACATAGAAATGAAGGAATATTTGATACCAAAAACCAACAAAGATTGCCCACCAAAAAGAAACCTTTACCATACTGTCACATGCGAATAATGGTGCAAAAACCATAAATAAAAGAGTAGCAAACAATATCATTTGCAATTGCTCAAAAAAGACAAAATACTTAGATGTAAATCTAACAAAAGGTTTACAAAAAGGCTTAGAAAACAGGACTTGTATGCTGAAAACTGTAAAATTATGATGAAAGAAAACAAAGAAGATTTAAATAAATGGAAAAATATTCCATGTTCTTGGATTGGAGGTTTCAACATGGTAAAGATGCCGATTATCCAAATGTACACACAGCTTTACTGCAATTCCTAACAAATTCCCAGTAAGATATTTTTGTAGCTATAAACAAGATTATTCTAAAATTAATATAGAAAGGCAAAGGAGCAAGAATAGCTAAAACAATTTCTTAAAAGAATGAAGTGGGAAAATCAGCCTTCCCAGTTTCAAGATACTATATAGCTACAGTCATCAGGACTGTATGATTGTAAGGGTTCTGTGGAACAGAACAGAAAAATAAATCAGGGTGGGCAAGGTGGCTCATACCTGTAATCCCAAGGCAGGGATTGGGGAGGCCAAGGCAGGTGGATTACCTGAGCCCAGGAATTTGAGACTGGCCAGGGTAATATCGTGAGATCCTGTCTCTACAAAAAATTTTAAAAACAAAAATTAGCCAGATGTTGTGGTGCATGCCTCTAGTCCTTGCTACTCAGGAGGCCAAGACAGGAAGATTGCTTGAGCCTGGGAGGTTGAGGCTGCAGTGAATCATGGTCCTGTCACTGCACTACAGCCTAGGTAACAGAGCAAGACCTCGTCTCAAAAAAAAAAAAAAAAAAAAAAAAAGTTAAAGAAAGAGAAATAAATCCATACAAACATGTCCAACTGATTGTTTACAAGTGCAAAATCAATCTGATGGTGGAAGGATAGATCTTTTCAACAACTGGTACTGAAGCAATTAAGTATTTATAAGCAAAATAAACCAACTGATGTGGTTTGGCTGCGTCCCCACCCAAATATTATCTTGAATTGTAGCTCTCACAATTCCCATGTGTCATGGGAGGGACCTGGTGGGATGTAATTGAATCATGGGGGCAGGTCTTTCCCATGCTGTCCTCATGATAGTGAATAAGCCTCATGAGATCTGATGGTTTTATAAAGGGGAATTCACCTGCACAAGCTCTCTCTTGCCTGCCAGCACGTAAGACATGCCGTGCTCTTCCACCATGATTGTTAGACCTCCCCAGCCATGTGGGATTGTGGGTCAATTAAGCCTCTTTCCTTTATAAATTACCCAGTCTCTGGTATGTCTTTATCAGCAGCATGAAAACAAACTAATACACAAACTTTTACCTAAATCTCACCTTTTATATAAAAATTAACTCAAAATAGATAATAGCATTAAATGTAAAACAAATAAAACTTTTAGAAAATAGAAGACTTTTGACATCTAGGGCTTGATAAAAGAAATTCTTAAACATGACACCAAAAGCACAATTCATAAAAGCAGGAAATTGAACTTGATTGAAATTTAAGAATTTTGCTCTGCAAAGCTGATGTGAAGCCAATCTAAGAAGACAGAAAGACAAAACATTGACTGGGAGAAAATATTTACAAACCATATATTCAACAAAAGACATATATCAAAAATCTGCTAAAGAACTGTCAAGAGTGAAAACACAAACAATGCAACTAGAACATGGACAAAAGACAGGAAGAAACATTTCACTAAAAAGGATATCTAGATGGCAAATAAGCACATAAAAAGACATTCGACACCACTAGCTATTCAAGAAATGCAAATTAAGATGGTGACAAGATATCACTATGCACCTGTCAGAATGGCTAAAATAACAGATAGTGACAAGATTAAATGCTGGTGAGGATGCCCAGAAACTGGATCACTCAGACATTGCTGGTGGAAAGATAAAGTGAACAGCCACTCAAGGAAACAGTTTGACAATGTTTTACAAAACTGAATATGCAATGAACAGAGAAATGTGTATAATCTGCGTGGAAAAAAATTTTTCTTTTTTTCGAGACAGAGTCTCCCTCTATCGCCTCAGCCTCCCAAAGTGCTGCGATTACAGGCATGAGCCACCACACCCAACCCAAACAAACAACAACAACAAAAAATTAAACACAAACAGTACCAGGAGTAAAAAGAAATATCTGAACAAATGGAAAAGCCAACACCACGTCTTTAGAGAGGAAGACACTGATTTCAGAGATGCCAATTCTCCCTCAATCCCTCAAGTTAAGGCAATCCCCTAAAAGATCAACAGAAATTTTTCTTGGAGATAATTTGGACCTTATTGAAAATTTGTGTGAAAAAGAATATAGCAAGAATAGCCAGAAAGAGCCTGAAAAGATTAATAAGGAGGAGGAACTAAGTCAACGGGACAGCAAAACAATGCACACTATAATAACCACAGACATGTAGTTCTGGCCAATAAAGACAGAACAATGGGATAGAATAAAAAACCCAAAAGTAAACCCCACAATACACAGGAATGTAGACTATCCTGTGGGTGGCATTTCGGTTGGAGAAAATATGGATCATATAATAATGTTGGGATTTCCTCGTAGCCATTTGAGAAAAAAACAAAAATGAACTTGACACGTTACATACACCCTACACCAAAATAAATTCCAGATGGTTCAACTATGTCAATGTAAAAATTGAAATAATAAATGTACTAGAAGAAAATATAAGGAAAATTATTTATACGTTTAAAAGGAGTAAGGGCTTTCTAAGTATGATATAAATCTTAAGAGACTGATGATATTAACCACATAGAAATTCAAAATTTTTGCACAGCAAAAGGTGCCATAAGCAAAGTGACAGAAAAGGGAATAATTGGGGAAAACATGAGTAGCTCAAATCCCAGTCAAAGGACAATGTGGAGGGATACAAGGTAAGATTGAGGAGCTGCCTCGATCGTGGAGGTCCACCTCGCTGGAGTTTCACAGCAATCACCTTGCTAGTTAGATCTTCTCCCTCCAACTCCCCAAATCCATGCAAGCAGCCATCATCAGCTACAGCAAACACCACCAGATGTGGCAAGTGGGCAGAGTCAGTCACATAAGAGGAGCGCTAGTAGTCCCCAACCTTCATTTGTGCAAGGCACTGGCTGTTACCCACCTCTACATACAAGTAGGGAAAGCACTATTAAATCCCTTTCTACTCAGAGCAAAGAGTCCCAAAAGTTTTCCTCGTTTTTTAGGCCAATTCTCTGCTGGAACTATGAGGAAGCTGGCTGCCTCCTCTTCCTGTCCATCACCTCCTGACAGCTGCATTTCAACAGCCTAGTGGGCTTGAATCTTACCCATGGCCAAATTGTAACGTTGGGCAGGACTGCTGATCCCAGGAGGTCTGGCCTGGCCTTTTGCAGCTTCTGGGAATAATATGCAAACAAAAAATGAAAGTTTTATCTTATGTCTACAATAAGCATGGGTGCACACTGCACTCAGAACATGGGTGTGCACTCATCTCTCTCTCTCTCTCTCTCTGTGTGTGTGTGTGTGTGTGTGTATGTGTCTTTCTTTGCTGGAACTCTAATCATGCAGTTAAATGGCTCTGCCACATTCTCAGTACAGCCAAATGTGGGACACTGTGTGAACTGTTGATTTATTGGATTTTTCACTGTGGACTGGTTACCATGGCTTTTTGAGAATTCAGACCACAGGAGGAAATGCTGTAAACTTAGAAATATTATCTATTTTCCATTACCTCCAGTAAAAATGTCTATCAGGGAGAGAGCTACGGAAATGCCACTTTGCGGGCCAAGTTACAATAAATTTGGGTACAGGATGAATCAGTTCCTAAACAGCCCCAGTGCAGAGAAATAAAAGTACAAGGTCCTGAAAGCCCCCCAAATCTGGAATAGTTGCTTGAGGGACCAGGAAGAGAGAAACCCAAGAAAGAGCTCATAAGAATCCTGAAGAAGAGAGAGAAGTGGGTCAGCCCTGCCTCTGTCCAGGGTTCAGCAGGCACTGCCTAGAGCTGGGAGCGCCAGCACCCATGATCCAGCATCAGAGAGCCAGGCATGGGGGTGGCTGGTCAAGCCATTTCAGGACTTTCATGTGCTCTCGGCACTTTGCCTTTGTGGGCACGATTAATTTACTATTACTGCCACAAACTTAGTGGTTTAAACCACAGAAATTTATTCTCTTACGGTTCTAGTGATCAGAAGTCCTAAAATCAGGGCTGCATTCCTTCTGTGGGCCCTAAGGAGAGTCCCTGTTCTTGCCTTTTCCAATGTCTACAGGCCACCCCTGCCTTATTGTAGGTCTGCTCCTCTATCTTCAAAGCCAACCACAGCCAAGCCCTTCCTCAAGTTGCCATATCTCTGGTATTTCCTCCTGTCTCCTTCTTCCATATTTAAGAACCCTAGTGATTACATTAGGGCCACCCAGGTCATCCAGGAAAATCTTTTCTACTCTAAGGTCAAGCAATTAGCAGCCTTAATTTCATCTGTAAACTTAAGTCTTTGCCATGTAACCAACCATATTCATAGATTCCAAGGATTAAGATAATGACGTCCTGTGGGTGGAGGCTGGGGGACCTGGGGTAGGGGGGTTGAGGAGTGGGGGTTGGCAGGCAGGGAGCAGGTCGGGGGGTGCGGGGCACAGACTGGTGCAGGGCAGCGGTGTGATTATTTTGCCAACCATGGGCCCCTTCCTCCAAAAAGAAAAGTTTTAAATATATTTTATGACTATGACGGTATAAAGATGAATATATTAACATTACATATTTGAATGTTTTCTTCAACCTAGAAGTTTGGGGGTTTTCTTTTGATTTTAAAAGAAATTAAATGCTTTCATGGACCCCCTAAAGGTCATGAGACCCCAGGCACTGCATCTCCTGCATCTGAGGGGTAAGTCAGCCCTGGGGGAGCCATGCAATGGCTCAGATGAAGCACACACAAGTCCAGGCCTGTGGAGGTGTCTACACTTGCACAAGCCACACAACACAGGAGAAAGCCCTGAGCAATAGTGTTGTGGGGAGAGATATGCGCTGGACAGGGAAGAGGGGGCAGAAAGGACAGGATTTTACTACAAGGCAAAGCAGGTGCTGTGGTTGAGTGTGTGTCCCTCCAAAATTCATATGTTGGAACCAAACCTCTAATGTGATGGTATTAAGAGGTGGGGCTAGGGGCTAGGCTGGACACAGTGGTTCACACCTGTAATCCCAGCACTTTGGGAGGCCGAGGCAGGTGGATCACCTGAGGTCAGGAGTTCAAGACCCATCTGGCCAACAGGGCAAAATCCCATCTCTACTAAAAATTAAAAAATTAGCCAGCCATGGTGGGGCACATCTATAATCCCAGCTACTCAGGAGGCTGAGACAGGAGAATTGCTTGAACCCAGGAGGTAGAGGTTGCAGTAAGCCAAGATCTTGCCATTGCACTCCAGCCTGGGCGACAAAAGCAAAACTCCGTCACAAAAAAAAAAAAAAAAGAAAAAAAAAGAGGTAGGGCTTTTGGGGAAGAGCAGAGCCCTCATGAATGGATTAGTGCTCTTACAAAAGAGGGTGAAGCGAGCACCTGAGTGTCTTTTGCTCTTCCATCCTTTCCGCCATGGGAGGAGGACACAGAGTTCACCCCCTCTGGAGGATGCAGCAATGAGGCGCCATCTTGGAAACAGAGAGGAGACCTCAAAAGACATGGAACCTGCCAGCACTTTGATCTTGGACTTCCCAAACTGTGAGAAACAAACTTCAGTTATGTATAAGTTTCCCAGTCTAAGGTATTTCTGTTATAGCATCATGAACAGACTAAGACAGAAGGTTAAGCCATGTTACTTGGGCTTTCTAAACCTGTTTTCTCATCCATACAATGAGAGAAGAAAGGAACCCACGTGGGCAGGGTTACGATGAACAGCATAAGAGGTAACACAGGCAAAGTGCCCAGCCGCCTTGGTGTAGGGAACCCATGTGTTTTTATTTTTAAAAAGTTCCGGCCGGTCAAATTTATGCCAACAAAATACAGATATGGTCACAGGAATATTTTCGTAAAATGTCAGATGCTACTTCTTAGCTGCAACATGATTCAGTTGCCAGGGCCTTCCTGGGTGCCGTCTGGAGGTACTGGGGGTGCTGGAGGTCCCAGCTAGGGATGAATAGGGCTTGGGAGTGCTCAGAGGTAAGATGAGGCCACCTGGTAAATGAGAGAAGCTTCAGCTTACTGTGTCTCTGCCATGTGTCCAGGCTGAGCTCATGGCTTTCCATAGCATCTCACCAATACTCAGCAAGCTGAAAGAGTGAGGCGTCTCCTCTTCCCACGGTCCAGGAAACTGAGGCTTGGAAGGGCGAGATGGCCACTGGTCCACCCACCTACTCAAGGCTGGTGGCAGCTGCCTCCCAGTTAACGATGCTTGGACCACACAGAGCAAGTGAGAGTCATCAGAGAACCGAGGATGTGGTCTGAGCACATTTCAGCTTAGCTGGAGAGAAGATAGAGGAATGGGGTAGGGGCAGTACTGGCATGAGAATAGGACCCTCCATGAAAGGGAAGGAGACCCAAGAAAACAGCAGCAACAGCAGACTCCTACAGGGCACTTGCTACGTGCCAAGGACAATCTTAACTGCTTGATGGGAATTAACTCATTTAATCCCCACAACAACCCTATGTGGTAGCTACGATTACATCTCCATCTTACAGATGAAGAAACTGGGGCCCAAAAGGCTCAGAAACAGGTTCAAGGATGTGCAGCTCGGTAGGTCTGGAATCCCAGTCTCACTCCAGAATCTGAGCTCTTATTCACTCTTTGACACCAGTGAGGACCTGGTCATCTGGGGGAACAGAGAGCAAAGGAATGGAGCTGCATCCCCACAGGGCGTCCTGGAGCAGGTTTCCTCCCAGTGGTTTCTGCACTAAAGAGCCCCACCTATGCTAGGTGGACTCTGGCTTGGCAGAAGCTGTTTGGCCTCCAGAGGAGACAGGGTCAGGAGGGGCTGGTCATAGAGACCTGTCCTGTGCAGGGCTCTAATCTAGCACTGGAGATTCAAGGGCAAACAACCCTGCCTGCTCCCCAGGGGCAACATCAGTGTAAGTACAAACAAATAGACAGGTGGTCAAATAAAGCCAAGAGAGGACATGAGGCAACTGAAGCTGGGTTTTAAAAGGTGGGCAAAGAAGGCCCCTCAGCACAAGGAGGGTTGCGCCTGCAGGAAGAGGGAATAGCAAAGTGCAAAGGCACCAGGGCAGCAGCAGGCCTGGTGTGTTTGTGGAACAAAAAGGATGCTCCTGGGCTGGAGTGCAATGAACAAAGGGAATGACATTGGATGGGCAGTAGGAGCCAGTCTCCATAGGCCCTTGTGGGTTGCTGTAGTCTGACTGACCTCTCCAAATGTCATGTGGAAATCTGATCCCATGTTGGAGATGCAGCTTAATGGGAGGTGTCTGGGTCATAGGGACAGATCCTTCATGAATAAAGTAATGCCCTCTTTGGTGGGGGGCCGGGGGTGCTGAGTGAGTTCTTGCCCTATTAGTTCTCCCAAGCTTCCATGAGAGCTGGCTGTTAAAAGAAGCCTAGCACCTTTCCCCTCTCTCTTGCCTCCCCTCTCTGCATGTGATCTCTGCACACGTACCAGCTCTCCTTTGCCTTCTGACATGAGTGGGAGGAGCCTGAGGCTCTCCCCAGATGCAGATGCGGCCACCATGCTTCTTGCACAACTGCAGAATCATGAGCCAAATAAACCTCTTTTCTTTATAAATTATCCAGCCTCAGATATTCCTCTATAGCAACACCAATGGACTAAGACATGGGTCAAGGGGTGGGGACATTAGTGAGCTAATCAGGGGAGGGGCCCACAGCAAGGGGGCCTCCCCACAAAAAAACAGAGGGAGGCAAAGGCAAGGTGTGCCCAGCAACCATCTGGGGGGCTTCTTGGGGGGGTCACAGCTAGGGAACAAGGACCCTCGGATAAAGCAGGGTGGAACCTTCCAATCCGGAAACAAACTCAAAAATTTTTTCCATTTCAGAGATTTCCCCATCTGAGAGCTCATGCCTTCATCAACACCCAGAAAGCCAAGAACGAGCCCCTTGTGAAAGCTTTATTTAATTTCAAGTAACTATCCCTGCATTGCTGAAATTTAACATAAAATGCAGAAATGATTGCATGCCCGGCCTTCTACTTGAACTTAGAGATGTTTTCATTAAAACACTTCTATTTCATGCTAAACACTATGGTTCAGAAAATGACAGTTTTCAAAGACGTTAGAAAGGAGTTTGGAAACTTCTCTCTCCCCAGCCCCCCATAGGTGCCAAACATTTCATTTCACCCTTAAGCGAGGAGACACAGCGTGACACATTCTGCAAACACACACACCCTCTCTCCCGAGAAGACGGGTGAATGATTTATGAAGTGCTGGCCTCACTTTGCACTCTGCTTCTGAGCTCCTGGCCTGGCCCTGCACCTTCTCTCTGCACTGTGGCAGGCTGCTGCCACGTGGGCCCAGGTCTCTTGGGAGGAACAAGGGGACACAGAGGCCGGGATGATGCCTCAGGGGAGCAGAAAGCTGGATCCAGTGGAAGAGAAAGGGTGAACCTTGCTGAATGCTTCCTGCTGTGTAAATGGGAACCTCGACCAAAGGAAGTGTTTGGGGAAGCTCGGGCTCCCCCACGCCCTGGACCAAGGTCCTCCAGCTGCTTCTGTATTTGTCTCTACCCTTCTCATCTCCCTTTCCGCTTCTGCTAGAGACCCCACTGTCACTTCAGCTGCCTCCTCATCTCCTCTCCCGATCCTTGCAGGGTCCAGTGTCCCCTGGAGATCCCCCCAACAGGGATGGTGCTGAGTAGCCAGTCCTCAAGCCTCAAGATTCCCAGAAGTCTGCTCCTTTGGAAATCCCCCTTGGCTCCATCTCAGCCCCTTGCATCCTGACCCCAGTCGTCAACTCCACTGCCCCATGGGGTCCTCAGGTAGGGCCACTGTCTTCCCCTGCCAATCCTCCGTCACTTCTGAAGCCCCATCTCCCACAGGGGCTCCTGAACCTGCCCTGCACCTCCAGGGAATCAGCCCTCTAGCTTGAATTCCCACCCCACCAGCCCTGAGTCTCACAGGCCCTCATTCCTGACACAGTTGGTGCCACCAGTGCCACACCGCCCTCGTTCCTGATATCCTCCAGCTGCAACTGCCACCAACTCCACTGCCCCTAGTAAACATACCGCCAAGCGTGCCCAAAAGGACAGTGACAATTCCACATCTCCAATGCCCACAGAGCCCTCTCTGCAACTGGAGGAAGATGCTCCCTGTCCTTTATCTCACTGCAGATCTTACTCTCTCTGAGTTTCCAGGCCTGAATTCTGCCACACTCGCTGTCTGCAGAGAACCCCACCTCCTACTTTACCAAGAATGGGAAACCCTCTAGGGTGAAGGCTCGGAACACCCCTCAGCACTGCTCCCCACCTTTACTATCTCAGGGTATATAAGAACCTCCTCCTTTCCAGGTGAGCCCCTGCCCCCCAGTGTCAGCCCCTCAGGGACCTGGCCCATCAGCCACCCCCCACCAACCTTCCCTCCACCTGGATCTTCCCCGCAGAAGAGATCTCAGGGTAAAGGAGACCCTCCTCCTTTCCAGGTGAGCCCCTGCCCCAGAGTCAGCCCCTCAGGGACCTGCCCCATCAGCCATCACCCACTGATTTTCCCTCCACCTGGATCTTCTGTCCAGCCGAGAAACAGCCAGATTCCCAAGAAGCAAGGAGGGAAATTCGCCTTTCTTGTCCTGGTCTTCCTTCTGATGTTGGCAACTTACCCACTCCTTCCCTTCACCATCAGAACTCTCCAAAGAAAAGCCGAATGTGGAACTCCTGCTAAGACTTTCCGTTGCCAAACAGAAAGCGAGCGTCTCAGGGCTCAGGGCTGAGCCTCCCCGTTCTTGCGCTCTCAGGCACAGAGCCTGGCTCACAGCAGAAGTTCCATCCATCTTCCTCTCATTAGCCTAACTCCTTCTTACAAAGTCAGCCTACCAGCTAACCTTCCTCAGCCCTCACTTCACAAACTCATTCATCCAATTTTTGCCCCACTTAAAGGACAAATGCACAGACTTCAAGATATACACAGAATCATTTTGTCCATTAAAGAGCTAAAATTGAAAAGATTTGGCTCCTTCCAACTGCCTGTATTTATTCCAAATCATTAGAGCCATCTATTCACCTCAAGCAGAATAATTAACTTTTCAATCATCACATTGGTTATAACTGTTAACACTCATATATCTAATATGCTTTCTGTCATTAGGGAAATAAAAGATTGCTTTTCATTAGTATACTAACACTGCACAAAATTATAATGCAGTAGGGAAGGATACTTCATAATTGTGAAAAATATAAATTATTTAATATCATTAAAACAATCTGGTTGTTTTAATGATATTGAATAATTTATATTTTTAATGATATTGAATAATTTATATTTGTATAAGTTATTGTATTACTTTCAAATAGCATGAATTATTTGGAAAACTAATAAAACTGCAGTTGTAGAACTTATCATCAAGTTGGTTATGGGCTCGCGTCAGGACCGCAGTGGCTGAGTCTCGTGATTTTGCCTTTTCATCTCTTCCATTTGTCCCCCAGGTCTCACAGCAGCTCCCCTGTGCCCATTTACCATGGGATGTGCCTTGCTGAGTCTAGTAGACCCATGAAGGTATTGGACTCTTCCAATAGATTGAAAGCTCCCTGCAGGCAGGGCCATTTCTTGCCCACTTTTATATCCCTAGTGCTTATTGTGGAGCACTTGATAAACATCATAGGAATGAATTAATAGACATCCAGAGAGTATCAGAAACAAATAAGATCATGAATGTTCACTTTAAAATTCCAACTATAGGGCAAGGCATGGTGGCTCACGCCTGCAATCCAGGCACTTTGGGAGGCCGAGGCGGGAGTATTACCTGAGGTCAGGAGTTCACGACCGCCTGACCAACATGGTGAAACCCCATCTCTACTAAAAATACAAAAATTAGTTGGGCACAGTGACAGGTGCCTGTAATCCCAGCTACTCAAGAAGCTGAGTATTATCACTTGAGCCTGGGAAGTGGAGGCTGCAGTGAGTTGAGATCACACCTCTGCACTCCAGCCTGGGTGACAAAGCAAGACTCCATCTAAAAAATAAAATAAAATAAAATCCAACTATAAACGTCCTATAAAGAAAAAGTTTATTTCTTAAGTGTATATTGTAACTCCAACTGCTAGTCAAGTCTTTCTGTATTTCAATAGCCAGCTAGAAGCCACTCTGAATAGCAACATCCATTTGGAAAAATCTACCAGGCTGGCAAGTTCCTCCCTTTCCATTTCTGAAACATTACCAACCAAAATGCAACACGCTGTGAGATGAGGGTACGCTCTGCACACTTAACTAGAAAACTCAAACTCTAATTCCAGCTCTGCCATGGCTTGTCTTGGTGTGAATTCCACTTCTGCCTGCGACCCTGCAGGACCTGGGAAGTGGCACCGGGCACCGGGGGAGTGTGCAGGATAGTAACCTGCGCAGACCCCCCTCGAGCTATTTACTAGGCTCCTACACACAGATACTTCCACCAATTTGTCCTCTGAGGTGTTCCTGTGAGGAAGAAGAGAGGAGGACCAGGTAGGTGACTGTCCCCAAATCCCCAGATTCATGCAAAGCAGCTTTCTCTGTCTATATTTTCTAAATATTTCCAAGAAAGATTTTATTTGAGAGAAGAATCTATACCTAAAAATAAAGCTTGAAAACCACGGTTACAGATAAACCCAAAGACGTGTGGCAGGAACAGCTACCACTTACTGTGCACTTATTATGTGCTGGCTCATTTAAAACATCGTAATTTAATTTTACTCTCACCACATCTTTATGAGATAGAGAGTAGTTATCTCATTTTTAGAGAACGGGAAACTGAGGGTCACAGAAGAGAAATCTCGAAACCAGCAAGGGCCGAAAGCCCTGACGTGGCGGCCGCTCTACAGGAGCTGTCCAGCTCCACACACCTGTGGCTTCTCAACCTTCTCTTCCCGAACCCCTCCACATTCCCCCCTTACATGTATAATATAAATAAATGCTCATCCATGTATCGTCATAGATCAGTTAGCTCATTACCACTCTATGTGAATGAGTCTTTGTCGACTCTTTACTTCATATTGATACCCATTCATTAAAGAGTTATTTCTTGTGCATCTAATAGGCGCCTGGTCCTGGGTAAGGTCCCAGGAATAAAGACTGCCAAGACATGGATCTGCCATCAAGGGAATCACAGACTAGTGGGAAGAAACATGAAAACCAATCAATAGAAATATTAAAAATGGTACCATAGCCGTCTGTACTGGGAGCAGTGTGGGGATGGGTCATGCCAAGAGAGAAAGGGAGATGACTATTGCCTTCCTCGCTGTTAGTATTGAATGATACTCATTTTTGACATGTTTTCTGGACATACTGAGATAGAAAAAGGCTCAGATACCAAGATATATCCTAATCCCATTTCCTCTTCAGTTCTCACTGGAGATAGTACTATTCCAAGAGATAAGACAAACCAAAACTCATCAGGTTTCTTTTCATTGTTCCTGGAGAATAATTTGGCTTGAAATACATTTAAAAAAATAAACTCTTAAAGTAATTCTATCCCTTGCCTTCCCTCTGAGATGTTCCTGTACTGTTTGAGCCAAGGAAAGATACTGTTCCACTGCAATTCCTTGCTTACCCCAAACCTTCTTGTGTTTCTAGCTGAAATGGAATGTGAGCTTTATACTTACCTTTCACTTATTTTCTAATCCAATAATAACCCGACTACTGGGTCTCTAAGGACAGTGGCCAGACAGCTTAACATGCAAACATTAAGGCAAAAATCCCCATGGATAATCTCAAAACAGTCTTTTGTTTTAAGTTTCCATTTTTTCCTGAGCAACCCAACTGCCCCCATAAATTCTTGCCTTTCAGAATATCAACAGTGAAAACAATTGTTATGGGAATAAGCTACTGCTAAAAGCAAAACGCATGCCACAGAGGAAAAATCAACAAATACATACACAAACGCTACTGAAAAGCAAGGCAAATAAAATGCAATACACAAAATGGCATAAATGCATAACCAACTGTTGTCAAAATGCACAAATTATTCGAGCTCTGAAAATGTATTCACAGAAAATAATTCTAATGAAGAAAAAGTATGAAAATGCTTTCTCACAACATGATATGTGATAATAGAAAATTGAGACGGTGATGGAGGTGTGGCTGAGTAAATTACAGGCCATTAAAAATGATCATTACAAAGCCTGAGTAACAGCATGAAAAATGTTACTGATATGTCTTTAAGTTAAAAATAAAATAACTGGATATGTAACATGATTGCAATATGGGAGAAAAAAATCTGTTAGCATAAGGACCATGGAATCATGCATAATGTTTTAAAATTTTGCTGGATGTTATAATATTGTCTTTACAGTAAAAAAAAAAAAAAATTCAGAGTAAAATAGATGATGAGTCACTGCCTGACAATTGTCACTGCATAAGAAAGTCCCCTTTGCAGGGACAATGACAGGTGTTTAAATGTGAGCACAGATGCCAGGTTCATCTCACTTATCCCACTTTATTTATTAATGTTGACCTTCCAGAAATTAAAATTAATCTAGTCAGCAAATTAAACTCTGATTTTATTTGATTGCCAAGTAATTAGTAAATATTGAAAGATGGTAAGACATGAGCTTTCAGAGTGCAGTATAGATGGGAGCGTTGGGGAGGACTGCAGACGGGAGGGATCTGAGCTCACAAATATCACAGTTTCCTAATGTTCACGCGTGGGACATTTGTGATCTTGGCTTCTCAATGTAGGCAGATGTTAGAAGAATTTGAAGATTTCTTGTATACGTTCAGAAAGCACCCGAGGTCCTGCTGACTCTACTACGCCCCTCCACAAAGCCCCCAAGCTCTGCATGACCACCATCCACATGGCTGGAGCCACACGACATCCCTCACAGATGCAGCTCTGCCTCGGTCTCCACAACCAGCCCTGAGCCGAGGTCGACGGGGTGATTTTGTTCATGTATTTTTGCTTGCTTATTGTAAAATAAACATTACATAAAATTTATCATTTTAACCATCTTTAACTGTACAGTTCTGTGGTATTAAGTACATTCACATTTGCAACCATCTATCTCCAGAACTTTTCATCAACCTATACTGAACCTCTGTACCTCTTCAACATTAACTCCCAATTCCCCCTTCCTCCTAGCCCTGGCAACACCATTCTACTTTCTGCCGCTATACATCTGACTGCTCTAGGTCGTCATGGAAGTGGAATCACGCAGTGTTTGTCTTTTGTGACTGGCATATTGCACTCAGCAGAACGACCCCAAGCTGTACCCACGTGTAGCATGTGGCAGCATGCCTTCCTCTTTAAGGCTGAATAATATGTTCCACTGTATGCATATGTCATGAGACAGGGGGTTTTCAGGGGCTGCAACCCATCTCTCTTGGGATTACAATCAGGTCACACTTGTCACTGTCCCAGCCTTGGTCCTGAGTGAAATTCTGAGAAATGGAACCCCTTCTCATTCGCAGGCCTCAAGCTGTGTCATCCTTGACTTTCACTGCTTCTCCGGTGGTCCTTCATTCAGGAACCTAGACTTCCAGTCCTTCTCCCTAGGATCTGGACAATCCATGCCCTCGACTCCAGAACTGTGTACTCACTGCTTGTCCAGAAGTCCCGCCTTGGGCTGTGCCCTGGCCACCAGTCAGGACACCAATATCTCATCCCAGAGCCAAGACAGCAGCCACTTGCCTAAACCACCGGGGGCAGATCTTTCTTTCCACTCCTGTGCAGGGGGGGGTGTCGTTCTGAGACGCACCTTCCTTCCAGGAGAATGTGTCAACAGTGAGCCCGGCCTCCTGTTCATATTCCAGTTTTCTCCCCTTCTACTGCCCATCACCAAACACCTCTCTGCAACTTCCCTGTGTCTATCCAGACCCTCAAAAGTGAGACCCAAAACAGGGTCCAGAAAGCACATGTCCAGGTACACTCACAGCCAGAGGGAGTTCCTCCCTTGAGTGATGACGCCAGTGAATCTGGTCAGGCGCCGGGCGTCCACTTCAATCCACTGCTGGAGGTCATTTCTTCCCGCGCACCATGCTCCGTCATAAAAATCATTTTCATTAATGCCCGCCTAGAAAGAAAGAAAGAAAGGGGTGTTCTTCAAAAAGACTCTTAATTGAAGAAAATTAAGACACACCTTTTCCTGAGACTGAGAGGAAGGGAGGGAGGATAGGAGAAGAAAGTGAGGAAGGTGTTAAAGAAAAAAATAATTGTGCCCTGAATGTCTTACCCTAAATCATAAAAGGGAGATGCTTCGTATCCACAAGTTGAAAATATTTCAATACACCATGTCCTCTTTTTGCCCAGTGTGAAAGATGAAATTTAATGAGTACTCCTACTACTCATTCATCTAGCACACATAAACCATCTCCCACACAGCAGCCCACGCACACCAGGTGCTGGGGACGCAAAGGTGAATCGTTCCCTCCCAGAACCTCGCTATCTAAGCAGGAAGAAAGATGTGAAAATAGATGAATTAGAACACAGTGGGGCCGGCGCTATTTCAGGAATATGAGCAAACCGCTGTGGGAGCATTTAAGGACAGAATCCCTAACTTAGTGTAGGGCCGCCCATAGACAGAAAGCCCCAAGACCAGGGTGATACTTGAACTAGGCGTTGAAGGGTAAGTTTATCCAGTGAACATTTGTTTGTTAGTGTTTAAGTCATTTTATGTGTTCAGTATCAGTTGCTATTACTACCAAAAATTCTTGTTTTTTCAGAGATGGAGCCTTGCTATGTTGCCCAGGCTGGCCTCAAACTCCTGGGTTTAAATGATCCTCCCTCCTCGGTCCTCTGAATAGCTGGGACTACAAGCACACACCACCATGCCTTGCTCAAAAATTCTTTTGATCTGAATTTCCAAGATAGGTAAAGTTTTTGCTCTGGAATTTTCTCTATATTATCACCATGTGAAGAGATAATTCACTGACTCCTCACCTCCCAAAAAGGACATTTGAACCAAGTGAAGCATCCTCGTTTATTAACCCTATTTTTCCATGGCTCTTTCACAAAGCTATTTCTTATGATCAGATAAAAAAAAAAAGTCTGAATGATAAAAATGATCAACCAGCTCATCTTCCCTATCTCTGAGCACTTTCAGCTCAAATTCTGGGGACAGCCTTAGAATGGGCAATGGAAATGTGCAATTAAGAGTCCAGCTATAGGAGTGAACAACTTGGCCAAAGATTGCACTGAGCAAAACTCTATCCATCACTGCACCAGCTAACATAAGCGTTGTATCAAGACAAAACCACAGTACAGTGTTAGACACCTAAGGCTTAGCAGATAAGAATAGAACTGCCACATAGCCTGAGACATGTACCCTATAGAATCATGGAAACTGGAAGGAACTGTCCATCAAAGTCTACTGACCAGGATTTGAAATTAAATTTAAGGCTCCTAGTTTTGCCAGCCTGAATATTTTGCTTCTGCTGCCAATCTCAGTTCTTTCTGAGCACACTGGACAGTCAATTAAATGTAGCACAGTGTCAGGGGAATGGAGAGCTCTTTCCAAAGATGACTCATTGGGAAGTGACAGCCACCTCTGCAAAATCGATTATGAATTTAAAAAGCAAGTGCCTGGGAGAATTCAGTGAAAGAGGAGGTACCAGCCCCTGAGATGTTACAAAATTATACCATCGTGCAATAAATGATATTCAGATGATGCCTCTGAGAAACCAGGAGAAGAATGCATTCATCTCTTTCTTTTTAATAATGTAGAGAAATCACTGATAAATTTTGGAGAAATTTCAATTAAAAATTGGTGAAATAAAAGATTTGATTCTTTAAAGGGTACACTAGTCTTGAAAACGTCACTAACATGGAATGAATCTTTCTACTACAATACCAAAAAAATGGAGAAGTAATGTAATTTTATAAAGGAAATTAAATTATATGCATTTTTTTCTTAAAGAAAGCACACCAATGTACCTAACAGACTCAATTTTGCTTAAGATAAATGTGGGAATTATCAAATCCATAACAAAGAGAAAACCTGATACTGTCTAAGATCAATCTAATAGGATTTTTCTGTTTCAAGATGATAGGATAAACATGTTAGTTTCTCTGTGTTCTTCTCTCAAAAGTCAACCCCAAAGAAAGAAAGCAAGATACAGAAATACAACTTTGATTTCTGATAAAACCAGAAGACACACAAAAGCCCTAAATTACAATATATGAAGACAGAATCGGATGGAGGAATCCTAAATGACTCAGCAAGAGAAGGAAGTGCAAATGTCAAAACAGCACAATAAGAAGTAAGCCACACAGAACCTTAGAAAAGCTGAGAACCTGGGTTTCAAGATATCTTTGGGAGGTAAGGCTAAGGCAGGACTCAACAGGGAATTCCTTCAAAATGTGTATTTAAAAAAAATTAGGCTGGGCGCAGTGGTTCACATCTGTAATCCTAGCTGCTCAGGAGGCTGAGGCAGGAGAATCACTTGAACCAGCGGGGCAGAGGCTGCAGTGAGCCAAGATTGCACCACTGCACTCTAGCCTGGGTGACAGAGCAAGACTCAGTATCAAAGAAAACAAAAAAAACAAAAAAAAAACAATTAATTCCCCCATATCTCCACCCCCACTCCACAGAGGACCTGAAATTTTTCTCTGAAAAGAAAGCAAACTGTAGAGACTCTGGACTGGGGACACTAGGCACAGAGGAGGGCAAGGGTGCCATGATGGATAAAAACAGTAACTTCTGGGGGCATCAGCACACTAAAGAGTGAGATGCTCCAGCTCCTTCCCCCAACCAGCTATAGAACACCAAGCAAACTATAATAGAGAACAGAAAAAAGGCTTTAAAAATCTATAATTAATATTTCTAGAAAGGTCTTGATTTCATGAAACAAGAACAGAATACTCTAAAGAAGGAAAAAACACTGAACAAGAAAGAGCTCTTAGAAATTAAGAATGTGGAAGTTGGAATTTTTAAAATGTCAGCAACTTTCAAAATAGAAAGGTTTTCTATTTTTAAAACAGAAAGGCTAAAAAGATAAAGTTGAAGAAATCTCACAAAAAGTAAAGCAGAACACAAAAATAGACAATAGGAGAAAAGTAAGAAAAGCAGAGGAAGAAATCCAGAAGGATTTTAGGGGGGAAAAAACGACCAAATAAAAACTATACTTTCCAGTTAAGTCTCCGAAACACGAAGAATCTAGTATACATAAAAACTAATACACACACCAAGGAATATCACTTCGAAACTTCAAAACATCAGAAATAAAGAAAAGATTCTAAAAGTTTCCAAAGAGGAAACAACAGTAAAACGAACACATACAAAGAAAGAAAGAGGAATAAGAATGACATCAGAATTCTCAATAGCAGCATCTGAAGCTAGAAGAATGGAGGGACAGTGCTTTCAGTGTTTGAAAGGGAAAGATTTTTCATCCTAGAATTTTTACACTCAGCCAAACTATCAATCATGATGATAAAATAAAGGTATTTTCAGATTCACACATTCTCAAAAAATCTATTTTTCATATACCATTTCCATGAAGCTATTAAAGCAGCAGTCCCCAACCTTTTCGGCACCGGGGACTGGTTTCATGGAAGACAATTTTTCCACCAACTGGGGGTGGGGGATGGTTTTGGGATAATGTAAGCATATTATATGTATTGTGCACTTTATTTTTATTATTATTAAATTGTAATATATAATGAAATAAAATTACACAACTTACCATAATGTAGAATCAATGGGAGCCTGAGCTCGTTTTCCTGCAACTAGACATTTTCAACTGGAGGTGATGGGAGACAGTAACAGATCATCAGGCATTAGATTCTCATAAGGCATGCACAACCCAGATCCCCTACATGCACGTTCACAATAGGGTCTGCGCTCCTTTGAGCATCTAATGCCACTGCTGATCTTACAGGAGGTGGAGCTCAGGCCATAATTTGAGCAATGGGGAGTAGCTGTAAATACAAACGAAGTTTTGCTCTCCGGCCTGCCACTCACTTCTTGCTGTGCATGCCCCGTTCCTAACCAGCCGCAGATTGGTACTGGTCTGTGGACGGGGGACTGGGGACCCTGCACTAGAGGACGCACTCCAAAAAAATGAGGCTGAACACTACAGAGAGGAATATATCAGATCCAGAAATGAAGGGTTCCAACATAGCAGAGAATTCTCAGAATGATGGTGAAGACCCAAGACAGTAGCCATGTAGGAGACCCAGAGAGTAGTCCATTCAAATGCAGCAGGTGAAATGGCTTCTGAAGGGGTGTCTAACAGAAACGTAAAACATAAAACAGGACTAAAAACCACTGAACAGATGTGGCTGCATAAAAAATGATATTGAAGGTTGTTTTGTTTTTTATTTTCAGATCCAGACCTATTGCAGGGTGTGGGGAAGAATATGTTCTTAAAAATACAAGCAGGTCCAGAAAAACAAAAGGTTGTTAAGAAATGATATAAAGTAAATATTCCCTGACTCAGAATTAAATTATTTCTTGGTTCAGTAAGTAGGAAGCAAAATTTTCAGTCATAATAATGAAAACCTTAGATACAGATTTACCCAAAAATTGAGCTACAATTTTATCAGAAAGATGGAAGAGGGGAAAGGGGTGAAAAAAATGTGTGATAGCCTCATCTTCCAGAATAGGGATCTAAAAGATCAAGTCCACATTTATAAATTGATACAGATCAATATGTGCATATTATTTAGATATGAAGATTTCAGGCCAGGCACGGTGGCTCACGCCTGTAATCCCAGCCCTTTGGGAGGCCAAGGTGGGTGGATCACTAGAAGTCAGGAGTTTGAGACCAGCCTGGCCAACATGGTGAAACCCCATCTCTACCAAAAATATAAAAAATTAGCTGGGTGTGGTGGTATGCACCTGTAATACCAACCACTCAGGAGGCTGATGCAGGAGAATTGCTTGAACCTGAGAGGCGGAGGTTGCAGTGAGCTGAGATGGCACCACTGCACTCTAGCCCGGGTTACAGGGTGAGACTGTCTCAAAAAAAAAAGAATTGAAGATTTCAATTCCCCAAGAGACAATTAAAAAGTTTCCAGTAGCTGTGCCATCCACAGTGCTTGATGGCAGTCAGGGGCCGGGTGCAATGTGAAGTATGTTTGTTATAAAACTGATTAAAACAAGTTTTAATTTTAAAAAGCAAAAGGAAAGGGATACATAGATATAGAGGGTGACTGATACAATGTCTACTGTTTATTTTTCATTTTTCAGGTATCTACAGAGCATTGACTACGTGCTAGGTATTTGCTTTCTGATAAAGACAACAGTGAATATCAAAATCATTCTGCGGCAGTGAGTCACTGATCTGCACTGTACATATTTCATAATCATGGACTGCCTCTACACAGAAACATCTGGAAGCAAATAAAAAGTCATATCCAAGTGAATGTAACTATTTAGCAATTCCAGGATAATTGACGTACAGCTGCCTCTCTGCAGACATATCCCAGGGCTATTTGGACAGAAACAGGATAAACTGATAGTTATTTTTAAATATTTTTGAGAAAAAAAATTTAGAAGCAATAGTTGAAACTATAGATTATCAGCAAGTTAATGCCTTTTCAGGGGGAGGTTATCTAAAAAATGTTAGCTGTGACATCTGATTAGTAAAGTAAGTAGTCTGCCATAAAATGGCCATCATGTGGTCTGAATGTCTGTCTTCAATAAATCTCTGTAATAAACCACTGCTATAAACCCATAAAACTTTCCAGGTGCAATCAGCTGATCCTTCTGCAAATTGGCAATGCACCTTGTCCCAATTCCAGCCTTAATCATCAGTAAAGTAGGCTGCACAGAAACACTGTTTTTGCTTCATTGTTTTTGAAGCAATTTTTAAAACCAAAACCAATTTCTTAACTATTTCCTTGCATTGGCCAAGGAAACTAGTAAACATCCACAGTTTAAAATTAAAAATATTTTAAAATAAAATCTATTCAACACACCATAAACCATTTATTAACTATTTAAAAGAAGAAAAGATGAAGAAATATACTAACTGAAAAAGAAACAGGCAAACGTTTTCACATCAACATTCTAATTCAATTTAACGACAATCTGCGAAATGCTTTAGCCATTAACATTGTATATCTAGGGAACAAGTTTAATTCTCAAACAATTATTAATTCACTTATCAGTGACCCCATAAAGATTGTGTATATTCTCCTGTGCACTCCAAGAAGGCAGCACAACTCAGAAACCCATGCAGGCCAAGTGCAAGTCCTCATTCTACAGCTCATTATTTAAATACCCCCAATTAGGTCAGTTGGTCTATAAAATGAGGATAGAAATAAAATATGTGATAATACCACTGTCACAGTTACAAGTATTTTATATAGCGCCTGTCACAGAAAATACAGTCAATACATGGAAGCCACTGGGGGCACAAGTATGATTCCCTTTGTGTTTAGTATGTTCCTGCTGTGACCTGTGATTAAACTTGCTTTATGGTATAATTTCAGTTTTCTTCTATTAATAGGTGAGTTAGGTCCATTTAGCCCATTGACAGATGTTCTTTGTCTGAATGAATCATCTGCGTTTCTTAGATATTCTATTTTTATTGCTTCCTGTGGCTTTGTTTTATTTTTATCTATTGATTTTTTTTTTTTTTTGCTTTAAGTGCATATTTCCTCTGAAAATGCTAATGAGCTGTACCTTTGTTTTAGTGGTTGATTTAGTAACTATGTCTTTTACATAACATACTTAATTCTATATTTTCTTAGAAAGTACCCCTTAACTCCCTACTATGGGCAGTGATTAAATCATTATTTCTACTTCCTGCTGCTTCTCCTCCTTCCCCTTTATCACCTAATTTCATTTATTATATTCTTAACATTCACTCTTCTTTTTTTTTTGAGGCAGAGTTTCACTCTTGTTACCCAGGCTGGAGTGCAATGGCACAATCTCAGCTCACTGCAACCTCGGCCTCCTGGATTCATTAGCTGGGATTACAGGTGCCAGTCACCATATCTGGCTAATTTTTGTAGTTTTAGTAGAGACAGGGTTTCACCATGTTGGTCAGGCTGGTCTCGAACTCCTGAACTCAGGTGATCCACCTACTTTGATCTCCCAAGTTGCTGGGATTACAGGCATGAGCTACCATGCCTGGCCTAACATTCACTTTTAAAAGACTAAATCAAATATACCTCTCTTCTTTAGTAGAGCGGCTTTTTCATAAAGTTTTCATTAATTTTAAAATGGATATAGAAAAGTGTGCAAATCCTAAGTGTGCAGCTCAATCAATTTTTACAAACTGCGTGTACCCACATAACCACATCCAGACCAAGATGTGGACCACGAGCAGCACACCAGAAGCTCCCTGTGCCCCTTCCCAGACATTAACTTCCCGCAGACACAACCACCGCTCTGACTTCTTTCTTCTCTGGCTGGTTTTCTTATTTTCAAACTTTATACAAATGAAATCTACTGTAACTACTCTTTGTGTCTGGTTTCTTCTGCTCAATATTTATTATATCTGGGAGATTCACCCAGACAATTGCATGCAGCAGTAATTTAGTCCTTTTAACTGTCATATAGTATTTCACTGTAGTACATAAAAATGACTTATGATATATGTGGATTATTTCTATTTGGGGGTTACAAATAACGCCGCCATGAACACACCTATTCATGTCTTCTTGTGCACATGTTAGCACATTTCCATTTAGGCATGAGAGTGAATTTGTTAAGTCAATGTGCATGAGAATGTTCAACTTTAATAAATACAATAGTTTCCTGTTATCTGTGGTTTCTCTTTCCACAGTTTCAGTTATCTGAAGTCAACCACAGTCTGAAAATATTAAATGGGAAATTCCAGAAATAACCAATTTATCAACCGCGTGCCATTCTGGGTAGGGTGATGAAATCTCACACCGTTTCTCACCATTCCACCTTGATGTGAATCCTCCCTTTGTTTGGCGATCCACACCAACTACTTTAGCCGCCCAGTAGTCACTTAGCAGCCATCTTGGTGATCAGAGTTGGTATTGCAGTGCTTGTGTTGAAGTCACCTTTGTTTTACTTAATAATGGCCCCACAATGCAAGGGTATTGGTAGTGGTAATTCAGATATGCCCAGGAGACAAGTAAAATGCTTCCTTTAAGTGAAAAAGATGAAAGGTCTCAACTTAATTTTAAAAAGAAATAAAACTGTATGCTGAGGATGCTAAGATCTACAGTAAGAATGAATTTTCTACCTGTGAAATTGTGGAGAAAAAAAAGAAATCCATGCCAAGCATCTAAGAGCGTTTGGTACTACCCACAGTTTCAAGCATCCACTGGGAGTCTTGGAACATATCCCCCAGATAAGAACTGACTATATACTGCCAAACAGGTTTCCAAGTGGCTGTGCTACTTTACATTCCCAGCATTGTATGAATGTTTCCATTGCCCCACATCTTTGCCAACACTTGATATTATCCTTTTTTCAAAGCCATTTTGGTGCCTGTGTATCCTGTCTCATTGTGGCTTTGATTTGTATTTACTTGATGGCTAATGGTGGAAAGCTCGTTTTCTCATGGCCATTGGCCATGACATTGCACCATAACCACAGGGTAGCTTTGTCTCAGTCCTTCCAATATACCATGTTCCCTACCACCACAGGGCCTTTGCACACACTCTTCCCTTTGACCTGGAATGTTCTTCTCTCCCTCTGCCTACCTTTGTCCAATAAACTCTCAACTTACCATCCTTCTTCATTTAGCCCAAGTACTCACTCCATCCTCAGCAAAGTCCTCCAAGTTCTAGCCTGAGGCAGGTATACTGGGCATACAGAACCACAGTATTGAATTGTGTTTCTCCTTCTCCAAAATAGGCTCATGCCCTAATTCCTGGAATCTCAGGATGTTACCTTATTTAGAAATAGGGCTGGTGACCAGGCGCCGTGTCTCAATCCCAGCATTTTGGGAGGCTGAGGCGGGCGGATCACGAGATCAGGAGATCCAGACCATCCTGGCTAACACAGTGAAACCCGGTCTCTACTAAAAATACAAAAAATTAGCTGGGCATGGTGGCATGCACCTGTAGTCCCAGCTACTCGGGAGGCTGAGGCAGGGGAATTGCTTGAATCCGGGAGGTGGAGGTTGTAGTGAGTCAAGATCGCACCACTGCACTCCAGCCTGGGCAACAGAATGAGACCCCATCTCAAAAAAAAAAAAAAAAATAGGGCTGGTACAGATGCACTTAGTTAAGATGCAGTCAGATTAGAGCAGGATGGGCATATCCAGCATGACTGTGTCTTTAAACATGGGGAAATCTGAACACAGAGACACACAGGCAGAGGGCAGATGATGTAGAGGCTCATGGGGAGAAGGCTGAAGGACCAGGGAGGCAGAGACTGGGGTGATGCATTTATCAGCCCAGGGATGCCACAGAACACCTGAGGCCACCAGACACTGGAAAGGGCAAGGAAGGACCCTTTCCTAGAGACTTCAGAAGGAGAGATGCCCTGCTGCCACTTTGATTTCAGATTTCAAGCCTCCAGAACTGTGAGAGAATCAGTGCTTGTTGTTTACAGTTGCCCTGTCTGGGCTTACAATGTTGTCGTGGCAGCCCCAGGGAATGAATGCACCTGCTCCTCTCCTTCCCAGGACTCATTACAGATGGTAATTATGCATTCATGGGTAGGATTTTTTTCAGTAATTTCATCTCCCCATTAGATTACTAGATTATCAGAGCTGCAGGTTAAAAAGCACAGGGAACATGCCCAACTCCCTTCTATTCTCTTGCGTCCTTCATTCAAACCTCATCTGCCCTGTAACAGAAAATCCTACTTTCAAAATATCCTAAATCCAACCACTTCTGACCTCCTCCATCACTCCTATCTTGGCTCAAGCCAGTACCATCTCCTGTCTAGGGCCTGAAGTCACCCCCCTTAACAGGCCTCTGCTTCAATGCTTACTCCCCGAAAGTCAGCACAGCGACCAGGTTGATCCCTTTCACATGTAAGCCACAGCATGTCATTCCTGTGTCCAGAACTTTCCAGGGCTCCCCTAATTGGCTCATGGTTAAAAGTCAAAGTCCTTCCAGGGGGCCAGCAGGCCTCCTACTACCTCTGGTGCATGTCTCCTCCCCTGATGCTCACTCCAGCCTCCTGCTGCCCCTTGGCTATGCTGAGCATGCTTCCAACCCTGACCTTTGCTGGAGCCATCCCCTCTGCCCGGAATGCTCTTCCCACACCCCCTTGGCTCCCCATTGATCCCCTTCTTGAAAAGCGGCTGCCACCTCCCCAGAGCCTGCCCCCTGACTACCAGTACCAGCTGTCCACTGGTTTTGTTTCCCTTTTCTCCACAATATGTGCCACCTTCTAACATACTATAATAATAAACACTACGACTTGTTACATTTCCTGCTGATATGGTTTGGATCTGTGTCCCTGCCCAAATCTCACATCAAATTGTAATTCCCAGGGTTGGAGGTGGGGCCTGGTGGGAGGTGATTGGATCATGGGGGTGGATCTCCCCCTTAGAACTGTGTTGGATAGTGAGTGAGTTCTCATGAGATCTGGTTGTTTAAATGTGTATGGCACCTCCCCACTCTTTTGCTCCTGCTAGGGTCATGAAAGTAGTGCCTGCCTCCCCGTCACCTTCTGCCATGACTGTAAGTTTCCTGAGGCCTCCCCAGAAGCAGAAGCTACTCTGTTTCCTGTACAGCCTGCAGAACCATGAGCCAATGAAACCTCTTTTCTTTATGAATTACCCAGTCTCCGCTGTTTCTTTATAGCGGTGAGAGAATGGACTAATACACCTGCCTTGATTTGCCTCCTGCACTAGAACGCAAGCTTCAAGATGGCAAGAATCTTTATTTTGGTCATGAAGGCATCCTCAGCACCTAGAACAGGGCCCAGCACATCATAGACCCCCAGTAAATATTTGCTAAGTGCTCAGGGCTCTTCTGTTTTTGCTCAGCGTTGTTTCCTCAGTTCTTATGACAGTGCTGAGTACATAAAAGGTTTCCAGAGTGTGTTGTGTTTTTGTGTTGTTGTTATAATAAAATGAATAAATAAAAGAAATAATCTGGCCAGGCACAGTGGCTCATGCCTGTAATCCCAACACTTTGGGAGGCCAAGGTGGACGGATCATTTGAGGTCAGGAGTTCGAGACCAGCCCGGCCAACATAGAAACCCCGTCTCTTCTAAACATACAAAAATTAGCTGGGTGTGGTGGCGCGTGCCTGTAATCCCAGCTACTCAGGAGGCTGAGGCACCAGAATCGCTTGAACCCGGGAGCTGGAGGTTGCAATGAGCAGAGATTGCACCACTACACTCCAGCCTGGGTGACAGAGCGAGGCTCAGTCTCAAAAAAAAAAAAAAAAAAAAAGAAAAGAAAAGAAAAAGAAAGAATCTGCTCTGTTATTCTTTCCTTCCCTCCTCCTCTCCTTTTTCCTCCCCTCCCTCTCCCTATCCTGGCTTTTTCTGCTTACACAGCGTTTATTGTGTCCTCGAAGCACTAACACAGAATGACCTATACACCTGATTCCCAACCGTGCCCGTCCAGGAGATGGTCATCTGACCTGTGTGTAGCGGGGCAGGTGCCCTGCGGAACCATCCCCATGAGGCATCACTGGAGAAGCAGCTATGACTGCTGAATGGACACACAGGTGACTACTGATGCCTCTCACATCAGACTGTTCTGGGACCTGCCTGGATGTGGGCATGGGAGATCCTAGGGGAAACTCAAGCCAGTGGTCAGGGAGATAAGGCACAAGCTGGGAGGCAGGGGTGGCCCTGGAGCTAACTATATAACAAATATATATACTTGTTTTAGAAATAAGGAAACTGAAGTCAGGAGCTAAGTGACCTGCCCTAATCCCACAGCTACTAAGTACAGACCTGAGACCCTAACCTCAGTTTTCTGGCTGAAAATAAACCCAGGGCTCCTTTCCTGCCAGCTCCAGCACCCTCAGCTTGTTCAACAGTCAACCCCCGGAGCCTGTGTGTCCGCTCCAGAGTCGTAACTGCACTGTGCCTTCTCCAGTGATGCCTCATGGGGCTGGTTCCCCAGGGCACCTGCCCCACTGTACACAGGTAGGATGACCGTCTCCTGGATGTGCACGTCCCCTGGCAACCAGATGTGTAGGTCATTCTGTGTTAGTGCTTCAAGGACACAACATATGAAATTTAATAACATATTAAAGAAAAATGCACATAGCAAACAGAACAGAATCTATATCTGAACCAGATAACCCTGTGGTTCCTTAATAATCTGTGGTTCATGGGTCAAGGAGGCTTTGGTGGTTTTGGACCCTTTTTACTTTGAGGTCACATTGCCCTTCTACCTGCTTGGTGTCTACGCTGTAAGCTTCTTGAGAAATGCAAACAGTGCATCACCATCATAATAGATACTCATTTTGATTTTTTCAAGGGAGTCACAATTTAAAATATTCAGTCCTGTTATTCCCATAAAAATCCAAATACCCCAAATTCCAGGGTTTTGGCATCCAAACACTGTCTCCCAGACTGTTTGCTTGAAGCCAGATGTAGAACAAAATCCCTTTATCAGAACACACATGACATTCCTTGACTCGGAAACTACGTCTACTGTGATTATTTTTGCGTCTGCAGCACTTCGCACATATATGGCCCCCAAGAAGAACGTGAGAGTCACAGCAAGGTTTTGCACACCAGGAAAAACAAAACAAACAGACAAACAAAACAGAAAATCAGGAAGGCCTGGAGGGAGAGATAGGCTTAGGGTCAAAGACACAGGGGCAGGGCCCAGCCACGGGCCGGTGTAGGTCGGGCACGGGTGAGATCTGGGAAAATCGTGCTGCCTAAGGTACTCCATAGACTTCCTGCCAGGAGAAATGTGGCCTCCACCTTTGGTCAAAGTCGGGCCCCAAGAGCACTGGGGCCAAAAGGTACAGGGAGACATGTACAGGACGTGCCCTGGAATATGAGCTGTCACACAGGATAAAACTCAGTTGGTTCAATGTTCTAAAATTGCATTCATGTCTTCGTGCAGGGGTACATATGAAGCCAAGGGCAGTGGCTGCTTCCAAGTATCCCACCTCATTTTAGGTAAAAAGGGGATGCGAACACTGGAATTAGATTCTAATATTGGCATCAAGGTGCTCCATCGAATTTTTTTAAGGAAATGACTGAGGAGAGGACTCATGATTCCTTCCAGTGGTGCTGGGGAAATGGCCCTGACAGACACTATTATTATGGCCAGACATTTCTCATGGAAGAGCTACAAGAGGTGAGCCTCTCTCTCTAGGGGACCAAACTCTCAGTCATTTCTAACATGGGTGAGACAAGACCTGGTCCACAGAGTGCCAAACGACTGTGACCAGACTATCACAAAGACACCCAGAGCTGTGTAGGCAGCGTGTTATGCTTTTCCTTGTGACCTCAAAACATCAGCTGTTTCTTCCAAGCTCTGATCTGAGCACCAACTTTTTTACATCCTCAGTTATAGGCAGAAATTGTGGTGACATCATGAGTCCCAACCACACACTTGGTGTTTCATTTCTTCTGATCACACATCAGATCCTGACTTACTGTAATTTAAATTCTTGAGAATGAGGTTGAAAGCCAGCCCTCTGATGTGGCAGTACTTACTACTGCAATCTGTTCAAGGCTTGCCAGCTAAGAAAATATCCAAAATAATAAGAGTGGTGCAATAAGTCACTTCGGCAGGGCTGCTGTCCCTGAACCCCCTTCCTTAGTTTATGACCCAGGGAAAATATCTTAGGGTCCTCAAAGGAGGATTCTTTGGGGGTGGGGCAGGTGATGAGCTGCCATTAGATGACCCACCTGAATATAGGGTCACTTCCTAAGACTAACTAACTACAGGCAAAGGATCTAAGCATGTTTTTGTTTTGTTTTGTTTTGTTTTGTTTTGTTTGACAGAGTCTCATCCTCTCGCCCAGGCTGGAGTGCAGTGACATGATCTTGGCTCACTGCAACCTCCACCTCCCAGGTTCAAGTGATTCTCCTGCCTCAGCCTCCCAAATATCTGGGATTACAGGCATGCACCACCATGCCCGGCTAATTTTCATATTTTTAGTTGAGACGGGGTTTCGCCATGTTAGCCAGGCTGGTCTCAAATTCCCGATCTCAGGTGATCTGCCCGCCTTGGCCTCCCAAAGTACTTGGGTTACAGGCATGAGCCACCGTGCCTGGCCCTGGGCTTGATTTTAGAGGTCATTGTCAACATGTTCTCTTGGAGACTCAGGATGTTAATTTCCAATCTGTCTGTAGTTGTTCCCAGAATGGAAGAAACCAGTGACTGTTTCTAAATGAGATCACAGCCTCGCAAATGAGTTAGTATAAAAGGGTCCTGGGCATACAGGAAGACTAATCATAGGTGAGGGGCTGAACTGGATGTCTTCCTTGAATTCCTGGAAAGTCTATCTTGTCCCAATGTAGTGATAAAATGTAAATGTTGGGTTTTTTCTCTAACCTTATATTATTAAGTTAACAAAAGTAAAATACTACTTGGAAAAAAGGAAGTATTAAGTTATAAGTACTCTTTCAGTCTTCTGCTTACAATGACGGAAAAAGAGACAGGTATTTCTGCGGTAACATGGCAAATCCATTCCAGTAAAAGCTCCCAGTCTAAAACCCAGCTCACCAGCCAGCCCATTCAAAATCTATACAGGTCTGGAAGCACAAGACTGAAAAAAATTAATTCTAAAAACACATTAGCACAGTTAAGAAGGCACGTTGAGTTGCTCAAAACAGTGTTTAAATACAGCTGTAATTACAGGATTTGATCTGAAAAGGAAACAAGCAGGGAGGCAGATGATGTCAGCAAATGGAAGGCAGCTGAGCTGCTGAGTTGAAGGCTGGGGCAAAATGGGGAAGGGACCTGAGCAATGCACCAGAACAGGCCCCACCGACACAGAGGAACAGGAGGCACAGGGCGCCACGCACAGGACTCTGCAGCTTCCACGCTCACCTGTGACAGTGTCTGTGGTCAGGTGCTGGTGCTCGGTCCCACGGACCACTCATAGACTCCACACTCACCCGTGACAGTGCACTCTGTGGTCAGGTGCTGGTGCTCAGTCCCACAGACCATTCATAGACTCCACACTCACCCGTGACAGTGCACTCTGTGGCCAGGTACTGGTACTCGGTCCCACAGACCATTCATAGACTCCACACTCACCCGTGACAGTGCACTCTGTGGTCAGGTGCTGGTGCTCAGTCCCACAGACCATTCATAGACTCCACACTCACCCATGACAGGGTACTCTGTGGCCAGGTGCTGATACTCGGTCCCACAGACCATTCATAGACTGACAAAAGTTGCACATGAACCAATGCTGCTTTTCTGTGTCATAATGACATCATCCCTGTATCTGCCAACCACACAGGGCAAATATGTACTAGAAAAACACATGTGACAGCAGACCAGCCTGCCCGGCCTCCTGCTAGGCTTCTCCTGCTCAAGCTCCCTTAAGCACTGCAGCCACTCCAGGGAAGCTTTGTTGATTCGGCGCATCCATATGTGCAGACGCCGTGCTCACACGGGGTGGGGAATACCCAAAAATGCAAGAGTCACATTTTCTGCAAGCAGCTCAGCATTTGGCAAGGGTGCCCATGAATAAATCAATGTGAGACAGTTGTCAGAAAAGAGAGATGTACACAGTTCGATCACTATTCCAGCTGTCGAACCTACACCACTTCTATCTGTTGACTTGGGAGGCAGTTTTATGGCATCATTAGGATCAACAACTTAAGGTTTAAAGCTGCCTGGATTCTTAATCTGCCTCTCCTGCGAAATGTGCGCTGAGTCACTCCGTGCTCCCTGTGTCTGTTTTCTATAAGGCAGAGGTAATAATAACAGGACTGTCTTCCATGTTGGAGGAATAAATGAAATCACGCACATAAGGCACTTAGCACTGTGCCAATAATGCTTGGAGCTGATGCCCACTCTCCCTTTGCTAGAGACTGAAGCATCTTGAAGGCAGAGAATTCCTAGGGCTTTTTGTCGTGGCCCTTTCTGTGCCCATCACATAGCAGGCACCTCACAATGGTCTGCTGCAAGATTGAATGCTAATGGGTAAGAATATGCATTTGAGAAATGCCAAAGGCAATTCTCTTTCTTTACTCCTTTTGAACCTCACAATACCATGAAGGAGGCAGAGCCAGCAGTGGGATCTGCACCTTTCTGATGATGACACTGAACCTCGGAGAATGAGGGCATCTCACCCAAGGCCACACGGCTGGTCAGCAGTGACCAGCACCAGCATCCCAGCCTGTGAGCCCCATGCCTTCCAGCCTGGACCACAGCCACATCTGCGCCTATAGAGTCCTGGGCTGGCACAGCGCTGGGCTAAACCACCTCACAGCCTGCACTAGGGTATTAAACACAGTTTCTAATTCTGACATCTTGGTGTTTCTCGATCACAAAATCCCATTAGCTCAACACGCCTACAAAATACTCGTATGTGAGACAAGATGTGGTTATTTTTAAACTGCATTTCAAACCGTTCTGTGTGGGGAGATGTATTTTTGGAGCACACTGACTTTAATTATGCACCTGTGACAGTGGAATCACACTGCATGTGGCACTGGCTCTGGAAGACACAAACCACAAAAGTGGGCTGACCTCGTCCCCATTTCCCTGTGTCACCAGCGGGCACAGGAGCACAGCCCTGCTGACACCTCGATTTAGCCTGGTGAGCTTCCTATGGGGGACTGGGGCTGTATGTCGAAGCCCACAGACACACACTGCAAGTGACGCTGCCCTCTCTGGGGTTGACACCAGGTACCTGACTGGGGTCAGAGCCAGAGGCTGGGGATGGCAGGCCAAGATTTGGCTGTTAAAGCAGCAACTTCCCAGTCTAAGAGCAGGTACGGAGACTTTCCTGTGAGAAGGCATCAGGGTAAATAAGACACCACTGAAGAAAGAAAAACCCATAAAGACAACTCACACTGATGTGATTCCCATACACAGCCTCCTTTTCACCCCGACCACAGGCAGGGGAGTGCACTCAGTCAACGCGTTCACCGAGGGGAGCCTGGCATCTGCCTGGGGTGGGCCTCCCATGGGTGAAGGACTACCTGAAGCCAGGAAGATGAAGTGAGGACAGCCTCGCCAGCTGCTCCCTGCTGGACACCCCATCCACAGCAAGGCTCCTGTGCAGCCCAGCAAAGGCAGGTCAGTGAATAAACACCATCTGCACCTGAGCCAGGTCTCCATGCATGTCCTCGGTGCACCTCCCATGTTGCAGGTGCTATTCTGCACACCAGGGGCTGGGCAAGCAGGAGAAACAAGGCCACATCTAACATGGGGCTTACTCACAAGGAAGGGACAGATAAAACCCAAGGAAATAAGTAAATGAAGGTTCAGAGAGGGACCCAGTCACCCAGGGCCAACCTGGGACTTTCCTCATATGGTAAGTAGAAGCCACCAGAGCCTTTCAACAGAGGAAGGAGATGATCCAGGGAATGTTTTAAAATCAGAAGTCACCTAAGGTCACCACTCAAGGAACCCTGTGAGTGATCAGGACTCTCGTCTTTCTGATGAGGCAACTGAGCCTCAGAGACATGAGATCATTGTTCCAAAGGCCCCCAATCTAGAAATGTCAAGGCCAAGGTCTGCACTCAGCATGCCTGCCTACAACGTCTCATTGGCACACCCTGCTTGGCACTCTGCCGGTGGAATTCCCAACTGAAGGGACACAGACACCATGCCCCCCAACCTTCCCATTCAACCCCAACACATTTAGGATTAACAGGACCTTTTAATTTTTTACCAAAAGCACAAATAAACATGGACACTTTCTCTTTTTCAAAAGATAATTTCAATTATAGTGAAAGCATGCAAAGCATCAGATGACATCTCCCCTGATGAATGCACAAAACAGGCTGCACACACCCTGCTTGGGCCTGACCGTTATTTCCTCAGAGGACTGGATCCCCTTCTAGGGTACTGGAGGCGCTGTGTGAACATGAACTTAGCTCCGGCTCAAGCTTTGAGGGCTCATGTGTTCATCCTCTCACAAAACATAAGAGATTTGTTTGCAGTTGACAGTTGTGCACATCCAAATATTTCTTAATAGTTATTATTCTTTTTTTACACGAGTATTTATAAACCAACCTTCAGATCTCATTAAAGTTAGTTCTACAAATGTTCTACCTGAATTCCTCTGAACTAAAAAGTGGCGGAGGTTAAACAGTTCGAAAGTCTGTTTGATGCGGTGCAGTCTGAGGGGTGGGGTTGGAGAAACAGCAAAGCTTGGAGTCAGAGCTTGGCTCAGATGTCCCCAGTCCCATGAGCTCCCTGGGAAGGAACGTTATCTGTTCGTACACAGTTCCCAGCACAGCAGCAGCCCCTTGCACATTTATACAGATTGTTGGGGGAGTGAGGGGTCCGCTCTGCCACTTGGAAGCCATTAGCTTTGAGTGCACCCTTGATGGCCCTCAGGACCATGGGCAAAGAACCTCCTCCTTCCCTAGACCAGAGATGGTGCATGTGCAAAGGGACTTGGAAACTACTCCCCACACAGAAGAGCTCTAGAAAGAAAACTAGAATACGGTGCCATTAGAGAGCCACACGGGACGGCAGAGATCAAGTGCTAAGCTGAGAAAGAACAGATCGGCAGGAGGTGGGGCAGGAAAAAAGGCCCTGGGGATGGGACGGCAGAATAACTCCCTACCCAAAGATGGCCACACTCTAACCCGCAGAACCTGCACATATATTAGATTACACCGCAGAGAGGAATGAGGGTCACAGATGGAATGAAGGTTGCTTGAGGAAGGGAGATGATCCCAGGCTATGCAGGTGGGCCCAGTGTAATCTCAAGGATCCTCAAAAGGGGAACAAGAAATCAGAACAGAGAACCAGAGAGATGGTCACATGAAGACTCCACCTGCCTTTGCTGACTCTGAAGAAGGAAAGAGCCACTAGCAAGGAACAGGGCAACTTCTCAAGACTGACAAGGGGAAGAAAATTGATTCTCCCTACAGTCTCCAGAAAGGAGCACAGCCCTGCACACCTTGACTTAGCCCAGTGAGACGTCTGTCCTCCAGAATCGTAAGAGAATACATTTGTGGGAAGAGGCTACATTTATTTGTCACAACAGCAATAGGAATCTCACGCATGGATCAGGTGGGATTCATGTGAGTGGGGCATGGTTGGGCAGTAGAAGTTTCTGGCAGGGGAACCTGCTACAGAAAGGGTCTGGAGTCAAGAATTGCATGGCATGTAGAGTGTGCAGGGAGGAGCTCACTTTCCTGGAGCAAGACCTTGGACTGATGGGACTGACAGAGAGGGAGGCCTGACACTCTTGAGGCCCAAGTTAAGAAAGGCTTTTGAGCCTCCAAGAGGGAGACCAGCCAGAATGTGCATGGCCCCAGGAGCCTGGGGCTTGACCTGGGGGAACGCAATGGAGGGAGCCACAGGAAAGCCTAGAAGATGTGTGTGTGGCAGAGACAAGAAGCATTGGCAGGGAGGCAAGGGAAGACAAATGCCACTGCCTCATGTGCCACGGCTCTGCCCCGCCATGCCCCAGGCATTCCACCTTCTCCTCCTGTCCTTTCCAGACCAACAGCATGTGGAAGAGAAGTGTTCAAAAGGCGGAAAAGGAACAACCTGGGTCCAGGTACTGGTGGTCTCACTTTTACTCACGACAGTCGTTGGAGAAGACATTGCCTCCCTGAGTCTCAGAGCTCTCACTGTAAAATTAGGATCATTCAGCAATATCCTTTCTTACTGTGAGAATTCAGGCTAATGCATTTTAAATCCTGGGCATTGCCTGACCCAAGCTCAAGGAACCAGAGCAATAAACAAGGCGGTCAAAATCCTTACAACCACAGGGCCAGGTACCTGGATGTTGAGTCTCCCTCGATGTGCGCCCAGGCCATAGCGCTTCACCGTGGAGGCATGGAGCTGGAAGTCTGTGATTTTTAAGGTTTCCAGACCAAGAGGTGGGCAACCTGGAAAGGACAATGCTTGTTAAAAACAAGGACAGATGCTGAAAGGGATGAGTTTCTTATTTTCTAAATCTGGCCGCGTGCTTTTCCATTTTCCCCTGAACTGCCACCCACAGGCATGCCCGGTCTTTCCAGACATGGTTGATTGAACTGTCAACATTAAGCCTATGTTCTTTCTTGTTGGCATTTGCTTTAGGGGTGTTTTTGCTCTGATATTCCTTCTTTTTTGCTGTCCATGCTACTGTCTGAGGCTGTTCCCAATTAAGGATCCTTCCCCAACGTGACTCAGTCAGGAAGCATCACTGGAGCTCTGCAAATTAATCAGAACCTGCTGATTTTGCTTCAGCAACTCTGGCCTTTATATTGTGCATGCTAATGAGCAGAGGAATATAAGTAGAAAAAAAAGTCTATTGTTTTCCATTCTCTGCAAAATGGATAATGTGGAGCACGACTAGTAAACGCCATTTGCCCCTGGAATAAAACACCAGTGATTGATCATCCCAGCCTAGCCCATTGTCTTTAAGAATGACAGTGTTTACAGCAGCATCCAGAATGGGTCTCCTGACCCCTGGGCTGCTGTTTGCCCGCACGCCCACCACAGTGAGTGGGGGAGCGTTTAGTGAAGGCAGAAGGGTGCACACAGTGAATGCGAAAGGCCATGCAGCGAGTGGGGGCCACACAATGAACTGGGGGGCCCCGCATTGAGGGCGTTTGTGCAGCAGGCATGCCAACCATCTGAGGCTGACCTCACAGAGGAAAACCTGGTTACCATGCCCCTTCCCTCCCCAGGGCCCTCACACCTTCCAGGCCTGAAGGACATGAATCTGACCCATGTGGTGGTATTTCCTGGGTCCCGCATGTTCATAGAGTCATTCTCCATCCTGCCTACTAGAAATGGACTTCAAGTGGCTGACCAGCAAGGTTAATCCTCACACTACATACTCAGAAATCCTCACTGCTGCGCCTCCAACAGCCCTGCCTCCTCACAGAACCTTCTCATGTTGTCCCAGCAGCCCCACCCTGCCCCTCTCATGGTCTGGCACCTCCGTAGCTTGGCCCCTGAGCCCAGGTTATAATCCCACACCCCGTCACTCTCTGAGACAGCTGGGAGCCTGGGCCCGTGCCCTCCACTCTCACCTCAGGACAATGGGCCCTTTCTGTCAAATGCCACTCTCCTCTTGGAGTTCACAGTCCCCAGCGGTCACTGGTATCCACCAGAGGGCCTCGTCAGAATCCAGGGCAAGCTCTGAGAGTCAAGACCACTGACCCATTACACTCCTGTCCCTTCTGAGAGGCTGGACTCCAGGACATCCTGCAGCCTGGCCCCAGGAGCCTGGGCTCTGGCTCAAGCTCTTGGGTTCCCTAAGCTGGGGCTGCTGCCCCTCTGTGCCCCATTCTTATCCTCGTCTCCTGCTCACTCCTTGCTCTTTTCCCCATCACCTGGTCTCAGCCTGTCCTGCCTTAGACACAGTCAGCTTTCTCAGGAATAACTAGTCTGTCCTGAGAGACCCTGCCCACCAAGAGACCCCACCCACTGAGAGAGAGACCCCACCAACTGACTGTGACACCAAGCTGGCTAGGCAGCAGGTTCTATCAGGCGATTCCTGGTGGCCTGGGAATAGCCTCTATTTATCTTTACTCTGCCAGCTATGGTTTCAGGGTTCAAGGGACCTGGGGAGTTTCAGACCGTGATGGGGGGAACCAGGCACAGGTCCTGTCCCTCCACATCCTGGTGCTCAATACATGCCCACAACAGTCCCACATAACCAAGCACCAGAAACACCAAAAGGATCTGCTGTCATCTTACGAACCTATTTCACTGCCATGTTGGTGAAATCCCATCCACCAGCTTCTTCCTTGGTGGCAGAAGACACAGCAGGCAGTAAATTCTATGGACTTCCTTCAGCAAAGCCACTTTTATTTATATCATTTATACAGTCAAAGTGAGAGACAGACAGATGGACAGATAGCCCACCAGATGGACAGGCAGACATACATAGATCATGTACCAGCTCAATAAAGCAACAATAATTGCTATTCAAAACATTTCTTCCAGAAAAAGACAACGACTCCTATGCATGTGAGTATTTTAATTCAAAAAAGGAAGTACCTGACTAAAATTACATATCCATCAAAATTGCTTTTCTGTCAATAGACAGAAGCTCTGTCACATCCTCTTGCCAAGATACAGAAGGGGTGAAAAGAAAGTGCCCACAAGTGAGGTGTTTCATGGTTGCACATCTAATAGCAACTGAAAAGTGCAATGCCTGCCCTCTCACAGGCTGAGTTTCCCGCAGCCAGCAGTGCCGGCAGCTGCCACATCTAACAGCCACTCTTGTCCACTCCTGTGATGGTGTCATGGCGAAGCCAATAACTTCACTCCCTCCACCCACAGCACAGATGATGACTTTGCGGGAGGAGCCCAGATAAACACACACGAACTTGGTCTGCTCGCAAATGTGGTCTTACAGGAACCCAATGCTCTGACACTGGGATTTTTTGTCCTTATTAGAAGATGCTATTTTTAGAGCCATTAGTTTGGTTTGGAAGCCTTCTCCATTGCCCGTGCCACTTACAAAGAAGCTAGAGATTCCACACAGAGAACACACAAAGTCCTTGAAAGGCAAAGACAGCGTTCCTGATCCGCGTGGGTGAGCGACGGCCCTTTGGTTGTAAGAAACCAACCACAGCCAACTTAGACAGGAAGGGAAGTCCCTAGAGAAATGACAGGGATGGCAGAAAGTGAGAAGAACAGAGGCGGGACACAGGACACGTGCGGGTGGAAAGGCACAGAGCTCCCGTCATCTAGGCAGCAGAACAGTGGATTCCAATGGCACTGTCCACCTGCTATCACACCTCTGAGTTTCCACTCAACCTCACGCGTGCCTCCAGAGAGGGCCTGATTCGCCTGGTCCCCTGGCTGCCCACTGGGATCAGGGTGCTGTTAGCAAAACAAGGGGATGCCAAATCCAGACCGACATGGGGCACGGGACAGGCATCTGCATCTGCATCTGCTGCCCAGAGCTGAGTGTGAACACAGCTCAAGCAGGCTCGTCCAGCTTCTGAGTTATCAGTTCTTCCAACTGCCTCCTCCTACTGGCCAACCCCAAGAGGGGCAACACCTCCATCTCCGCTTCCTCTCTCCCTTCCTTTCCTGGGATTTTTGCTCCTGACTCCATTCATTCACAGTGGCCCTGGTCACTCTGTGGCCCTTTGGGACTCCTCAGCCTCTTCTCTGTTTCTTCTATACTGGGCCCCGCAGTCTCTCCCTTTCAGCCACTCCTCCACCCCCACACCACGCATGGCCCTGGTTTCCATCACACAATGTTCTGCTCTTTCTCTTCTTCTCTCTCAGTCCAGACCTTCCTTCCTTGTTTGGACTTTGCTTTCCACCTCCCCGAGGGCAGTCTTTCCCCTGCTGCGGCACAGGCTCATCACCCTCAGACTGATTCCCTAAGAGAGCCCCTCCCCTTCCCTGTAACAATCCACCTTCTCAGCCCACACCTCAGCTATGAGGTGTCACAGGCACCGTCTACACCACTTGGCGTCCAATGACATGCACAAAGTTTACATTCAGGGCTGGGCGCAGTGGCTCACACCTGTAATATCAGCACTTTGGGAGGCCAAGGCAGGTGGATCACTTGAGGTCAGGATTTCGAGACCAGCCTGGCCAATATGGTGAAACCCCATCTCTACTAAAACTATAAAAGTTAGCCAGGTGTGGTGGCACATGCCTGTAATCCCAGCTACTCGGGAGGGTGAGGCAGGAGAATCGCTTCAACCTGGGAGGCGGAGGCTGCAGTGAGCTGAGATCATGCCACTGCACTCTAGCCTGGGCTACAGAGTGAGACACTGTCTCAAGGAAAAAAAAAAAAAAAAAACAAGTTTAAACTCAGACCACTTGCTTGTCTGGAGACCGGCCTATTGACGTGGCGGGCAGGCCTCAGAAACCTGGTGGCTCCCTTCAGGCAGGTGTGAATGCGGCAGCTGGAGTAATCCGCCTGCAATCTGCAGCTGAAGCAAATACCCAGTCATCTTCCAAAGTCTGCTGCAAAAGAATCTCCTCAAGGTTGTCACCACTTCTTCCTCGGCACTCTGTCCCCTCACTTTCGTGTGGCAGAGGCCGCAGTATCAGTCAGGCACACAGCAGTAGTGTCAGCTTCACTTGGAAGGTTCTCATTTCACCAATCTTCCATTCTTTATTTTTCCCTTTGATAGCCTCCTCTCCTTCCTTCCATCCCACATCTGCCTCACTCTGACTTCACCCTGTTTTCCATGAGCATCAGGGCAATTCACAAATGTTACTGCAACCCTGCCTAACGCAGGGCGCCATGCCCCGCAGCACAGCATCCTGCAGGCTCACATAAAACTACCCACTGAGTCAGCTGGGAGTTACCCCCCTTCACCAAACCCCACTTGATAACATTTGTTAAGTTAAAAAGAAGTTTAAGAATAAAGTAGTCTAAGCACAAGCTCACTATCCCACATACCTTTATGCAAAGATCAACAAGGCAAAAATCCCATATCAGAATAAAGCATCCCAGGAAAAGTTCCCAAGCCCATCTTAAAGACTTATATTGAACATCTTAAAGACTTATATTGAACATCTGACACAGGAATCTCCACATTTAGAAAAAGGCAGGGTTTTCCTACGCTAAAGAACAGGAAGTAAAGGACTAGAAAATAAAAGATAGGAAGATTATCTTTTGCTTTAAAGATTCTAAATTAATTCAAAATATAGAATATTGAAATATTCACCAAACTTAATACTTCACTCTGATGAATTTCAGAATATTTCAACCTGATTCATTGTTATTCTTTTCTTTCTACCCTGAGAGCATCATCCAAGAGATTTCTTTCTTTCTTTTCTTTTCTTTTGAGACGGATTTTCACTCTCGTCACCCAGGCTGCAGTGCAATGGTGTGACTTTTGGCTCACCACAACCTCCGCCTCCCAGGTTCAAGCAATTCTCCTGCCTCAGCCCCCCCAGTAGCTGGGATTATAGGTGCCCGCAACCATGCCCGGCTAATTTTTGTATTTTTAGTAAAATGGAGTTTCACCATGCTGGCCAAGCTGGTCTCAAATTGCTGACCTCAGGTGATCCACCCGCCTTGGCCTCCCAAAGTGCTGGGATTACAGGCGTGAGCCACCGCACCCGGCCCATCTAGAGATTTTTGACAGGTCTACTCAATGTCTAAAATGAATAAAGTGACCTGCTCCTCCCTCAGGTTCTCCGGCTAAGGGGAACAATACTACAGTGGGGAGAGAATTATGTAGGATGAGGAAACCACTTGCAAAGCATGCTGAGCCACGTCGGAGAGAGGAGGGCTGGGGAATCTTCAACCTGCAGAATGGTCTGGAGGTCTCAGAGCCACAGGGGCTAGAGCAAAACATTTGAAAACATCTGCAGTTCCCAGGCCTGCAGAGGCCTTGAAAAGTGGATGAGACCTCTCTCAGCTGCACCCTGGGCTGACAAAGACCAAAGGGAGCACAGTGCAAACAAGTCACCAGAAAGCAGCAGCTCCCACTCCCTTAGGCCAGTGCCCAAGGCTACTCCTGGTCCCTGAAGTGACATCATTGTCAGCACTTCAGTCTCTGGGCTGCACCCTGGTCTTTGGACCCCAGCCACCATGGGGAACTGCTGCTAACACTGTAACCCCTAGGCAGCTTCTCTGAGGCAATCAGCAGCCAGACAAGATCCGCAGCATGAACGAACCAGCATCCAGGAAACCTCCATGTCTTCAAAACCAGAAATCTCAAAGGAAGGGAGAGATGGCAGAAAGAAGACAAGTACTGTCTCCCAGCCACAGTCCCAGGCTTGTCTAGGACTGCCAGGAGATTACCGAGCGTGATCATCAGAATAGCAAAGACTTTGCAGCAGCAACCTGTGCATTCTAAGGGCTGAAGGAAAAGAAAGTGGGATCTGGAAGCCACTACCAGCTAAGTTACAGTCAATAGTCACGGTAATTGTCATGGTAATTAAGGGCTCTTTCAGACACAAGAGTATTCAGAAAATGTGCCCTACTCCCACCATAACCATAAGCCTTTACTGAAAGAACAGCTGGAATCACGGCGCCCAGAAACATAGACACAAAGGCAACCAGACACGTGACCGGCGGGTGCAGCAAACACTGAGGACTGCATGGCACTTCCCGCAAAATGAGCCCAGAGAACACTGCCAGCCAAAGAACTCCAAAAGCATAACAAAGTTAGAACGAGAGGTTAGAATTCCATCGACTTTAAGTTCTCAAAGAAACATCTGCTCCCGGTCCCAGGAACTGTCAATCACAATACTACTTCCAAGGACTAGGACTTTTCCCCATCCTTCAGAAAACATTACTGAGAAAGACACGACTGTTGCATGGGTGACTAAGCAAAACGGAGGAGAAACAAGGTTTTGAAGCTTAATTTAAATATCTGTAATCAGAGAGTTTAAAAAAATCTTTGTTGGAACTGTAACATATTTGTATTACAATGTCAATTGATGATATAATTACTAGGTTTAAAGAGTGCTTGAAATAAGTGGGAAACTCATTGGCAGCTCTTCATCCCTCAGCAGTGTTCTGCCGGGGTTCCCAGCCAGGCTGCAGGGAAGCAGGCTCCAACGTCAATCACTCAGTGACTCTTGAGCCCATTTGTTCCAACAGCCTCAAGACGAGCTCCCCGTTCCTCCCCTAAAATGAATAAAATTCATCCTTTACCATTAAATCAAGTTTCTGTTGCTTCTAGAAAGAAAAAAGGATCTAATCCTGAGAAGCATGTGGGTGAGGAGAACACAGAAAAAAGTGTGAAAACACTTCAGGAAAATATTAATTAGAGATCAGAGATGTGTCACAATCTGGAGGAAAGGAGAGTGACAATCATCCACGATGAATCTGCTTTTCTCTTAAAGAGAAAAGGCTCTCTGAGAACACACCACGCTGAGCAGGGCGCCATCTCCAAGCCCCATGCTCTATTCCTCAGGAGGTGAGCATGGGGTCCCCTGCCTCATTCTACCCCACCCCACGCACGCACTGCCTTAGATCTGTCTCTTGCTAGCAGTCTCTGCATTACAGATACTTTACCAAAGAGACATCTGCCCTCTGGCACAGATTCATTAGTCCTCATCATCGTCATCATCACCACCATACATTACCATCTATGCACAGCAACTCTTGAACAAATTGCAAATGTCTGTTGCATTTAAGATCATGGGGGCCTTTGTGACCCAGAAATTCCAGGGCACAGTCAGAATATAGCATATAAGTAAGAATTCTCAATCTAGCATCGACCCCAACACCCCACCTTCAGTATTCCAAATCTGTCTGGGGGATAGGGGGTTGTTATGGAGTCATGTCATGAAAATTATTTTAAAAGTGTAGTGATTTGGGGAGCACCAAGGAAAACCTGCAGGTAACTACTGCGAGACAGACCAGCTAGAGACTCCTGTCATTGAATCTGCACAATGACCCCAAGAGATGGGCATCGTCGCTCATCGTCGCTGAGACTCAGGGATGCCGAACACCGTTAAATAGCCATTAGGTGTCTGAGTTATAAAAGCTCAAGCATAATCTTTACACCATCTCCATCTGACTTGAAAACTCGAGAGCATAACACAAATGAAGTTGCTTGGTGGTGTTTGGGGTCACACCAGGAAAAGGGCTGGAGGCAAGACAGGCGTTTCCCGCTGGCAGAGCAGAGTTCAGAGTCCAAGGCCCTGTGGCCTGCTGTGATCGCCTCAAGACATGATGGGCGCTTCCAGGAACAAGCTAACAGCCTTCCTGAACTTTTGCTTTCATTGCTGCCTATAAATGGAGTAGCTTCGACTTAACAGAATTCTTTCCTTCGCCTTTCTGAACTTGACATTCCCTTTGATCAATGAAGTGTGGAGGCAGCTTCCCAGTGCACTGAAAATCTGTCTGCAGTAGCTCTCTGCCTTTCTCAGATACCACTGGCTTCCCTGAGGGACAAGGTGTCTCTCTGGGTCTTGGGAAATCTCTTAGCCAATCTCAGCCTTATCTAGTTGTCCTTGGAAAGCTGTTTAACACCCACCACGGGAGAGATGATCCTTCAGACCCTCATCACTGAGCTCTTCCAGACAGCAGTTCTCACCCCAACTGAGCATCAGAATCTCAAAGAAACTTAAAGGAAAGGTGCCCTAACCCCTCTCCCAGAAACTGATCAATAGGACAGCAAAGGAACCCACCACTGGTCTGAAGTTCCCAGGTGATTCTTCTGAGACAACCAGTCTCAGAAGAGAGTCCCTGCAAACCTGACTGGGGTCTTTTACCTGTGAGGTTACACAAGCTCAGAGATTTTCTTTCCCAGACCCCAGTGGATCCAACAGAGGATACTCTCAAAGAATTAGGTTCCAGTCCACGCTGGCTACAGCAGCTGAGATCTGGAGTCAACCTGGAGCCTCAGCCTCAAAGATTCTGATCACCTACCTCCTTCTTAAATGTCCAGCTCAGGGGCTGTTCTATCTGAAAAGCCTCCCAAGACTTCCTCCCCTGCACTCAACCGTCTCAGCCTACTCACTCCTGCCTTTAGCCTAACCTCCTAGGAAAAGTCCACACTGTTACCGTGGTAGTTTAGTCTGTCTCCCTGAACAGGCTGTGAGCCTCAAGAGCAGCAATGACAAGTTTTCATCCCAATGCCCAACCAATGTTCCCAAATGAATGAATTTGCATTATGATCCAGTATAACTGATAATCCCTATGTCTGCATCATCATGGAAAACTAACACTATTCTTTATACATTGCTTATAAGGCTCAAAAAAAAGGAATTATTGATTCGAAAGAACATTTATCAACCCTCAAGCACTTGCCAATTATTATCTTCATAAATTTTTCCACATCCGTGTACTACCTGCACTATTATTTCCCTAATGTTTTTATTTAAATCAGATTACTTTAATGAAAATATGTTCATGTAAAAAGAAACTTTATCACTAGAGGATAACATGAAAATATCTCATGACCTTGGGGTGGGCAAAAAACATTCTTAGCCCAAAGGAAAAAGTACTGACCACAAGAGAAAATATTGATGATTGGTCTATATTAAATTTAAGAGCATTTGTTATTCAAAAGACACCTCTACTAGAGTTAAAAGTGAGCCAAGAAGTGGGATATTCACTATGCATGTATCTGATACAGGACTCATATTCATTGTATTTTCAAGAAAAACAAATAAACAAACAAAAACCCTCCTATAAATCAACAAGAAAAACAACAGGCAAAAGAACTGAGCATGTATTCACAAATGAGGTTATCCTAATGGTAAGTAAGCATTAGTCACTAGTCATCAGGAAAATGCAAATTAAGACCACAATGAGATATCAGCCAATATGAATAAAATAAAATAAAGACTGACAATATCAAATGCTGGTAAGAATGTGAAGCAACTAGAACTTTCATTCACTGCTGGTAGAAGTGTTAACCGGTACAATCAGTTTGGAAAAATCTCCAGCAGTACTTAATCATACACTATGATCCAGCAATTCTTATAGGTATACATGCAACAAAAATGCATTCACATATACACCAAAAGACTTATTCAAGAATAGTCCTAACAGCACCATTTGTAATAGCCAAAAACTGAAAACAATCCAAATGCCCATCAACAAGAGAATGAATAACCTGCAGTATAGTCATGCACTAGAATACTATAAATCAATAAAAATAAATGAACTATGTGATACACAACATAGATGAATCTCATAAACATCATATTGAGCAAAAGAAGTCAGACACAAAAGAGCATACCATGTGTTATCCTATCAATATTAAGTTCAAAACGGGCAAAAGTTGTATCTGATGGTGGTTATCTTTGAGGAGAAGCAGGAGTAATGGTTACTGGCTGGAAGTAGGAAGAAGGACTGAAGTTGAGACCTCAGAACAAAAATATATAAAAGACAAAAGGCTGCTAGAAACTGGAAACTCTGCTGTATTGGAGGTTCTGCATTTTGAGCTAGTCAACATTTACAGATCTGAGAAAAGGCTTAGACTGTCCCTCCTGGAGAAAATCTGGCTGAATCTTGCCTCACTGAAAAATAAATAAAGAATGAACACTAATGTACAGTCTGTGCAGAACAAAAAATTCCACCAAAAGAACGTTAAAGGAGGTATACCATCCAAAACACTCAGAGAAATAATGTGACCTTGAAAGTAACTTGATGTGATAGCTAGGAAAATATTTCACCCAGACACTGTTCATCCTTTGTATAATCCAAGAGTCATGGCCTCTACTTGCCATTAAAAAAAAAAAAAAAAAGCGAAGAAAAGGATAAACAGAAAAATATTTTAAATAAGGCCAAATAGCAAGAAAACTAAAAATACAAAAGCAGAATTAAAACCTACAAGGAAGATCTATTCTTTATGAATGGAGGTCTTTGCCAACACAGTAAAGAAAAATAAAGGTATAAAAATTGAAAAGGAAAAAACAAAATTGTCATTATTTCATATAAATCATGATTTTGTACTTAAATATCAAATAATATGTAATTAATAAGAGTTTGGCAAGATTGCTGAATATAAAAATCAACATTCAAAAATTAACTATACACCTGTAGTCTACCAGTAAAGAGTAGAAAATTGAAATTAAAGGTATCACAGAATAGCAAGTATCAAAGGGTAAATCTATTAAAAGATATATAAGACCTCTAGAGATAAATTTCTATGAGAGATATTAAAGAAGGTCTAATATGTGGAGAGATATACCATGTTCATGGATTAGAAGAGTCAATGCTGTAAATGTGTTCATTCTCCCAAATTGATTCGTAAAATCAATGCAAATCTAAATCAAAATTCCAAGAGCATTTTTGTAGACCTTGACTACATGATGTAAATGTGTGTGTGTGTGTTTACAAGTACACATAATGGGTCAAGAATAAACACAACTTTTAAAGAAGAATGGGTCCTGTTCTACCAGATGTCAAGATTTGTTATAAACCTACGGTAATTAAGAAAGTGAGATATTTCAAGCATGGGTAGAAAAATGCATTAATGACAAAGATTAGTGAGCCTGAAAACAAAGCCAGGCATATATGGATACTTGATATCTAACAGACAGGTGGCACTGCAAAATACTGCCTTTTCATTTGGTACTTAGTACTTGTCTTAGTCTATTCAAATTGCTGTACCAGATTATAAACAACAGAAATTTATTTCTCACATATCTTTTTTTTTTTTTTTTTTTTTTTTTGAGACAGAGTCTCACTCTGTAGCCCAAGCTGGAGTGCAGTGACACGATCTTGGCTCACTGCAACCTCCACCTCCAGGGCTCAAGCGATTCTCGTGCCTCAGCCTCCTGAGTAGCTGGGACTAGAGGCATGCATCACCAGGCCAGGGTAATTTTTTGTATTTTAGTAGTGATAGGGTTTCACCACGTTGCCCAGGGTGGTCTCAAACTCCTGAGCTCAGGTGATCTGCCTGCCTCAACCTCCCAAAGTGCTAGATTACAGGAGTGAGCCACCACACTCAGCCTATTTTTCACATTTCTAAAAGCTGAGAAGTCCAAGATCAAGGCACCAACAGATTCAGTGTCTGATGAGGACCTGGTTCATGGACAGTGGCTATCCTCTCCCTGTGTCCTAACATGGAGGAAAGGCCAAGGGAGCTCTTGGGGGTCTCTTTTATAAGAGCACTAATCCTGTTCATGAGAATTCCACCCTCATGATCTAATCACTGCCCCCTGCCCCCCCACCACACACACACAAAGGCCCCACCCCCAAATACCATTACCCTGTGGGTTGGCATTTCAACATACACATTCTGTGGGGACATGATCAGTTTATAGCATGTGTTTACTGCTTTCATAGTCAAATGTTTAATAAGCCAGGAAAGAAACCTACGTTCACCATAAGACCAACTTCCACCACAAGTGGTTTAAGTGCCAATTTTTTTTTAATAAAGTTTTAGGGCATAACATGGTAAATTTGGTTTTCTATTAAATCCATTCCAGAATCAGTAATACAGAATAAAGAGGGTTTTATCACAGAAGCTTTGAGAAGATGGAAACAAGATAGGTCACAGTATGCCAAGAACAAATTCCCCAAGAGCAACAGAAGCACATGTACTCTCCTCTGTCATGGGGATTCTGAAGAGGTACAGCCCTAGAATGTCTCCCCTATAAATGGACCAGTATGTACTTGGTCAATAAGAACCACACTTGGGGTCAAGTGAATGAAATTTCATGCCACCTATGGGTGCTACCGAGCACATCAGAGTTCTGTCCCCTAAACCCTTGTCTGGGAAGTATTTCTAGGCTGACAAGTCCACTGTGCCTATGGTTTCAGACCAAGGTTTCTGAAGCTTATAGCTGCAGACTGGCCACACTGCTCATGTGGTGTTCATAAACACACTAAGTTTACAGACATGTCTACTGTAGGCTACAGCCAGCCCAGGACCCCTAATCAAATCCAGTGAAGGCCCTGCCACAAACCCATTGTTAGAAAAACAAAATAAAACTCTCCACATTGTAAAGGAATGCTATAAAATCCTTCAAAGGCACATGTTTCATTTTAGAGACTAAAGAATAACTTTTTAGGCATGTTTGAGATGGAGCGGAAAGTGGAAAATAGCAAGGAGTAGGGGCACCTTTGGTTTCCCAGCGCCCATATTTCTTGGGCTTCCTAACCACCGCCTGTCAAGAGGGGTGTGACTCTGTCCCAATTCCAGCCCCTCAACTCCCCTGTCACTCCCATAGGAGTCTGAAATACAGGCATGGCAGTTTATCATGTCTACTATGTCGGTAAAATCCTCCAGAATCAGGGATCTGGGAATAGTTGTGCCAGATGCCAAGAAGGAAGACCCAATTTAGCCCCAGGGAACTGTCTGATTATGCAATGAAGAGAAGAGGCTCATAACAAGGGTTTGGATGAAAAACCAAACTGTCTGTGATGCAATGAAAAACCCTCAAGCTTGAAACACACACAAATATACATTAAGTTGGCCAATCCCCAAGTATGGTGCCTGATTGAGGCCTCAAACTTCTTCCAGTCAAGGCATGAGGGAGATGCATCAAGCAAGCTCGCATTCACCAACATGTGTCAGGGAAACCATCCTACTTCCATCCTGGTAGGACATCATGTTTCCTTTTTTTTTTTTTTTTTAGTGGGACAGAGACTTGCTCTGTCACTCAGGCTGGAGTGCAATGGCGTGATCTTTGCTCACTGCAACCTCCGCTTCCTGGGTTCAAGCAATTCTCCTGTCTCAGTCTCCTGAGCAGCTGGGATTACAAGTGCTTGCTGCCACGCCTGGCTAATTTTTGTATTTTTAGTAGAGACAAGGTTTCACCATGTTGGCCAGGCTGGTCTCGAACTCCTAACCTCAGGCGATCCACCCGCCTTGGCCTTCCAAAGTGCTAGGATTACAGGCCCCGGCTGATCATGTTTCTTTCCTACAGATCTTGCTCTAAGAACTGAAATCAAAGACCACTTCCTTGAAAGGACCAGCTGCTGTTCTGGGTCATAGAGAACCCATCTGAGCATATGTAGAGCACCTGTTCTGTTCACCATGATGCTGGCTCTACCATAATGTGGGTACTTAACAAACAGATTCACCATTGTCAAGTACTGCTACCAACACTGGGTCTATCCAGAGATGAATCAGACAAGGCCTCTGCTCTTAAGCATTCACAGGCTTTCAGAACCAAAGAGCTATGCACAGGAATCACTGTGAAATGAGAAACAAGGGAACCAGGACCATGAGAAAGAAGCATAGGAAACTGAAGAGAGGTGATCAGAGGAGGCTTCCTGGAAGTGGGATTTGCAGAGCACTGAACTTCTAAGGAAGAGGTTAACAAACTATAGCCTGTGTAAAGGTCACATACAGCCCACCACCTGTTTTTGTATGATTTGTGAAATAAGAATAAATTTTAAATATTTTAAGGTTTACATTTTAAATGGTTTTATAAGCACTTATAAAATATCTTGATTTTGCCTCTTAGCTACTAAAGCATAAAATATTTATAATCTGATCCTTTAAAAAAGTTTGCCAGCCCCTGTTCTAAGGCACACAAAAGACCCCAAGATGGTAAATTCAAGTCATAGCTAATGTTTGCTAAGAGCTTACTGTTTGCTGTGTGCTACACTGTGCAGACATTACTTAATCTTCACAATATACCTATAAAGGTAATGTTATTCCCACTTCACAGAGGAGGAAACTGAGTCATGGAGAAGTTAGTAACTTGTCCAGAGTCTGGCAGCCAAAAGTTAGTAACTTGTCCAAAGTCTCGAGTGTAAGCCTGATCCCAAAGCTGTCCTCTCAATCACCAACTTTGATGCTTGTCCAATTCCCTATAGAGAGAACATGTGAGCAGAAGCTTAAAGCTTGGGACACATGTGAAAAACAAGCCCTCATCTGGCTGGAAACAAAGGGAAGGAGAGGCCAGAAAATGGGTAAAATCATGGTGGGAATTGCCAAGTAGAGTATAATTCTGCAATGAATGCATGGCAAATAAAATGGCATAAGGTAATTTCATTGCAGCAAAAGCTGCCTATAGTAGCAAAAATTGGAAACAACATAAATGTCTACTATTAGGTGGTTATATTATGGAATGTTATGTAACCTTTGGGGAAAAAAAAGGTCATGCTTTATCTTCATTGTATTGGTCAGCTACTGCTGTATAACAAGAAACCCCTAACTTTTAATGGCACACAATTAGCATTTACTTTCAGGTGTCTGTAGATCAGCTGAGCTCAGCTGGGTAGCTCTGGGTTGCTGGTTGGGCCCACATCTGTTCCACTCATTGCTCAGCCTCCTAGGACCAGCGGTCTAGGTATGTACACTCTTCTTGTGGAGATGCAAGAGACCCAAGAGACAAATGGAAACAAGCAAAGCATGGGCTCAGAACTGACACTTGACCCCTGTTGGCCTAACAAGGCTCATGGACCAGCCCAAAGCCAAGGGACTTCCAGCTTTGGCAAAGGGAACTAAAGAGTTACACAGCAAAGGGTGTGGGGATGAGAAGAGGTGAAGAATTAGTTAGAATGATGACTCAACCAACTTCTTAAACTATTACAAAACAACATCTAAAATGTAGCTAGATACTTGCCACAGCTGAAACTACTCCTTAATCACAGTGACAGCCATGTACATGGTCTCTTCCTCAAAAGCCAAAGTTCCATAAGGATGACTTCTACATCTGAGATGAGCCTTTTAACCCCATCCACTCTCATAACTCCATGTGGTTAACATCGCCTGTACTGCCCACCACCTTGCAAATGAAGTGGCTGACATCTGCTCTGCCTGCCACCTTGAACATAATGTAGCTGTCACGTATACCAGCCCAACATTCTGCCACATTGCCCTCAAAGCCCCCCAGTGCAACCTGAGTAGATCCTGAGAGGAGGATAGACTGGGGGTTCTGAGAATGCCCAGTTCTGCATTTGAGGCCACACTTTGCTTGCTCAGGTGCCCAACTCTAGGCCTGTGTTCCTAACGGCCATGCCACCCTGCCACATGTGCCCTGCCTCCATGGCCACCAACTGTCAGTTGCATGTCAGGGATCTCCTCAGCTGCTTTTCCCCTCCAAGGTTATCCTCGACCCCTCCTTTTTTTTTTTTAGTAAAAGAAGTTTCACAGGCTAAAATCACATCTAGGGCATTCAATGAACCAGAGCCTTGATGACTGCCTATGAGACCAGTGATCCCAACCTGACAGAGCTTTGAGGCCAAAGGCAGGGGAGCAATCCTGGGTGGGCCAGTAGGGAGGGGTGTACCCATGGCAGAAAAGAAGGCAAATTTAGACGTGTGTGTGTGTGTGTGTGTAACTGAGTCTTCAAAAATCTTTCTGAAAATGTCTCCCCAAAAGTTTAAGAACTTCCAATTCTGATAATAAAGAACTAAGATAATTCAAACCAACCCTTCTGCTGAAGCTACTAAAAAAATCTGGGCAAAATATGTTTAAAAGCACTTAAAAATTAACAAGGCCGTGAAGAAGTACCAGGATCCAATCTGATGGCAGCAAGACCCAGGGAGGCGAGACCAACTCTCAAAGCCACGTCAGCCCTGTGGCATTTGTAATCCTGAAGAAACAGCTGGTGTTTTATCAGCCTGCTTGGGCACAAAATGCCAATGTCCAAGGTCCACTCAAGGTGAGGAGTCTTATTACCCCCCATTTAGAGAAGACCCCAAAGAACCACACTGTCAGGGTCAAGCAGCAGAAACACAGCCACAGCGTGCACTGTGCAGAACGCACTCTCCTGGTCCAATGAGTGCTCTCAATGAGCAATGGGTGGAGTGCACGCCTGCCCACTTTAAGAAGGAATAAACTTTCATTTGGTGAGTGACCACAGAAGGTCACTGTTGTTGACATCTGTTTTCACTTGAGGATGCACTATTAGCCATCTCTATGATTTCTTTGATGGCAAGTTCTTGGTTAGAAACACTGCCCCAAATCATTACATTGTGCCTAAGGAAGCACGCACTTCCATCTGTGACAATCAACTCTGTAACGTGGTTTATGGACTCGCATGGCAGCTAAAGTCCTGCCTCTGTAAATGCAAAGTTGTGAAATGCATTGTTTATTTTAAGCTAACCAAAAAGTCTAGAATCAGAAAATCTTGGGTTCAAATCCCTGTTTTTACCACATAGAAACTGTATAACCCTCGGTAAATTATGCACATTACCATGTCTCATTTTCCTCATCTGTAAAATATGGATAATAATGATAATAATAATACCCACAGTCAGAGGGGCACTAGGGGATGCCAAACACTCAGCCAAGTGCCTGGCTACTGCGTAAGTGCTTAATAAATGGCTGTTATTACTAATACTCATTTTAGCCGAAATGTGATCCTGGTTACCACAGTTTAGAATAATAATGATCCAATAATAATAATGGCAGTAGTTAATAGCAATAGCTATAGCTCGTGGGCCAGAGATCATTCACGAGTCTCAAACTCATACCTTTGAACATCCCAAGGTGAGCAATTAAAGGTGCACTGTGTTCACATGACTGTGAGACACCGGCCCAGCACTGCATATTTTGCAAGTAGATTTGATCTCTGACCCCAGAGGCTCCTGGGTCAGGTTGGGAGATAAGAAATGCACACTCAAGGCCATGGGCAGCTAAGAGGTCCCACAAGAAAGGAAATGATGTCGTCTCTGAGGAGAGAGAGGTGGGGAAAGCAAACAAGAGCTCCAGGAAATTCAAAACTGACTGCAGCTGAATCGGAGAACCTGGCTGTGAGTTGGGAGGCAGTGCACAAGTGTGAATGCGGGCAGAAGCTGCCGTGAATGTTCTCCCCTGCAGCATCGATCAGAATAGACAGCAGGCCCCAGGCAGCCCCACACTCGCGAATCTGTAGTCGGGCTGCTGCACCAGGGGCCTGTACCCACCCACCCTCCCTGAACAGGGCCTAGGACTGGTGTAGGGGCTCTGTGAGAGCCTCACTTACTCTCTCTGACATCTTCAGGGGCCACGCGGACACTGTGATCATCGTTGGCAGCCTTCTCAGAGCTCTTGGTTCTCATAACTTTTTTGTTGCTGTTTTTATCTAAAGAGGGAGAGAGAGATGCCTTTACTTTCACATATGTCAGAGCTGGTTCAGGATGCTGAGTTCAACTGTCCTCTCCTGCACAGCAGCCATCTCCCCTTCTGTTCCCCTGTCCCTAAAGATGGAGTCTTGGACTCTAAGGAGTCTCTAGTTAAAGGAAAGGAAATTTAGAAACACCCAGGAGAACAAACACTCCTAATAAAAACAACGTACACCTGCACATTGTTACTATTATAAGACTGAAGATCACGCCTGTAATCCCAGCACTTTGGGCGGCCGAGGCACGCGGATCATGAGGTCAGGAGATCGAGACCTTCCTGGCTAACACGGTGAAACCCTGTGTCTACTAAAGGTACAAAAAATTAGCTGGGTGTGATGGTGGGCACCTGTAGTTCCAGCTATTCGGGAGGCTGACGAAGGAGAATAGTATAAACCCGGGAGGTGGAGCTCGCAGTGAGCCGAGATCGCAACACTGCACTCCAGCCTGGGTGACAGAATGAGACTCCGTCTCAAAAAAAAAAAAAAATGACTGAAGAATACTTTTGGGTAGTACATTTGATCCTCACTGAGGCCCAGAGACATCATTTGTAGTTTCTGGAACTGGAAGTGGAGCCTCAGACTTGTGACCCCAGAGCTAGCATTTTCTACCCTGCTGGGCTTCTCCAACCTAACTCTCTCCCAGGCCCTGGCTTGGCACCTGTAGGTAAGGATGCTGCCCCCATTTGGGGAGCCTCCTTGCCATAGCCTGAGACACCTGCCTGCCATGCTCCTGCTGGCCCTCTGGCTCTTTCTCAAACTGCACTCCCTCTCCCTGCTCCAGCAACACTGGCCTCCTTTCAGCCTTCAGTTCATGCTTCTTCCTCACCAGAACTTTGTACTATGTTGTTCCTCCTGGAGCACACTTCCCTTCCCTTCACTCTCAGACTAATTAGCTCCTACTGATCCTGAAAATCTCAGCTCTGACATTGCTTCCTTAAACTTTCCTGACCTCCCCACCAAATCAAATCCACTTTGATGGAAGTTGATAGCACCTGCTTTGGGTCAGGTTGCCTCTAGGTAGAGCCTGATGCAGGGGTTTGGATGCACAAGATGTATTGAGGGAGAGGGAGAGGAAGGGAGGCAGGATGGGATGAAGAAAGGAGCTAAGCAAGGCTGTGGTCTCAGCCAGAGTCAGGCTCAGCCCATCCCACAGGAGCAGCAACTACACACAGGGTTGTCCTGACTCGGGACAAGCAGCTGTCATTTCTACTGCAGTTGGCTTCTGGCTACAGCCTATGAGTGGGAGATGTAGCCTTCCAAGGGTGCTTCTGCAGAGGTAGAAGCAGGTGTGAGCTGCCTGAAGAGGAGACTCCTGGTATCTGGGGGCTGTGTGTCCCTGTGGGGAAAGAAGACCTGGGCGGGGCACTGGCAGCCACACTGCAGCTCTGCACCCATCTTGGGTGGCAGCATCCCAGTGGCCATGGGATGTGTCTGTTGATGAGACAGGGATGACTTCTGGCTTTGCTCACTGCTCTGTCTCCAGAGTCTGGGACTTAGGAGGCTGTGATGAATGAATGAAGGCATGAATGAACAAATGAACCAGTCAGTGAGTGACAAACAAAAACAAGAGGCAGGGCAGGTCTGTGGAGAAAGAAACTTAGCTTGAACTTTAAAAGCCAGTTGAAATACCAAAATCAGCTGGTGGATTCTGCCAATAATGAAATCATTTCCGACTATGTTACAGTCACCTGCTAAAAGGACACTTATTAAGAAAACCTTAAATCTTCAAGAAATTCAAGGGGTACATTGGGCCAAGCCAAAGGAAACCCCCTTTTTGTTATATTCTTGGGTGGTACCTGCTGGAAGTATCTTTCATTTCCACGTAAGCTTAAAATAAAATAAAAAAATTAAGTGTCCCCATTAGTGTCTAGAAGCCAATTAACTGAAACTTCTGTAAAGGCCAGAGGAGGAGGGCAAGTCAGAGACCTGAACCCACATCTCTGCCTGATGCTGCTTTGGCCTGTGTCCTGCTTCTGTGGGTGGGAACATCCCGGCTGGTGGGAAAACCGTGGAAGGAGGCCACCTCCATAAAAGCCTGACCGGAGCTCCGTAGAGGCCTTAGTGGCTCCACAAAATCAGGAGCATAACTTCTGATAAGGCTGAGTTGGATTTTGCAGAAACATAAGATGTTTTAAGAAAAGGAAAGGAAAAAATTTCACAAAATATGTGAGAAAAAAAGCCAAAGTTCTGGAAAATAATGCCCATTCCAGCCTTCCCCAGAAGATGGTGTTCACGACAGCCTTCCTTCAGCCAGGGCCACCTCCATAGGCCCTCCACGGAACAGGCAGTGAGAGAAGGAGCCAGGCAGCCCCCCAACATCACAGCCTGGGCAGCCCCCACACCACAGCCCAGCCAGGCCCCACACTACAACACCATGGCCCGGGCAGCTCCCAATACCGTGGCCTGCGCAGCTTCTAATACCATGGTTTAGGTACCCCCCACCAACCCCGCAACCATAATACCATGGCCTGGGCAGCCCGCAATACCACACCATGGTCCTGCCAGACCCCACACCACAACACCATGGCCTGGGCACCCCAGGCCCAAGCAGATTCAGGCCTATGAGGAAATGGCCCCGTTCAGCTCTGGGACTCCAGTGAAAGTCTGGATGTCAGGCGAAGGTCCTACTACACTGAGAGTGTGACTCCCCTGGCAGGGGGAGGGGGCTGGGATCAACATGTGGGGAACAGACTCCCCGAAGGGAGTGGCAGATGGGGCTGAGATAGCAGACAGGGGCCCAGCGCCTGCGCTGGGGAGGAGGCAGCTGGCGGTTGGGAGTACAGGCCTAAGGGCCTGGTTCCAGTCTGGGGTGCTGCCACGTCTGCCCCTGCACCCACAGGTGTGTCCTGGGATGACCTCATCACCTCTCTACACTTCGGTTCCCTCATCAGTGAAAGGAGAAGGCAACAATACCTGCCATGGTGGAAGTTACCAGCAGGAAACAAAAATGCTGCCTGAAGTGCTTAGGGTGGCCCTGGCCTGCACCCTCACTGACCAAGACCTATATCTTCTCACCCATCACAAAGAGCTACTCCAGTTGCTGGAGGAATAATAGCTAATGTGCATAGCATGGTTCAAAATTTACAAGGCATTTTCACATAGATTCTAATAGGGTCTTTGCATACCATTTTATAGATGGGGATACAGATGCTCAGAGGGGAGAAGAGAGCTGCCCAAGGTCACGGACAGAGCCAGGAGGGGACAGAGCTGGAGACTGACTCCAAATCTGAGCCCTTCACAGACAGCACACAGGACCCCCCTTCATAGCCCCTTCCTCTCTCCTAACAAGAAAGGCGGCATATGGTCCATGCCGATGAAAGAAGAAAGCAAAATGGGAACAGTGTGCAGAGAAGGGGCCAGGATCAAGCCAGCATCTCCATCTGGGCTGCATGACAAAACCAAATTCCTTAAAAGTAGCAAACTGAATTGCCAATGCGGGCCACATGTTCTATTCTGGTCTACAGTGATAAATATAATTCTTGGTTAATAGAGAACTATTTTTCCCCTCACTATACAAAGGGCTTACAGTAGCAACCCCCAGAAGCCAGAAAAAAAAAAATGCTTTGCTGCAATTTTGCATTTTCCCCAGGAAATTCCAGTCCAGCTGGCTCTGCATTCCTACAGTGAAGGACCCAGCCCAGGGCTCTGAGGTCCTTGCCTGCTTCTGCTTAAGGAATCCACATTAGGAGAAAGAAATGACCAAAGAGGTTCTCTGGGGCTCCCCAGAATTGCAGTACTAAGGCTAAATCACCACAAACACACCAGATCTGCTGGGAACACTCACACAAGGAGAGCCGGGAGAACTTCACAGGTGAACACAAAAATCTAAACAAAAGCAGTGAGAAACACCTGCTCTGTGTGATGTTGGCAGGGAAAGGGCCACGACACAGGGAGGAACTGCCTGCACCCTTATCCAATTCTGAGGACAGGAAGCTCCCAGAGGAAATAAGAATCCAGGGGATCAGTGGGTCCTGAAGGGTGAGTTGAGCAGTGGACTGATGCGCTGGCTTCCATCCATCTCAATGACCTTGATGGGAGGTGGAGGGGAGGCTGTGGGCTGGACATGGAGGTACTTGTGAAATTGTCTAAGAACTTTTTACCAAAACTAGACCAAAATCAATCAATCGAACAACCCATCAAAATCCCATGGCCTGCCTCTCTCTCTCTCCCTCTCTCTCTCTCTCTCTCTCTCTCCATTGTGTCTTCTCTGGGAAACCTGCCTGGTCAGTCCTGCCCTCCTCTGGGTCAGCCTTTCATATAGAAGACCTGGCCTCAGATCTGGGCAAAAGGAAGAGTGGGCTTGGTTGGGGCAGCAGTGCCCTGTGGTCCCCCACTCTCACCCTTTGTGCAGTCAGCAGCTGCCTTTCTGACTTGCAACCAAATAGAGTCCTTTGCCTTTAAAGAGACACCCCGGTAACAGCAGCAGGTGGGTATGTTCAGACACTGTGCAGGGAGCTGTTGGTACCTGCCAGTCTCATTTTAGATTCCATCTGGAAACAGAGCCTGAGACAAGAAGGCCTTGGGCACAGTGCTGTATCAGGGAGGAGATTTCAGGTAGCACAGGTGAAAAGGTGAAAGGGGAAATAGCAATAATTTAGGCTGTGTTGTTTGGCAGGACCCAATGAGGACTCAACCTGGCTGGGGACTCAGGGTGGGGTTGGGAGGGGAGACACCTCTGAGCTGCCCCTCCAGAGGCTTCGAGGCTGGGAGGCTGGGCATTGACCCATCCGATCGCACACCTCTTCCAAAAGCTTAGGTTATTAATTGTTCCCATGCCACACTGAGGAACTGAGGCTTGGAGAGGTCACAAATGCCCGTGAGTGGCAGAACCAGACTTTGACCTCAGCTCTCTCTTAATCCTGAAAAAACTCATCATGGGGCACCTACCTGTGCCTAGCAGGAACCAGGCATTCCATACAAATCTGTGACATCAGGGGCTTAAATTAACACTTGAAGGTGTTTTGTGCCATGTCAACCAGCCTATGATGCCCAATGAGTAGCCAGCTGGCTGCCAGCCAGATGTGGATACCATCCCTTCCAGGGGCCATCCAAAGAAACCCTAATTTCCTGGGTTTTGTGACCCCAGAGAGGTAGCTGCAGTGACTGGGGCCTGAGAGGGCCACAGAGGGCAGAGTCATTGCTGGAGATGCCAAGCCTGAGAGCTCAGGCTCCCTGGACCCTTAGGGACATCCAGAGAAAACCCCCACCTCAAAAGTCAAGGCTCCAGGGCCAGGCTGCCATTGTCCCCACGCTAAAGGTGCCATGAGCTCCGGCAGCCATGGACACTTGGGGCATAGAGAAAACACAGTGGCTGTTTTTAAGAACCACAGCACGCAGGCCAGCTTTCGCAAACGTGGGAGTGTCCTCCTTTATTATCCATGCGCGAGCCCTGGTTTCTGGAACCTTGGGCACAGGCAAGAGGAAATTTGCCAGCATTAATAGTTGACTTTGGAAGGCATTTTGGAAATGGAGGTGGTGTCTTAGAAAGCTGCTTGCTAATGTACAGGAAATGACGTCCTCTCCCTTGGAATTTTGTAGGGAGTTTACCTGGACAAAACACTTTGGATTTAACTCTTAAAGTGAGCATATGATTTGACATTAAGGATTGCTTGTTGATTGTTTAGGTATGCTAATAGCATTGTGATTGCTTTGTAAAGTACTTACTGAAATATTTACAAACACAGCCTCCTAATCCTTACACTCCCATTTTGCCCAGGAGAAGACATTTCCATCCAAAAGCCAAAGGCAGCAAACCACCACGAAAAGAGAAGGAAAGCTTAAATGTGAAGCCCTTTTCACCAACTGGCTCACAGCATGCACAACAGAAAAGGCTTTGTTTACAACCAAATATGCTCAAAGAACAACTCTTTGGTTATTTCCCCCTGCAACTGGGGCACAGCACAGTACAAAATGCAAACTCAATTATTCTGAGTACAGACACACAAACGTGGCTCGCTGCCCCCTCTGCAAATTCCGTGGGCTCAAGACTATGGCGGTGATGTGGGTTTGGCCACATTCAAACAGTGGCTCATTCTCACCGGCACATGAAGAAAGCTATGAACAAAGGACTAAGCAGAAACTCAAATTTAAAGACTACATATCCAAGCCTACTTCTAACCCAACGTGCAATGAAGAGAGAAATAAATAAAATCTTCAAATCCCTCATTCAAATCAGTAGTTCAGCTTATTATTTGATTTGTTTGTCACTGCCAAGTGGGAGGAAAAGGGTAAGTTCAATAACTATGGTTTATTTTTCTGTTCTATTTTATTCTTCAAAAGGAATATGGCTGCAAACCAGGGTCATCAATTTGAAGATAGCATGCAAAGTAAGACACCCCCAAATCCACTTGCACGTGCAAAATGTGGCCCCTTTTCTCATGTTTAACCCTGGGATAACGAAAACTGAGGACCCGAGAGTCACTCCCATGGCCTTAAATCACTCCAACTGCAGGGATCTAGAAACTGTCAAATTCAGTTCAAAACAGCTAAATAAATGGAATTAGAGAGCAGAACGTTGTCAAGCCCATATGAGGAAGAACATTCTAGCAATAAGTACTCTTCATCCACTGAAAGGTCCATCCATGGAAGCCTGTGAGCAGGGGCTGGGCGGTTCACTGTTAGAATCTTGCAATAAGCAAGAATCTGTGCTCAGTTTCCACTTAGGTTCCTTAGAGTTCTAAAATTCTGGGATGGATGAGTGTTCACAATGAGGACCTCAGAAATTGTACAGTACCAAAATCCTACTGCAACCTAAGAAAAAGATTCTTCAGTTCCATATCCTGATAGTGGTGGTGGTTCCATGAACCTGGACATGTGATAAAAACTGCAGAGAACATGTATACAAATGCATGTAAGAACTGGTCAAATCTGAGTAAGGCATGTAATCTAGTTAACAGTGTCACTGTCAACCTCCTGGTTTTGATACTGTATACAACCGTGATTCTCAACCCCCTGGGGGTATTTGGCAATGTCTGGAGACATTTTTGGTTGTTACAACACAGGGGAGAGTGCTACTGGCATCCAATTTCAAGTCCAGGGACACTGCTAAACATCTTACAATGCACAGGAAGGCAACCCCCTTCCTCCTCTGTTGGCACACGCACACAACACACACACACACACAAACACACCGTTGGCCCAAAACATCAAACCTGCCAAGATTGAAATATCTTGTACTAGAATCATCTAAGAGGTTACCATTAGTGGGAGCTGATAAAGGGTACATGGGGCCTCACTGTACTATTTTTGCAATTTCCTGTGAGCTTATAATTATTTCAAAATAAAAACTTAAATAAATGTTTTTAAAGATTCCATTCTTTTGAGCATATTGGGGCTCTACTTCTCCAGAAACCTGTCAGTCACTCATGGAAAATGCAATATTCTCAACTATCCAAAGGGTTCAGTTCTCCAAGCATCTCCATGAACGTCAGCATGTAATGCCCACTGGGCATTTCTGTGGTGGTGTGAAAGAACAGCCAATGGTCAAAGCCAGAACCCACACCCAGATCAAATCCCCAATGCCCTCGGCTCCTTGCATAAACCCCCTACAGGGTTAAAAGAGGGCTCCCTTCTGGGGCCTACAACATAGAAAATCTGCCTGTTCGGAAATTCACTGGGGAATCACTTGCTGAATACATCTTTCCTTGAACTCACTTTTATGCAAGACAAAAGCTATCTGGGAAATATTTTATCATCTGCAAAGATAAAGTACATATAGACTTTTAGTTAGTTATATATGCTTTTATACTCTTATGCATCTCTAAATTGAACCCCTCACTCCCACCTCAGTGCCTGGTACATAGCATTGCATCATCCACCCAGTGAAGCAAAGTACAGAAGTTTGCATTAAACACTCCAGGCCACAGTCCAATGTTCCTTCCTATGTAAGTGACTTCCTAAGATATTCCAAAACAATCCAATGCGGAGATAAGTGCTTCTGTTACACCATGAGCAGCATATAGATCAAGCCACTACTTAAAGTGGAAAAAAGTAATTTTCTCCTAGTGTAGTTTAACTGCACAAAACTGTCACTGACTCCCCTAACCAAGTTCATGCTTAAACCAGTCTTCCCACTCCGGTCCAGGGCAGAGGATTCTGCTGAGCAAACACCAAAATAAAAAAGGACAGGAGTTAAAAATATGAGATAAATGTCACACTTGTCTTGCCATGGTTGAGGAGAGCTCTAAAAAAGCCCCCCAGAATTTATTAGAAACAAGGCTGACATGGTAGCAGGTCCGGAGGCAGCTGTCCCAGCAGGCCTCTGATCTGAGTCTCTAGATTTTCCGAAGACGTGTTCTCAGTATGGGGCTTGGAGATCCCGGCAGATGCCAGGGCCGTGCTGAACTGGGCAAGGCGTCCTGCAGGAGCAGAGGCTAGACACCGAATAAACAGGCTCCCCTATGGCCTGTCTCTGCCTGCAAGATGGCCTTCCAAAAGCAAAGGAGCTTTCTCTTGCATATTCAGGTTACATTCTGATTTCTCCTCCAGAGACCCCATTCCAAGAGTGGCAACAGCTGTTTCTCCCAGGACTAAAGAGAGTCACCTCCCCATGTAACCCCTGAGTCTGCAGACACATTAGTCTGTGGACACAGCTCAGGCCTGGTTGTGACTTTCTGAGATGTTTTCTGTAGGGAAAGAAACCTATCTTAGGAATGATGTCCGGTCACTTGCACGAGTCCCCAGGACAATAAAAGCTGACTTACTTGTCAAGTCTTAAACATCACCTCTTCGGGGAAGCATTACCCAAGCCCCCACAGATTCAGGGAGCTCCCCCAGCTTATGTTTCCTTAACACCCCGCACTTCTGTGCAACGCTCAGCACAACTCCATTACTTTCTCAGAGTCCCCAGCTAGTTCCATGTGGTGGGGGGGCAGGCAAGAGGACTGTCTTGCTCTCCCCATGCCTAGGATCTCACCCAGCACCGCTGCTCAGCAGGCTCTTGTAACAGCCTGTGGAATGAATGAAAGGTTCACAGGAAGACTAGCACAGAAGCTGGCAGGCACACTGGAAGCTTTCGTTAAAAGGTTTTTACAGCAATTGACAAAGTAAAGCGAGGTGGTAGGTGTAGTCTTCCTATTTGCAAATGATGATGAAGTTAAAGCTCAGGAAACAGAGCCATGATCCCAGATCCCCGAACTGATGAGCCCTAAACATGGGTGTTAGGCCCAGTCTTCAGACTCCCAGTCTGGGACTCCTTCCACTTTCCCCCTTGGCACCACTCCCAGGGACTGCCAGAACCCAACATACATGTCTCCTGCCTATACCACCCTACCATGCCCAGCGTGGAGCTAAGCATGTTGCAGGCACTAAAAAAAAAAACTAGAACGCACATGGATTTGATTCAAACTACCAAACCAAAAATGCCTTGAGTTTAAAAGGACAGGAGAAAGGCTTTCAAATCTCCCAAGCCAGCAAGTGACACTGAGCAAATTACTTAAACTGTCTGAGCCTCACCCACCCTTCGGAGCCACTGAAAGGATTAAATGAAACTGGCACATAAAGTTTCTAATGGAGTCACAGTCTACATTCTACAAATATGAGTCTCTTCCCACTCCTAATCCTGTTATTAGGCCACAGTGGCTCTTACACATCTGAATTCCCATAACTCTCCCTGAGACACTGGAAATTCTGGATGTGTTCAGGGTTGTCACACAACTCAGAAATCCCCGCCCATTCAAAGTTGTCCACAATGGAAGCATGCCAGGGCCTCTGCAAAGGGGGATGCTCAGATAGGTCCACCCTTTCAGGAGTTCTGTGTCCTCACCCCTCCTCCACTTTCCCACTGCCCTAGCTGCTGACTTCCATGAGCAGTTTAACCAAACAAAGACGATGCCTTCCACACTCGGAGCCCTGTAACGGTGGCACCCGCACGTATCTCCTTTCAGGAAAGGCCATTGCAAGGCCAGAGAATTTGGCCACATTCCTGCTCATGCCCCACTCTTGAAATACTAGGCCTGCAGCCCCTGAAATTTGAGCAAAGAACATTTGGAACAACTAGAGGAAGCCCCACTTCACAAGGTGGTTAATAAACTACGTCATTTAATGGAAGTCATTTTCCTAGGAAAATGGGATTGGCAGAAACTGAAGATGGATTTGAGAAGGGTATGAGACTTGGATGAAAGACAGAGCACCGCAGGCAGCCAGGCAGCCCCTAAAACAGAGTTCAGGCTGCAGCAGACTCCAGGCACAGACTCCCCAGCGGAGGCTGTGCCATCCTGCCCCAGCCGGGCAGAGGACCCAAGGGGCCCACTGAGAGTGGGAGGGAGGGAGCTGAGAAGGGACACAGCTGGGTAAAGGCCTACTGGCAGAACTTTCCCCAGAAGGCCATCTGCCAAAAGAGCCAGCCATCCATACCCCCAAAGCGGAAATTCAGCCGCATTTGAGGATTGAAGAAGTAGGCAGAGAAGTAAGAGGTATCCAGCAGAAAGATCCTTAGCTCAGGGGATTTCAAGCTTGAAACAAGAACTTTGACCCTCCAGGCAGCCTCCCAATTGCACAGCTCCCTCTTTACCTAAGGGTATAAGGTAGAGCTGAAATGTGTGTCAGGGTCAAGGCCAAGTTCTGGGAAGCTGGGCAGGCCCGCAGGAAGCGCAGACACAGTCCCTAGGGAGGCAGAGGCAGCAACAGGGAGATTCCCGGGACTGGCCCATCCCTGACACACAGACAGGGAGAAGCCAGCTGTCCCCTGGAGGCGCGAAACCACCGGCGCCCCCTCGGGCTGCCCAGCGCAGAAAGTTCCTTACCTGGTGGAGGCGGCTCCGGAGCCGACTTCCCCCTTTTGGGAGCTTTCTTGGGCTTAGTGGCCCTCTTGGGCGCCCTGGGCTCCTGCAGGCGCGGCTCCCACTCCTCCCCGGGCCCCGCAGGCAGTGGCGGAGAGAAGGTCTCGGGCTCGGGCTCTGGGCGCGTGTAGTAGGGCTCCTGGCTCCAGATCTCCTGCCCGTAATAATCAGGGTCCTCGAGGGCTGCGCCCTGGGCTCCAACCCCGGCCACGGTCACTGCCAGGAGCACCAGGGCCAGTGCCGGGGTAGCGGTTCCCGGGCGGGACATGCCTGCTCCGCCCCGCGCCCAGGGCAGGGTCACTGTCACCGGGAGCGCCGGGCGGGCTGCGGGCGCAGAGGCTGGCGCGGGGCAGGGGCGTAGGGCACAGCAGAGCGGCGCACGGGGCGCGGGAGGCTGCCGGCTGGCTGCGCGTGTGACCGGCCCGCGGGGCTGGGCTGGGCTGGGCTGGGCTGGGCTGGGCTGGTCCGGGGCGGACAGGGGCGCGCAGAGGCGCGGGGCGGGCGCAGGGGGGCCGGCCCCGCCCTTCCTTCTTCCCTCCCTTTCCCGGCGACCCCGCCGAGGCCAGTCCTTGGAGGCAGGTGTTCCAAGCAGCCAAGCCCAAGAAAGCCCCCTGCGCCCCGCAGTCTCTCTCTAGCCCCCTTCCCCTCCCCCACAGGCTGGCCAACGTGGGGCCTGCTTCCCCAGAGACGCGAATGAGTTTCAATCTTAGAAGAAAACATTGAGACCCGCTGTTCCATTCCTTTGTTGAGAATGGAGGTGGAGAAACGTGACCTGAGAGGAGAAAAGTTTGGCCCGGGGTCCTGAAGTAAATCAGAGCCCAAGCAGCCTCCAGCTCTCAAACTCCTGCCCCGTGTGCTAACCATCCCGCAGACGTGGACTTCCCACTAGCCATGCTTCTGTTTCAGGAACTGGGAATGAGGAATTCCTGAGGTTCCCGGGGTTTCTGGGTGTAAAGTTCCCTGGGAGCAGGGCTTAGGGACCCTGGAGGAACCCCCTCCCATCTGAGACAGTGATTCTGTGGGGCCTTGGGAAAGAGAGTGATGTTACCCCAGGGCAGCCATCCAGGGGTCACAAGAGGGTTTGTGGTTCATGCAAGAGCAGGCTCTTGCCCAGAGGGTCCTTTGAGAAAGGGCCTCCCACTTTGGACAACTCTGCATGGATTCTTTATGTGGAGCCAAAGGACTGCATGCGTTTCCCTTGCTGCTGTAACAAACGATGACAAACCTAGTGGCTTCAAACAACACCTCTCTAACAGCTCTGCAAGTGAGAAGGCTGATGCAAGTGTCACCAGGCCAAAATCAAGGGGTCAGCAGGACTGGGTTTTTTAGGGGAGCCTCTGGGGAAAAGTCCACTTCCGGGCTCACTCAGGTATTGGCTGAATTCAGCTCCTTGCGGTAGTAGGACTGACGTGCAGTTCCCTTGCTGGCTGTGGGCTGAGGCGCCTTTCCTCCTGCTGGCTGCCTATGTTCCTCCTCATGTCTTCTGCAGGCTCCTCCAGGCCTCTCCCTGGTCCTCGCACGTGGGCCCTGCATCTCAGAGCCAGCACTGATGCAGCTTCAAATCTCTTCCCTTCCTGCCACATCTTTTTGCCTTTCAGCTAGAGAAAATTCTCTACTTTTAAGAGAGTGTGTGATTAGACGGGCCCACCCAAAAAATTCAGGATAGTCATCCTCTCTTAAGTAGTGACCTTAACCACATCAGCAAAGTCCATTTTGCCATGTTCCCTAACTTTTTGCCAGGTTCCCTAACTATCTCTTGTTCTAGGTATTCAGGTATAGATGTCTTTGGGATCTCATGGAGTGTACTACAGGGACAGACTGACCCTCAAGCCTGCATTGGCCTGTCACCTTCCCAGTTCCTCTAGGCCTGTGATATGATCCTAGGATGCCACTGAGCTGAGTCAGGGCACCAGGGCAAGGCCTCATCATTGCTCTGGAGTGAGGACTTCCCTAGAGTGGGGACTCCTGAGACCCCACAGTGGTCAGGGCTTGGGCCAGGAAGGCTCTCATTCTCTTTCTGCACAGGCCACTCAATCAGGCCATCTTTTAGGCCAGTCTTCCAGGCTTCCAGTTTGAAGGTCAAAGCAGAATGACCAGAGGGAGAGGAGGAGCCTGCTGGTTGAGGCAGGGCCTGTCCGCAGGGACCAGGAGGCCTTGGTCCTGCCTGTCAAACCCTTAGGACACTCCGGAATCCAGAGCCAGCAGAAGTCTCCAGGGTGAGAGGGCAGGAGGGTCCCCTTCCCCACCCACCACTCTCTGCTCCCCGCCCCTTCCTGGATCCCCGCCCACCCTCCTCCAGGACCTATCCCCAGGGCTCACTCTTGGGGACAGTTTTATCTGAAGCCAGGCACTCCAGACAACAACGGAGTCTTCAGTGGTGAAACAGAAAGTGGCTCCAGCAGCAAGCAACACACCCAGTGTTCCAGCAAGCTGTATGAAGCACTAACAAGAGGCTGGCCTGGCATCTTGGCCAGAGGGACTGCAGAGGCTGCCCAGGTCAGGACTGTGCCCTGCACCACCTCCATCAGAACCCCCAGAGCTTGCTCAACAGCAGACGGACACCCAGGCTGCACCCCAGACCTTCAGAATCTCCTAAAGAGTGGGTTCAAGCACTAGCATATCTAAGAAGTTCCTCAAGTAATTCTGATAGCGTCCAAATTTAAGATGAATCTTCTCCCTCTCATTTTACGTAGAATCCTGAGACCCAGATTTACCCGAGGACACACAGCAAGCTAGTGATGGCCAGGACTAACCCTGCTCTACTGCCTTTAACCAATATTTAAAGTCAGGCCATATACATCTCAATGGCCCCAAACCCATGAGTCCTGAAGACATTTTACTGCTTTTCAGCACCTCTTAGGTAACATAACATATACCCGCTCTGCAGTGTCTGGTAAGTGTCCAGAGAAAGCCCCACCGAAACATGCCTCTCAACATGTCCCTGGAATAAAGAAATGAGTCCCACTTATTACTGCTCTCCCTATTAATGCTTGCTTGTTTGTTTTCCCTGGGGAGACACATAATTAAAGCAAGCAGAACAAATAGAACAAGAATCGATTGCACTGATGCCAGTTCTCCCAGCACAGAAGCCCACGGCACTGTTCCTGGAGCATCCTTTGTCTACCTCTGGCTCCCTCTCTCTGGTGCTGCCTGTCCTGGAAATGTGCAAGGCACAGTCAGAGCTCATGAAGTTTAGGAACATAGGGTAGCAAAGCTGACCTCATTCTCTTGGTTTGCAAGCCTTATCCTTCCTCCCAACTCTCACCTATCTGTCTGGAAGGGTCCTGCATTCTTCAGTTTCTCAGATGAAGACCTCCCTGGTCATCTTGGCCACATCTCTCCTTCCTCTTCTAATACATAGCAGTAAGTTCTGCTGCTCTCATGGCACACATTCTTTAATCTGCCTCTTCCTGTGTTCCCGCTGCCCATCACTCAGCCCATGGTTCAGAGACCCATGGCATATGACGGGAATCCATGCTCAGCAGGTCTCCCTGCTTTGGGGCCTCTCTGACCTGCCGTTCACCCTTCCTTCAAGGCAACAAGCCATTCATTCTCCCTAAACACCCATTAACAACTTTGTTCACCAACCAAAACACCCATTAACAACCTTGCTCCCTGACAGAAGAATCTGCAAGGTTAACCAATCCCACGTAAACCTAACCCTTCTGGGTGAGAGTCAAGGCTTACCAGCCTACTCAAACTTGGCTCTTTCCTCTCACCACTGGGCAATAACCATAAGACAGATTCCCTTTTTTTTTTGACAGAGTCTGACTCTGTCACCCAGGCTTGAGTGCAGTGGCACCGTGTTGGCTCACTGCAACCTCCATCTCCTAGGTTCAAGCCGTTCTCCTGCCTCAGCCTCCCGAGTAGCTGGGATTACAGGCACCCACCACCACACCCAGCTAATTTTTATATTTTTCATAGAGACGGGGTTTCACCATGTTGGCCAGGCTGGTCTCAAACTCCTGACCTCAGGTGATCCACCCATCTCGGCCTCCCAAAGCGCTGGGATTACAGGCATGAGCCACCATGCCCGGCCAAGACAGACTCTTAATGGCCTTCTGCACAGCACCGATAAGCTCTGTGATTATTATAATATGCTAACTTTGCATCTTCCACAGAAACCAGCAGAGTACAAGAAACACAGAACATTTCAATAACCCCTTCTGCATAACTAATCTTGCCTAGAGTCTTTCATGGCATCAGCCAAAGAATGTTTCTCTCTAAGACTTTTTCTGTTCTCAATCTAATAATTTGTCTATATAACTCAGGACTGGAACCCTCAGGAGGGGCTGTGAGTCTCTCTGCATAGGGTAAGTGGAGCTCCAGAAACCAGACACTCCAGTCAGGGGTAGCAATGGGGGCAAACTGGGAAACCAAAATGGCAGTCCAGAATCCCCCCTGGTTTCTGAGTTCTTCAAATGGTGTTCTTTAAAGTCAACCATTGTTTGTTTGCCTCAGTTGAGAATCTGCTAAGTGCACTTCTGCTAAGCAAAATAAGCCCATGTCTGTGCATTCATTCATCCCTTAGACAGGATTCTGCTAAGCCAGTTTCTGTTATACAACGTAAATCCATACTTGTCTAATAATCCTCAAACACCTTACACGGCTAATAATTTTTCAAATATTTATGAGCCCCACAGAGATTTATGTTAAACGGCTTGGCAAGGAACAATAGAGTGTGCAGGTCCAGAGAACATTCTGTTGAAACAAATATTGTCAAGACATCAATATTTTTATAGCATTTTTCATCAGGGACTTTTCACACCTGCTCATTTCCCTAATTATCCCTGAGACTCTTACACTTTCAGAGAGAATGAAAATGGAATTTTTTTTGAAAGATCATTAATTTGAAAAATTAGCTGCTATATAAAGAAAAATACATACTCAGGCACAGCCATTACTAAAAATATAGTCTTGAGATGGATGCACAGGGAGAGAGATACTAAGTTGTTATGGCAACTATCATTATAATTACAAAGCTGGAGGGTTTTTCTCGTTCATTACTGTGTTGAGATGTGGTAGTTTAAATGGCAGTGTCCTTTGTAATGTCCTCAATCTCATTACTACATAATTACCCATTTCATATTTAATTTTCAGCATGTTTGTTCTTACTCCCATACCCTGTACATTTGGCATCTTTTGATAAGCCTTATTCTTAGCTCACGGATCCCTCTTGCAACTTAATTCCTCTCCTCACTATTGCCTCTACTCTGTGGTTTCATTTTCAATTTGGCCTTTGGGACACTTGCTTTGGCATGAGATATTCCATTTGTAAACAGTAAGACGCTGTTGCGAAAGTTCTTCAGAAACCACAGGAACAGGCACCCGGAGAGACACTGAACACAGGACACACCGGAGCCTGCTGAAAGGCCTTGGAGGCACGGTGTTTCTTGGCTACCTACTATGTGCAGGGTCATTTACAGGGGTGATCACATTTGACCTTTGTAAGCTGGGTTCTCTGTTTGCACGCTCTCTGGTCTCCAGCCCTCTGGGCTTGCCTCTGTACCTGGGAGACTGGGAGGCCCTTGTAAATTAGTCCCCTTGTCCTCTGGTTTCTGTTGGGGATTAACCAATGGAGATAGGAAGGTGAGGAGAAAGGGTTCTGGGTATTTCTTCCCCTTCCTCCACCCCCACCCTTCTATGCCCCCCACCCACTTTGGCCCAGGGGTCCTGGTGGTGGCTGGATCCTTGGGCTTCCCTGAAACCCACTTCCTCAACTCTAGCCCTGCAGTCCTGTGGGGGGATGTGACTTCCTGATAGCCTGAGCCTCCACTCATTAGCCTCAATATCACTGTTTGTCTCCACATCCCTGCCCACACCTCTGCACTTCATTTAATTCACCTGTCATCTGTGTGTGCCTCTGTCTCCTGCTGGGTCCCTGACTGATACCATCTTCCCAAAGCTTTGTGAGGGCAGAATAGCTCCCCCTGTCTTACAGCTGAGGAATCTAGAAGTGGCTAAGTCTCTTGCTGAAGGTCATGTAATTAACAAGTGATCGAGTCAGTTGAACCCCCAACTGTTTCATTCCAAAGTTTCCACCTCCATCACTCATGATGCAGTCTCAGGCCAAAGGGAATGGTGGCCCATCAGGTGACCCGAGATGCGCTTGGGCAGATTGGCATAGTATGTCAGGGTACAGCATGGGCACCCTGGGGTGGTCATGGGTGGGGGTGGCTTTAGTCTCCAGTAAATCTCAAGCCTCTCCATCCATCAGGAGTGCTCAAGATCTAAGTTCTTTAAATTTAGAAGTTCTGGAGCTGCTTCTGTGGTCACTTAATGCACGAAGCCTGAAAGACAAGAAGCAATCATCTCCATGGAGTCGAGATTTGCATGAAGAGGAACTCAGTGTGAGAAGCCAAGAAGCAAAGCAGAGGAAGATGCTGCCCCAGCCCCCGGCCTCCAGTCCATCACTGCCACATGGGCAGGGCTGCCACGCTGTGGCCCAGAATCAGAAGCAAAGGTTTGGAAGGTCTGAGTTTAGGCATCCCTCTTTCTATCCTCTCAGTCAAGGTACAGGGCTCTCTGAAACAGCAGTGCCAAATGCAGTTGGTCCACACACTCTATGAGGCCCCAGGGCTGGGAGAGACTTCCCACACCTGTAGTCTACTGTCGGGCAATCAGACCCCAAACCAGGGGTCTCACTGATGTTTCTGCAAGAGAACACCTCTGCCTCTCCCCACCACACAAGAGACACTGAACTTGGTAGGATGGAGACTAAAAATGTAATGAACTCATGAGCCTAATGACTTTGAAAATCTAATAAATTCCTAGAAAAATATAAAATGCTAAAGCTGACACAAAAATAGAGAACCTGAACAAACCAATAATATTAAATTAAAATGGCAGTCAGTCTTTATTAAAAAAAATTCTAAGCCAGGCGCAACGGCACACACCTGTAATCCAAACTACTTGAGAGGCTGAGGCAAGAAGACTGCTTAAGCCCCGGAGTTCAAGGCTGTAGTACTCTATAATCACGTCTGTGAATAGCCACTGAACTCCAGCCTGAGCAACACAGTGAGATCTTGTCTCAAAAAATATATATCTTTTTAATTAGCCAGGAGTGATAGTGTGCACCTGTAGTTTTAGCTACTTGGGAGGCTGAGACAGGAGGATCGTTTGAGCCCAGGAGCTTGAGGTTATAGTGAGCTATAATCACACCACTGCAATCCAGCCTGGGCAACAGAGTGAGACTCTGTCTCCAAAAGCAAATAAACAAACAAAAGTTCCAGATCATTTTTCTATTTTCCAGTTGAATTTATTAAACTTTTTTAAAAGCTGAAATTCTCACCTTATAGAAAGTTTCCTTTTTTTTTCTTTCTTTTTTTTTTCTTTTTTAAGATGGAGTTTCGCTCTTGTCACCCAGGTTGGAGTGCAATGGCACGATCTTGGCTCACTGCAACATCAACTTCTCAGGTTCAAGCATTTCTCCTGCCTCAGCCTCGCAAGTAGCTGGGATTATAGACCTGCACCACCATGCCCAGCTAATTTTCTGTATTTTTTCATAGTACAGATGGGGGTTCACCATGTTGCCCAGGCTGGTCTTGAACTTCTGACCTCAGGTGATCTGCCTGCCTCAGCCTCCCAAAGTGCTGGGATTACAGGGACCAGCCACCGCACCCGGCCTGAAAGTTTTCTTTTACAGAAAATTGAAAAAGAGGGAAATCTACTTAGATAATTTTATTATGCTAATGTAATCTTAATTCTAAAATCAGAGAATGAAATTATTAGAAAAGAATATAAAAGGCTCAGGTTGTTATAAATATAGACATTAAAAATCTTAAGTCAAATATTAGCTAACTGAATCCAATAGCTTATTTTTTAAAATACATAAAGTATACATAAAATCCATAAAGTATAATTAAGTAGGCTTTATTTCAGGAATACAGAAATGTTTCGACGGTAGAAAAATCTACCTATGTAATTTATCATGTCAACAGATCAAAAGAAAAAGGTTGTATGATTATCTAAATCAATGAATTATCTGAATTAGAAAAGCAGTTCATAATATAGAGCATCTGTTTAAAGATGTTCTGAACAAATGGAAAGATACCTATGCTTTTGCATGGGGCAACTTGGGATCAAAGATTCAATTCTTGCTGGGCATGGTGGCTCATGCCTCTAATCCCAGCACTTTTCGAGGCCAAGGCGAGAGGATCACTTGAGCCCAGAAATTTGAGACCAGCCTGGACAACACAGTGAGACCCTGGAAGGAAGGGGAAGGAAGGGAGGACTTAGGCACAGAAATAGACATACCATTGTCCAATGTAAGAAAATAGAGAGCTTAGGTACAGACTTATGTGTAATATTTAGGGAACAACACACAATATGAGAATGTTACACATCAAGGTGGATTCTTTACCATGTGGCCTTGGGAAACTTGGCTCTGTCTATGGAAAAAACTAAAACTGGATCCTTACCACACACAAAAGTGGACTCCAAATGGATTAAAAAACTAAATGTGAAAAGTGAAACCATAACAATAATAGAAAGTGTATAAACATATCTTTGTAACCTAGAGATGGGGAAAAACTTGTTAAATAAAAACCTCAGAAGCACAAACCATAAGGCAAAAATAAGAAGAGGAGGAATTAATGAGGTTACTTATATCAAGATAAAAGACTAATGTTCTACAAAGGACACACTGAACAAAATGAACAGGCAGATAACATACTGGGAGACAATACCTGCAATGTCTAACCAAAAAAATTTTTTTTGGAGACAGAGTCTCGCTGTGTCACCCAGGCTGAAGTGCAGTGATGCAGTCTTGGCTCACTGCAATCTCTGCCTCCCAGGTTCAAGCAATTCTCCTGCCTCAGCTTCCCTAGTAGTTGGGATTACAGAAGCCTGCCACCATGCCCAGATAATTTTTGTATTTTTAGTAGAAAAGGGGTTTCACCATGTTAGCCAGGCTGGTCTTAAACTTCTGGGCTCAAGTAATCTGCCTGCTTTGGCCTCCCAAAGTGCTGGGATTACAGGCGTAAGCCACCGCGCATGGCCAAAAAATTAATATCCATGATACATAAGGAAGAAAGAGAGGAGTCCTGATAGGAAAATGGGCAAAAGCTATGAACAGGCTATTTACAGAAGAGAAAACTCAAAAGGCTAACTACATATAAAGAAATGCTCAAAGCCATTAGTAACCAGAGAAATGCAAATTTAAATGAAGAGGTGTCATCTGACAACTATTAGCTGTGCAAAAATCAGAAAGCTGGATGGTGTCAAGTGTTGGTGATAGTGTGGAGTTTTGGGGCACCTGAGCACTGCTGGTGAGGATTCAGATGGGTACCACCCATTGGGAGAGCAGATGCATGCTCCTGACATTCCCGAAACATGTGTCTGTCATAATTAAAGGTGCATATAAAAGACATAAAAGATTATGAGTCCAATGAAAATAAACTTAAAATAAATGTAGCTGAGAAGCATTTTTCATTAAAATGCTTGTGCCAATAGAGAATATTACATTAACTCAGGACACAAGTCACTGAAACAGTTTCCACATGTTACCATTTGAAAAAGTAAGACTTGGCACAACCAACCTAACAGATTTTTTTTTTCTTTTCTCCTGAATTGAATGAATCAATCCTTTTTTATGGTGTTTCATTCTAGAGTCAACCCACATTAATTATCTGGTAAAGAGGATTAACATTTTATTCTTTTATAATTTTCTGATTGCTTTTAGGGAGTAAGAGACATAAAGAATAAGCAAACAAATGCAATGTATTAAAAGCATTTCTAATATGTCCTTTTGCCCTCCAGGGACTTTGTAATATAAATACCCTTATACAGTAAGAAAAATAGATCACTAATTCTCAAGCTGCAATTACCTGAGATCATAATACTGAACATACATCAAAGCAGAGGCACAGTAGTTTAAATCCAATTGAATTACATCTACCCTTAGGGGAACAATCAGGAAATACAATATTAAAAAAAGAGAGCCTTGGCATCATTCCTTCACACCTGGGCTTCACTGACTAGCTCCAGTTGTAAATCACATGCTGAGACCCAGTGTGTTTTTCCAGGGCTGAGGCATAACAGAGAAGGAGCTCCTGGGAGCAGCAAACACCTTGTTTGTCCTTCCACCCAAGCAAGTTTGTGTGTGTGTGTGTGTGTGTGTGTGTGTGTGTGTGTGTGTTTCCCCTATGCAAATGAAAGCAAGTTTTCACATTGCATTATAAGCTTGGTAGCTAAGAAACCATTTCTATTTCTGAGAAGGTTAACTTTCAAGTTCAAACATCTGATGCTTTGGGTATTGTGAACAAATGTGAACCTGAAAGAGCCAGTCTTTCAAGATGGATCACCATTGGCTAACTGAGCCAAAATTTAAAGTAGAGTCAAGCGGCCATTTGCGGAGTAGAGAGGTCACAAACGTAACTTTGAGTTCCTGAAAAACACCACCTCTGTTTAACTTTGGGACTTTCACAGCGCACCTGAACCAACCAGTCAGAGTTCACCTGCTTGTACCAATCAGAGATCAGCTGTATCAACCAATCAAGGCTCAGCAGTATTGACCAATCAGGGCTCAGTTGTAGTGACCAATCAGGGCTCAGCTGCGTCATCATTCGGAGGTAAGCGAGGTTGAATTTTTCATTTGCCAGAATTGCCAACTGTTTACTGGAATTAAGTCTCTTTCCTCCAAACTGTTTTCCAGAGAACTTTTGTGCAGAGTATCCCACTAAAGTCACCACTGTCACAACTTGGATAAAATGTTTAAATGTTTTTCAAACCTAAGCTTACAAACTATAGTGGATAAAACAGTATTTTTGCTCTTATTGGAGGTGAAGAGTGTTAAATATGGAAGTGTTTAAATGGTATATTTCAGTATATAAAGAGCCTCTAAATGGGGTTATCTGAACTTGGAGTGGGCCAGGCGAGGTCATGCAGCTCGCAGGCACGTTACCCAGGGGAGTAATCTGACATGGGCCTGAGCGCCGCGCATTCTGACTCTTCCCACGCTAGCTGGAAAGCCTGGAGCAGGCTGACCTCACAAACTTAGCCTTAGTTTACACATATGTAAAGTGGGGAAATCCTGTCCTAACCTGATAGAGAATTACGGTGAGAATTTAATTAAATAATGCAGGTAATAGCTTAGAGTAAATCTTGGCATATAGTGTCTTAATCCATTAGGGCTGCTATAACAGAGTACTGTAGACTGGGGGGCCTAGAAACAACAGAAATCCATTTCTCACGGTTCCGGAGGCTGGAAGTCCCAAGAGCAAGATACTGGCAGATTCGGAGCCTGGTGACGGCCCATTTCATAGACGGCAGCTTCTCCCTGTGTCCTCATATGCTGGAAGGGGCACCCTTGGGCCTCTTTATAAGGGCACTAATCCCATTCATGCGGGCTCCTCCCTCATGACTTAATCACCTTCCCCAAAGCCCCATCTAATATTATTGCCTTGAGGGTGAGGATTTCAACATATGAATTTGACAGGGGAAACACAAACATTCAGACTGTGACACAGGGTGAACACTCAGGAAAGGCTGGCGGCTGTTGTCATTCTTCATGATTATTATCTTAGCCTGTCAGTGTAAAGTGCATGCTCATTACTGCCTGAAGAAGAAAGACCACCTCCTCACCGTGCCCTTTCATTCTTTCCTTGTCAATGCCTTGCCTTTGCAGACATAGTTGCCACCACCTAGAGTGCTCTCTGGTGCTTCCTTTCACAGCAAACACCTACTTGCACATCGAAGCCCAACTCTAATGCCTCCTCCTAGGGGAGCCCTCCATGATTACAGCAGGTGAGGTCCTGTGTTCCTGTCTCCAGGCTCCCACAGCTCCCCTAAAGTGGCTTTCACAGCCCTCATGACCTTGTCCTAGGCATAGACACAGAGGACCTTGTCCTGGCCATAGGACACAGAGTACCTTGTCCTGGGCCTAGGACACAGAGGGATCCCTGCTACCCGACTACCTCCTCCAGGGCTGTTGGCATCCCTCTTGCATGCAGAAGGTGCTCAGTAAATGCTGGTTGGAGTTGGATGGCTGGATGCAAAGACCTTAAGAGCAGGATGCAAAGTCTGATTCCTTTCTGCATCCTCAGAGCCTGTCCCAGTGCTTGGCACACAGTAGGTACTCAATAAACAGTCATGCACTGAAATTGACTTTCAAAATGCACATGGCCTGGACTGCATTTCCTCTGAGTGTCCTCTGCTGGCCTCCTGGCTTAGCTGAGATCTGGGGTACCCACCTGTCCTGTCCCGCCACCTTTGCCGTCTCCACCCAGACCTTAGGTTCCCGCTTTAACATGGGTGAAGTCCTCTCAGGGATAGGGGAAGAGGACTCCGCTATTCCTGTGAGACCAGAGCATGGTTCTTCCTCATCTCACACTGGTGGAGCCCTGAGGCTGGGAGGCCAAGGGGCTTTGTAATGTGCAGAGAGCATTCCTCAGTTGGCACAGACACTTGAAATGTTACAACAGATCTCGTTCTCAAAGGAGGAAAAGTGGAGCCAAACCAATTAACTTTTTAAACAGCTGAGAGATTCAAATGAAGTAAGGTTTGCCAGGCGTAGCTGTAACCTGACGAAATAGGAGATGTGCTGGGGGAAGCTCTCAGACTCTGGCATGGGTTTGCCTGGCCAAGACATGAGCCCCTCCTGCCAGTCCCCACATGGCCCCAGCTGTGTGAGTTCACCCCATCTCCTCCGATGCAACTCTCAGCTCCCTCTTTGGAGAAAAACATAGATGAGCCTTAGGAAGTGAAATGAAAAGAGCCTAACAATTAAAACCGGTATACCATTTTTCTGTTCAAACGAAACCTTCCCAGTTATTCATTACATAAGTGTCTTTCATCCTTTCGATCTCAGCTTAAATGTTACTTCCTCAGAGACCCCTTTCTGGAAAATTCTGTCTCAAGCAGGACTTACCCTTCTTCCCTCTTTCCTGGCTCTGCAGCCTGTTCTTTCCCTTCGGGGCAGACACTCCACTGGGCCACTTCTTTCCGACTATGCTGATGTTTGAGTGAGTAAGGGACAGGCAGGCGCAGTGGGTAAGAGTGTGGGCCCCGCAGTCAGGTTCTGGCTCAGCTGCCCACGGCTACGTCCTAGAGCAGTCACCTTACCTCTCTGTGCCTCGGAATCTTCATCTGGAAAATGGGGATAACAATCATTCCCACCTCACCGACCAGTTGTGGGGAGTAAACGAGTTAACACATGCAGAGTGTTTGGATCAGGGCCTCGATGTCAGGGCCAATTTATATTATTCCCATTATCATCATCAGCTTCCTAAGTGTTTTATTACTGAGGTATGACCATGTCTAGCACAATGCTTGGCATTGGGCCAGGGTTCAGTAAAGGTTGCCATAGAGCTCTCCCAAACCCTGGTCTGAACCTGTGTCTCCAAACTCCTTGTCACTTCTGCTACTCATGAATCTCCTTTTCTGGCCTAGTTCAGTATCACCCTCTTGTGCATTCACACATCCGGCTCTCCTACCTTGTCGTCAGGCATTGCCCTCTGCCAGCACCCATATACCACTTCCTTCTAGTTACATCAGCTCCTCCCTCTTTTCCCCAACCTCTGTGACCTCCCAGTCCCACCCACCCACCTGGAGGGCCCGAGCTCTGCATTGCACCTGCATCCTGTGACCTCCCCTCCACCCACCTGCCCAAGCTCTGCATCACACCTGCATCCAAGTGAGGGATCAGCCTCTTGTGCTCGGTGAAGCACCAGTCCCTGAAGTTCACCCTGTGACAATAGCTGGGTCAGGCAGGTGGCAGGTAGCAGCTGTGCAGGAATATGCATGAAGACAAGGACAGAGCAGGGCTTTCCAGCCCTCTTATTAGGTGCTTGCATTCCAAGTGGAGCTCCCCTGAGCGAGGCTATTTCTGCAGTCAAATGCTCTACCACTGAGCTATACCCCCAAGTGAGGCTATTTCTAATGTGGGCCTTTCAACAAGGGAAAAGAGGAAATGAAGAGAAAAGAATGAACCCCGCCACACAGCCTGGGAGCTGGGCCATTTGCAGGCAGTGCTTCCAGAATGAAAGACCTTCCAACAGCAGCTTGACAGCCCTGCTTGGATTTTGTGCTGGGATGGTGCGACCTTCTGATAAAGCCATGGTCTCGGATAGTGAAGCACAGGGAAAGAGCACTGGACAAGGAGCCACTTTGGCTCTGGGGATGCCACTCTCTGTGCCTGAGGCTTTCAAGGCCTCAGTTGCCCCATCTGCCAATCCAGGCATTGGACAGATGACCCTGCCGTTTGAGCCCCTGACTTTTCTGATAAAGCACGACCATAGCTCTGAAGCTTTCAGTCCAGGGCAGAGGATGCCAATGACCGAGGGATGGCCCAACCCAGCACAAGAGATTCCAGACCTCCTCTGGCGCCTGGGTCCAGGCTGCCTCCCGCCTAATGTGCCCGCACATTCCCATTCCTCCTTCTTCCCATGCAGCTTCCCCCTGTTCACGAAGCCATCTCTGTGATGCCAGGGTGAGACCATCCTGGGGGTCCCCTCCCAGCCCTCCTGCCTGTAGTTTCTTCTGTTTCCCACCTTCCTGCCTCCCACCCCACCCTCACCCAGTCATTCTCCATCTCCTGCATCCCAACTCCTCACCCAGAAACGCTGCCTTTTCCATCTCCCCCTCAGGGGACAAGCTCAAGCCCTGTGGTGTTTCCAGGCCACCTTGAGGCTGATGTCCAGAGCCCGGGCTCTGGCTCTCGGGTTCTATGTGAACAGGCCAATCCCCCCCGATGGTCTGTTCACTCTTCCTTCCACCGGCGATGCCCAGGTACCGAAGTGGGGGCAGGTCATCCACGTGGCCCGCACCTTTGCTCTCACATCCCACTGCCAGGCACAGCCTTATCAGCTCCAGGAAGCCTCCCCCTGTCTGCTCCTGCACCCATCTCCCACTCCGGATCCCCAAGTCCATGCATTTCATCCCAGAAGTCCTCAGAAATGTGACCGAAGGGCAACATGGGCACACCACAAGCTTACCTCGTTCTTTAACCTTACTGAGCCTCTGTGTCCTGATCTATAAAATAGGACACTAAAGTCTACCTAGAAGAGAGATGGAACTAAGGTGCTTCACAAAATGAAATGCTACGTAAATGTCAGACCCAATGCTGAGTCAAGGCCAGCTCACTCCTCCTCCCCACCCACAGTAGCCTCCTCACTCTCGTAGATGCAGGACCTTTCTTCTTCCAGACAGCTATGGGATCTTGATGGATCTGCCAAATCAAACGCTCCCCAAACACCCTTGCTATAAATCATGTCAGCTTCCCTCAGCTGCCTCTGAGCTTCTGAGCATGTGTGCATGATATTGGAATAAAGTTTAAATTAAATCCAGAAGCTGCAACGCTTCATAAAACTTAAACTGCAAATTCCTCACTGTGGAATGCCAAACCGAAAAAGTACTCAGAAATAAATACTTCATTTCACCCCATGTGCCCTGAAGACCCCCAAACTTGGCTCCAAAAGATCTGGGACCTTCCAAAAATAGGAAATCTATGCAAGAAACCTCTCACATGGCCTCAGGATTCAAGCCATCCCCATGCACTTTTAGAAAGAGGGACAAGAGGAGTCCCAAACCACCAAGGACCAGGATGGAAAGCAACCCCCAAATGGTGCCAGAGCAAGAGATTAGGGAGGATGTCTTTGCCACTTTCCAGACGGATGTCCTGCTGCCTCCCTTGCAATAACCAGCTCGTCTTCTCCAGGTGAAATTTCCAACTGCCCAGAAGTTGCCTGATGGATGCCCACTACCCATCTGAAGTTCACCTAAAGGATTTACGAGTTTCTGCCCTACAAGTTTGGTGCAAAGTTCATGCTGGGAGGCACCTTAGGAAGCACAAAGCACGGTGTGCGCATGTGTTTTCTAAATAGTAGAGTTTCCAGGAGGGTTTCCATCAGCACCGAGTGTTTACGAGAGGCTGCCACAGCGGTGTGGTAGACATACCTGCTCCTGCTGCCAACACGATTTGCTAGTGTAATTAACATTCAGGCTGAAACTGGAGAAGGCAGTTCAACTCGCAGCGACTATTTTTAGAGGCCTCTTAATGGAAAACTCTTTTCCTTTCAAACCACACAGCTTTCTGTAATTAGGAGAGAGACTATTATTCAAGTCAGATTTTACTTTTTCTCACATTTCTGTGCTTTATGCGATGTTATCCTAAACCTGCATTTACGTGGGGCGGACAACACACAGAGAAGCGGCATCGCTGGGCGGGGTCCTCGCAGCATCCTTACCTACCCTCCCACAGCAGAGGGAGGATGCAGTCACCAGAACAATCCCCCACCCGCACCGCAAGTCCCACCCTAACCCTACTGGGGATCACTTAGGTGATACTGCACCATCCCGTGCATTTTTCTCTTAGAAACTGGCTATGGGTCCCCAACAGCTCTGACATTTCTGGAGGATAGTTTAAAATGTCTCTTCTACCATTCCCATTATAGAAACATAGATGCCCCCCCCCAAGTTCATTCATGTGCCCATCAAATAGTGGGCATCTCCTTGGTGCAAGAGAGGGACTGGACCCTGCAAGGCACCCACCCAGATGTACACTGAGGGCACCATCCCTGCCTTCATGGAGCTTATTTTCTAGTGTAGGGACTAGGGGGATGGTGCTAAACAGGGCAGTACATCAGCAAAACATAGGACTTTTGATAAACATTTTAAAAAGGAAAAAGAAGGAAGAGCAGGGAAGCAGGAGGAAGGAAGGGAGGGGGAGGAAAGGAAAAGGGGAAGAAGGAAATGAAAGAAGAAATGAGAAAGGGAGGAAGCAAGGGAGGAAGCAAGGACTCAATAGGAGACTTTAAACACGGGAGGGATGTGACAAGGACCGTATTCGGGATTGGGTAGAAAGTGAGGATGCTGGTAGAACAGACTGGGGCTTGTGCAGGGGAGGGATAGTGGTGACTTGGGATGGGACAGGGACTGTGGAGAAGGGAATAAGGGGACAAATTCAAGCCCACTGGTAGGGGTAGCACCAGTAGGAAGTCCTGGAGTGGCCGCAGGTGGGAAGGAGAGAGGAGGAAAGGATGGGGTGGGGGCTCACACAGGGGACTTCTGCTGGAGAAAGACTAGGAAGTAAGAGCAGTTAGATTCCAAAGGCTGCAACTTGAGCAGCAGCTATTAACAAGAGACTCTCTGCTAAGGCCAAGTGCAGAGACCATCCTGTTTGCAGATAAACCAGATCACCTGCCAGTTTCTTCATTCGATCACTCACTCAATCAGCAGACACTGGCTGAACTCATGCCAGAGCCAGACCCTGGGCAGGTTCTGGGAAGGTGGCCACAAGGACTCAATTTGCAGCCCAGTAGGGAGACAGACATGCAAATGAGGACCACCCTCCCAGGAGGTCAAGGCTACCATGGAGGGCTCAGGGCAACGAGACAGGTGTGGGGATAGGGGCCACCTGGTCCATCTGCTTGGGGCACCAGGGATGGCTGCACAAGGACCAGACAACTGAGCAGAGTTCTCCAGAACAGCTGGAGATGGGCAGGATCTATCCACATATTCAAGTTCACTCAGGTTTAAACAGCCATGAGGTTATTAATGGCAGAAGGGCACTGGAGACCTTCTGCAGGGATGAAAATATTCCATATCATGGTTTGGGTACAGATTATAAATTTGTTAAATGCATAATCTATAAATCAGCAGTGTACAGTCAGCAGACTGTACACTTTACATCTAATTCACTGTATGTAAATTTTGCTAACAGTACCTTATATTTTCAATGAAAAAAAAAAAAGATTTAAAACTGTAAACACAAAAAAGCCAGGAGGCTCATTGTTAAGTCTCACTAAATTTAAGTGAATATTTTGTAATAACCTAACGCATTGACTTGACCTTTTAAGAGGCGATTCTGCCCTTTTGAAGCTATAGGTTCAAGCTTTTTGGCTGGGCACAGGCACACCCCGCCATCAACCTCAGGCATGGCAGATCCCACACAAAACAGTACAAGAGCAGGATTTGTGCAGCTCGGGACACTGGCTTCCCTCCACCCTGAGGTTCAGCATCCAGGAAAGGTCTCCAGAAAGCACACTACCAGCCCACATCCCACCTGGAACAGGTCTTCGGGGCCTGCAGTGGGGACTTGCCCTCAGCAAGTTCACCTCCTGAATTCTGTTTCTATAAATTCCAACGGCAGTCCACACAAGGCTTAATTTTTTTTTTCTTTAAAGAACACTCTTTGCCAAACTCTGTGTTGAGTAATTTAACTAGTGCCATGCCCAGCAAGGGAAAGCAGCTCTATAATTTATGTTCCACAAGGCTCCGCCTGACAAGCGGAAGCCCGGGCAGGTGCTGCTTTCCCTCAGCCCTGCATTGGGTTCTAGTTGCGTTCACCCAGGCTGCTCATGTCTGATGATGTTTCATTGCTGGGCCATTCAAAGCCTCCAGAATATTTCTCTTTCCATTGTACAGTACTAAATCTTTGTCAACACTTCTCCAAATGCAGAGGTTGACAGTCAGCCCTCAATGACTCAAATGGAAAGCTAGTAAAAGCTCCCAAAGGGGCATCTTTCAACAAGTCATTCTGCTTTCATAAAATAAAGAAGGCAGGATAACTATAACCACTCTCCTCTTCCTGTCATGTTCTCTTAAAGCAGAGACAATGGAGGTAATTTGGGGCTTCCTCAATGTCCAGGGACAGTATCAGTCATGTGGTCACCCGTGAGGGCCACGGAGCAGTGCCTTCACCACAATCTCATGCCAAAATGTACTCCCTCCATGCTGATGCACGTGGAAACAAAGATACCCTCAAGAGAGGTGGCCCAGCTTCCATATCCCAGGACTGCCAGGGTCACAGCGACCTACCTGCACTGATGGGTGCAGCCAGACAGTGCCTGAGCCCACAGAGCCAGTGCAGGGAGCAGGTGCGACCACTGTCAGCAGGTGGGGCCACCACAGTCCATAGTGGAAGACAGAGGCTGGAATGTCCCACACTGAACCTAGCCCCACCGAGTTGGCCCACCTGCACATTCGGGCCCCTGCACACCTGCCTCATCTCCCGACTCAGCCTCTGGTTGCTCACCCATGCCAGACAGGGGCCTTGCTCTGAATGCCTGGACACCTGGCCGGGTTTGTTCACTCCTTCTCCCTCTGGAGTCTGGGAATCAGTTCTGTGCATTTGCAGCCCTGGAGGTAGGATTCTTTGTCAAATCAATGGCCAAGATCATGACCTCCACCTGGACAGAGCCCTTTCATGTCCTGTCAGCTTTCATCAGATCTAGCATCACTCCCCCACTGCAGAGATTCTGGGAACTGCATCACCGGCCCCTGGTGCAGTTCCCAGGGGGAGTTCTCCTGATCCACTGGATCCCAGCTTTCTTCACTTCCTGTCAGTGAGGGCTACCTCAGCAACCTCCTCTGAGGTTGTGCCTGCCCAGAAACAAGCCCCAGGTTGGTGCAGAATCATTGGTTACTAGACATTTGCAGAAGTGAGTTAGGCATAACTGGTGTGAAATACAGGTATAGACACGGGTGCTCACTCAACTGCACCCAAGTCTCTGCCCCATTATTGACTAACTGTTTTCTGGGGCTGCAGTAACAAACTGGGTGACAACACAAATTTATTCTCTCATGGTCCTGAAGGCCAGAATTCTGAGATCCAGGCGTCCACAGAGCCACACTCCCTCCACCAGCTCTTGGGGAGGATCCACTCTTGCCTCTTCCAGGTCTGATGGCCCCAGGTGTTCCTTGGCTTGTGGCAGCATCACTGCAATCTCCACCTCTGCCTCCATAGGGCCATCGTGCTGCTGTGTCTGGGTCTCCGTGTGTCCACATGGCACTCCCCTCGTGTGTCTGCATCTATGTCCAAATTTCCCTCTTATAAGGACAGCAGTCATCCTGGGCTAATGATGAGGCCCATCCCAAGGACCTCATCTTATCTTGATTAAACCTGCAAAGACCCTATTTCCATATAAGGTCGCATTCATAGATACTGGGAATTAGGATTTCAACATATCTTTTTGTGGGGGACAAAATTCAACCCATACAGACCTTGTGTTTCCCTTGATCTATCTAGTTTCATGACTCTTTCATTTGGGAATTCATTCAGCAAGTATTTATTGAGGACCTGTTACATTCCATGCATCACACCGGGTATGAGGGACTTTTGCCCTCAAGAACTGACAGTCCAGGGGACAGGTCCCCCAGCAGCTGCTACGAAGGAGGACACTCAGAGCAGAGCAGCCCCAAGGGGGCTCCTATCCCAGCCTTAGGGCATCAATGAAATTTCTCAGAGCAAAGAGTGATGGAGATGAGAACTAGGCTGAATACAATTAGGTTGCCATTACTTTTAATGGCAAAACCCACAATTACTCTTGCACCAACCTAATAGCCAGGCAAAGAGGCCATGAATGGAAAAAGCTCCAAGAAACTCAGAGATAAGAGAGGCTGACAGATTTTAGGAAACCTTGGGTGATTCAGCAAGGTAGAAACAGAGGCATGGCAAGAGATGAAACTCCAGAAAGTCACATGGGTGCTTACATGTCACTGTGATGCCAAGGCACCCACAGAGCATCTGTGGGCTCTGATTACAGGTGGCACCCATTGAACACACACTGTGAGCACTGTCTCCTGTAATCATTCCTGCAACCCTGCAGGGGTGGGGTGCTCACCGGTGGTGAATCTGCAGCAACCTCAGTTCTTGCCTCCTCCAAAGAAAGAATTCGACTGAGGGGCACAAGGCAGAAGGAGAGACTGAGGCAAGCTTCAGAGCAGGAGTGAAAGTTTATTTAAAAAGCTTTAGAACAGAAAGGAGAGGGGAAGGGAGGAGAGGAGAGGGCAACTTGGAAGAGGGCCAAGCGGGTGACTTGAGGAACCAAGTGCACAGCTAGACCTCTCGATTGGGGGCTTTCTGCGTTGGCATACTTCCAGGATCTTGCATTCTCTTTCCCCACTCCTGAGATCTTATTAGGAAGCTGCTGACCGGTTTCAGGTGTTTTCTCTTAGGAGCCTGCCTTTCCCTGGCAGTGGCTGTGACCAATTATTATTTCAGAGAAACAGTTGACAGTTGCCTGACCATCACCTGATGGTCACCCAACACTCCTAGTGCATGTGTGTGTGTGTGTGCGGATGGCGGAGGGGGGGCATTCCTGCCCTGCTCATACCTAACTAGCTACCCACTGTAACACTTGAACAGGTGAAAAAAGTGAGACCTGTTGCATTGACATTTCTCTCCCCAGGTCCCATGAGAGAGGCAGCAGAGGCTGCCCTCTGGGATTCGGCTCCACACCCTGGACCACACCTGCATCTGCAGACTGGTCCCCTCCCCGACATTGCACCGGTGTGGAAAAGAAGGGGAGGGGCTGGTGGCCAGGGCTTGTTTTCATCTGTGATGCCCTCTTGGGTATTCATCCCAGAGCCTGCTAATTTAGGAGGCACTGCCAGGGATTAGGAGCATGGGAGTGTGAACTGAAACACACCCAGCCCTCTCCACTCCGGCTGGAGGAAGGCTCTGAAAGGCACTTAGCTTTTTTCATCCTGGCCCTCATCCACCATCCACTTCCGTTCTTGTGATTCCCACAACCTGTTAATTTATCAAACCACCTCAGTCCGGTCAACTATCCAGTTGTTTTTGTCTCTGAAGCCACACAACAGATTCAACTACTTTGTTGTTGTTTTCATTTGCCAACTAGGTGTAGAGGGTCATGAAGGAAGTGCCAGACCTCGTGAGTTTACCTATATCCATAGTCGTACCCCAGACACCTCCAAAGCTCATCCGCACGGGAAGTTCTCTGCTGAAAGAGTGTTTAGCGATGGAAATGGATCCCTGGGCTCTACTCTGCAGAGATGAAGGGCTCTAAATCTGCATAGCTCTTACTCTAGGAGGCTGCCGGGCTCTCTGCCTTGATTTGATTAATGAGTGTGGAGTTTGGCAGAGGCATTCTTGGAGGATTCTGGATTGGTCGTGTGTGTATACATAAAATAAAAGATGCGCTGTGGGTATTTTGAGCTAAACATGACTGATAGCTCTGTTTATTAAGATAGGAGCAGTCAAACCCTGGCTGTTTGAAGTTATACACAGATATGCTGAAGAAGTGCAGCCTTAACCAAGGGCGGAGTCTCATGATAAACTCAAAAGAGAATATGTATTCTCCAAGGAGCATTTGGTGAATAACGAGGCTAGAATACATGTCCGGCCACTCTGTATTCTTTCCCTAATGATCGTTTAGGGGGCATTGGCTTGGCAAAAGAGCACTGCAATTATTGCACTGTAAGTGTGTTTACGTGTGTAGGTGGGTGCGTGCATATATCTGAATGAATATACGCATGTATTCTGCACCTTGTTCCCACAAAGGGAATTAAAGATGGCTAAGGAAGCTACGTAATAAAATTTAAATAAATTTTAAATAAATAGATGAGGAAATCAGGGCAAGTGAGATAGAAAATTAGGAATAAAAATAGAGGAAAGAAAGTAGAGAGGAGGGCAAGTGGGTGTGAGGAGAGGAAGGAAAGACGAGGGGTGGGGAGCGAGAAAAAGAGAAGAGGAAGTGGTGAACAAAAGCTTCTGTTTCCATGGTGACCAGCAGCTCCAGGTCCGCAGAAAGAAAGCTCTGGAAGATAGTGTGGACTGGCTGTTTAACCGGATGCTGTGGCATACTTCCAGGCATCATCCCTCCTCAGGAGGCACCCCCTCCCCGGCTCTGGAAGCTGGGAGCTGCCCACAGCCCATGCAATACATAATTCCCAGACCCTGAACCATGCCTGATGGACCACAGTGAGCACCGGAGTCGGGCCATGCCAACCGCATTCCCTCCCCTGGGGTTTCGGAATCCAACCTGAGAGGCAGGAAGTCAGTGTCATTTGGTGGCTTGACCTCTCGGGCATGGAGCATGCAATTTGGGAGGAGCTCCAGCCTGCCCTGTGCCTGAGAAGCAGAGGAAATGAGCATGGTCGAGTTGGAGGTCAAAACAGCACTTGCCAAGGTCATCCGGGAACTCCATGAAACTAACTATGAGTCCACTTCTTAGTTAATCTCCAAGCCACATCGAGCACATTAACCGTGGCTCCCTTCCTGGACACTCTCCCATCTGGGCTACTGGAATGCCCTGACCAGGCCTTCTCTGCCTCCTCTTCCTTCACTGAGACTCAAGATGTACATGTTCTTTAGCGCTGGGTCTGGGCCCCTTTTCGCTTCTAGATTTCCCCCTTCTCTCTCTAGGGAAGCCTGACCATTCCACCCATTGTGTGGCTTTAAATTCATGCAGAGAAGTCCCGTGTTCCAGGTCTGTGCATCTGACAGCCTCCTGGATATCTCCACTCAGATGCTGCCTCCAGGTCCCAGACTTCACTCAAAAGGTGAACTCCCCATTTTCTTTCCCAGATTTGTTTTCCTGCTCTCTGCCAACAACACCATTCTATACCTGGATGGTTACTTAAGCCAGAAGACTGACACCCGGGCCCTAAATGCTCAACCCCAGCATAGCATCCATCAGCACATCTCGTAGATTCAACTTCCAATGTATACCATGAATCTGTTTTCTTCCCTGATTCCCTAAGATTTCACTGCCCTCATTCAGGCCACCACTCTCTTCAACCTGAATTTGCTTATCAGTCTCCTGACTAGTCCCCATATTCCCTTTTGCTCCCTGACAACCTGGATTTGCTTAAAGGCCTCCTAACTAGTCCCCATGCTCCCTCTTGCTTCCTGACAATTTGTTCTCCACGCAGCAGCCAGAGGGGCCAGCTCACAACAACAAATGGATCTGCTTCAAACCCTTTCACTGATTCCTCCCACCCAAAGAATAAAACGCAAAGTCCTTACCAAGAGGTTTGAGATTGGACCTGCTCTGGTCCCCTCCCCTCCCGCGGCTCCTCTGATGCCTTCCTCACTTCTCCCCCCAACTAGCTCCTTTCAGTTTTTCAAATATTTCCTGCCTCAGGGCCTGGCACTCACTGTTCCTCTGCCTGAAGGTCCTCTCCCTGCCCTTCACACACTTGCTCCTGCCTCACACATCTGACTCTCCACATCATCCCTGCATGGCAGGGAGATCTCCTCCTACCTTTCCATCCAAAATAAGCCCCACGTACGCCAGGCGCAGTGGCTCATGCTTGTAATCCCAGCCCTTTGGGAGGCCGAGGCGGGAGATCACTTGAGGCCAGGAGTTCGAGACCAGCCTGGCCAACATAGCAAAACCCCGTCTCTACTAAAAATATGAAAATTAGCCAGGCGTGGTGGCAGGTGCCTGTAGTCCCAGCTATTAGGGAGGCTGAGGCAGGAGAATCACTTGAACCTGGGAGGTGGAGGTTGCAGTGAGTAGAGGTCGCACCATTGCACTACAGCCTGGGCAACAGAGTGAGACTGTCAAAAAAAAAAGAAAAAAGAAAAAACCCCACACGTTATTCTCCATCTCAGCTACCTGCTGAGCCCTTCAGACAACTGATCATTTCTTCTTAGTTTGTTGCCTTGTATGATGTCAACTTTCCTCGCTGGTCAATGGCTCCTTGTGGACAGGTCTGTGATTGATCCACACTACATCCTCAGAGACGGTCCATAATGTGTATTCATGTATTATTTTTAAAGCTAAGCAGAGAGAAAACGACAACAGGGAACCAAGAAAGTGCTCTATGAACTTTCCAGTCCCTGGTCCTGGTTGCTCAGGAAGCAGGTGCCCACTCCAGCCCTGGAGTTCTGCTGAACACTCCTGACATGGGCCAGTAAAGCCTTCTGCTGCCCTGGAGCAATTTTCTGCTCCTGAAACAGCACCTAACACCTGGCTGTGACTCTCTGTGCCCTCTGGGAAACCAGTCACCAGCTTTGAAAGCTTATGGATTCCAGGGCAGTTGGCATAAGGCTGTTCTTTCTCAGGCTTGAAGTTTGGTGCTGTACTTCATGCTTCTTGGAAAAAAAAAAAAACAAAACAAAACATACTTGTGCAAACCCAAACTACTACAGGAGGGGAAAGCATCTCAGTCACCAAACATTCCCAGCCCTAGGAGCACTATGTTGGTCATTGGTGAGCTTGTATTGCATCCCAGGGGATTAGGGGCAAGATGCTATTATCTGTGGAATCAGAGGCAGCTGGATGAAGTGGGAGTAGGTGGTGGGATCCATGGAGTAGGGGCCCTGGGATAGAGAAGCCACTCTGCTCTGATGAATGATACACTAGATAAGGCTCTGGATTGCTCTGGGGTTCTGTGTCCAGGTCTGCAAGATGGAGAAAACCAGAGCCATCAAGTCACTTAACCAAGCACTCCCAACCCACCCCCAGTCACTCTGTACTCCTTTCCATGGAGCCCCATGGGAGTTCCTGTTCACTGCCGTTGACCAGTCGTCTCTGACTGCATTAAGCCCACTCCTTTGTGGTGACTAAAGTCCCTAACTGCTCAGCTTTCCATGCGTGCATCTGGCCTCCCTAACTCAGGCCCCTCCAGGGCAGGGACATTGTGTCCCTGTCTCTTCCTCAGCTCAGAACCTGGCAAACACCAGGCATCAAATCAATGTTTGTTGGTTTGATCTGGCTAAATGATCTGAAGAATCCTTTCATTCATCTAACTCAAGCTACCTTATGCCATTTGATTCTCTCTCTCTCTCTCTCTCTCTCTCTCTCTCTCTTTTTTCTTTTGAAACAGGGTCTTGCTCTGTTGCCCAGGCTAGAGTGCAGTGGTGCAATCATAGCTCACTGCAGCTTGAAACTACTAGGTTCAAGTGATCCTCCTGCCTTGATCTCCAGAGTAGCTAGGACTACAGGCACGTGCCACCACACCCAGCTCTGATCCTCACCTTGATTCCAGTTGTTTGCTGGATGGGGTGAGTAGGGAGTGAGAATGACAGATAGGGAGATGGGGGAAGAGGGGAAGCCAGGACAGGAAGGGAGGGGAGGCAAGGCTGGACCTGGTGTTTTTGAAATTGAGTGAGATTGGGTGGAGGCATAGACATTCAGCTTGAGGCAAAAAGGGAGAGAGTAGGAGATGAAAATAGATCTATACAATCAGCAGATGCCAAAATACTCAAAACGTTCCCAAATCTCCCTTAACATCTCTCTAGAGGCGACCATAGAAAAGATCCTTTATTCCATTTCTAATTCAGGATCTGCTTTGATGTGCTGAGGCACAGGAAGGAAAGTTACAATGACTAACATCTTTAATGTCATTAAAAATAATTAAATTACATAGTCATTTCTTACACTCAGCCTGGACTTTTTTCAACACTTTCTTTCAAAATGAAACATTGCAAAGACATCAGGGAGTTGGAGAGAGCCTGCGGACAGAACCTTCCTTCCAACTGCTGCTCTTGATAGAAGATTATAATAGGCTTCTGAATTCATTTGACGTTTTCTTGCTATTTTGTATGCATAATAACAGATGTAAAGCCTCAGATTTTAATGGCACCTTTCTACCTAATAACCACATGTGCTCTCACAAACATTCACTTTTTGTATGTTGAAGAGAAGTATTACTAGCCCCATTTTACAGAAGTAGCAATTTGATGATTCATAGCGCATAAGCACTAATATTCACTGAATGGCTGCCTTACTCTAGGCACTGAGCTTTCATACAGTCTCATTTATACCTCTCAGCCAGCTTTTCAGGACTGAGAAAGGATTCCAATCTGGACCACCTGACTAAAAACCCATATCCTTCAACACTGTGCTATATAACTTGTTCAACAAATCTTTATTGAACTGTTACTATGTGCCAGACATTATCCTGGCTGCTGGGGATACAGTGGTACAGGAGACAGATCTCTCTATTGTCAGGGTGATGTTACAATAGGAACACATAAAGAAATTAAAACAGGGTGATGTGTTCAAGACTGTAGGGCAGGTGTGAGAGACAGTCCATGCCTCCTGAGGAGTTAATGACAAGAAGGACCCATTCACAAGAAAATATGGGCAGAGCATTCCAGTCGGAAGGAAGCCCAGGGATCTAAACATGTTGGTATTTATTATTTCCTCAGCCATTTCACCTGAATATCTGTTGTAAGACAATATTTATTAATACAGAAACAAATACTCACTGCTTGTTTATAATAATGAAAACAAATAGAAATTACCTAAAATCGAATAGGGAGAAATTTCAAGGAATTATGACCCTTGTGCTTGCTGGAATATTATGCAGCCATGAAAAATAACTTGGCAGGTTTTGATTCTGACTAGGAAGTATACCTTACTCTCTATCTCTTCTACTGGTTACAACTAAAAACTCAGGACAGACTGTATAAAACAACTGTCAGAGTACTGTGAAAAATAATAACAGAGTGGAGAAGGAAATAAAAACTTGAAGAAATACAGATCCAGCAGAGTGTCCTGGAGTGCCCCCACCTCATATTTCCTGGCTTAGACACTAGGGCAGCTAAATCCTGAACTGTGTGGCAGATGTGACGTGCACAGAATAAGTTCCAAGAGAAATCCTCCCTTTCTGGCCAGAAAATCAGAAGGGCAGCTCTTGCAGTGCACAGCTTGGGGCTAAATCTGCATTTTGTTTTCCTTTTCCCTCCTTTTACTCTTCCAGCCCTGTCCCGAGGCAATCCCCAGTCATGATGCTGTGATCCCCTTCAGTAGCAGTGGTCATGGAAGTCATACAAGCATGTAAAATTCTGAGAAAATTCTTTCCTCTGACTAGAGGAAGTTGGAAAAGAGGTCCCTGTGGTCCAAAGAGTGAGGTGGGAAGGACGTCTGTTATCTCCTCTTTCTTCTTTTCCTAGCTATTTTGTCCTAAAGTGGACCAGTCACAGGGAGTGCATAAAAACACAGGGAAGTTAAAAACCCCAGCTGGAGCACCAGGAAAGGGGACCACTGGGAGCTGGAGATGGTGGAAGAAATTTGGAAGAGGAGGCAGCTGAAGAAAGAGAACCCCTAAATCTGTGTTTGAAGCCCCCAGCTCCTCTCTGAGCTATGCATGTATGGAACTGACATGAAGTAGCATAGACAAGGCTTTGAGAATTTAACTGCTGTACATCCACTGCTCAGGACCCAGACTGGACCCTGGGTGGCCCCCACACAGGACATATCCAAATAGCACCACAGAGGCTTTGAAAATTAAACTGACATTGAAACTTCAGCCCACAAAGGATGCACAGGGACTTGTGGTCCAATCCTAACTAGCTTGATTACCTGCTAAAATGAAATAATCAACATTTATCAGATGATTTTAACAGTGCCCACAGCGTGAAAACATAATATTGAAAAATATCCAGGATACAGTCTAAATTTACTCAACATACTAAGAACCAGATACATCCCAACAACCACAAGATAACCCAGATTTTGGCATTATCAGACAAAGACTTTAAAGCAGGTATGACAACCATACTCCATAAAGTAAGAATGAACACTCTTGAAACAAATAGAAAGTTATAAGCTCTCAGTAAAGAAATAGAACCAATAGGAAAGAACAAAGTAGAAAGTTTTAAAAACTGAAACATACAAATAGAATTTTTTTTAAAGTCCCTAGAGAGGTACAATAACAGAATGAAAATGACAAAAGAGAGTCAGTTAATTTGGAGACAGGTTGTCTTTGTCCATTCGCATTGCAATAAAGGAAATACCTGGAACTGGGTAATTTATAAAGAAAAGAGGTTTATTTAGCTCACAGTTCTATAGACTATACAAGAAGGATGTCAGTGGCATCTCCTTCTGGTGAGGCCGTCAGGAAACTTCCACTCATGACAGAAGGTGAAAGGGAGGCAGGGTGGGGAGATCACATTTCAGGAAGTGAAGGAAGCATGAGAGAGAGGAGGATGTTCCAGGCTCTTTTTAACAATCAGATCTCATGGGAACTAATAGAGTGAGGACTCACTCATTACCACAAGGACAGCACCAAGCCTTTCATGAGGGATCTATGGCCATGACCCAAACACCTTGCACCACGCCCCTTTTCCAAGAGTGGGGGTTAAATTTCAACATGAGATTTAGTGGGGTCAAACAAACTATATCCAAACCATGGCATAGATCAATAGAAATTACCAGTGATAAAGACATAAAATATTAAAAATAAATTAACAAAGCCTCAGTCTTTAATTTCTTATTAAAGACCAGGGAGACCAAAAGATTATTGAAAATTATTTTTAAAGTTCTCAGAGACATAATTCCTATATCTAGCAAAAATATCCTTCAGGAATGAAAGCAAATGAAATAAAGATATATTCAGATGAAGGAAAACTAAGATAATTTATCACCAGTAGTGTATAAATTTAAAAATAGATTTCAAAAATAAATACAATGCAAAATTATTTTACAAAGGGCTTGTTATTACTTTGAAAAATTCCTGATCTAATGCTTAAAAAATCATGATATAAAATTTAAAAAACAGTGTTCTTGCAGTTATGTCCAAAAATACTGTGCATAGAGAAAAAGCTAGGTAGAAGTGAAATAAAAGGTTATTAGTGACTTCTTTTGGCAAAAAGATCTATTGGTAAATTATCACTTTATTTTATTTTTTAATATTTTCCAAAATGACAGTGGATAATTGTTATGGTTTAAATGTGTCTCCATAGTTCATGTGTTGGAAACTCAGTCCCCCCGTGTTGGAAACTCAGTCCCCCAAGTGTTGAGAATTGAGACTTTTAAGAGTTGATTAGGTCATGAGGGCTGTGCCCTCATGAATGGATTAATACTGTTATCTCAGGAGTGAGTTCATTATTGTGGGAGTGGGTTCCTTATGTTGTGTTTCAAAAGGATGAGTTTGACTCCCTCTTCTCTTTTTCTCTCTCACATGCATGCTTTTGCCCTTCCACCTTCCACCATGGGATGGTGCAGTAAGAAGGCCTTCACAAGATGCCTTCACAAGAAGGCTTCACAAGTCCAAGAAGTCCTAATCTTGGACTTCCCAGCCTCCAGAACTCTGAGAAAAAATTTTTTTCCTTATAAGTTACCCAGTTTGTGGTATTCTGTTATAGCAACAAAAAACAGATGAAGACAATGATCAACCGTGTTTATAACATTAAAAAAAATTACTTCTGAGTGCACCGGTTAGCTAGGGAAAAGGGTGGAATAAATCTCTCAATTTTAGTCCAAGAAAAAGAACATATTGTTAAAGATTTCTTTCTAAAGAGAGGAGGTGTAATAGAGTGCCCACCAGATGAAGAATATGGTCAGTTGTTTCAGCTTTCACCCATGTTCATGAGGATCCAATTACCTACGTTCATAATACAATTTTTTTTAAAAAGCATCTAAAGTTCAAAATTATTAGACATTGTAGATTTGGCCTGCCTGACAGTTCTTAAAGTTCTTAATTCTGTTTACAAAGAGAAAAAGGCCTTTATGGGAAAGAATCTTCCGAGATGCTGTCAGTAACCACTGCTTCACAATTGATAAAATCATTGACTGAAAGGAAGAAAGAAATAAAAAAATACAACTAGCCTCAAATGGCAGAAGCAGATTTTAAGGCCAAAGGGATGTTCTGTGAATAAAATAAGAGCTGGCAGCCCACCTATCCCTGTATAATATCCAAGGTATGAGAGGCAAGGAATAAAGACCACTAACAAAGGAGCATGAGCTCAGGCTCCAGATGATGGACATGGTAGCAGAGACTCAGAATCAAACATGTATGTGCTGAATAATTCAGTAGACCTACAGGGTAATAGAGATGGCCACATGTGCCATTGTTAGCCTGAGAGAAGAAGGGAATGATAGACATTTAGAGAGGTAAAAAGAATCCCATGAGACCTAGAGTTTTAGAATAAAGGTTTGCAATTCCCTGGCAACATCAAACTTTGAGGAGGAAAGGAGATCCCTGGTTTACAACTCTTCCAGGAGCTAAGAGAAGGGATAGCTGAGGTCTGAAAGTTGTGTTGTGCGATGCCTGATGCCTTCCCTTTTACTTAGCTCTTCTCCTTCCTTCCCCATCTTTCCCTGCACAACCCTTTGAATCTGTTCCCTTTAAAAAAGAATGTATCTTGTTCTACTCCAGGACTCAACCTGAGCACAATTGACATTTGGGGGCAGGTGTTTCTTTGTTGTAGGGGCTGTCCTGTGCGTTGTAGAATGTTGAGCACCATCCCTGACCTCTACCCTGCAGATACCAGGAGCACCCATAACCCACACTTGTGACCATCAACTATGTCTCCAGACATTGCCAAAAGTCCCCTGAGGTGCAAAATCACCCCAGTTGAGAACCATCATCCTATCCATTTTGGAAATTGCATGGATAGTGATTTCTGAAGAAGCAAAAGGTGAGTTCTTGCCTCTTAACCACAGGTATGGCACTGAGCCCAGCAGAGCCTAAGGGAATAAGGGCAAATATATAAAGTTCAATTTTTTTAAATTTAAAAAGGGTAAAAATTTTTTCTGGATGTAATGCAATTTTACCCTTCTAAAAAAATATATGCTGTCCCTCTTGGATATCTGTGTTTTAGGTATTCACTCATTCGTTCAAGCAACACTCACCAAGTGCTGGGTTTTCTGTGATCCTCACTTAGCAGCAGCCAGCCCAGCCAGCTTGCACCTGTGGCAAGTCTCCTACATTTGCATAAGCAAATACAGAACTTTACTGTATTTTGCCTCACTGAGTCTACAACATTTCTGTGAGCTGAGATTAAATTCCCGAAAGCATAGGAGCCTCGGCAAGGTGACAACTTGCCCAAGTGGACAGGAATTTGGGCTGGGGAGGGAAGTTCTTCTTTATGAAACATCTCCAGCTGCAGAATCCAGAAGGAATGCAAGAACTTCATGTTGCAGCCTGAGTTGAATAATTGATTCAGGCCAGAATGATCATTGGTTGAAAAACTACTGGGAAACAGGATATTCACACGAGGCCAATGTATCACCCAACCGAATAATCACAAAGGGAAAAATTGCTGTCAACACCTTAACTGTGTGATCAGATTACCCACTGTGGAGAAGCTTGAGGCCTGCCATGCAAAGTCTCCACCCTCACCTAGGAAGTACTTCACCAGGGAAATTTAATCAAGCCTCTATAGCTAACTCCTGGATCAGGGGGGAAAAAGGGGATAGAAAAACATGCAAAATTGCCACAAGGACACAAGAAGACAGATCAAGAACCTTGGGTATTCTAAAAGACAGTTGGCCTGCGTTCTTCACAAAGTTGATGTTGTGGAAAAGAAAAAGAAAAGGTGGAGTGACCATGCTAAATGTAAAAAGAGTTAGAGATATAACAAGCAACTGAAATGTGTGTGCATTGGATCCTGGCTCTTAAGAAATAAACATTCTTAAGACACATGAGGAAATTTGAACATAAATTGGATGATAAGGTTTGGCTGTATCCCCACCCAAATCTTCTCTTGAATTGTAGCTTGCATAATTCCCTCATGCTGTGGGAAGGACCCAGTGGGAGATAATTGAATCATAGGAGTGGTTTCCTTCATACTGTTCTCGTAGTGAATTAGTCTCATAAGATCTGATGATTTTAAAAAGGGGCGTTTCCCTGCACAAGCTCTCTTCTCTAGTCTGCCTCCATGTGAGACATGCCTTTCACCTTCTGCCATGATTGTGAGGTCTCCCCAGCCATGTGGAACTGTGAGTCCATTAAACCTCTTTCTTTTGTAAATCACAGTCTCAGGTATGTCTTTATCAGCAGTGTGAAAACAGACTAATACACTGGCTATTATATAGGTCCAATGATTATTTTTTCAAGTGTAATAATAGTATCATGGTTATACAAGTAAAAAGGAAAAAAACTCGTTTTCTTTCTACACTCTCACACACACTTCACTTCTGACACCAAAGGTGTGGATTTTCCATACCAAACAGCTCACCAAATCTCCGGACACCAACTGTATATTCTGCTATGCAGTTAGGACACTGACTACCTAGAGTTGGTGCAGACCCCACAGTGAAGGGCTCAGTCCCACAAGACTGCCCTCACTGCAGACGTCAGTTACAAATAGCGGGTCCCCAGGTTACCCACACTTCTGTCTGAGTATCCACAATGACCCCATGTAGGGGTTCCCATGACCCTCTCCTTAGGTTCCATAATTGGTTCTAATGGCTTGCAGAACTCAGGGAAATGCCTACTGGTTTCCTGGTTTCTGATACTGGCTTATTATAAAGCCTATGGTAAAGGACACAGATGATCGGCCAGAAGAGGCACACAGGATGAAGACTGAAAGAGTCCTAAATGCAGGAGCTTCTGTCGTCATGGAGGTGGGGTGCACCACCCTCCTGGCACAGGGATGTGTCACCAACCCAGAAGCTCTCTGATTTTTACGTAAGTTTCATCACTTTTGTATGATTGATTATAAACTCAATCTCCAGTCCTTTTCTCCCCTCCAGAGGATGAAGAGTGGTGGTGGGTGAGCTGAAAGTTCCAAGCCTCTAGTCCTGGCTTGGTCTTTCTTGTAACCAGACTCCATCCTGAAGCTATTCAGGGGCCCAATAAGAGTCATCTCATTAGAACAAGCATGCCCCTATCACCTCAGGAAATTCCACAGGATTTAGGAGCTCTGTGTCAGGAACCAGGGTCAAAGACCCTGATTAGAACAAAAGACCCCTATTAGAAAAAAAGACACTCCTAGAACACCTTATTGATGAAAAAATTCCAAAGGCTTTAGGGGCTCTGTGCCAGAAACCAGGAACAGAGACCAAATGCATATATTTTTATTGTATCACAATAAGAATATGTTCTTAGGAAGTAAGTGCTAAAGGGATTATGATTTAGGGGTGAAGTGTCATGATAAGTCATAACTTATTTTCAAATGATATATATATATATATGTATTCACAGAGCGGTGGGAGAGATATGTGGCCCCTGGATCCAATTTATGCCCTAAATCTGCTGGATTTTCCACTGTTTTTCACATGTTTCTTTTTTTTTTTTTTTTTTTTTTTTTTGGAAGAAAATGACTTTATTCTAATTAACTCACAAAGAATAAAATCATAACAGCTAGTTTAAGGAGGTAACACATTTTGCCCAGTCCCAAATTCTACAGAGTAGGAACACACCCCCTTCCATTTCAGTTCTGAAGCAAGGAAGCTAGGAATGACAGGAGAGGTTTAACTGATGGTTACACTTTATACCTTCACTATCAATTCTATTTTTACACTAAATTAACTTAAGGTATGAGAGCTGATTTTCCATCTCTCCAGGTTGAACTTCTTGATTAGGCCAATCCGTTTGCAAGTCGGCACTGTTTCAGCACCTCATTGAAACCCTCACAGAGCTTGATGTCACCCTGGTTCTGGGCACACTCCAGAAACTGTTTGATCTCATAGAAGCAAGGCTGCTGCTGCTGTGCCAGCTGGGTTCCCTGTGGCTCCTGGTAAGTGATGTCAGGACTCGCAGGCTCAGCATTACTTCCTCCACTGAAGCCCCCAGTAATGGCATGACCCAGTGTGTGTCCCACAGCAGAGCCCACAGCCACGCCAGCTGCAGTGGTTGCCATCTGGGCCATCAGACCTGGCTGCCGGGGTGCAGCAGCAGAAGAACCAACTGCAGATGGGGGTGCCGCTGCTGGTGGCTGAGCGACAGGTGCCGGCCTGGGTGCAGCTCTCATCTGAGGTGCCCGGCTGGCCGGAGGGGCCATGCGGGAGGTGCGGCTTCGGCTTCCACGCGGCATCCTAGGTACTCGACGGCTCGGCCTCGGGACCTCTAACAGCCCGCGAAGAGCTCTGTTTTTCACATGTTTCTAGCAGGGAGAAGTTCAGGAAATGATCCACTGGTTATTTTTTTCAATTAAAAGACAGATAATTCAGGCTTGAAAGTTTGCCCAGTTCTTCAGCAAGTTTCCAGACCTCATTAAGCAGTGGAGATTATTAGAAAGAATCTCACACACTTATTAATTTTGTTTTCCAGTGAATCCAAGATCGTCTTTGTCAGCCTTTGCTAAATCTGCAAAACACATCGGCGTCTTGATTGCTAATTAGTGTACCGGGAGAGAGAGTGGCTTCCACAACAATTTCACATAATAGAGTGAATTTAATTAAAATGCATACATTTTAAAACACCCTAATTTGTAAACATCCTCTTGGAAATCTTATGTCTGTGCCAAAATATTTGTAAGTTGCACACATCCAACAAAATCGGCATCTCCTGCCTCTCTTGTGTGTATTATGAGGCAAAGCTTGTTATTCCTGCAACACTATGGGTCCCCCCCAACCGCCCTACCACAGTTACCACACCATGTTTCTGTCTTGTTTACCTGTCTACTTTTTCCTCTAGACTATAAGAGTTATTCATTCACTCATTCGACAAATATTTAGTGACAACCTACTAAGTGTCAAGGCTCTGTTCTAGAAACGAGAGAGTAATGAGCAAATTCATGGAGCTTCCAGATACAACCATACCAAACTGTAATAATTTACCATGTTAAAAATTAGGGTCCAAGATTTATACATTAGGCAAAAGTGCCCTATTTTCACTGATTTCCAGTGAAATCTCAGTAACATATGTATGCATATCATGCTTTTAAAGTATAGCAGGCTCTCAGGGCTAGAAGGACTTCCAGAGACACATGTCCCAAGCCTACCCTCTTCTATAGGAGTTACTCACGACATGCTCTTCCCATGGCAGATCCCAAGCAGACCAGAGGGCCAGCACCATAGTGTCTGTGCCATGTCTGTAACATGCCATTGGCCAAAGTAAGTCTCCAGCCAATCCCAAACCAAGGCAGTGAAGAACTGGGAACAATAACCTAATCTTCCGACACCAGGTCTTGCCATGGAAATGCTGTTTCCTCCACCTTCTGCTCTTCTTCCTCTGCTAGCTCTACTGTCCTTAAGATTTAATTTGGATATCGCCTCCTCTGAGTACTCCTCTGTTGCTTGGATGCTCCTCCTTGATTCCCCCAGTGCCCTGGGCATACCTCTACCGTGGCACCTAGCACAGTTTATTGGAATCATCTGTGTCTCTCTCTCCCTTGAACTGAACTTGCCTGACAAATGCCTCTAATTGCCTCCTGAACATGTTTTCTCCCCTTCTTTAGAACTCAGAGAACATCAATTTTTTCCAGAGCAGTGGTTCTGTTAAAACTATTCACTTTTCTAGATATTCTTTCAATTAAGCTGACCACGCAAAACAGTTTAGCTTTCTGGAAAGCTTTCTTAACAGAGATACATCCAGAAAATCTGCTTGCCTTTTGTTTTTGTCCTTTGCTCCTCCCCATTCTTCTGCCTGGAACATAAATGTATGTCCAGAGTGCAGCAGCCATATTGCAATCCTGAGGACTAAAGCCATGAGTTAAAGATGATGCAGCAGAAAGACAGGCAGACAAGACAGGGGGAATCCCCAGTGGCTTCTGAGCTTCTGTGTCCACCCTGTATTGCCTGGCTCCAGACTTTATGCTATGTGAAGAAAACCCTTTCACTTCACTAAGTCACTTCTGTTCAAGTTTCCTGAGAGTTCCAGCCAAATGCCCCCTAACTGACAGAGCCTCTCAGGGAAGAGACTCACTCATTCTTGCATCTCAGACCTGGGACAGGTCCTGGGACATAGGAACCCAGTAAGTGTTCATCTGTGGATGGGCACGTGACCTTACGGAAGCTCTGCCAACCTTCTCACCTCAGTCTCACCACTACCCGCTCTCAGTTTCCAGACCCCAGCCACACTCCATAGGGATCCCCTCATGCATGCCAAGCTCCAGCTCACCACTGGGCCTTTTTCAAAGGTTGCTCCCTTTACAGGAAGGACAGTCTCTCCTCTATCTCTACCTCCCTTGAGGCTACCTTGAGGCTTCTTCTCTGGCAGCCTCCTGTGCCCCACCCTCCAATGATGCTAGACCAGCAAAATGCCCCTGTGCCTCAGTGTTCTCATCCGTAAAATGGGCATGATACTAGCACCTGCCTCACAGAGTTGATGTGAGAATCAGAATAGCCAATTCTTACAAACAATCAGAGATCACAAACGTACACAGGCTTACCCCATGCCAGGCACTATCCTAAGCACCTCACATGCCCTTAACTCATTTAATCCTCCCCATGACCTACAAGTCTAATGTCAACCTCACCTTACAGATGAGGAGACTGAAGCACCGTGCCCAAGGTCACACAGCAAATGAATGGCAGAGCCAGGATTTATACCAAGCAGGCGAGATCTGGAGTCCAGGTGCTTACCTGTTGCTCATGTGGCCTTAGGGCTCCCAACTGCACTTGGTTCATTAGCTCCCAGTAACTGTTAATAACTATTCTTGTCGGCCAGACACCTGCCACTCTGGAACTAATTGCTTGTGCATTCACTGCACCAGGCTTTGTTACCCCCAGGTGAGTACAAATGGGTCACATTCATAATTTCTTCCAACATTTGTGTGGTTTTAGTTCCCACCTACTTGTTAGCAAGATATCCAATCTTGTTTCCCTGTATCTCCCTTTTGGGGATTTTCTCTAGGAACCCCCCAGTGTGGGGGTAGCTACCAGGCACTTCCATTCTCTTTGTCCAACCAGGATCTGCACACCCCTGAGGACTAACACACTCAACTGTGCCCTAGCCTCCTGGCCTATTCATGAATGTCAATGCCCACATTAACACACTCACAGAGCTTGCCTGCCAAACCTCCTGGCTGTGGCACACACTCCCCTCCGCCACGATGTACTCCTATCATCCCACCTTCTGCGAGACCTTCACAGACCACAGATTCAGGCTTGGAAACTGGTTTCTTGAGTGCTGAACAAGGGAGGTCACCAGAGAGCTTTAATTCACCACACAGATTGTCCGTGGACACCTGGCCTGGTCAACCTCAATAGGTGGTCCCAAACCTCTCCAAGAACTCTTCAAAGAGAGCCAAAGTGGATGGTCTGATGACCCCTGGGAGTGGTGGACTGTTTCTGTATTTTAAGATATAGATTTTAAATGACCGCAATTTAAAATTGATGAATTTTGTTCTATGTGAATTATGTCTCAACAAAGCAGAATACACCAACACATGTGGCCACAGCATGTTCTTCTTCTTATACGGCCTTGACACTGCTCTGTCAAATTGTGGCATCTCTGTCCCCTCCCCTTGATCCTGTGACTGTGTTGACCAACAGATGATGGCAGAAACATCCCTATCTCTATGTGACTTCTGAGACAAGGTCAGAACGTTCTGCTTTGTTCTCTTAGGACACTCATGCTTGGAAGCCAGCCACTATGCTGTGAGGAAGCCCAAGCAGCCACATGGAGATGCTATCTCTGGGTGTTCCCACTAACAGCCCTGGCTGAGATCTCAGGTAATAGCCATCATCAAATGTTCAACATGAGTGAATGAGCTTCAGATGACTCCAACCCACAGCCATTCAGTCCCCTAGCCTTTGAGGCTTCCCAGACATCAGAGATAGGAATGAGCCATTCCCCCTGGCTTCTGTCCAAATTACTGGTCCACAAAATCCATGAGCATTGCAAAATATACTTGTTTTATGCCACTAAGTTTGAGGTGGTTTATTATACAACAATGGTAACTGGGAAATGGGGCTGCCCCAGAAGATCCTAGGAAGGCAGTGGTCCTGAGTGGAGCAGGGGGGCACTCCTACAGGTGGCCTACAGCTGATACCTCTCCTAGGAAGGAGGGCAGGACAGGGAATCCTGGAGAAGCCAGCAGGCTTGAAGCCAGGAGACATCTGAGACCTTGTTGGGAGATCAGAGAAAGGATCTGTCACAGGTGACAGGATGGGGCAGGCAGTGCCAGGACAGGTAGTGCCAGGAGAGGTAGTGCCAGGACAGATGATAGCTCAGCATGCAAACTGGACTGCTTTTGGGTGGCCACAGTAAGGGACCTGAGGAGCCAATGGGCTGGGGCACTGGGAGAGTGCAGGGAGGATGAATTTCGGAGGATTCATGAGGCCAGACCCCGGGCCCATGGGAGGGCACTGGTGCCCTGGCAATCCTTCCCCTGGAGTGAATGAGGCTGACTCAGCTTCTAGGAGCTGGGGGCTTCCTGGTCAGCACCATTGACGGCTTTATGGGCCAGAGTCCCTCCAGTCTTGGACAAAAGTGAAATTGCAGAACAGCAACCGAATCTAAGAGACCAGATAAACTGAGGACCTACAAACAAGGCTAGGAGGAGGAAAGCTGGGAGACCACCCTGGAAGAAATCTGATTTTCTCCCTGCACTCTCTGCTTCACTTCCTTTTGGATCCCAGTATAGAGTGGATGCTCTGGCCAAAGTCCTCATTTCTGCTTCTCCCCACCCACTCTCACCCCCACTATTCCTGCTGGGAAGGGTCCCTCTGCCTTCTGCAAGCCTTATTTTAAAATGGCTACCTGCAAGGAACCTGCTGCCCCTTTGGTGGTAGCCCAGAAAGGTAAGCAGGTCCTGTCTTGGAGGGAGTGGTACGCACCCACGCACATACACAGCCCGCTCCCGCCAGCTCTGGATCCCTGCCAAAGACCCCATCTGTAATCAGAAAGGAACAGGAAGCCTGGGGACACACAGCTCCGACCACCAGGTCATGCTTTCCTCCTTGGGGAGGGCATCCCTGGTGTGCCCAGAGCCTCTGCTGAAGCAGAGGTGACAGAGGTTCCCACCACCTTCCCTCCCAGGCATCTGCTGCATGCGTGGCTGCCCAGCCCGTCCTGGGCCATCTCTGTCCCCTGAAGAACCTGGCTCCCCTCAGCCCCTGTCTTCCACGTGGCCACTAGCCTGGTCCTTTTCTCACACCCGATACATGAAGCACACTGAAAAGGCCGGCTCACAGTGACACACCTTGATGGCTTGAGTTCTCAGCTCTCCTGGGAAAATCCATGCCTGAGTACACATGTGGGCCCTGTAAGGCAATCTCAGACCCCTCCCCTGAGATTTTGCTCAAACCCCCATCCTACAGCCCTGCTTCAAAGTTACTCTTTGAGACTTTCTGTTTGCTCCCCATAGCACCATCCGAACTGGAGGCAGAGGTGCTGTCCTCAGGAGAAAAACATACTGGGGTGTGCTGCTTCCAGCAGTCCCATGACTCTAGCTTAGTTTATCTTGGGCGTGAAACATTCCAAAGGAACGCAGTTCTCCCTGTGCCAGGGACCAGGACTGCAGGAGAGGCCACATGAGTGCTGGTACCTTTGCAGGTTCCTGCAGCACACACAGGCCAGATTCCTGGACCCTGCTTCAAAGCAGCCCTGTCTTCCCCTTCCGTCAGGACCTCCAAGTGAACACAACCGAAAGATAGCAAGCCCAGAAGCAGGTTGATGAGCTAGGCAGGACTCCAGTAAGCGAATCAGGATTTGAAATTGCATAACACTCCTGAGAGCTGCCATGTGCTTTTAATTTCCCTGTTACGGTTAAAGCAGGAAAAGACATCCAGTGAGTGGATCCAATGAATTGCTAAAGGAAGGCTCCAAAGCCAGGTCACAATGGCGTTTCCTGACATTCATTTTAATTGAATAGTTTAATGTTAGATGATTACAACCCCATCACATTTATAGAAAATGAGTAGCCTGGGAGGTCTCCAGAGCTTGGCAAGGAGAAATAAATCTTTCATTCCCACAGCAGCTGATCTGACGGCAGGCTGGGGAAACTTACCGACACTGAGTTTGCCATAATATCCTGGTTTAGGCCCCAGACTTCTGAATGTGCACCCATATTCATGGGGACAACTTGACCACATGTAACCACAACAGAGAGTAAAAACTAATCAGGCTTAGTCAAGGGGCATCCTGAAAACTCAGGGAAGGGACTGACCATCACCACCAGCTGGCAAAGAGACCTCTGGTGGGAGGGGGTGGGGAGCAAGTGAGTCTCAGCTGTCTGGCAATTAACAAAAGAGGAAGAGAGTTGAGAACATCAGATCTATGAGGCCGAACCCCAATAAAAAACCCCCGGACACTGACGCTCAGGTAAGCTTCTCTGATTGACAGTATTTCATGTATATTATTGAACATTGCTACCCGGAAAAATTAGTCTGTCCATGAGTCTGTGGAGGAGGACATTGGGAAGCTTCATATTTGGAACTCTCTTAGACTCTGCCCCACGTGCCCCATCTCTTGACTGATCCTTTCACTGTAATCTCCATCCTTTTACTGTAATAAGCTATAACTGTGAGTGTAACAGCCCATAGTGAATCCTTCTAGGGAAATGCCCAGCCTGAGGATGGTCTTGCAGATGATGGGCTTTTCTTATTGTGAGAGACATTTGGCTTCTTTCCTGCCCCTCCTCCTGGGAAAAAAGTAGCCCCAAACTCATACAGGGCAATATTTGAAAACAATGGATAAGTTGAACTTCATCAAAAAGGGATAGTTGTGGTTATCAGCTCTTCCCACTACACTCATTTTAAATGAATAGAAGCAGTAATTATTGAATTTTTAGATTAATATATTCATATCAGAGTCTCAATCCATCAATAAAATGGGAGAGTAAACCACTATATGTAAAAAGGTGTTTATCATAGTATTTTTCAGAATAGCACTGCCATTCTCAAACTACGTGCCATGCGAAGAATGTCAGGCGGCCACTGATGATGAAATTCACAAGAGTTTGACATACATGAGAAATATGGATGCTATACTATAAAGTAAAAAGCAAAGTAAAAGAAGAAAATCAGATCTTAAGTCAGTATGCAGAGCATAAGTCTGAGTGGTTTTTTTTAAACAGGGTGGCAGTGTTGATTAAGTTAGTGAATATGTGAATCTAGGAAGGTACAGGTGAAACTGTACAAAAGGAAGGTGTCAGCTACATCTTCAGGCAAAGACTGGTAGCCACTGTGAAGCCAATCTTCTTTGTCAAGTGCAGACTTGGAGGTTGGTTATGCAATGCAGGGTCAGTAGGCATCCTTACTCAGGCACCATCTTGTGTGTGCATAGGGTGGTACTGGGCACTCTGGTGCCTGTCTCTAGAATCCTCTCAGTCTCACCTCTCATGCCAGGCTTTACTGCAGCAACCAGCTCTGTGCAGGTTTTGAGCTACCGAAGAGCACCTCACTCCAGACTTGCAAATTAACATCCCATAGGACACTCTTGACCAATGGGACCTGGAGCCAGCAGATGATATTTCCCCCTTTGTTCCTTGGGTGGACAGTTCTAAGACACATTCCATAGATTCCCCAGAAAGTCTGCAAAGTCAGGCAGTCAACTGCCTTTTGCAGTGGCCAACTCAATAGTGCATCTCTGAGCGACTCTCCATCTTTCTGTGCGCTCTCCCTGTCCCACTCTGCTCCTTGCAATCTCATTCTCAAACTCAGTCAACAGCATCTACTTAAAGTCACTTCTCCCCTTGGAATGCAGGGCTCTGCATACAAAGTGAATCAATTCACATAAGGAATGCAAGAGCCTACTGCGGAAGGAGGGTTCAGACTCCAATGCCTGCACTCTGAGCTCCAAGTGCAGGAAGTGTGGGAGTTTCTTAGCATGGCAGATAGCAAAATACAGCAAGGGTTCCAACAGGGAATAGAAAGGAGACAAGGGGAAAGCAGGGCTTGTAGGCCAGTCTCAGTGCAAAGGCACGGGCTCACATGGAGGAGAGTCGGTTCTGTAAAGCATTGTAAGCCATAACAATCAGGTCTCCTGCGGCACAACTTCAAAAGGTAACGTGCCTGCTGTCCACTAGAGTTTGGCCCTGTGGCAGAGACAGGAAGATCTCAGGACAAACCCACCCTGGGATGGTGATTGTGCACTAGGAACAATAACTGACAAAGGAGGTGTCAGGTAAAGCCACCTTGAATGTGATTTTGGAAACCAAGCATGGGGCTCCACCATGACCTGGGCAGGGAATGGACAGCGAGGCCATCACAAGGAAGGGCAAGTACGACCGGTCTCCAACAACAATGCCACGTGGCAGCAAGAGCCAGCAGCATCCCTGCACTGACCACTTAACTTCCCAGCCCTGTCTTCCTAGTATTGATCTAGGACTGGTGGCATTTGGATTAAATAAGACCCAGGTGTTCTGATCCTTTGTGGATGGCGGGGATACCTCAAGATGGATGAGCTATTAGAGGAATCAAGAAGAAAACCAAAAAACTGATGTCATCATATTTGTACTTTAAGAATCAAAAATGGGCTGGGCACAGTGGCTCATGTCTATAATCCTGGCAGTTGGGTAGGCCGAGGCGGGCGGGTCACTTGAGGTCAGGAGTTCAAGACCAGCCTGGCCAACATGGTGAAACCCCTTCTCTACTAAAAATACAAAAATTAGCTGGGCATGGTGGCAGGTTCCTGTAATCCCAGCTACTTGGGAGGCTGAGGCAGGAGATTTGCTCGAACCCGGGAGGCAGAGGTTGCAGTGAACCGAGATCGCGCCACTGCACTCCAGTCTGGGCAACAGAGTGACACCATGTCTCTGAAAACAAACAAACAAACGAACACACAAAAAAAGGAAGCACACCTAAACCCAGGCTTCCTTACCCCAGGCAGGCCAAAGGAGGCCGTCATACCCTTCATAAGATATAAGGAGCACAGGAGGAAGGGAGCTCATCTTCTTTTCTGAATATCCCTCTTAAGAGAGAGGAAATCTCTCTTCCCAAATACCTCTCCTTACCCAGCTCCCCTCATCTCTTGTTGGTCAGATTGGGTCGTGTCTGCTCAGAAATGAGTCACAGGCAGGGGTCATGCGATGGCATGACCAGACCTGATTACCTGGAAATTAGGGCTGCTCATGGAGCCGGGGTAAATCACCTTCACCTTTGTCATGTTGGAGTCAACATCAGAAAAGGGGGAGGGGGAAACACGCTGGCAGATGCCCAAGAGGGTCCACTGTGCCCAGTGACACAGAGCCCTGCATGAGCTTTGCGGGGCTGCCGTAGCCCAGCACCACAAACTGGTAGCTTACAACAACAGAAAGGTCTTCTCTCTCACAGTTCTGGAAGCCAGGAGTCTGAAACTGCGGTGTCAGCAGAACCACATGCCTCTGGGGACCCTATGGGGAGATCCGTCCCTGCCCCTCCCAGGCTCCTCTGGCTCCTGGTATCCCTTGCCTTTCCTTGGCTCGTGGGTGCATCTCACCAATCTCTGCCTCTGTTGTCACCGGCCCTCTCCCTGTGTGTCTGTGTCTCAGTGTCCAAATCCCCCTCTTTATAGGAACACCCGTCATACTGGATTTAGTAGTAAACTAAAGCAGTTTAACCTCATCTTGATTCCACCTGAAAAGACCCTATATCTAAATAAAATCACATTCAGAGGCTCAAGCGGACATGAATTTGGGGGGGACCCTCTTCAACCCACTGTAAACCCCAAGGGAAGGAAGGCACCCTGTGAACCACATGCCAGGAACAAGCCTGATGGGGAAGCTCTGTGTTCACCCATGGGAGGCCCTTCATCCATATCCGCCCCACCCATGTGGAGGGGGTGCAGGGCCCTTTCTCCCCATCCCTGTTTCCTCCAGCCGTCTTTCTGCTTTTGCCATCCATCGCCTGCCACTGAGACCTGTGCCTCCCACTAGCTGTGTTGGATGAAGTTTGTTTCAAGTTCCTCTTGATCTTCATTCCCGGCCTTCTCATTCTGTCAGGCCACAGTGAGGTGAACTCCTCACCATCTAAAATTACATGAAGTAGCCAAGGCTGTCTTCAGGTACGACCTAGCCAGGAAGTTCTCAGTTGTTCTTCTCGGCCACATTCTTCTGCCTCCTCCCAGCTCCAGCACTGATTAGCAAGTGACTTAATTTCCTGTCGCAGTCTCCTCGGCCAGGGGAAGGGGTGTACATAGTAGAAGACGATCAGATCAAAGGCCTGTCAGAGCCCCGTGCACGGAGCCAACTCAATCCTGTTAACCACGAGCTGTTAATGCTATTGCAGAGAGGAGCAAAAAAGCAGCCACAACTCACAAAAAGGGTGACAAGGCCTGGCTCAAACCCTCCCCTCTCAGGGAGAGCTGCACTTTCCATGAATAAAACCTTAAGTTGGTAGCATTTTCCATTGCGGCGGGGTTCAAGCAGAGGCACCCACTCTGTGGCCGGGGACAGGGAATTGGGGGACCCATCCTGGGTGGAGCCACAGAGATCACACAACACCCATCCATTCCAGCTCAGCATCTGTCTCATGAAACCATACCTTTGATGATGTGAAGCTGCTAATATAAGCTTTGCCCTGGCCAGAATGGCCCAGAAACTGGGGAGAGACCCCACAGTGAGAGGCCTCAACAGTTCTAACACCTCACCTCATGTTCTACCTGCTCCTCCCATAGTGGTTGGTAAGTGCTCCAGTGTGGTGCCTGACACTTATAAGCTGGTATAGTGGGTAGACCTGAAAGATGGGAAGAAAAATAGCCCCGACAAGGATGCAGTCAGGGAGGGACTCTGAGCAAAGATCCAGCCAGAAATACAAGCATCATCACCATCATTATTACCGATAACCAGCATCTTTACCATCATCACCACCACCACCACCATCACCAGCATCTTCATCACCATCATCACCAGCATCTCTACCATCATCACCACCACCACTATCACCATCATCCTTACCATCATCACCACCACCAACACCAGCATCTTCACCATCATCACCACCATCACATTTACCACCATCACCATCACTATCATCACCAGCATCTCGGCCATGATCACCATCATCACTACCACCAGCATCACCAGCATCTTCACCATCATCACCACCATCACCACCATCTTCACCATCACCACCATCATCACCACCATCTTTACCATCACCACCACCAACATCATCACCAGCATCTTTACCATTATCACTACCATCATCATCGCCATCATCACCAGCATCTTTTCCATCATCACCACTGTCACCATCACCATCATCATCATAACCATCATGATTACCATCATCATCTACTGTTATTAAACTTTTACTGGGGTTTAAGCACTGTGCTTTACAGCTATTATTTCATTTAATCTCCAGAGTAACCCTGCAAGATCAGTACTATAATCCCCATTTTACAGATTAGGAAACTAAGGCTCAGAGATTGTAAACCTTCCAACACCACCAGGGAGTAAGAGTAGTGCAGGACTCCAGACCATCTGGTAAACCATTATGCCATATTGTCTCCCTAAAATCAATCAGTAACAATAGAGGCACATAAGTCAGGAGCTGAATGGTTCCAGAAGATTCCAGAAGTGTCTGTGGCTCTTATTGGCTGTATGTCTGTTTCCCATGGCATGGGTGGGTCGGCTGGCGCAAATCTCCTGTCTCTTGGCAACAGCCACACCAAAGAGATATTACTCACATTTTGCATGCCTTCCAAGTAAAGTGAGGCCACCTTGAGGCCCATCTCAGCACCATGATGCATCCAAACCAAAGGAAAATGCAACTCCCAGAAGGCTTGCAAAGGAATGAACGTCTTGACCGAATGTCTTGTTTCAAGGGGGAATGACATTATACAACTCTCAAGATTCCTTCACAACATTCTCTCTTTCCTCAAGTCTCACACCCTGCAGCACTTTCCTCTCCACTCTCCCTTTCTCTCTCGCTTTCTCTCTCTCCCCATACTCCCACCTCCAGTCCTCAGACCCCACTGCTCCTTCCAAGCTCTGACCTGCACCCTCCTGCCTTCCTCTTCTTCCTCTTCCTCTGTGGGTAGCAATCAGTTCCCTCCTCTTGACTTTTTTCTCCATCATTCAGGATGCTTCCTCTCACTCACCAAAGGGGGGGCCCAGCATTCAAGTCCTGCAACAAAGGCTCCTCCCTGGAAGGCCAGGGTAGGGGGTTCTTACACCCCCCATCTCAATCAAACGAGGAAACTGAGGCTCAGAGAAGTCAATGACAGCAGAAGGTGGCAAAGTTGGGACCTTTACAAATTCTGAATGCACAGCAATTCCCTTTCCCGGGGCTCAGCCTTCCTGACCAAGTAAAGGGGAGTCCAGGTGACCCTGATTTTCCTCTGATGTAACTCAGGCATGGTTAGGGGAGGTGCTAACATGGAGAAAGGAGCTGGACTTGGGTTCCAGCCCTGACTCCACCCCTCCCCAGTTGTGGGGTCTCAGGAAAGTTATGATTCCCCTCGAAGCTTTGAGTTCCCTTCAGGGTCAGGAGAGCTGAAGAAGCAGCACTGACCCAGCAGCTCAGGGGGCTTCCCGCAGCAATGCTGAGAAATCTGCCTGATGCTCTGCAACCTCGAGGACCCCCCACCCCAAACATCCATCAGCCAACAGGCATCCCCAGCTTTCAGCCTGTTAGAAAAACAAGACAACAAAACCACACACACACACACACACACACACTCACACACACACACACACTAGAATTCTGGAGTTATGGAGAGAAGCTGTTTCCACTGGAATTTTATCTCCTTGTCCACTTCCAGGAACCAAAGACCTTTTCTTAAGCAAGAATGCCTTTTTTCAACAAAGTCTCTTAACAGTTCCTTGAAGCTTAAATTCACAACGAGCTTTCTCTTTTGAGCATCCAGACTACTTGTCTGAGAAGGGAAACAAGATTTTTGAAAGAAAAAAGCCCCAGGCAACTTTTTAAAAATTATTTTTCATGGCCCTGTTTTGAACATGCAGGTTTTGATCTCTCTAAAATTAAAGCCTTTAGAGAAGATGAGAGAAGGTTCAACCACAGGACTGAAATGCCAATGTCCCCTGTACCCGCATGACCAACTGTGGACCTGCAAGAAACCCCAGTGTCTATTTCTGGTACTAGAGCCTTGTGGGAAACGTAGAAGAAGCTTTGTCTTCCGTCTGAATAGAATTAAGATTCCTTTGTTCCTAACTCAGAGAGGCATAAATAAAGGTACACGACCAAGAAAATGAGTTTCTAGAAAAAGCCAGTTCTTACAAGAGATTTCTCTCTCTCTTTCTGACTCTCTCTTCTGTATCTCCCACTCTCTCTCTCTTTCTCTCAGTGGTCAATGTTTCTAACACTTTTATGTGCATACAATCACTAGCAGATCTTTTTAAAATGTATGTTCTGATTCAGCAGGCCTGGGGAGGGGCCTGAGATCCTGCAATTCTGACAAGCTCCTGGATGATACCGAAGCTGCAATCTGGGATCACACTGAGTAGCAAGCCCTCAGACAATGAAAGACAGTTGCTTATGTCATGAAGCCAGTGGTCTGGAGGTAGACAGGTGCAGGGTGGTCTGCAGCTCAACCGTGTCAAGGGGTTTGGTCAGTGCCTGCAATTCTCCTGATCATGAGATTGCTTCAAAGAGCATGTCTGTTCTGTAAGCGAGGAGGAGAGTAGCTCTTTCCCTTGTCTCTTTCTTTTTACTAGGAAGGGAACAATTTTCCCAGTAGTCTCCCAGGAGATCTCTTCATAGCTCATTGGCCTGCACTCTGTCATGTGACCACCTGGAGCTGTAAGGGAGTCTGGGAGAGTGTGCACCTGGCCAAGGGGAACAGGGCCGCTGTGACAGATGCCATCAGCAAGCAAGAAAGGGGAATGCCCACTGGCTGCCCAGCTGGCCGCGTCTACCGCTGAGTCATCTACTCAGGGCCACCTGTATACACTTTGGTCTCAGGGAAGCCAGTGGAAAGCGAGAGGGGTCATGCCAGGCTTTCAATATGGAGTCGGTGGTGGCAGTGGGAGGCAACCGTTATCTGGAAATGCAGGTGGGACACAGCCCAGGTGACTTTCACTGGGGGATGTAGGTGACCCGGGGACACAGGTGGATCACAGCCCAGGTGCTTCCATGGTCCAACCAGAGCTCCCGCCCTGCCAAGCCCTCTGATCAGACAAACTAGAGCCAATGCAAATAACACAGCCAGACTCACCCCTCTCCCTCCTCTGGAGGAACAGACACATTATGTTCCCGGTATCCTGGATACCACGTCAGGGACATAAAGCCATGAGAAGTGTATCTGCAGAGCCAACTGTGAGCAGTGCCAATTAAACTCATCCCTCAGACCCACAGAGCCATAAGTATTGGGAACCAAGGTATCATTTTTTCCAGAAGCAGTGCTGCCCCTTGGTAGCAGGGTTACCTTGGCAATGTTTTCTACCTGGGCCTGCTTCAGGTAAGGCTGGAAACAGGACTCACATATTTAAGGTAAACCAGAAAAGCGGCAGCAAGCGGGGCCCAGCAGGTGGAAGGTAAGCAGGTTCAGGAAGTCCCCTCTTGCCATCCTGGTGGGTTTTGGCTTCTCGGTCACACTGGTGGTTCTAAGCGAGGGGATGTGGAAAGAACCTAGCTCTGGAGGCAGACAGAGTTAGATTCCCATCCTGTCTCTGCCACTGACCTGCTGTGTGGCCTTGGGCAAGCTGTTGAACTGCTTCAGCCTCAGTTTCTTCATCTTTAAAGTAGGAGAAGAGAAAGGCACACACCCTAATATACAGGGTCACTGGGATTAAAATGAGACTCTGCGTGTCAAGGGCTCAGTGCAGTGTCTGGTGCAGAAGTCAGTAGAGCACCAGCCCTGGGGGTGGCATGGGGAGGTTGGGCCTAAAGAGGGTCTGTCTGGATGTGACTTTATCAGGCCAGACAGGCAGATGCATGCTACCTGGGAGCACAGAGGCCCAAGGCATCAGTCTGCCATGAAAATTCCTGTCCTGTAGCCTGGGCGCACTCCAGATGCACCTGATCAGGGCTCTCTAGCAGCCAGGCCCAGCTGCAGGAACCCCATGGCTGGCTCTCCAGGAGAAGCCCTGGGAGACCACATTGCTGAAGAGTTATCACGCGCTTCCCGTCCACACAAGCAGAGCTGGGTAGGGGCGTCTACAGGACTTGGAGGTCATGGAATCAGAGCAAGTAAACTTAGAAGAAGAGAATACTTAATGGCCCTACCCCATCATCGACATCCCTCAGCCCCAGAACCACATTCATCCACACATCCTGGATGTAAATCTCCCTGAGCTTGAAGCAGTAGGACTACACCCCTCCCCTGCTGCCTGCTCCCAGCTCACCCTAGGAGACCTCAGTCCTGCCATCAGGGCAGAGAGGAGGCAAGGTCTGCAGCCTGATGCTGCTTCTTCCCTGAAAGCCGCTGCCTGCATTCACCTCCACGCCTCTTCTTTACCTACCCATGGTTGATAAGCCCTTGTTGTGATGCATGCAGGACATTTGTGTCACTGCGATGATGTACATGGGACATCTGTGTCCTTGTCATTTGCACAGGACATCTGTGTCACTGTGATGATGTGCCCAGGACATCTGTGTCCTTGTGATGATGTGCACGGGACATCTGTGTCCTTGTGATGATGTGCACGGGACATCTGTGCCCTTGTCCCGGATGCACCCCAGAATCCACCTGGCAAGGGAACGTCCAAGCCTAGGAATCACTCATCACTACCCAACAACTTTGTTCATCTCTGATCTACACTCTGTGTGTGGGTTTTGGCTCCGGCTCTCAGTGAGCAGGCTTATTTCCCTCATTTCCAAGTTCTTGGGGGACGCCTCAACACCCACCCAACAGGCATCCATAGATGGCAACAGCCTTTCTCTTTCAACTTCCAGCATTTTAAACCAACGCGGAGTTGTTGGAGTGGGTGGAGAACAGCACTTGCCTTTCTGGGACCGTGGATTAGCTTGACATTCCCACACCGGTGACCACCACACGGATGGGGTCCTAGAAGCCACAGGACAAGCCTGGTGCATCTTCCTGGAGCATCCGTGTCTCCACGGTGAGGGTAATCGTTGCTTAGTGCTGCCGTCAAAAAGTGCCACAAACGGGTGGCTTAAAACAATGGAAAAGTATTGTCTCATAGTTCTGGGGCCTAGAAGTCTAAGATCAAGTTGTGGCTAGGGCCATGTTCCCTTCAAAGGCCCTAGGGAAGCGTCCTTCTTTGCCTCTTCCTAGCCTCTGCTGGTTGCTGGCTTCCCTGGTGTTTCTTGGCTCACAGCTGCAGCACGTCGATCTCTGCCTCTGTTGTCACATGGCCTCTGCCTCCTATGTCTGTCTCTGCATCTTCTCTTCTTACAAGGATACCATCATATTGTATTAAAAGCATCCCCCCCACCACCACCACTCCTGTATGACTTCATCTAAATTTAACTAATTACATCTGTGGCAACCTTATTTCATAAAAGGTCACATTCGGAGGTCCTAGAGGTTAGGATCTCAACATATATTTTTGGAGGACACAATCTGACCCATAACAGTGAATGATATCAAAACATTGTTTTTATGTTTAACCCACTGTGGATATTCACATGAGCTAGAATGTAAGACCCTCCCACCTGCAGCCGACAGCTGCCCTGTGGACCCCGGAGGCCTTTCCCTCTCCCGTGCCTTTGGGGATGCTTTGAAGAAGAGCTCAAAAGCTAGAGTATGAGGCCAGAACCTTGGGCGGGCCACCTACCTTCTCTGAACCTCATCTGAAATGCGGATGAGGCAGTGGAAACATGTAAACCTAGAATCTATAGGCACAATGGCTTGCACATGCAAACGTGCTTAGATCCTTATGAGTGTGCCAGGAGAAATTGTGAAAGAGCTTAAAATAGGTTAAAAAGATTGCTGGGTGTCCTGTCTATTTACCCCTCCAGGGTTATCTGAATCTCTTGGGGCCTGCGCCTTTCATTGTCTTTGAGGAATTGGACAATTTTGTAAGTTGCAGAAAACTTAGAGTAATGCAGATGGCTCTTATCCACAGAAGTGCAGAAGGATTTTGTCTGGTAGAATGCAATTGCTATTGCTTTGTGGGTTTTGATCAGCTTTGGATCTATAGTCATGCACTGCATAAAAACATTTTGGTCAAGGATGTGTCAGAGGCATCTGAACCACAGTGACTCCATCTTGAACAGGGGCTGGGTAAACTGAGGGTAAAATGACCTGCTGGGCTGCATTCCCAGGAGGTTAGGCATTCTTAACCTAGGATGTCACAGGATGAGACAGGATACAGGTCACAAAGACCCTGCTGATGAAACAGGATGCAGTAAAGAAGCCAACGAAACCCATGATGGCAACATAAATGACCTCTGGTCATCCTCACTGTTCATTATATGCTAATTATAATGTATTAGCATGCTAAAAGACACTCCCACCAGCAGCACGACAGTTTACAAATGCCACTGCCACATCTGGAAGTTACCCTAGATTATCTAAAAGTGGGAGGAACCCTCAGTTCCAGAAAATCCCCACCCCTTTCCAAGAAAACTCATGAATAATCCATTCCTTGTTTAACATATGATCAAGAAATAATTGTAAAAATAGCCAGCCAGCAGCCCTCAGGGCTGCTCTCACTATGGAGTAGCCATCTTTTCCTTACTTCTGTATAAAATTCCTTTCACTTCACTCTATGGACTAGTCCCATATTTTCTTGTGTGAGATTCAAGAACCCTCTCTTGGGGTCTGGATGGTAAATGCTTTCCAGTAATGGACCACATATATGATGGTGGTCCCATAAGATTATAATACCATATTTTTACCTTACCCTTTCTATGTTTAGATATGTTTAGATACACAAATACTTACTATTGTGTTACAGTTGCCTGCCGTGTTCAGTACAGTCACATGTATAGCAGTGTCACCTGGAGCAACAGACTCTACCATATGGCCGTACCAGTAGACTATACCATCCAGGTTTTAATAAGTGAACTCTGATGTCCACACAATGACAAAATTGCCTAACAATGCAGTTCTCAGAACGTATCCCATAGTTAAGCAATGCATAGCTGTATTTCTAAATTCATTTCAGCATTCCTGATTGCCTACATATGTGTGTTCTTGGAACGTTCCTTTGAACTGGCTGTAGCATACTATTGCTTTCCTCACTAAATGATAAGTTAAGTAAACCTGATGCGTTCATTGTATATTTTATGACAATCATGACTGTACCCTTTAAAAATTATCCTTTTAACAAGGACAACAGGGCAAAGCATTTGGATGTACAAGTTCATGGGAAGTTGCAAAATGTATCAACACAAACATCAACAGCAACAATAAAATCAGAACTTAGTGCCTCAAGGGAGCCTCTGGTGCCTCAAACAAACCTAGAAGGGATTTGCCAGCCATGCAGGGTGTGGGTGAGCAGCAAGAGGCAGATCCTCCAGGGACCAGCAGGCTGCAGAGAGGCCAAAAGTCCCCTTGGGCCCCGCAGGGAGCTGCATTTCAGCCCCTGAAGTGCAGAGCGATGAGGTTAGGTCTGAAAAATAACAAATGAGGTTCTAAAAGTGTCACTGCTGGCTGGAGAGCTAAGCCAGGTGTGTGCCAACTGGCTGGAGCCTGTTGCTGAGATGTTGCTGACAGCCCAGTGGGCAGAAGCCCAGGACCCAGGCCACGGTGGGGCTGTCTGATACCATGAAGCCACCTGCAAAGAGAAACACAGCCCACCTTGGGCCTAGAGGGACACCACTGTCCTGGTCCTCTTCCCAGATGGAGCAGACAGAACCCCTGCTGTCCCATGGAATAGAAGGGGGATCTGTGCAGAGGATAGCTCTGAGAAATTGTTTGTGTCTCCAGAGCTGAGGCTAAACAGGTCCTTTGTGGCATCCTAATGAAAGAGACCATCATCATCATGGTCACCTGCTTCTGCTTCCAGCCGGGGTCACCCTGCAAAGCTCCACAGCTTGGGATGGGATGTGCTGGTCCTGCAAGGTTAAAATGTCCATGATGTTTGCAAAGGCCCTGGGCTGGGGTATGAGACTGAGCTGGGTTTGAGTCCTAACTCTCCCTTTTGCCTGCTGTGTGACCTCACAAGGGGTGTTTAACTCACCTGATGAGTTGTGGGATTACCTGAGAATATAGGAAATGTGGAAAAAGCATATGATATGAGCAGATTCATCCTAAATATCAGTACCCCCTTTCCGTCTTGTAGACCAGGAAACGGGTCTTCTGTAGGATCTACAAAGCACCAGATAAGATTTGACCAATCTCTGCAAGTCAAAAGTTCTACTTTCGGCTCAACACAAATTCACTTCTTCTCCATGGGTCTTCAAAACAAGGGGGTCTGAACCTGGTATGAAATTCTAGCATTCAATCTTGCCATTTTCAGAACCTGGGAAAACTGACTTGCTTTTCTAAGAAATGCCTGCAAAGTTCCAGCAGAACGCTGATCCCACTCTCTTTCCCTCTTGACCCTCCCCAGACAGATGTGTGATCATTGAGATAAGAATTTCTGGATGGTGCAGAGCAAATCTGAGGGTGGCTCCTCAGCGTTCTGTGTGGAATTTTCTATAACCTCCACTGCCTTCTGGACAACAGACAGAACCCCAACCGCATTGCCAGCATTCTGCTTCCAAAGAGGAGAAACAACAGCACCTCTTCCCTCCACAAAGATGGCTGGCTGTTCTCAGGCATCCTGAAGCCGGAGTGTGGGCTCCACGGGGCGGGTGCCGGGCCTCAGCTGTCCAGAGAAGTCAGCCTCAGGTCAATGTGGGCTGCTCGGCCTGTTATTCCAAATGATGGAATTCTCTGGCCTTGAAAGCTCATCTCCTCCTTTCCACCAAATGATTAAAATGCAAAGTGAAAAACATCACTGAGACTTAAAGGGAGCCGGGGCACAGTGTGTCCTTAAATAACTCCTCAGGCCACAAGTCTAATCACTCTTTGTCCTGAACTGCTGGTAGCAGCATCAACTTCTCGAAGGGCCCAGGAGTGCAGTCTTTTTTCCCCTACAAAGACCAGCCTTTTTCTGGAGGTCATTTCCCTCTGTGACAACTATTCCAAGAATGTGAAAAGAAGGAATATTTTCTTCCTAAAAATTCTGCGTCCAGACTTTGAGCTGTGACTATGCTCACGAAGAGTCAGTAATATGCTGCTGCTGTGGAACTCACAAGCACAAAGGAGATGTCTTTAACCAGCCCCAGAGGGCCCCGCTCAAGGGCTGTTCCAGGTGCATTTTAAATCATGCCAGCAATTGTAACCCACGCACCAGCAGGGTCTCCCTGCCTCCAAGGACCTGGCTAAGCTCTGCATTGACCCTTCTTCTGTGGTCTCTACAAGCCCAGGGTTACATTCATGTCCTTAAGGCTACCTCTGACCTTCAATTTAGGGTTTATTCTCCCACCTACCTTCTCACACACACACTCCCTGCTGCCTATCCAGCCACGTCAGACTTGGACTATGCAGTTTCTGCGCACACGCGCACACACACACACACACACACACACCACTCATGTGTGCCATTTGTGTATTTATAGCTTTTTATGGAGTAATTGGAGACAGGGAGGAAGTGTCAGGGCATACCACTGCCTGTTCACAAAAGTCTTACTTCCTTTGGGTACACAGACTACATTTCCCAGCTTCCCTTGCAATTAGGTTTGGCCACATGATTTGCATTCTAGCAGAAGTGAAGTGCCATGGTCTGTTCATATAATGGAATATACTTCAACAATAAATAAAAACAAACTACTGCCTCTCTCTCAGAGTGAACCTTAAAAACATGACACTAAGTGAAAGAAACCAGACACACGAGACCACAGATTGTATGACTCGCTTTCAATGAAATGTCCAGAAGAGGAAAATCCACAGAGACAGAAGGTAAAGTAGCAGGTCCCTGGGGATAGGAACAGAGATGACAGGAAACGGGAATGAGGGATCTTACTGGGGATGAAAGCGCTCTAAAACTGTTTTATGGTGATGGCTACAGCACTTGGTAAAGTTACCGAAATCAGTGCATTGATATCTGAAATGGATAAACTTCATGATATGTAAAATGTACCTCAATAAAGTTGTTTTAAAAAAAGAAGTGAGAGAGCTATTCCCAACCCCAATCTGGAAAAACCTTTCACATGTTCTCCAAGCCCTTTCCTTCATGTTAACCATGATGGAGACCAGGATGAGGGCCCCTGGGTCCCAAGTGACTACATGGAGGTGAGCCAACCCCAGGCCTGTCCCGCAAGCACGAGGTGCACAGCCTCATGTTGAGCCAGTACTTCTTTGAATTTTCTTGTTAAAGCAGCTAGCTTCCACCTCCCAGTGGCTCCCCAGCAACCACACATATTTCAGCATGAATGGCATTGCGGTTCTTTGGCCACAACAGCCTTGGAATTGTGTTTCTTGGCTACCAGCTTTTTCATCTTTCCCACCTCTCACTGGGTCCTCTCTTCCTCTTCACTCTTTCTCCCTCTGCCTCATCCCTGCCTCTTGAATTGTGTCCAGGGATTCCAGATCCTTCTCTCTTATGCAAAGCATAACTGTCAATAGATGACCAAGTATAAGGGCTTGTTTTCAAAGTAGTCTTGGGAGAGAGGGAAGAGGAGAAGTCTTTGCCTTTGTGAGTGGTTGAGGGTTGAGGCTGAGCTTAGAACTGGGAGACTAAGCTTAGGTGGGAAGCTTACGGGACCAGGCTCTATCAGATTCTTCTGGGGGTGCTTGGACAGTGCTGAGACCACTTAACCCCCTGCAACAACTGGAGAAGGGAGGAGGGCAGGCAGATGTGGACCTGGGCACGCCAGGGATACAGACCTTTCGCCATCTCCAGCACTCAGGTTTTTCTGCTTCTCCAGAACTGAATTGGCACGCGGGTGGTCGGAGTCAAGAACATCTCTTTGAGTCATAACAGAGAAAAGGTATTGAGTATTAGCACGGGAACAAAGAAATGCCTTAAAGTATTCATATTATCAGTGACAAGCAACATAATTTAGCAGGCATTATTGAAACTGTCGGGGAGAAAACTCCCGGAAACTTTCTGTGGCATAAGCACCGACAATTTTCCAGGAGTTGTTACTCACCGAAGGTGTTTACAGTGGATTGGACATTTTCTTTACTCCTTGCACTGTCACTCTCAAGCTCCTGCAGAAGCCACTGTGAGCCCCACACAGCATGCGTCCCTCCGTTCTCCCCAGCACTGTCTGAAAGCAGCCCTGACAAGCCTCACCTGCATTCGCGAGGCTTCCTCCCAACAGCTTTCCTGCCTCCACCTTTTCTTCCTCTAGCACACGTCCACAGCCACTGTGATCTTTTTTTTTTTTTTGAGACGGAGTCTCGCTCTGTCACCCAGGCTGGAGTGCAGTGGCCGGATCTCAGCTCACTGCAAGCTCCGCCTCCCGGGTTTACGCCATTCTCCTGCCTCAGCCTCCCGAGTAGCTGGGACTACAGGCGCCCGCCACCTCGCCCGGCTAGTTTTTTGTATTTCTTAATAGAGACGGGGTTTCACCGTGTTAGCCAGGATGGTCTCGATCTCCTGACCTCGTGATCCACCCGTCTCGGCCTCCCAAAGTGCTGGGATTACAGGCTTGAGCCACCGCGCCCGGCCGACTGTGATCTTTTAAACTCACATTTATAGCCATGTCAATCTTCTGCTTCAAACCCTCTGAAGGCTGCCCATTCCCCTCAAGATAAAGCCAGTCTCCCTTAGTGGGGCAGGGTCACCCCGTTCAGTTTTTTGGGTTGTGCACTGCACAAGTGTAGGGGTGCTCTGAGACACACCTGTGCTCCGTGCCCGTGAAAGTAACGCAGAGAGAGACCTTCAAGGCCTTCGGGTCCCCAAATCTCTCTGGCCTCATGTGTCACCGTCTTTGGCAGACGCTTTCTATCCAGCCAGTTAGAATTCCCAGTCCATGCGGCTCGGTCCCTTCGGCTTGGAACTCCTCCCCACTCCCTTCCTCCAGGTATTTCCCATTCGCCCTTCAAAGCTCAGTTTAGCATCACATCCTCCAGGAGGCTGCCCCATCCCTCGCCAATTCTCTCTGCTCCTCCCACACGCAGGTGGCTGTGGTTTCTCTAATACCCATATCACAGCACAGGTCACTCTGTGCTCTGCCTATGCCGTGAGTTCCCAGAGGATGACCACATCTCGGGAGATGGGAGGTGAGATTTGGACTGTCCCTTATAGAAGCAGAGGCACAGATGGCTTCCTCTGAGCCGGAGAAAGGCCACGAGGGAAATGCTACAGGAAGCCAGAGGGAAACTGAGGCCAGGATCAGGGCTCTGGGGCTGACAAACCTACAAGCCAGGGTCACTATGGGAAAACTGAAGCAAAGATGGCAGGTAATTGCTGAAAATATTCACCGACCCCTTCCCCAATCCTTCTCCATCCCTTCCGCCAACCACACTACTCATCTCCAGCCAGGCCTTTCCTGGGCCACAGTCACCGTCTCCTGCTCAGCCCAGGGCCAACAAGACACATGCTAACTCAGGCTGGCACAAATGCCCTGGGAAGAATTTCAAGACCAGCCTGGCCAACATGGTGAAACCCCATCTCTACTAAAAATACAAAAATTAGCCGGGCGAGCCTGTAATCCCAGCTACTCAGGAGGCTGAGGCAGGAGAATCGCTTGAACCCAGGAGGCGGAAGGGCCTGGGTGGCAAAGGGTTAAGATGGGCAGGCTCAATGCAAATGGCACCACTGGCCTGTGGGAATGGTACAGGCCTAGGGTTTGATCCAGCTCGTCATTATCATATACGATGCTAATGGGGCCCAAAGAACTAAGGCTAAGAGTGCCCTTTAATCCCCTTGAAGTTAGATGCAGATCCCCAACTCAGCTGGAGACACAATATTCGCTCCTAGACCGTAGGGAGCTTGACCCATGGGCACTGACAATGAACCTCTCAGAAGGAGGTTCCTTGTTTACCTACAAGAGATAATGAAACCGCATAATCACGGAGATGAATACACACAGCCACAGAGATCAACCGAGAGTGATGGAATCTTCCATTCTGCTGGAATGATTAAAATTCTCCAGATGGGTCTTTGCTATAAAAGGTCAGATAATTGGATTCTCTATAAAGGAAGCGCTCTTTCCTTCTGCATCCACACAGCAAATACCTATTTGAGCGTTCAGGCCCGGGAGGCCCTGTGGGGTGGGCAGTGACAGCTTCAGAGCGTGCAGGGGTGCGTGTGGGGGGATGCACACAGGAAGAACAGGCCAGGGCGGTGGCACCACCTCACGTCAAGGAAGTCAGGCTCTTGTTTGGTTTGGTTTTTAAATAAAACTGCTACGTTAAAAGCTTTTTGTTCTGTACTGAGTTTCTAAATCTTGGGCTTCCTTTTTCTTTAAATGAGAAACAGACTATGATGAAGGCATTTTATTATGTATATTAAATGCAGACACATCCAGAGAAAACAAATAAAAGGCAGACATAACACAGGCTTATGCGTCTGTGCTCAGATGCTTGTGCATTCGCTCACAGTTACTCAGCCAGTTTCTATCGTCTTGTATTACCCAGAAAGGGGAGTATTTTCGAAGCCCTTTCTCAATTAAAGGGAAATGGCTCTGTCCTATTTTTTCTCTGACGTGGTTTTACAACAGGCTCCTTTCCTCCCTGCCCCACTCCTTCTGTAGGAGTTGACTGATTTGCCTCTTGGTATTTAATTACTCACCAATTAGAGGAAAAACAGATTTGATATTTAAGTATGTCACCAAAAAAAACAGGTAAATATACTGCTGCAAGGGGTGTGGAGTTAGAAATACCCAGGTCCAAGAGTCTGCCACTTACTACTGGGCAGGTGACTTCATCTTCTGGTCTCAAATTTGTCATCTATAAAATGGAGGAAACAGCCAGGCACAGTGGCTCAGGCCTGTAATCCCAGCACTTTGGGAAGCCACGGCGAGTGGATCACCTGAGGCCAGAATTTCAAGACCAGCCTGGCCAACATGGTGAAACCCCATCTCTACTAAAAAATACAAAAATTAGCCGGGCGAGCCTGTAATCCCAGCTACTCAGGAGGCTGAGGCAGGAGAATCGTTTGAACCCAGGAGGCGGAGGTTGCAGTGAGCCGAGATGGCGCTACTGCACTCCAGCCTGGGCGACAGAGCAAGACTCCGTCTCAAAATGAAATCAAATGGAGGAAAGAATGTGAGAATTAAGTGAAATAAGGCCTGCACAGGAATTTGAAGAGTGTCTGTCTGAATAAGCCTACATTATGATATTTTATGAATTCTGTCTGCTAAATGATCACTTACCCCCGGGGACTCAGGTCCTTGGGCTGGAAGGGATCTTGGGAGAGTCTATTTACAGAAGAAACTGATCTTGGGAGGGGCAGGATGGCTCACTAGAGCCAGACAGCAGGGAGGTGGCAGCTAATTCTTACTGAGCACCTACATTTGGCATTCTGCCTCCACCTAGGTCCCCCACACAGCCTGTGTCCCCAGAGACACAAGCCTGCTCACAAGGGCTGCTCAGTGCACAAATGAATGGATGAATGGATGGTGGCCCTCCAGTCTCTCCCTCCCCGCATGCCCACCCCCAATTTCTCTCCGCTCAAGCCTCAGCTTGAGGGGTTGAGGTTGGAGAAAAGGAGGGCAGCTTTCAGGGCTGTGGCTTGGGGACAGTCTGAGCCCCAAACCCACACCTGGCCCTGGACAGGGAGAGGGCCCACTGAAGTGGAAACAATCTCCCCACAGAGGGGCTTTGGGTGATCACCTCCTCTGGTGGCCCCCAGGATTCTGTGTGAGCCATCTGGGCTCTGAGGGGAGCCTGGACGCCCCTTCCTCTAGTGCAGGACTAAGTAGGAGCACCAGGACTCCTCTGCTACATGGGCTAAGACCCCCGACAGCCAAAGGCAACCCCACAAACCAAGTCAAGGCTCCAAGCAAAGGGCCCCATCTGCCATCAAGCCTTTCTCCAAGGGCTAGGTGCCCACAGAGTCCCCCTCAGCAGGAAGCAGGGAGGCCCCGCCCACTTTTCCCAGCTGGTTCTTTGCCCTGGGGAAGATGGATAAGGAGAGATGCTTTCAAAGGCATGGAAATTTTTTTTTCTTCTTCTCTCTCTCTTTTTAATGAAGCAAACCAGATAGACAGGAGAAAACTCAAAAAGAAATGTTTTAAGAATAATGACATTTTGTTGTTTTTGTTTCAAAACATCGTGCTCATTAAAAACAAATTCAATGATAAATACCGAAGACTAGGAAGGGTGTGTCAGTGGGGAGGAGGACAAAGAGAGGTTGGTTAATGGGTACAGACACACAGTAAGATAGAAAGAATAAGGTTCAGTAGTAACCTTATTACTAATAAAATGGAGGAAAGAATGTGAGAATTTGGCAGGCAAAGGGCAACTGATTTTTCCAAGAAGAGGACAGAATGGATGGAACTGAAAAGGCATTCAAGGAACCATGGGAAGCTGACTTTTCAGAAGGAGGACGTGGACTTCCAATTCAACTGAGTAGGGTGACTAGTTAGCAACCAGTTAGGGTGACTAGTTAGCAACAATGTAGGGTGTATTTCAAAATAGCTACAGGAAAAGTCTTGAAAGATCCCCAGAATACAGAAATAAATACTTGAGGTGATGGATACCCCAAATACCCTGACTTGGTCACTCCACATTCCATGCACCTAACAAAATATTACATGTATTAAGGCATTCTCACATTGCGATAAGGAAATACCTGAGATGGGGTAATTTCTAAGGAAAAGAGCTTTAATTGGCTCACAGTTCTGCAGGCTGTACAGGAAGCATGGCAGCATCTGCTTCTGGGGAGGCTTCAGGGGGCTTCTCCTCATGGCAGAAGGTGAATGAGAGCCAGCGTCTTACATGACAGGAGCAGGACCAAGAGTAAGGTGGAAATGCCACACACTTTTAAACAACCAGATCTCGTGAGAACACACTCACTATCATGAGGGCAGTTCCCGGAGGAAATCCACCCCAATAATCAAATCACTTCCACCAGGACCCACCTCCAACTTTGGGGATTACAATAGATTTGGGCAAGGATACAGATCCAAACCATATCATTACATGTACCGCACAAATATGTGTGAATATTATGTATCAATTAAAAAAAACAAATTCAAGCAATATAAAAAGGAACAAACGATCCCTTCAAAGTCAAGGGGAGAAAACGGTAGACAAAGAGTGATTATTCAAGGTTATTGGATTTTGATATGATTGCATGTTTCAAGTTTAACTTCCGGCTCTAAAAGATGAGGGAAAGGCCAGCGTTCCCTCGCCTCCTTTTCCGATTTGGTTATGACATCATGATTTACACCGGCCATGTTTATAAGAGTTACTCTTGGTTTTATAACACACAATTTCACTAGTTGCTGAGGTCTTAATTCTGAAATAGAATGGATTCTGTGTTCACTGTCAATCCTTTTCAGCGCAGTTCCTTGTTCCTAAGATCTGCAGTTTGATTCCTCAGTGTTCTGTCAAAAACGGCTTTTAGGAACTCTCCACCCTGAGTGCCCCCATGTGTAAAGCCATCTGTGTGTGATCTTTACATGTGCCAGTTTTCCTTTCCCCCAAACTGTAGACTGTGGCCACCATCCTCGGGTGCTGAATGCTGTGGGGGAATTTGTGCTTTCTTTGGTTTCCTTTGGCTTTTTGGTCGATACGATTCTGCCTTTGTCATTGTGTTCAGAAGCTAACCATAGTTATGCTTCAGCATGAGTCACTCTGTCTATGTCTATGTTTCTCTTTCTGGGATACACACGTGCTCGGTTGAATTGGAAGTCCACATCCTCCTTCTGAAAAGTCAGCTTCCCATAGTTCCTTGAGTGCCTTTTCAATTCCATCCATTCTGTTTTCTTCTTGGAAAAATCAGTTGCCCTTTACCTGCCATTTGCATCTTTTTTTTTTTTTTTTTTTTTTATCAATCTTGCGTGTTAGTTTGTACAGGTTTGTTTTGCATAATTTTGTCAAACTTGTGCTTTCAGGGTTGTGTGGCTTTGAACGTGGTTCCCATCACTGTAATGTTTTACGTTTTTCTCCCATTTGTTTCCTCAACTTGCCTTTCATCTCTCTATGGTCACAGAATCGCTGCTGGAAACTTACAGAGTTCAGCTGAGCTCAGTTTGTTGGTCCGTTGTGTCTGCAGTTTCTTTTGGGTTATAAGGAACTCATTTGATCTTTCCTTTTCCTTCTTTGAGCCCTCTCTCTTGGAAGTGTGTTATTCATCTCACTCTTTCTTACATCCCTTTTCTGCTTAGTGTTTTTCTTGTTGTTGTTAAAGAAAATGTGTTCAATGATACTTGTTAAAGCATGGTAAGGAAGACTTTATTCAGGGCCATTGACATAGTTATAGAGACCACTGCAATGGGGTCTTAGAGTTGGGGAGAGAGATTGCATAGAATTTATGCAATTCTATGGGAATTTATAGCCATGAAGAGTGTGGGGGTCAGTGGATAGAAAATTACTAAGAGGAAGGCTGGGCACGGTGGCTCATACCTGTGATCCCAGCACTTTGAGAGGCCGAGGTGGGTGGATTGCCCTGAGCTCAGGAGTTCAAGACCAGCCTGGGCAACAGGACAAAACCCAGTCTCTACAAAAAATATAAAAAATTAGGGCACCAGCTGGGCACAGTGGCTCACGCCTGTAATCCTGGCACTTTGGGAGGCCAAAGTGGGCAGACCACGAGGTCAGGAGTTCAAGACCAGCCTGGCCAACATGGTGAAACCCCATCTCTACTAAAAATACAAAAAATTAGTTGGGCATGGTGGTGCACACCTGTAATCCCAGCTACTCAGCAGGCTGGGGCAGGAGAATCACTTGAGCCCACGAGGCAGAGGTTGCAGTAAGCTGAGATTACACTGTTGCACTCCAGCCTGGGTGACAGAGCAAGACTCCGTCTTAAGGAAAAAAAAAAAAAAAAAATTAGTTGGGCATGGCAGCACACACCTATGGTCCCAGCTACCCAGGAGGCTGAGGCACAAGAATCGCTTGAACCCGGGAGGTGGAAGTTGCAGTGAGCCAAGATCGTGCCACTGCACTCCAGCCTGGGTGACAGAGGGAGACTCTGTCTCAAAAAAAAAGAAAAAAGAAAAAAATTACTGGGAGGAAACAGTTAAGGGAGATTCTGGCTGAACTGACCTAACAGAATTCTTGCTGAAGACAGGCCAGGGTAATCAGACATCATCTGGGGTATGACGGAGACTGAGCAATCTCATCCGATATTGAGGATGGGGGGTTCTTGTTAAACTGACTTAGCAATGTTCTTTGCTAAAACTGGATTTCATAAGGAAGTGCACGGATGGGCCAAGGGGAAGATTTAGAAGCCTGACTAAAGTTAGGTCAAGCAAAGAATCTTTTGATAGTCCCCACCTCCCTTGTTCAAGGGAAAAAAGAGGCATTCTTCTTTCTTTTCAACAATGTAAACTCATTTTCTTGTTCAGTTGCCTATTGTTCATGAAGAACCACTGAATCAGCTGCTAAGAGTTGGTAGCAGAGGAGATCTCCTGGATGGTGTGAGCCATCAGGCCTTTAATGAGGATAGTTTTGTTTCTATAAAAATAAAAGAAAAATAAATGTTAATAGTAAGAACAAACCATAAACTCGCTTTCTGAGTCCATAGGGCAGCCAGTGAAGATTTCTAGACGCTGGTCCTGAAGTATGGTCAGTTGGAGCAAGGCCCTGGGAGGGCAATAGCAATCTAACAGGTTTTCCAGGTTTGCAGTTTGGATGTCATGAAGGTTGTCCATACATAAGCTGTCGTGGTTGGTGGTTCCTCTGAAGTTTAATAGAAAGTTGCTCAGCTTTAGCTTACAGGGCATTAGGAAAACAACAGTGATCCCAAGCCAGAAAGATGAGAGAAAATTGGAAATATTAGTTTGGAAAGTCATAGCCAGATATTGAGCGAAACTAGGAGAACTCAGGATCCAGTCCAAACTACATGTGGATAATAAAACCTCAATGTAAATGAACAGGGCTAGAATCAAATATTGGGTACACTATAGTGTTCTTCTGAAACATTTTTTCTCCCTATAGTCACCTCCATTTTTACCAAAGATAATCAAAGAAAGACTAATTCATTTGCAAAATAATAAGTTTAGGTCTCATTATTTACACAAGTGCAGCAAGAATAGTGACTGACCACTTAGGTTCTTCTTCAATTTGCTTTGCTAGAACTTTTGGTAAGGAATCTCAGATTCGACTTCTGAAAGCCTCTTTAGGATATGAAGCCAAACCAAAGACCTACCATCAGGCTTCATCTGTCACGCTTATATTTGAGTGAATTCCTCTCTTCTTGAGGTTCCTGAATATCCTGAGGTTCCTGTGCCTGCCAAGAAGGGATATTCCTTATTCATCTGTAAGGGTGGAACCCTCAAGCCAGTTTTACCAAGAAGAGGGTGGCTTATTGGCTCCATAAAGTCAACCTTAGTTCCTTAAAGCTGTCTGGTCATATCTGAAAATACGGCATTCCAGTCAAAGCCTTGTAATATATGCAGTGCTTCCAATCGTGTCCTGTTATAAGGAGGACAGATTCTTATTTAACTTATGCAAATAACTATATTGCCATAAACATAAGAATACTTACAAATAGTTTCTGAATTCTAGATGGATCAAGGAGGGAGAAAAAGTAATCGTTTCCATTTTTGTTCACAAAAGTGTACTTTATCAAATTGTTGCAATCTATAGATAGCTTTTTTTTTTAAAGCTTGCTTATATCTAGACAACAAAACAGTTAAAGCAAACAATGTTTTAAAGAAAAAGTCATTAAAAAGTATCCTCATCAGTTTATCCAGTCCCCTGTAATTACTTTGTGTTCTGCTTGATAATGAAATAGTCGTTTCATGAACCCATCAGTTTCTTCACTAGAGTTCTGGAAATTCCTATTCAGACCAATGGTATGATCTTAAAGTTTTGAGAAACCTGTGTTCTACCGTACTTGTCAGAGTTTTTTCCATGAAACTCCTTGAAGAAGAAATTTTGGACCGTAGATGATTGCAAACAATTTCAGAGAAGAATAAAAACAATAACTATGAGACTGGGTGCAGTGGCTCATGCCTGTAATCCCAGACTTTGGGAGGCTGAGGTGGGCAGATCACCTGAGGTCTGGAGTTCAAGACCAGCCTGACAAACATGGAGAAACCCCGTCTCTACTAAACATACAAAATTAGCTGGGCATGGTGGTGCATGTCTGTAATCCCAGCTACCTGGGAGGCTGAAGCAGGAGAATCGCTTGAACCTGGGAGTGGGAGGTTGCGGTAAGCCGAGATTATGCCATTTCACTCCAACCTGGGCAACAAGAGCAAAACTCCACCTCAAAAAACAAAACACAAAAACAAAAATCACAAAAAACTGTGGATGACAAAGACTTAGAATGGGCGTGGTTAAAAATAGCATGAGAGTTCATTATTATTATAATGACACAACTCACAAAGAAATTTAGTTATTTCTGTGGAATACAACAATTTAACATAGCCAAAATTATGACTGATAGAATATTAGATTTCTAGACATCTCACGCAATTTTTAAAACATTCATATCAATAACATACCCATAGGCCAGACACAGTGGCTCATGCCTATAATCCCAGCCCTTTTGGAGGCTGAGGCAGGAGGATCACTTGAGGCTAAAAGCTCAAGACCGGCCTGGGCAACATAGTGAGACCCTGTCTCTACAAAAATTTAAAAAAAAAAAAAAAAAAGCCAGTCATGGTGCACACCTGCAGTCCTAGCTACTCAGAAGGCTGATGAGGGAGGATCCCTTGAGCCCAGGCATTTGAGGTTACAGTGAGCAATGATCACATCACTGCACTCCAGTCCAGGTGACAACAGAGCAAAACTATGTCTCTTAAAAAAAATCATAAATATTACTTAAAGAAAGTTTCAAATCACTTATCTGACAATGCTTCCCATATAACTTAACATCAAATAAATCTAGTCAGTTTAGCCTGTCTCTTTTACAAAGCCAGACACACATCTTTTGAGCTTTTCCAGGAGCCCAATTTTAAAAATCCCAATGTTAATTCAAGGCAAAAAAGACTTAATTTATAATTTGATAATGGGAAATTTTTTTCAATGTCAAAAAGTTCAAAATGCTTCATCAAAATAGGATCACAAGTCACTTTGAAGTAACAGTCACTCATTTAAACACAGTAATAATTAAAAGACTTCAAGAGGTAAATACAGAAGGTTACAGAGTTATCAATAAAAACTATTTTAATATTGAGAAAATGCATTTATCTTAAGTAATCAAATACTTAATAAAAGACAATAATGAAACACAAGAAAGTATCTTGATAAAACACAAAATATTTGTTTACTTAAAAGATAAGGAAAAACCCTTCATATTATCAAACCAGTACTCTGAGAAAATCCTGTCATTTTAACAGACAAGACCAAAATCTACTTTTGCATCAATGTAGTGCTAAAACTTATTTTAATAAACCTTAGAAATGAATCTATTCAATTTTAGTTAACTTTGACCACACAAGATAAAATTTTCACAATGCTTTTATAACCTATTTTTTTTACTTCCATTACTGATATGCATTAACCAATTAAGCAATTCGTTTTTACTGTGCATTCTACTCTAAGGTTGGATTTATAGTTTTATGTCCTTAAACATCTAACAGAGACAACACAGACCTCTCTGACCAGACAACCCAGGCAAAAATATATGTCTGTATTATATTCATTGCTGACAATTCTGAAGACAGTCCTATCTTTATTTGATCAGTAATTTTTAAACTAGCTTTTGTTTAACAAGGATTATTCCCAGAGCACATGAACTTAAAAAAAAAAAAAAAAAAAAAAAAAAACAAAAACGGAGTCAGTTTCTAATTTTCTGAGAATCCTATGAAAACTTAATTTGTTTGAGCATTCATTTATCCCTAAGCCAATTTTAGCATATTGGTTGGGTAATGCCATTGGAGGTAAAAAAAAGATTACATTTACATAACATACAAACATGGATCATACATGTACACATCCAGAAACAAAGAGATGCAACTAGATCTTATGGCTTTTCATTTTTAAAAAATTTTAGTCATGAGGTAGTGAAACAGAGTAACACAAACTCACTAATTTATATTCACTTTATATTTTTATCCAGATTGTGTTTCTGATGAAAATAAGACAAGTTGAATTTACCTACTCAACAAGGGCTAAAGCTTTTTACCAATATTTGTGGAGAAGATTTTAACATTTTTTCATTTGCCCAATTTCCACATAGTCCTTTCTTTTTCTCTTTTCAGCCTCAGGTGCTTGCTTTTGAGGGGCCCTGTGTCCCTTATGAGCCCCTGGAGGGTAGAGAGGCTAAAATTCAATTGACTCAGGGGCAGGAGTGGGAAGGGAAAGGATCTGGCCAAGGTAGCCAGAGTCGGCAGAACGTCTAGTCAGCAGGGATTCAAAGAAAGGGGCTTCTGGTGACAGAATCATTCTGACGGGAGAAGCAGGATCCAATAGAGAGAACAGAAGGAATAAACAGAATGGGGGAACCTCACAGAGAGTCAGGAAGAAAGAGTTCCAGACTAGGGAGTCAGGGAATAATTCCAATTCCAAACAAGGAGCCAGGAAAAAGACCTTCCAGCTAAGGAGGTACCCTTCAAAAGAAGTCTGGTACTCTAACCCAGCTTCACAGAGTGTACTCATACCTTAAGAATCAAAATCTGTCTTTACCAGCTTGCCCATTTCATCACATTAGGACACACAGAGTGTGCCTTCCAAGGACATTTGTCCAGAGCAAAGGTTCAGGAGTCTGACTCATCAATTGATCCTCTATTGTATTGAATAATTTCATTTTAACAATTATGAGGCCGTGTTTGGTCTCTATCTTTCATTCTCTTCAAATGTCGAATGGGCTTTGACTGTGGTTTATAGTCAAGAGGAATACACTAAAAGGTTACCGTTCATGGCAGTGATTTAAGACCATTTCCCAAAGGGAACTTGAAGCAGCTGACAACTTGGTGGGGGTCTTTCTCTTGAGTGGATAATTCTCTTCATGGGGCGACCTCCACACTCCTGCCTAGGAGAGTCACACATTTGAAGACAGAGCAGAAAAGGGGCTGACATCTCATTTTGGGAAAACCTGCACCTAATCCTGCATTTCAGTGTGCCTCTCCTCTCTTGCCTGCTCCCTGAGACCAAGGTCCGTCTCCTCAGTCTTTCTGGAAAGCAGACCTCCAGTCTTCTGCAGGATAGCACGAGTCAGGTGCCCGTTCCTCAAAGGGAAGCAGGGAATCTTGAGGTCTATTTCCCCCACAGACTTCGTATTCCAAATTCCACAGTCCTCCTGCTTTCACCCCCACTGGTCCCCACACTAGGGATCCTGCTGACTTTCTCTTGTCAGTTAATCATTTACTGTCATTGCTACCGTCTGAATGTATGTGTTCCCCCAAATTCATATGTTGGAACTTAATACCCAATGTGATAGTACTAAAAGTTGGGGCCTTTAGAAGGTGATTCAGTCACAAAGGCTCCACTCTCCTGAATAGAATTAGTGCCCTCTTGAAAGAGATCTGAGTGCCCTCATGAAAGAGATCTGAGCAAGCCTGCTTGCCCATTTCACCTTGTTAGGACACATAGAGTGTGCCATCTCTGTGGAACAGGCCCTTCTCAGCCCCTGAATCTGCTGGTGCCTTTATCTCGGACTTCCCAGCCTCCAGAACTATGAACAATAAATGTGTATTGTTTATCAATTACTCAGTCTAAGGTATGTTGTTACGGCATCTGAACAGACTAAGACACTCATTCATCCACTGTCCAGTTCCCAAAACATCCTGTTGTTATTCCACTCACTTTCTATTTGTCCTTAAGAGTTTTTGCTCCCTTTAATTCCTTTACTGTCTTTTTGATGAGATTTGGGGTGGGTGTAGAAGTAAATTCACGTGTTCAGTCTGCCATATTTAACTGGATGTCACTTCTATCTGGTTTTCAAGGTGCACCTTGTAATTAGAGTCTACCACACCAGTCCTACCCTCACTGAACTTCAAAATCCTGCTGCATTCAAGGCCCAAATGAAATATCAACCCTACCTGAACAAGCCCCTCTGAACAACCCCCAATACCCTCTAATGCATAATTTTACAATATCAGGACCCCATCCACTCAGACAGGACCCTTAGAGGGCCTGGGCAAGTGTACAAATGGACACCCACATACCATATGTCTAAATATTCAAAAGTTATAAATCAAGCAAACAAGCTGTTAAATACATTCCCTCCTCCTACAATGATAATTATACTTTCATAACAACCTGGAAACTTAAGTTCAAATTTAGAATTATCGGACTGCTTGGAGTTCTGCTCTGAAACAGGCAGTGTGGCAACAGTTGGCCTCTAGCCTGTCCCTTTTTCTCATACCTGGCCCACCCTGGACCAGTTGTGAACACCTATATTCACTCTCTAGACCCTTATATGAAAGCTCTTCTCCCCATCCCCACAAATATCCCTGCTGGGCCAAACTTTGGGCCTGGAAGTATTCATCCAATTGTGTGGCCCTCGTGAGGAAGAGGAACCCAGGAAGAAAGCCAGCACAGGCCCTGGAAGTGCCTTGGAGCTTGTGATGGTTAATTTTAATGTATCAATTTGGTTGGCCACAGGCTGCCCAGATATTTGGTTAAACATTATTCTGGGTAGGTCTATCAGGGTGTTTCTGTATAAGATAAACTTTTGAATCCGTAAACTAAGTAGATTGCCCTCCCCAATGTGAGTGGGCTGCATTCAATCCATTGAAGGCCTGAACAGAACAAATGGCCAAGTAAGGGAGAATTCTCTCTCTTCTGTCTGACTGCCTTCTAGCTGAGAAATTGGTCTTCTCCCACTTATGAATTCAGACTTGGACTTGGACTGGAATGTACACCATTGGCTCTCCTGGATCTCAGACCTTTAGACTCAAACTGGAACTATACCATTGGATCTCCTGGGTCTCCAGTTTGCCAACTGCAGATCTTAGGATATCTCAACCTCTATAACTACATGAGCCACTTCCTTATAATAAAGTGCTTATAAGAAATGCTCCTTATATAATATATTACATTTAAATATGTGAGTGTGTGACCTATTGGTTCTGTTTCTCTGGAGAACTCAGACTAATACAGGGCCATTTGGATGGGGCTTCCCAATGTTCTAGGAACTGGAGTGTTGTCTAGAAGGAAGAGGTGCAGGAGACCAGAAAATGCCACTCCAAAGTATGCCTGTTTGGCTTAAGACTTATTTTGAGCTTATTATTTTGAGAAGCTACAGACACAAAAGATGCTCAGAAAACAAAGTGGCAGCTACCTTTTTGTAAGGGAAATTTAATCTATAAAAGGGGAAATCTCCGTCTGTAAGAGTGTCTCCCTCTCTGTAGCAGGACTCAAATCACTAAAGACTCTTATCAATGGAGAAGGCACTGACTCACATCTGCAAACACAAACATGACTCTTTGTTTACTGTACTTTTTCTTCCCATAACCAGCCTTCCCCATGCCCTTCTTTCTTACTTTCTGTAGACAATAATTTTTAAGCCTGAATTCCAAGCCACCTCTTTGAGATTTATTCATTTTTCTGAGTACCTCCATGCATGCACGAGGGTATACTTGTTATTAAACTTCTGTTTTCCTCTTGTTAATCTGTCTTTTGTTACAGGGGTCTGTCCCAACTAAAAACTATGAAAAGTAGAAAGAAATTATTTTCCTCCCCTACACAGGCATGAGCTCCGCGTTGGCATGTCAACTTGGCTTTTGGACTCTAACCCTAGGAAAAGGGCATGCCCAGAGAAAGGTCAGACAGGGTAGCAAAGAAGTGTCAGAGGGAACTAGCTCTTGTTGTCTAGGAGACTTTCTGATCTCACTCATGTCTGGAACAAAGGAGAGAAGAGTCTTCCCCATCCCAAGCCTAGCTCAAAGAAACAAACATTCACAAAGATTTTGTAGCTTCTAATCTTACAGCATCATCCAAATCCCTCCCAATTTGTACCCACCTCCCATCAACATAATAACCCAGCTCCTCCAGGGAACAGAGCCAAGGAGGTTTACCTTTTAAGGGCTTTGTCTTCTGTTACGATCTGCCGTGGTCTACAGCATTACCAGTTAAGTCTTGATCTCTTTCTGTCCAGATTCTTCTGTCTTCCTGATGGCAAGTATCCATATGTCAAAATATATTGATATATATTTTAGATAGGGAGACAATCAGCCGTTAAAACAGTAGTTCCCAGCCTTTAGGGTTTCAGAAACCAATACTTTTAATTTTAAGTTAATTCATGGACCATGATTCCATTAAAGAAAGCCAGTTGAACAGCAAAAACATAAGAACAGCATAATCTCTGTGTAAAGGATACTCCTGTAAATTAAATAAGCTTGACTTTATAAAAAACTCATTATATTTTCTTTATTTTTCACATTTAGTCTTAGACCAGGGAAACCTTGATTTTTTTCTCGTTTTTTCCACATAGACCAATATTTGGAAATTACTTCTTTAAAGCACATAACGGGAAAAATTTTAAAGCCATTATGTTAACACAGAAGCATGCCGGTTTCCAGACTCCTGGGGTGGGCAGGGAATACAGAGAGAAGAGGTCTGCCCGACAGCAGGGCTCACTCCAATTCTATTCTTCTTCCATGGCCCAGGCTGGACTTTGACATTGACAAGCTCAGCTCCTAAATCTTCCTTTGTTTTCAAGTTCATTTCTCCCACGTGGTCTATACCGTAAGCTCCTCTACAGTGACAAGTGTTTTGCTTCACTTTTGTTTTTTTCTTCTCATCTCCAAAGCCAGGACTAGGGTGAGCTTATCTCACACCGTTCCCCAGCAAAAGCCACCTCTCCAGGTGCTGCCTCTGCTGCCCTCACCAGTGCTGTGCCCATCCAGCCCCCCTGCCCTTGCTCACGCCCTCTCCCCCGAAATGCCCTCTGCCTTCCCAGATGCTGTGCAGCCCAGCCCGGGTCCCCTCTCCAGGAAGCCCACTGGAACCTCCCTGTCTTCTGAGTGCCTGTGACCCTCTTAGCCCCACTGGGTTCTCAGCAACTCCAACCTCCAGGCGTTCTCAAATCTATCACAGGTGTGTCCACTGGACTGGAGCTCCACCTGCGTCACACACTGTCACGGATGTGTCAGGGGCTGGCGTCTTACCATCCTCTGCCCCAGGGGCAGTATGGGGGCTTTTTGCTAAAAGCCAGTGCACTGAAGCTTCAGCCTAGATTGTAGCCCAGCGTTCTGCTCACAGTTGGGGGAACCAGACGGGGGCTGCCCGGCTGTCCTGCCTTACCCTGCGGGGAGAGCGCTTGGTTATTTCCATCCAAGCCCCTCCCTGGTGCGTTTGTTCTGCAAACTCTCTGGTCACATTCCAAGCCACTGCCTTTGCTGCACTGTCTGTAAACATGACAGTCTCGGGGCTATATTAAGATTTTATGAGTCTGTAAAACAGATTAAGAGATTCAGTGTGAAATTCTTCTCCTTTTTAAAAGCTCCTCTTTCCCTTCAGATCCCATCAGTCGCACCAACCCTGGCCCCATTGACTTCCCATCCTGCCTGGGGACTGGTGCTCTGTGATTCCAAAGTTAAAGTAAATGCTGCTTTTTCAAAACACACGGGCACCAGCTTCCCTCCCTTCCCATCCAGTGTTACTATTCGACTAGGTGATGGATCCCATTTTTCTTGACACTTGGGCATTGAAGGGGCTTTCTAAATGGTATCTTTCCCTTCTTGAAACAAGCATGGCTCAAAATATAAGCTACTCAAGTGAGAATGTGAGAGGATGAACAACTGGCCTGGTTTTCCTGGGACTTTCAGCACTAAAAGTCCCATGTCCAGAAACTCCACGGTGCTGGGCAAACTGGGACAGTTGGTTGCCCTAGCATGAAGGCTTCTTGCAGAATCACCAAATGTTAGAACCAGGGGAGTTGTCTGAACACTGGATGCGAAGACTTTCAAATGATTTAGAGCCTCAGATCACTGTTTCAAATGAAAACTTATCTGAGAAGCAATAAGCAAACAGACGCCACAGGAAATCCTCTGGTGGACAGAAGTGGGGAGCCTGCAGGGAGAGTAAGGCTCCGACCTGGAACGCTGGGCTTCTCTGATGTCATCCAACCATCACCCAACCCCCAAGAAGACAGGGGCTCCCACTCACCTCAAATCAAAGCTTTGGGAGGATGTTTGCAGTGACTTTAGTTAATGATACCAGATTAAAAACTGCAGCCCCAAGGGAAAGTATGACTTTAGGGGCCAAACTAGAACTCTTCTTCCTTAATTTCCCAAAGAGACAGCTAGACATGCCCTCTGGCAGCACCCCCTTCCTCCTCACATACATTTGCTTTCTAATTTTGGAAAAAACTTCATGAACCCCAAGTCCAATCTTAGAGACACTGCCACCTAAAACCCCCACACGCATGCATGCATGCACCCACACAGTCGCCTCCCTGGGGGCCTTGCACACCCTGAGTGAGAGGGTGGCCAGCCCTGTTTCTGGCAGGGAAGATGGAGATAGGGACAAGTAGGGGAAGAGGAAAAGGGAGAAGCAGGCAGAGACAAGTAGGGCAGAAGCTGGGTTTAGAGCCCTGGCCATGCTATTACCAGCTTACAGCCGAGAAACAGATGCGCAGGGTGAGCGGCCGAGGCTGGGATCAGGGGTTTTGGAGCCAGACTCACCCTGGCCTCCTGACTCAAGGCTCTTTCTGACACCCAGGCAGAATCATACCTAGCTGGGCCATGGCTATTTAAGGGAGGCCATCCACCCACTAATCACAGATTCTGACCTTCATGGCTTAGCCTGACCTTCACAGCTTAGTATGAAAAAAAAATGCAGGGAATGGGGGCATTTGAGGAGTCCATGCTGGGACCTCCAAACACTGCATCTCTGAGATCAATATAGGGCTTCTGGAAAGGCCCTGGTTATTTACAAGCTTCTGTTCACACCTAGTACCCAGTTCCTCACATTCTCACTAAACACAGCCTCAGTACCATGGGGGGACAGGGAAGGGTCTGTTCTCCTTGCACATAGAAGCGGCCAGGCCCCAGCTTACCCTGAATCTGGGAACTTCTGCACTCAGAATCCTGGATTCCATTCGCCAGTCAACTGCATGTCCTAGGTAAGGAAACCCATTCCAATTCTCAGAGTTTGGGAAGAAAGGGCAGGCCCGCTCATCGGTGATGCTGGAGCTCCGGCCAAAGAACCCACCAGCCCTGGAGGAGGGGGCCTGGGGTGGGCGGACTCTCTGGCAAGAGCAGGTTTCCATGGAAACATGAATCCAGGACTGGAAGGACCTTCTCAGTTTGCTCTGAGCCACTGCCTGGCTCGTACCCTACGTGAGGCTCCTGCTCTCATCTCCCCCCGGCATGTTTTCCCCACATTGGACTGGCAGATGATGGCTGATTGTGCAAAGCACTTGGTGATAGGATCCTTTTATTCCTCACTCTAACCAACCCAATGGGCACGAACTCCATCAAAGGATGAAGCAGAGTCCCAGAAGATCAAGCCCTCACCCAAAGTCTCAGAGTTTGGGAAGAAAGGGCAGGCCTACTCATTGGTGATGCTGGAGCTCTAGCTGAAGAACCAAAAGTCAACCAGGGAGTTCACGGGGACACACAGCTCCATCTCCAGCAGAGGTTCCAGTTCCCCCAGCTGGGACGGTCACTGCAGCACCGCTCTGCTCTCCCTCCTCTCCAGTGGCAGGCACCCCAGCCTGTGCCACTGCCACTGCTCAGGGTGAGCCACATGCCCCCAGGCACCTTCCGCTGGCATACAGTCAGATGTTGCTCTCACAGACTTTATTTTATCCCTACAACAAGCCTGTAAAACACGTTTGAGCCTATCCCCCTTTTGTTTGTAGATGGGGAAAGAGGTTTGATCTGCTCAAGGACCACCAGGGAATCACTGCATGGGCTGACCCCCAGCTGCAGCCCTCCTGCATGGCTGCCTGTCACTCCAGCTGAGCAGAGGAGCCGCCATGACCAGCACCCTTTCCCTTTCTGATCTGAAGGCAGTGCCTGTGGTGACAGAGTCCCAGTGTCACCCATCACCCCAGCAGGTCAGGGGCTCTGGAGTACTCCCTTGATGAATGACCTTAGCAGGAAAGAGGAATCTGCCCCCTCTCCATGCCCCACACCCACAGCTAAACGGTGGCTTCTCACCACTCCAGCTTCCTTTCCAAGAGGGTCCAAGCTCCCACCATGGCTTCCACACGATTCAGACACTTCCTAAGTTCACGGGTCATTCCAGTGCTTTGCCACTTGCAGGGAAATCAGCACTGGAAATGCAAGTCAGCAAATAGGACAGAAGCCCAGGAACCAAGGGTAGGGCCCAGGGGAGCCCTACCAGGGGCTGGCAATCTAGGGCAAGTCTTTCCCCTCCAGGCTCGACTCCTCCTCTGTTGATGGATAGACCAAATCGCCTCCAGCTCTATGTGCCCAGCCATCTTTTTGTAATTAATATTTCAACTGATTACATGAGTCAGAGGAGACCAAACAGAATGAGGATGATGAAAATGAAAAGGGTTTGCATTGGAATTTACACAATGAACACACCCTAGAACTATTCCAGAATTAAAAGCCTCTTAAAATATGGTCAGATGCAGCAGAGGCCAACCCATGCTGCTTTGAGCTGCTTCCAGTGGCCTCGGTTGGAAAGAATGGACTGCCTAGGATGGAGAGGGAGTGGGGTGGGGCGGGGAGGTGGGCGCCTGCACAGAACCTGGGGGAGCAAACCCTGGCCTGGGGCATGAAGTCTGACAAAAGAGCCTTGTGTGTTGTAAGGCTCGGAGTCCAGTTTCCTGTGCTGAGACTCAAATGGAGGATCGCATGTCTGCCTACCCACCCCATGTCCCCCAACCTCATCCCCCAACTGAGCGCCCACTGCTTGTGTCCAGGCCATCAGGAGGGAGGCTCTGTGGCTCCCTGGAGCTCTCAGCCGCCTTGCATATCTCCAGGGGCTTCTGGAATGGTCTGGATCTGTATACAATTTCAGGGTTTCCTTACTTTTCCAGTCTGAGACTGAAACTCAACCTCTAAGCATTTAAAAGAAACAACAGGAAAACTCAATCCTCTTTCCTTCCACAGCACATTTAGGGTGAGAGTTTCACAGCTGAAAATCTCCTTCAAAGAAAACGCAGCCCAAATGTGCTGGGAGGAGAAGCCGGTGGATCTAGGAGGGGCCGGTGCTGCCCGCTCTGTCTCTGGGCTGACAAACTGGTTTCAGATTAGTAAGTGGGTCAACCCCAGCTCCAGCGGCTCCTCCTCACCTCTGCCGATTGAGGGCCACTGCAAATTTCAAGTAGAATAAAAGAGTATTCCACATTTAAAGAAAATTTTATATGTCTATATCCATCTCGCACAGATTATGTACTAGGCATTCTTCTAAGCACTGCTTAATTATTAACTCATTCAGTCCCATTTTACAGATGACAAAACTATGAAGTGGAGAACCAAGGTCACGCTGTTACTAAATGGCAGAGCCAGGAGTTGAGGCCAGGCTATCTAGTTAGGACCAGGACCCAGAGTAGAGGGTGGGCTCAGGGCTGCCAGGTGGGCTCAGCAGGCCTGGAGCTGGTTTGAAACACAGGCACTGAGATGACCAAGTGAGCTGGTCCTGAAGGGCAGCGCGAGGGAAGCAGCCAGAACCCCCAGCCAGAGCCCCAGCCCTCAAGGGACAACTTGGCCAGGACAAGCTACTGGAACAGGCCAGGGCCCTTTTGGCGGGGAAGGGAGAACTGGACGATCCAGTTGAGAATTCCAGAGATTTTTCTCACTGATGGGAAGAAAACTGGGTCCTGGTAGGGGCCAGTGGGGAACGGTGCTTTGGAGGAAGTCAGGACTCAGGCGTCCTTGGGATCATCTCAGCAAACTGCAGGTCTCCAGGGAGCCGCTCCAGTGCATTCCCAGGTCCAGCCTGCCCCCTGCTGGCTCTGTCGGGGAACCAAACACAGGCGTCCTCCTCCTGCAAAGGTGGACTTCTGGGTTCTCAGATACCCCCATGAAGCCCACGCTCACAAGCTGGGAATGACACGTCACAAAATCAGTTATAGGGTGCTGCTGATACAGTCGTCGTTCATTCTAACCACGTATTTAAACTGAAAAGGTTGCAGGTGTGTGCTACCTGTCAAGGAAACCACGGCATGAATGGTGTAAAATTTGTGTGCAGCGTATTTTTGTCAGAAGTGGGGCAGAGAGGAGAGTGTTTAGGGGCTGGAGGTTAAAGTGCTGGAATCCAAGTCTCCTCTGCCCCAGAATATTGGGGTCCATTCAACTTTTCGTGGAAAATAAAAGTGTTGCTGTGCTTCAGGAATTAGCCACTCTTTACCACGGGCCAGCAGATGGTTCATCAGGGAACGTGATGCAGAACGAGGCTGAGGTTCCAGAGGCAGGGCTGGGTCATTTAGAATTTGACACTCTCAAACGTTTGACTCAGGGCTTCAATGAAACATTCAACAATCGGAACAAGGAGTTTCAATCCTGTTAAGAAAACATCTATTTCCCTTCTGCTAATTTCATTAAGTCAGTCTAGTATTTTTCAAAGCCTTTTGGCAGTTAAAACAGACTCTCTGATCCCATAGGACAGTGATAGAGGATCAGAAATCCAGCTGATTTGCATATTTTAATGATCCAAACTTAATCACCCATAAAATCCCAGCCTCCAGTCAGACTGGCTTCCAGTTCGTTGCTGTTATTTGAGTATTTGCAGTGGAAAGTATAATTTTGCTTTCACTTGGCCAGGACCCTGGGCTCACACCCACCATGTGCTGGCATCTACCGTAAGAATAAAATTTGCAGGACAAAGCAGGTGACAAAACAGGTATTATTTTTCTATAACAGGACTTAATCTGAGAGTCCAGCCCCCATTCACCAAATAACAACAAATATCATCTAATCACTTCTGGGAATGCCTCAGTGACGCCTTAGTCTCTGCAGCTCCAGGTACATTTTCCCCTTCCTTGGTATCATCCACTCCTAAGGATTAAAGTGCCATCCACCTGCAGTAGCCTCCTGTTTCTCCCCGCGGACCAGACCCCTCCTGTGCTCCAGACTCACACAGCTAAAAGAGAAACGCCATTTCCATCCACACCGCTTCCCTCTGAGCCTTCCCTGTCTCCATTACTCAGGTCCAAACCGGGGCATCTTTTTGAGTCCTCTTTCCCTCACACCTAATCCAATCTTCGGTACAACCTGTGGGGTCTACCTCCCAAAAAGACCCCAAAGGTGACCTCTTTCACTTTTGCTGTTGCCGTCAGCCTTGTCCATGCACCACCATCTTTAATCTGGATAATTCTAGAACTTCATGGTCCATACCGAGCCACTAGCCACATGTCGCTATGTAAATTTCACTAATTTAATTAAAATAAAGTGAATTTTAAAGCCGAACCTCTTAGCCACACCTAGCCAGATTCCAAGTGCTCAAGGGCCACACATGGGCCCGGGGCCGCTGCACGTGCAGTGCCAATGCAGGACACTTCCATTGCAGGACAGCCCTGCTCCAGGATCTCTCAGGGACAAAAGGGACGATGACCCCTGCCTGTATGTGTGTCTCCTCCCCCAGGCCCAGCCCATCTTCCCCAGGGCAGGCAGGGCCTTCTTCCTGAGCACAACTCAGCTGACATCGCACCTGTGCTTAAACTGTCTCATTGCCTATTCCAGTAAACAGTACAAAATGCAAGTTCCTTCTGTGGGCAGCCAGGCACCATATCTTCACATTCAGCCAACTGTCAGCAAATATCTACTGGACACAAACTATGTGCCCAGCAATTGTGATGGAAGATGCCGAACAGCAAAGAATCAAAACACCTTTGCCTCCATTGCCATGGAGCTGTCTAGGGGTGGGGAGCGGGGGGAGCAATAAACAAACGGTAAGTAAATGATAGTTTTCTAGAAGATGAAATTGCTATTTAAAAAAAAAAAAAAAAAAGCAGAGTGAAGGGACCTGGAATGCCAGGGGAGGGTGACCAGATGGCCTGGTTGACAAGGTAACAGGTGAGCCTTCCAGGTGGGGGATCAGCCAGCAGGGAGGCCCCAAGGTGTGGGCAGGCCTGGGTATTTGAGAAACCATCAGGGGATCCAAGGGGCTGGGAAGGAAGAAACAGGGGAGAGGGTAGGTCCTTGGGAGTTATGGGAAGGACGTGAGCTTTCATCTGAGCCAATGGGGAGTTATGGCACGGTTTGAGCCAAGCAACAGCTCCCAGCTCATATTCCAAAGGCTCCTTCCGGCTGCTGGCATGCGATGGGTGTTGGGAGGGGGGAGCAGAGAGCCACGAGTCACCTGCAGGGACGGGGAGGGTGAAGTGGATTTGGGTGGCAGTGGTGAGATGTTCAGAGATGTTCAGAGGATCGCAGGTGAGTGGGATTTGAGTGGAGGGAGCAGAACAGGATGGCTCTGGGTTACTTGGTGCCTGAGAGGTGGGGAAGGACAGGTGTGCAATGCTGGTGAAGACAGGAGTGGGAGGCGTTCACTGGACACTCAAACAGAGGCGCAAACGGAGAGCAGGAAGCATTCACTGTACACCCAAGAGGAGGGACAAAGGGGAGTGGGAGGTGTTCATTAGACACCCAAGCAGAGGGGCAAACGGGCTGGATCTGAGTCCACAGTGCTGGAGAGAGGTTGCTTTAGAGGCGGGAGCTAAGTGTTATGAAGCTGGCCCGCTGCTCTCTCCTTTCCTCTCTCCATTCTCTTTCTCCGTCTGGTCACTTGCACCTCCCATTCCACCCACGACATCCCAGCTCGTTTCGGTGCCCTGGACTCTGTCCAAGCAGCCCCCTGGCCAGCTCCACTCCGCGGTCCCGCCCTTTGCTTCCCACCGCACTCCGCAGCCCTGAATGATCGCGACTCACCCGGCTTAAGCTGTGGGCCCAAGAATACTTAAGGACAGTTGTGTGAGGACACTTGTGGAGGACAGACACTCCAGCTCCTTGCTTGGGCTGTATGCCCAGCGCTAGACAGGCCTAGCCCCAGAGGACTCAGCATCTGCACTGCCCCCACCTTGCCCCGCCCCTGCCCCACCTTGCTGGGCCCCCTGCCCTACCTTGCCCCGCCCCCTGCAGCCACCTGCTGCTTTTCTGGGAGGCCCAGGAACCCAGATGGTCGCTGACAAGAGGAGCATCCCTCCCGCACCAGGTGCATCCAGCCCTGGGGCCTCAGCCTATAAGACACCACCACACCCATACACAGACACGCACAAACATACACACATCCCACACACACACACACAGACACATGCAATCACACACACCCCCACACACACCCATACACAAACACACACATCCCACATACAAACACACACACGCAATCACACACACACAAACCCCCCACACCCACACCCACACACATCCCCTCACACACAGACACACACAATTACACATACACCCCACACACACCCACACCCACACACACACAAACACGCACACACACACGCAATCACACACACACACCCCACACCCACACACACACCCACACACACATCCCACACACACACACATCCCACACACACCCCACACACACATCCCACACACACATCCCATACACACACATTCCACACACACCCCCCACACCCACACACAGTCACACATACACACACACATGCATACCCACACATTCACACAATCACATACAACCCCACACCCACACACAAACACACACATGCAATCACACACACAAACACCCCCCACCCACACACACACACCCTACACATACCCACACATTCACACAATCACATACACACACCCACACACAAACATCCCCACACATACACACTGACATACATACAAACTCCACCACACACACACCCCACACATGCCCACATTCACACAATCCATACACACACCCCACAGCCACACACAAACACATACCCACAAACATCCCCACAATAATAATAATTGACATACATACAACCACAAACACAATCACCACATTACAAACACTCTTACACACACAATCACACACACAAATAATTTACATTCACACACACAATCGCAAACATACACATCCCACACCTACACACACACTCACAAATACCTCACACACACAGTCACTTCACAAACATGCCCCCCACACACAGTCACACACACACACAAACACCCTACACACACAACTTCTACACACACCTCTACACAAAACATACTACATTACAATCATACATAAACACCCACCCCTTAACACACACTAAACACCTTCTACTACATGCCTACACATTAAATATTTCTACACATATCATGCATGACCCTAATTTCTACATGCAAATAATTACTCACAAGAACACACAAACACTTCCACACTGACACAAACACAATCACAAACATACACACACTTCACACTCACATGCAATCACAAACACCAGACACAATGACACACACCACTCCACCCCCACACACAAAAAACATACACCCCACAACCACACAAAAGCACACAACACGTAAACACACACCCTCACACACAAAAACTACTCCACACACCCACACATACAAACACCCCACAAACACCCACACACAATCACACACGAACACCCCCACACACCCACATACAAACATCACAAACACCCACACACGAACACACCAATATATACTCTCACACTCACAGTGTTTAATTTCTTTTCTTCCCCTCCTCCCCCTTCCCTATTCCTGGTCTGATAGTTTTATTTGAGAAGACAGGAAAAGCCTGAAAAACCAGCTCGCCTCAAAAGTACATATTTTTAAAAATTGAATGCAGTATATTAATTATTGATTATGAATTTGATTTATGAATGAGAAATGACTTTGAAACTTATTTTTTCAGCAGTGGAGCCATTCAAAAGGGGTACGAGCAAACGTTCTTGTATCCTGACTCCTGAGTCGATCCCACGCAACTCAAGTTGTCAACGGTGATGCAGAAGAGGAGCTGTGGAAACCCACAGAAATGTGGAGCGTGACGGGGCGAAGAACAAGGACGGGAGTGGAGGGGGGAGGGGGAGGGAGGGAGGGGGGGGAGGGAGGCAGGGAGGGAGGGGCGGGGATGGAGGGGTGGAGAGGGGATGGGATGGAGGGACGGGATGGAGGGGCGGGGTGGGAGGGGAGAGGATGGAGGAGGGGAGGAGGTGGAAGGGAGGGATGGGGTGGCGATGGGGAGAAGGAAGGAGCAGGGAGAGGAGAGAGGTGGACTGGCGAAGAGGGGATGAAGAGGAGAGGCGGGGCGGGAATGGAGCGACGAAGGGACTGAGAGGGCGGGACGATTCCCCGCGGTTCTGAACGCCCCGCCTGGCGGTGCTGCGCGCAGTGCTGGGAGCGCTCCTGCAGGAGGCTCCCGGGCGGGTCGACGTCCGCTTCCAGAGCCGAGGCCGCTTCTCTCCCGGGCGGCCACGTTGCGGGCTGAAGGGTTCCTCGCTGTCTCCTTTGGAATGGGTGGGCAGGTCTTTGTGCGCTACTTTTAAGTGCTGTAATGAGCGCCCTCTCTTTCCCAGCCCTGGAAGCTGCAGTAGCTCCGGGGAGCGGATGGAGTGTCGTGCGCTCCCATTCCCCACCCCATCCCACGTCTGGACGCACCGAAGCCACAGCAGTGATCATAGGGACCCTCGGCCGCCAGGCCCGGGCGGGTGACGCGGACGCTCCGTCGTCCGTTGCTCCCCGCGGGTGGCTGCCCGGCACCTGGTGGACGCCTTCCCTGAAGTTCTTGATCCCTTGAATGCACTCAGGGCCAAGCGGATTTTCCTCCAGGTGTGGGGATGGAAAACAGCTGCTGGCAGCCAGACAGGAGCTCTGTCTCCCCGCGATTTGCAGGGCTCAGGCTTGTGCAGCAGACATTGCGGGCGAACCCAGCCATGGGTGGCTGCAGGGAGGGCTGCTCGCGTGCAGACTCCGCAGGCGGGAGGCCATGGCTCCCCTAGTTCCTGCTCAGCCTGCGTCCTCACCCACCAGGCCGGCCAGGGTGACTGGGACTGAAGGGGCTTTCTGGAATGCAAAACTTTCAGCGCTGAAATCGCAAAAGTCCTGGGTAGACCAAGGCAAGTTGGACACCCAAAGGCCAACCCAGCTTCTGGGGGTAGGGCAGTCACCCCTGCTGTATTCACCCCACAGGGCATAGACTCCTGGGGGAATAATCACCTTCAGTTTCTCCCTTTCCTGGAGACTCCAGAGATTTTATTTGTCTTCTTCACTCTGTGTGTGGCTGTATCTGGATTCAGCATACAGTACAATCAATCTGCTTTTGATTCTTATAAGCCCAGCATTGCTTATGAATTCCTGATTTGGGAGCAGCTCCAGGTAGCTGTGGGTACCAGCCCCATCCAGCTCCTTCCAGTGCGAGATGGCTGCAGAGAGTGCAGGACAGGGAGGCCCTGGTCCCTTCTTTCTGGCTTTGTGGTAGGCTCTGAACTGTGCTTCTTTTGAGGGCACCACGACCTGTCCTCTTGTTGGTTTCCTTTTGGTTTGGGCACCAGGTGAAGCTGACCTGCTTAATTCACGAGCCCACATTTCCCGCTGGAGCTCTGCTGCTGAATATCCTCCCTCCACCCCTGGGAGGAGGGCTGCCCCTTGCCATCTGGGTCTGCCTTAATCAGGAAGAGAAGTTACTGTTGATGAAGGAAGAAGAAACAAGGTATATTTTTCTGAATCTTTTGCTTATTCCTAGACCAGGGTTCTTGAAGTTAAGATCCAGGAGCTGCCACCTCATCCCCCACCCCACCTTTACATTTTGTTTTATTTACATTTACATTTTGTTTTATTTGTGACTTCGCCCCAGGGAATGTGGTCACCTAAATAGGGACCCAATTATAGGGTTTTGTGGAGCTGTAAGGAGCCCATCAGTTAATTTTTTTACATGCCATCCTGCTGGGATGGTACAAGGTGAACTCTGACCTGCCTGTCTTCTGGCTAACTAGATGGTTCATGTGTCTTCTCCTCCCTCTAATGGACCTAATGGATCGATGCTTTTTTCTTCACCTTTTCTGTACCATGAGACTTTCAGTGTCCTCCCACTGTGGGTGTGGTATTCTGCCCCCTGGACCTCATGTGACTTGCTTTGGCCAATGGGCTGTTAGCAAACATGACTCAGAGTGGGGTTGGGTGGGGGAACACTTGCACTTTTCCCTCACTCTTGCTCCTTCTCCTTTGCCAAGACAGTCCAGGTGGTGAGTCTTAGGGAGCAGAGCCAAGTTTCCCAGTTATCCCAGCTGTGCTCATCCTAGAACAGCCAAGCTGCAACTGACCAGTAGACATGTGGGTGAGCCCAGCCAAGACCAGAAGAACTGCCCAGCAGAGCCCTGCCTAAGTCACTGATGCACAGAGTTGTGTGTCAGTATTTACAGTGTGACATGGATAATAGGGTGTCACTGAGGTTGTGTGGTTGATACAATGATGGATTCACTCTAGCTCCACACAGCTGCCAGAAGGAGCTCTCCGTTTCTGTGATGTCCCAGGATCCAGCATTATTCTATGTGCAGTTCAAAGCAGAAGGTGACAAGGGAAGGAGCCTGGTGTCAGGCAGACCAGAGTGTGGACCTGCAGTCTGCCACTTACAAGCAGCTTGACTCTGGGCAAGTTAGTTAACTCCTCTCGTATTCAGTTGTCTCATTCTAAAATGGAGATACTCCTGATATCACTAGTCCTAATGCTATGGTTCGGATATTTGACCCCTCCAAATCTCATGGTGAAACATGATCCCTGATGTTGAAGATGTGGCCTAGCAAGAGGTGTCTGGGTCATGGGGGCCAATCCCTCATGAAGTGCTTGGTGCAGTTCTTAAGGTAATGAGTGAGATCTCCGTCTATCAGTTCCCACAAGAGCTGGCTGTTAAAAAGAAATGGACACTTCCTACCCCTCTTTCTTGCTCTCTCTTCCTCTCCTTCTATGTGATCTCTGCACACGCCAGTGTCCCTTCCTCTTCTGCCATAAGTGGAAGCAGCCTAAAGCCCTCACCAGAAGCAGATGCTGGTGCCATGCTTCTTGTACAGCCTGCAGAAATGTGCACCAAATAAGGCTCCTTTTAAAAAATAAAATAAAATTATCCAGCCTCAGGTATCCTTTGTAGCAATACAAATGGACTGAGTCATTTAATAATTCTAATAGGCACAATTTATTGGGCAATTATGTGACTGAAATCATGTTAAGAATTTCATGTATAATAGCTGATTAGATTTTCACCACAGCCCTGTAATAAATATCTGTTTTACAGATGAGGAAGCTGAGGTACACTGAGACTAATTGACTGGGCCAAGGGGACAGAGCATATGCTGCATTAAGTTTTGTTTTATGTGTGTTTTTCTTTCAGCAGCATATAGATTTTCCATATAATATGATCTCAACTAAAGCAAAATATATAGAAATAAGACTGGAAAAAATATGACAATATGTAAATAGCAGTTGCCTCTGAGTACTGAACTTTGAATTTTTTTATTTTTATATTAACTCAAAAATTCTTATAATTATCTTTACTTTTACATTTTTATATGTTTATATAAAGATAATTATGACTATCTTTTATAAAAGATATTATTTTATATTATCTTTATAATTAGAGTCAACATTTTTTAAAAATTCCTCTTCACACAGTATTTGACTGTGTTCCTAAATCTTGTGGTTAATGACAATATCTGGCTTTAGAGTTACCTCCTTCATATTTTTTATTTTAATCAATGTCAGACCTTTGGTTCAACATCCTGGAAGAACAGTTATTGCAGCACTTTCTCCTAAAAGTATATTAAAATGCTGATAGAATATGTATTAGTTAGGGTAGGGTGGGTTGGGGTAACAAAGAGACCCCAAAATATATAATGGTTCAAACACAATAGAAAGGGGATTCTGTTTCTTGGGGAGCTTGCGGAGGACCAGTCTTCTTAAAGAGAACAACAAGAATGCTGATGGTATACCAAAAAGCATTTGTCTGAAGGCATTGGAGAGCTGTGGAGGCAACCAGGCCTAAGAGGCCAAGATTCCTGAAAGGGAAAAACCATGGAAAGATGAACCATATTTTGAAGCTGCTCTTCCCTCATGCACTTGGGAATGCTGGGCAGAAGGCCAGGCCTGGGCTACTAGAGAGGGCAAGAAAACTAGCAAAGATGTGGGAAGCTTACAGGTCTGAAAAGGAAAAATTAAATTCTTAGGGGTGGGGGATCCAGAATCCCATAAGATGGAGCAAATAACTGAGTCAAACTCTCAGTCAGTTTTTAACTCAAGATATTGGGAAATTTCTGGAGCTACACAAAATGGAAACTAGGTAGGCAAATACAGAGCTCCTGAAAAGCTAAGTGAAGTTTTCAATAATCTCACTGTGTTGAGGACACTAGGACTAAAATTTAGAACTTATGGGGCAAGGGCCATGATGAACACCCCAGCCACTCAACAGGGAACCCTAAAACCATGCTCTAAGAATAAACATGATCCAGGAGTAGGTAGAGGTTCAATACTGCTACTGAGCCCTGAGTTAACTCAGTCCCTGGTTGAATTAAGCTGACTAACCCATAGTATATGGTATGGTTTGGCTGTGTCTCCACTCAAATCTCATCTTGAATTGTAGCTCCCACAATTCCCACATATCATGGGAGGGACCTGATGGGAGGTAACTGAATCATGGGGACAGGTCTTTCCCATGCTGTTCTTGTGATAGTGAATAAGTCTCATGAGATCTGATGGTTTTATAAATGGGACCCCTGCATAAGCTCTTTTTTTGCCTGCCTCCATGTAAGATGTGACTTTTCTCCTCATTTGCCTTCTGCCACGATTGTGAGGCCTCCCCAGCCATGTGGAATTGTGAATCAATTAAACCTCTTTCCTTTATAAATTACTCAGTCTTGGGTGTGTCTTTATTAGCAGAGCAAGAACAGACGAATACAGTAGATCTACCTATCAGAGGAAAGGATGAACAATGTCCAGCATTCAATAAAAAATGTAGGCATACCAAGAGACAAGACCAAATGGTCAAGTGTTAGGGGGGATATTTAGATAAGGGAAATCAACCCACAGGTGATTCAGATATTGGACTTAGCTGATAAGGGCTTAAGTGAACTATTATTAATATGGCAAAGACAATATAGAAAAAGATAAAGAAAATAGAATTTCATCAGACAATTGAAAAGCTATGAAAGGAACTAAATGAAAATTTTAAGAACTAAAAATTGCAAAAACTAAACTTAAGAATTCAGTAGGTGGATTTATTATTAATGTAATCTGTTATTATTAATAATCTATTATGAATAGATTAGAAACAGCAAAAAAGAAGATTAGTGAAATAGGAAATACAGCAACATAAAAAATTAAGATTGAAACACAGAAGAAAAGAAGTTAGAAAATTCAAGAGAGAACATAAAGGACATAGACAGCAAGTGTGAAGGCCTAACATAAGTATAATTGCAGCCTCAGATACAGAGGAAAGAGATAATGGGATAAGGAAATATTTGAAGAATTAATAGCTGACAATTTTCCAAAACTGAGGAAATTTAAAATCTCTACATACTCTAAGCAAGGTAAATATAAAATAAATTTTACTTTAGTATAGCTAAACTGCTGAAAAACAAAGATTAAAAAGGAAATTGTGAACACAGCAGGAGAGGAATGATAGATTACCTTCAATGGAGCAACAGTAAGACTAAAGATTGGCTTTTCAGAAATGATATGTTTAAAGAGCTGGAAGATAGTACAATTAACCTGAAATTCTATATTCAGTGAGAGTGTAACAGCTCAATAGGTTAATCTTGCCCACTGCCCACCCAGATAGAGCCAATGTATCAAGATGGGGAATTGCAATAGAGAAAGAGTTCAATACATGTAGAGCCAGCTAAACAGGGGACTGTAGTTTTATTACTATTCAAAGTAGCCTCTCTAAAAATCGGAGGCTAAGGTTTTGTAAAGATAGGTGAGCAGGGGCATAGGGAATGAGTGCTGCCGATGAGTTAGTGATGCAATCATAGGGGTGTGGAAAATAGTCCTCATGTGCTGAGTTCACTCCTGGGTGGGAGCCACAGAGGAGTTGCTGATCCAATTGGAGTCATCCAGTCATCAGAAATGCAAAAGCCTGAAAAGGCATCTTAAAAGGGCAATCTTAGGGTCTACAATAGTGATGCTCTTTACAAGAGTCATTGGAGAAGTTGCAAATATTGTGACCTCCAGAATAATGGCTGGTAATCATTTAACTATGCCTACATCTTAGCAGAATTCAGGTCCCTCTCATCTTCCTAACCTGGTTGCCTTTCATTCGTTTTGCAAAGGTGGCTTAGTTTTGGGAAGAGTTATTATGTTTTAGTCTCCCAAAGTTAGTCTGGCCCATGCTCAGGAATCGCCAAGGGCAGTTTGGAGGTTAAAAGCAAGATGGAATTGATTAAATCTTTTGCTATCATAATTTTCTCACTGTTATAATTTTTGCAAAGGCAGTTTCCAAAACAGCCTTCAAAAATGAAGGGAAAATATTACTTAAAGACACCAAAACAGAAAAACCCAGTCTAAAATAAATGCCAATGGAAATTCTTCAGACAAAGGAAAAAGAACCCAAATTTAAAAACTGAAATACATGAAGAAATTGAAAGCTACAAAAAGAGTATATATGTAAATATAAATAAATATTAACCATACAAAACATCAAAAATGATGTCTAGTGGGATTTAAAATATATATTGACAAGAATAAAGGAAAAGAATGGGAGCAATAAAGTATTCTAAGGTCTTAACATTGTATAAAGGAAATAAAAGTCCTAAATTATATTAGACAATAATAAATCAAGGATACATGTTGCAATATTTACAGTAATTACTAACATACAAATAAAAGAATGTTTAAGTACTAAGTTTATATAGGGAAAATAGAATAATAAAACTATTCATCCAAAAGAAAGTAAAAAAAAAAAAAAAAAAAAAAACCAAAGACATGGAAAAGCAACATAAAATGGGTATAACATAAAAAGTAAAATGGTAACTATAAATTCTAATATATTAACAATTATGTCAAATATAAATTGACTAAATACTTCAAGTAAGACCAAAATAGTCAGATCTGATTTTATTAACTCAATTAGATGCTGGTTACAGGAGACCCACCTCAAGAGCAAAAGAGGATGAAAGTAAAAGTTGAAAAAAGCTGTGCCAGATAAACACTAAACAAAAGAAAGCTGGTATCAGTATTCTAATATCAGAAAAGTAGACTTGAAGGTAAGAAGCATTGCTAGACATAAAGCAGATGCTTTGCAATGATAAAAGGATCAATCCACTCATAAAGCAGAAACAGAACTGAAAAAAAGAGACAAGTTCACAATAATGTTTAGAGGCACAAGCACACTCCTCTCAATGTATGATAGAAATGCAAATAGAAAATCAGTAATAGCACAATTAGCCTGACCTAATTAACACTGTATCCTACAATGACAGAATACGCTTTCTTTTTAAGTGCACACATAACATTTAATAAAATGAATCATATGCTGGGTCATAAAACAATTCTCAACAGATTTCAAGGGATTTGAATCACTCTGACCACCGTGAAATTAATCCTCTGACCACTGTGAAATTAATCTAGAAATTAATAACAAAAAGTTAATTAGGAAATCTCCTTTTCTGCTAGGCTAGCAATCTCTGACTCCAAATATATGTCAATGTCTTTTTAATTCATAGGAAAGCTTGAAGGAAGGAAAAGAGACACTTCTTGAACAGAAATAAAATAGAAACTACAGCCAGCAGGAAATAGAAACTACAGCCAGCAGGCGATCCATGAACCAATACACCAGGAGGAGCTCAGGGAAGCATCAAATGTGAACACATGTTCTAAGGGCTCACAGCTGGGTTTTGATGCCGGTTAGGAGAAAGGGAATATGGCTTTGACCTACATGAGGCAGAGGTGAACTGAGAACTCTGAGCAGAGTTGAGACCCTGGAAGACTGACCCCTTCTTATAAGAGTAACTAGAAAAACTCAAGCAAAGCCACCAGAACCAAGCTTGGCTGTGCACTGAAAAAGCAAGGGGGAAAAATATCCCACTGGAAGTGGAAACTTCAAATTCATTCTACCCCAATCAGATGTAAAGTTTTAATTTATACTTCCCACAAAGTAAGGAAATCCCAAGCCAAAGATATATATATATATGATATAATTATATGTAAAATATAATTATAATTATAAAAATATATAATATACTTACAAAATATAATTATGTGTAAATATATGATATGTTTATAAAATATGAGTATATTATATTTATTTATTTATATAAAATATCAATTTCAGAAGAATGATCCCTTGGCTCCAAAACTAAAGCAAAGATAAATCCTTTCTAAAGATATCTTCAATGCCAGGCCACATGAGACTCCCATGGGGGAAAACAATGGCAACACCAGCTGGAGAAAATTTCCAATAATTTTTTAAACTCACAAACTACACAAGGAAACAATTCATAATAAGGGAAGTCAGCAGATACAATCAACGTGATAATTAGATCCCCCAGGCACTTGTGATAACAGAATAGCCCAAATCAAATTATATACCAAATATATTTTAAATGATTAAATACATAAAGAAGGAATAAAAATCATATTGAAAGAATAAGATTATATTTAAAAAATAATAACAGTCTGACCTGAACATGAACCAAATTGTAGTTCTCAGACTGAAAATGACCCCCAAAAGTTATTTAAAAACTTAATAGTTTAAATAGCAGAATTGATGGTTTAGATAAGTAGGAAGATTTGGTGAACTGGGAGATAAATGTAAGATACTTTCACAGAATACAATGCAGATATGAAGAGGTATCAAATCTGAAAAAGAGCCGAACTGAATGAAATTGAAACATGAAAAACCATACAAAAGATCAACAAAACCATAAGTTGGTTCTTTTGAAAAAGATAGACAGGCTACTAGCTAAACTAATGAAAAGAGAGAAGATCCAAATAAACACAATTAGAAATGACAAAGTGGACGTTATCAGTGACCTCACAGAGATGCCAAAAACCATCAGAGATTATTATGAACATCCCTATGCATGCAAACTAGAAAACCTAGAAGAAATGAATAAATTCCTGAAAACATGCAACTTCCCAAGACTGAACCAGGAAGAAATTCAAACTCTGAACTGACCAATTTCAACGAGTTCTGAAATTGAATGAGTAATAAATATCCTGCCAACCAGAAAAGCCCAGGACTAGATGGATTCACAGGCTAATTCTACCAGACATATAAAGAGGAGCTGGTATCATTCCTGCTGAAACTATTCCAAAAAATTGAGGGAGAGGGATTCCCTCCTAACTCATTCTGTGAGACCAGCATCATTCTAGTGTTGGCAAGACACAACAACAACAAAACAAACAACAACAAAAAAGACTTCAGGCCAATATCCTTGATGAATGTAGATGCAAAAATCCTCAACAAAACACTAGCAAACCAAACCCAAACCATATCCAACAGCACATCAAAAAGCTAATCCATCACAGTCAAGTAGGCTTTCCGTGGGATCCAAAGTTGGGTCAACATACACAGTCAATAAATGTGATTCATCACATAAACTGAACTAAAAACAAAAACCACATGATAATCTCAGTAAATGCAGAAAAGCCTTTTGATAAAATTCAGCATCCCTTTCTGCTAAACACCTTCAACAAAGTAGGCATTGAAGGAACATATTTCAAAATAATAAGAGTCATTTTTGACAAACCCACAGCCAACATTACACTGAATGGGCAAAAGCTGGAAGCAGCACCCATGGAGGGAGTGAAAACTGTCTGTTGGCAGACAATATGATTTTATACCTAGAAAACCCCAGCCTCTGCCCAAAAGCTCCTAGATCTGATAAACAACTTTAGCCAAGTTCCCAGATACAAAACCAATGTACAAAAATCAGGAGTATTTCTGTAAATCAGTATCATCGAAGTTGAGTGCCAAATCAAGAACACAATCCCATTCACAATAGCCACAAAAGGAATGAAATACCTAGGAATACAGCTAACCAGGTAGATGAAAGATCTCTACAACCAGAATTATAAAACACTACTGAAAGAAATCAAAGATGACACAAACAAATGAAAAAACATTCCATGTCCATAGATAGGAAGAATCAATATTGTTAAAATGGCCATATTGCCCCAAATAATTTACAGATTTAATGCTATTGCTATCAAACTACCAATGACATTCTTCACAGACTTAGTAGAAATTATTCTAAAATTTATATGGAATGAAAGAAAGAGCCCAAATAGACAACACAATCCTAAGCAAAAAGAACAAAGCTGGAAAAATCACATTACCCTACTTCAAACTATACTACAAGTCTACAGTAACCACAACAGCATGGTACTGGTACAAAAATAGACACATAGACTTATGGAACACAATAGAGAGCCCAGAAATAAAACCTCAGAGCTACAGCCATCCGATCTTGGACAAAATCAACAACAACAAAAAAAAAGCAAGGGGGAAAGGACTCCTTGTTCCACAAATGGTGCTGGGATAACTGGCTATCCATATGTAGAAGATTGAAACTGGACCCCTTTTTACACCATATACAAAAATCAACTCAAGATTAAAAATGTAAATGTAAAATCTAAAACTATAAAAAGCCTTGAAGAAAACCTAGGAAATACCGTTCTAGAGATAGGCCCTGACAAAGACTTTATGACAAAAATGCCAAAGCGATTGCAACAAAAATTAAAATGGATAAATAGGACCTAATTAAACTAAAGAGCTTCTGCACAACAAAAGAAACTGTAAAACTGAGTAAATAGACAACCCACAGAATGGGAGAAAATATTTGCAAACTGTGCATCTGACAAAGTTCTAATATCCAGACTCTATAAGGAACTTAAAATAACTAACAAGCAAAAAACAAGCAACTGGATTAAAAAGTTGCCAAAGGACATGAATAGACACTTTTCAAAAGAAGACATATATGCAGTCAACAAGCATATGAAAACATATTCAGCATCACTAATCATTAGAGAAATGCAAATCAAAACCACAATGAGATGACCATCTCAAAACAGTCAGAATGGCTATTACTAAAAAGTCAAAAACTAACAGATGCTCGTGAGGCTGTAGAGAAAAGGGAACACCTATACACTGCTAGCAGGAATACAAATTAGTTCAACCACTGTAGAAAGCAGTTTGGTGATTTCTCAAAGAACTTAAAACAGAACTACCATTCAACCCAGCAATCCCATTATGGGGTTTATACTCAAAGGAATATAAATCACTCTACTATAAAGACATGTTTACACATGCAAACATGTGTTCATTGCAGCACTATTCACAATAGCAAAGACATGAAATCAACCTAAATGCCCATCAACTGTAGACTGAATAAAGAAAATGTGGTACATATACACCATGGAATACTACACAGCCATTAAAAAGAACAAGATCATGTTCTTTGCAGGGACATGGATAGAGGTGGAAGCAATTATCCTAGGCATATTAATGCAGGAACAAAAAACCAAACATCGTGTGTTCTCACTTGTAAGTGGAAGCTAAACATTGAGTATACATAGACACAAAGAAGTGAACAATAGCCGGGCGTGGTGGCTCACACCTGTAATCCCAACACTTTAGGCGGCCGAGGCGGGCAGATCACAAGGTCAGGAGATCGAGACCATCCTGGCTAACATGGTGAAACCCCGTCTCTACTAAAAATACAAAAAATTAGCCAGGTGTGGTGGCGGGCGCCTGTAGTCCCAGCTACTGGGGAGGCTGAGGCAGGAGAACGGCGTGAACCTGGGAGGCAGAGCTTGCAGTGAGCCGAGATTGCACCACTGCACTCCAGCCTGGGTGACAGAGCAAGACTCCATCTCCAAAAAAAAAGAAATGAACAATAGATACTGGGGGCCGACTTGAGGAGGAGGAATGGGAGAAGGGTGAGGACCATAAAACTATCAGGTACTATGCCTATTACCTGGGTGATGAAATAATATGTATGCCATATGAAATAATATGTACACTTTGGGAGGCCGAGGCAGGCAGATCACGAGGTCAGGAGATTGAGACCATCCTGGCTAACACAGTGAAACTCCGTTTCTACTAAAAAATACAAAAAAAATTAGCTGGGCATGGTGGCGAGTGCCTGTAGTCCCAGCTACTTGGGAGGCTGAGGCAGGAGAATGGCATGAACCTGGGAGGCAGAGCTTGCAGTGAGCTGAGATCGCGCCACTGCACTCCAGCCTGGGCATCACAGTGAGACTCCATCTCAAAAAAAAAAAAAAGAAAGAAAGAAAAGAAAATCTGAAAAGGATTAAGAGGAATTAAGATTAAGAGAAAATCTGAAAAGATTAAGATTATGAGAGATAATGAATAAGGAGGACCAACCTAGAATCCAGTAGTTCTTTTTTGTTGTTGTTTTATTTTATTTGTAATTGACACACAATAATTGTACCTATTTATGAGGTACGGTGTCATGTTTTAATGCACATATGCATTGTGTAATGATAAAATCATGGTATTAAGCATATCCATCACCTCAAGCATTTATCATTTCTTTGTGATAAGAACCTTCAAAATCCTCTCTTCTAATTATTTTGAAATATATGATACAATATGAAGGGTCTTCAATAAGTTCATGGAAAGTGCATATTATGAAAAAAACTATGCATGGATTGCAAAAAATTTTGCACAGATGTAAACACATACTAACTTATTATAATATGCTTGAGCAGGATCTAGTTTGAGGAACAAAGAAGGGTAAGACATGGGCTTAAAAACAGCCTGTATTAGGCTGTTCTCACATCGCTATTAAAAAAAAAACCCTGAGACTGGGTAATTTATAAAGTAAAGAAATTTAATTGGCTCCCAGTTCTGCAGGCTGTACGAGAAGCATAGCACTAGAGTCTGCTTCTGGGAGGCCTCTGGAAGCTTCTAATTATGGCAGAAGGTAAAGTGGAGACTCGCATGTCACATGGCAAAAGCAGTAGCAAGAGAGAGGGAGGGGGTAAGTGCTACACTTAAACAACCAGATCTTTTGAGGACTCACGTACCTGCTGTTCATGAGAACAGCACCAAGGGGATGGTGCTAAACCATTCTTGAGAAACATCTCCATGTTCCAATCATCTCCCAACAGGCCCCACCTCCAACACTGAGGATTACAATTCAACATGAGATTTGGGTAGGGACCCAGATCGAAACCACATCAGAGCCCCTGTCAGAGTAACATGAATTCTGCTAAACTTGAAGCAAGAACAAACACGAAATTTATGGTGAAGCTTGGATGGACAAATGATGAAATCATTGATGCTTTACAAAAAGCTTATTAGAACAATGTGCCAGTGAAATCAGCAGTTTACACATGGATAACTCGAAGGGATGAGAACATGCAGAAGTCTGGCCAACAGCAGCAGATCATCCACATCAATTTTTGAGGAAAAAATTAAGCTTCTTTGTGCCCTCATTGAAGAGGACTGACAATTAACAGAAGAAAAAACAGGCAAGACCATAGACTTCTCAGTTGGTTCAGCATACACGATTCTGACTGTAAAATTATAATTGAACAAATGTTCCACTCAATGTGTGCCAAGCCCATTGTGTCCATGGCCCCCTGTGCAGTAACAGACCCATTACACTGAGACAGTAGGGGTTGCAGCAGAGAAAGAATTAATTTATTGCAGGGTGCTGAGCAAGGAAATGGGAAGAGACCCTCAAATTCCTCTCCCTAAAGAGTTCTGGGATTGGGTTTTTAAGTGGATTATGGAAGATGAGGAGCTGGAGAATTAGGGGTGTTGATTGGCTGGGGTAAGGGGGATGACATCAAGATGTGGAAACTCATGCTTTGGTGAGTTAGCTTCTTATGGGGTCCTTCAGACCAGCTGGCATCAGTGGGGTCCTTCAGACCGGCGGAGTCAATAGTTCATAAATATGCAGGACCTGAAAGAATATCTCAAAGGGAAAACTTAACATTTTATATTCTTTAAGTTGTTATCTATAGAGCAGTTAAGGAGAACTGTAATCTTCTAACAGGGTCTACATGATTCCAGGACAATAGGCACCAAACACCTGTGAGGAAGCAGGTCAGAGAATAAGCTGACTTCATGATTAATGCTGAATGTGCTGCAAGCTTGGTTTATTTTTATTTCTCCCTCTCCCTTCTTCCCTGATTAATTTTCATTGTCTTTTATTTTGGGACACAGCATCTCATTCTGTTGCCCAAGCTGGAGTGCAGTGGTATTAACAGCTCACTGTAGCCTCGACCTCCTGAGCTCAAGCAATTCTCCTGCCTCAGCCTCCTGAGTAGCTGGGACCACAGGCACGCACCAACACACCTGATTAATCGTTTCTATTTTTTATAGAGACAGGGTCTCACCATGCTGCCCAGGCTGGTCTCAAACTCCTGGGGGGCTCAAGCAATTCTCCCAAAGTGCTGGGATTATGGGCATGAGCCACTGTGCCCAGCCCCTGATTAATTTTATAAACGAGATAAGGGCAGTTTTACCCAAGTTAACTTCAGAGAAGAGCAGAACTTTCAATGGAAATTTTAAACAAGTAGAATCAATATCCTGAGGCAGTTGTTCAAAGAATTATAACAGAAGATGAAGCACGGCTTTACTAGTGTTATCCTGAAGACCAGGCACAATCAAAGCAATGGCTACAAAGGAGTCAAAGCAAAACAGACTAATCAAGGGCAAAGGTCATAGTCACATGTTTGGGGATGCTCAAGGCATTTGGTTTGTTGACTTTCTGGAGGACTAAAGAATGATAACATTTGCTTATTATGAGAGTGTTCTCAAAAAGTTAGCCAAAGCTTTAACAGAAAATCTCCCAGGTAATCTTCACCAGAATCCTTCACCACAAGAATGTTCCTGCTCATTCCTCTTGTCAGATAAGGGCTTTTATGAGAATTTCAACGAGAAATCATTAGGCATGCACCTTACAGTCCTGATTGGGCTTCTTCTGCCTTCTTTTTGTTTCTTTATCTTAAAATAATAATTTTACAGAATCTTTTTGTTTCTTTTTGTTTCTTAATCTTAAAAAATATTAATTTTTATTTCATTTTTTTTTTCTGAGACAGAGTCTCACTCTGTCACTCGGGCTGGAGTGCAGTGGCGTGATCTCAGCTCACTGCAACCTTTGCCTACTAGGTTCAAGCAATTCTCGTGCCTCGACCTCCCAAGTAGCTGGGATTACAGGTGTGCACCATTATGCCCAGCTAATTTTTGTATTTTTGGTAGAGATGAGCTTTCACCATGTTGGCCAGGCTGGTCCCCAACTCCTGACCTCAAGTGATCTGCCCACATTGGCCTCCCAAAGTGCTGGGATTACAGACATGAGCCACTGCACCCATCCTTAATCTTAAAAAATCTTTAAATGGCACCCATTTTCCTTTAGTTAATAACATAAAAAAGACTACATTGACATAGTTAAATTCCCAGGACCCTCAGTTCTTTAAGAAAGGACTAAATGGTTAGTATCACCCTGTATTAGTCCATTCTCACACTGCTATTTATTAGAAAAGAGGTTTAATTGGCTCATGATTCTGCAGGCTGTGCAGGAACCACGGCAGTATCTGCTTCTGGGAAGGCCTTGGGAAGCTTTTGCTCATGGCAGAAGGCAAAGTAAGAGTAGGTGTGTTACATGGCAAGAGCAGGAGGGACAGTGTGGGTGGGCAGGAGGTGCTATACACTTTTAAACAGTCAGACCTCACAAGAACTCACTGTCATGAGGACAGCATCTAGTGCTGTCCTCAGGGATAGTGCTAAACATTCATGAGAAATGGGCCCCTGTGACCCAATCACCTCCCACCAGGCCCCACCCTCAACACTAGAGATTACAGTTGAACATGAAATTTGGGTGGGGACACAGATCCAAACCATATCACATCTCTTAGAAAAATGTCTTGAAGTTGAGAGCCGACTGGGAGCGACCGAGCGGGCCGCCGCCGCCGCCATGAACCCCGAATATGACTACCTGTTTAAGCTGCTTTTGATTGGCGACTCAGGCGTGGGCAAGTCATGCCTGCTCCTGCGGTTTGCTGATGACACGTACACAGAGAGCTACATCAGCACCATCGGGGTGGACTTCAAGATCCGAACCATCGAGCTGGATGGCAAAACTATCAAACTTCAGATCTGGGACACAGCGGGCCAGGAACGGTTCCAGACCATCACTTCCAGCTACTACCTGGGGGCTCATGGCATCATCGTGGTGTATGACGTCACTGACCAGGAGTCCTATGCCAACGTGAAGCAGTGGCTGCAGGAGATTGACCGCTACGCCAGTGAGAACGTTAATAAGCTCCTGGTGGGCAACAAGAGTGACCTCACCACCAAGAAAGTGGTGGACAACACCACAGCCAAGGAGTTTGCGGACTCTCTGGGCATCCTCTTCTTGGAGACAAGTGCCAAGAATGCCACCAATGTCGAGCAGGCGTTCATGACCATGGCTGCCGAGATCAAAAAGCGGATGTGGCCCGGAGCAGCCTCCGGGGGCGAGCGGCCCAATCTCAAGATCGACAGCACCCCTGTAAAGCCGGCTGGCGGTGGCTGTTGCTAGGAGGGGCACATGGAGTGGGACAGGAGGGGGCACCTTCTCCAGATGATGTCCCTGGGGGGGGCAGGAGGTGCCTCCCTCTCCCTCTCCTGGGGCATTTGAGTCTGTGGCTTTGGGGTGTCCTGGGCTCCCCATCTCCCTCTGGCCCATCTGCCTGCTGCCCTGAGCCCCAGTTCTGTCACAGTCCCTAAGGGAGGACACTCAGGACCTGTGGTCAGGCAGGGCAGGGGCCTGCTCTGCTGCTGCCTCTAGGTGACTTTCCAAGATGCCCCCCTACACACCTTTCTTTGGAACGAGGGCTCTTCTGTCGGTCTCCCTTCCACCCCCATGTATGCTGCACTGGGTTTCTCTCCTTCCCCTTCTTCCTGCTCTCCTTCTGCCCAAGAGCTGAGGTCTCCCCGGCCTCTACTGCCCTGGCTGCAGTCAGTGCCCAGGGCCAGGAGAGTGGCCAGGGGATCCAGGACCTGGGATCCAGGGCCCTGGGCTGGACCTCAGGACAGGCATGGAGACCACAGGGGCCCAGCAGCCCACCCTTTCCTCTCCCCACTGCCTCCTTTCCCCTCCCACATTCCCAGCTCCAGCCATCCAGCTGCGGTGGGGTCTGAGTATATCTAGGACGGGTGGGTGGGTAGCCGCACTGGGCTTGTGTCTTGAGCCTGGAGGGAGTCTGCTCCTGCCGCCCTCTGCCCTTCCAGAGACAGACCCATGCGCTGCCTGTCCAGTGTGCCCCTTTGTCCCCACATCAGGCAGAGGTGGAAGGCCCACTGTGCCAGAGGCTGGGCACCAGCCTTAACCCTCTGCTAGCACCTCCTCCCCTTCCCCGAGGCAGCACATCTGGCTTACTCTCCCCTGGGTCTCTGGAGCCCACCAGGGAAGGCCCTCATCCCCTGCCGCTACTTCTCTGGGGAATATGGGTTTCATCCGGGGTTGGGGGCCTCTCTGCTCATCCACTCTGCACCCAGGATCCTAGTCCCCTGCCCTCTGGCACAGCTGCTTCCTGCAGGAAAGCAAGTCTTTGGTCTCCCTGAGCAGCCATGTCCCTCGTGCTGTCTCTTGCCTGTCCCACCTGTGCCCTGCCCTCCAGCTTGTATTTAAGTCCCTGGGCTGCCCCTTGGGGTGCCCCCCCCCCACTCCCAGATTCCCCTCTGGTGTCATGTCAGGCATTTTGCAAGGAAAAGCCACTTGGGGAAAGATGGAAAAGGACAAAAAAATTAATAAATTTCCATTGGCCCTCGGGTGAGCTGAGGGTTTTTGCAAGGAAAAAAAAAAAAAAAAGAAAAGAAAAATGTCTTGAAGTTAATGGAGCTTATGTTGAGAGATCAAGTTTATGCTTTAAATTTTTATCTTTTAATTCCATTTTTACCTAACTTTTTGAAGTCCCCTTGTATTGTTAACTATAGTCACCCTACTGTGCAATAGAACACCATAACTTATTTCTTCTATCTAACTGTAATTTTGTACCCATTGACCAATCTCTTCTCATCCCCTCCTTCCACTAAGCTTCTCCACCCTCTGGTAACTTCTATTCTACTCTGTACTTCTATGAGATCAGCTTTTTCAGATTCCCCAAATGAGCAAGATCATGTGGTATTTATGTTTCTGAGCTTGGCTTATTTCACTTAACATAATGTCCTACAGGTTCATCCGTCTTGCAGAAAATAACAAGACTCGATTCTTTTTATGGCTGAATATAATTCCATTGTGTATATGTACCTCATTTTCTTTATCCATTCATTCACTAAGGGACACTTAGGTCGCTTCCATATCTTCACTATTGTGAATAGTGTTGCAATCAACACGGGGGTGCAGGTGTCTCTGTGACATACTGGCTTCATTTCCTTTAGATAGATACAGTATACCCAGTAGTGAGATTGCTGGATCATATGGTAGTTCTATTTTTAATTTTTTGAGGAACCTCTATACTGTTTTCCATAACAGCTGTACTAGTTTACATTCCCAGCTGTATATAAGGTGATATGGTTTGGCTTTGTGTCCCCACCCAAATCTCATATTGAATTGTAATAATCCCCATGTTTCATGGGAGGGGCCCAGAGGAAGGTAATTGAATCATGAGAGTGGATTTTTCCCATGCTATTCTCATGATAGTGAGTAAGTCTCATGAGATCTGATGGTTGTATAAAAGGGCAGTTCCCCTACACAAGCCCTCTTGCCTGTATGGCTGCCACGTAAGACATGTCTTGCTTCCCTTTCACCTTTCACCATGATTGTGAGGCCCCCGCAGCCATGTGGAACTGTGAGTTAATTAAACCTCTTTCCTTTATAAATTACTCAGTCTGAGGTGTGTATTAGCCACATGAGAACAGACTAATACATAAGGGTTCCCATTTCTTCACATCTTTGTCAGTATTTGTTTTGTTTTTTGCCTTTTTGGTAATAATCATTCTACTTGGGGTGAGGTAATATCTCATTAAGGTTTTTATTTGCATTTCCCTCATGATTAGTGATGTTCAACATTTTTTTACATACATGTTGGCAATGTTTATGTATTCTTTAGATAAATATCTGTTCAGATCTTTTGCCCATTTTAAAATTCAATTATTTAGTTTTTTGTTATTGAGTTGTTTGAGTTCTTTATGTATTCTGGATATCAGCCCCTTGTCAGATGCATAGTTTGCAAACATTTTCTCCTATTCTATAGATTGTCTTCTTCACTCTGTTGATTGTTTCCTTTGTTGTACAAATGCTTTTTAGTTTGCTATAATACCATTTGTCTATTTTTGCTTTTGTTGCCTATGCTTTTAAGCATAGGCAACAAAAAATCCTCGCCCAGGCCAGGCGCGGTGGCTCACGCCTGTAATCCCAGCACTTTGGGAGGCCGAGGCGGGCGGATCACGAGGTCAGGAGATCGAGACCATCCTGGCTAACACGGTGAAACCCCGTCTCTACTAAAAATACAAAAAACTAGCCGGGCGAGGCGGCGGGCGCCTGTAGTCCCAGCTACTCGGGAGGCTGAGGCAGGAGAATGGCGTGAACCCGGGAGGCGGAGCTTGCAGTGAGCCAAGATCGCGCCACTGCACTCCAGCCTGGGCGACTAAGCGAGACTCTGTCTCAAAAAAAAAAAAAAAAAAAAAAAATCCTCGCCCAGGCCTATGTCATAAAACATTTCCCCTACGTTTTCGTCTAGTAGTTTTAGAGTTTCAGGTCTTACATTTAACTCTTCAATCCATTTTGAGTTGATTTTTTTTTTAATATGGTGAAAGAAAGTGGTAGAGTTTTATTCTTCTGAGTGTTGATATGTAGTTTTCTCAACCATTTACTAAAGAGGCTGTCCTTTCTCCCAGTGTGTGTTCTTGACACCTTTGTCAAAAAAATCAGTTGCATGCATTTATTTCTGGGTTCTCCATTCTCTCACATTGGTCTACGTGTCTTGTTTTTATGCTTATATCATGTTGTTTTGGTTACTATAGTTTTGTAGTATATCTTAAAGTTAGGTAGTTTAATGCCTCCAGCTTTGTTCTTTTTGCTTAAGATTGCTTTGGTTATTTGAGTTTTTTTATGGTTTGATACATATTTTAGGATTGTTTTACCTATTTTTGTGAAGAATGTTAATTTTTTTGATAGGGATTGCATTGAAATTCTAGATCACTTTGTGTAGTATGAACATTTTAACAATATTAATTCCTCTAACCCATGAACATAAAATACCTTTCCATTTATTTGTGTCCTCTTCAGTTCATTTCATTGCTATTTTATAGTTTTCACTGTAGAGATATTTCACCACCACTTTGATTCAATTTATACTTGGTTTGTTGTTGTAGTAGTTGTTGTTGTTGTTGTTTTTGAGAGTCTCACTCTATCTCCCAGGCTGGAGGGGAGAGGTACTATCTCACCTCACTGCAACCTCTGCCTCCCGCATTCAAGCAATTCTCCTGCCTCAGCCCCCCAAGTAGCTGGGATTACAGGTGCACACCACCACGCCCAGCTAGTTTTTGTATTTTTAGTAGAGAAGGGTTTCATCATGTGGCCAGGCTGATCTTAAACTCCTGACATCAGGCAATCCGCCTGCCTCGGCCTCCCAAAGTGCTGGGATTATAGGCGTGAGCCACCATGCCTAGCCCAGGAATTGCTTTCTTGATTTCTTTTTCAGATGGTTTGCTGTTGATGTATGGAAATAGTACTAATTTCTGTATGTTGATTTTGTATCATGCAACTTTACTGAATTTATTAATTCTAACAGGTTTTTTTTGTTTGTTTTTGTTTTTGTTTTTTTGGTGGAGGCTTTAGATCATGTTATCAGCAGACAGGGAAAATTTGACTTCTTTCTTTCCGATTTCTCTCTCTTACCTAATTGCCGCGGCAGGGACTTCCAGGACTATGTTGAATACAAGTGGTGAAAGCAGGCATCCTTGTCTTATTCCAGATTTTAGATAAAAAACTTTCAACTTTTTCTTATTCAGTATGATATTAGCTGTGGGTTTGTCATATATGTCCTTTATTGTGTTGAGATATGTTCCTTTCCTACCTAATTTGTTGATGGTTTTCATCATGAAGGGATGTTAACTTTAGTCAAATCCTTTTTTTGACGTTGATTGAGATGATCATATGGCTTTTGTCCTTGCAGAGTCTCATAGGAGTCCTCAGTGAAAAGCAAGACAGTGCAAGGGCTTCCTGACAGCATCTATCCATCCAGGCCAAGGCAGACTGCCCATCTCACAGCTGGATGGGGACACAGACCGAGTTCTGGCAACTGAAATGTGAGTGGACTTAAATGAGTAACTTCTTAGCTAAGGCTACCGTAGTTCCCTCTTCCCCTGCATGGGCTGAGAGGGCCACGTGTTCCAGGAGGCACAGCCACCGGTTGGTGAGGGGCTGTGATATGTGAATAAGCATGGGCTTCAGGGACTGGGGAAAGAGAGCGATTAAGGAGTGCAGGCCAGGCATGATGGCTCATGTCTGTAATCCCAGCACTTTGGGAGGCTGAGACAGGAGGATCACTTTAGGTCAGGAGTTCGAGACCAGCCTGACCAACATGGTGAAACCTCGTCTCTACTAAAAATACAAAAATTAGCCGAGTGTGGTGGCACACGTCTGTAATCCCAGCTACTTGGGAGGCTGAGGCAGGAGAATCACTTGAATCCGGAAGATGGAGGTTGCAGTGCGCGGAGGTCAGCCATATCACTCCAGCCTGGGTGACAGAGGGAGACTCCATCTCAAAAAAAAAAAAAAAAAAAAAAAAGCAGCGATTAAGAATGAAGACATTGGCGTGCAGGCGAGGCTCAGAGCGCGAGGACCCAGCAGGGCAGCTGGTTCGCTAGCCGAGGGGAGGAGCCGGGGCTGCAGCGGAGGACGAGGCGGTGGCGGCGAGGGCCGGTACTGGACCCGGCGGGAAGAACGAGGTGGAGGCTGCAGCGGTGGCGACAGCGGTCCCTGCGGCGACAGTGCCCGCGACGGCGGCAGGGGTGGAAGCGGTGGTAGCAGTGGTGGTACCGGTGCCCGCGGGGGATCCGCAGAAAGCAGGTGGCGGGGCAGGCGGCCGGCCACGGCGGGGACAGAGCCGCCTTCAACCCCGCTGCCGGGGCCCCCGCACCCCGGGCCCCCGCACCCCGGGCCCCCGCACCCCGGGCCCCTGCACCCCGGACAACCAACCAGACGACGGCGGCCTCGGGAACCCCCGCCCCCACCCCTCCCCCCATCCGGCCGGCCCGGAGTCAGGCGGACGAGCCGGTGCTGGCAATCCGAGTCCTGGGCACTGTCAAATGGTTCAGCGTCCGGAGTGGTTACGGATTCATCAACCGGAATGACGCCAAGGAAGATGTCTTTGTTCACCAGACAGCTGTTAAAAGAAACAACCCCAGGAAGTTTCTGCGCAGGGCTGGAGATGGGGAGACTGTGGAATTTGATGTCGTGGAAGGAGAGAAGGGCGCAGAAGCCACTAATGTAACTGGGCCCTGGGTGGGGGTGTGCCCGTGAAGGGCAGTCGTTATTCCCCCAACCGACGTAGGTTCCGCGATTCATCCCCGGCCTCCCTCAGTTGCCCCACCACCCATGGTGGCAGAGATCCCCTCCGGGGACAGAACCTGTCAGCGAAGGGGAGTGGGCCGAAGACTCTGGGCAGTGGCCCAGATGACGGCGCCCCCCACCCTTCTTCTACCGACGGCGGTTTGTGCGAGGCCCCTGGCCCCCCAACCAGCTGCAGCCTATAGAAGGCACTGAGGGGGTAGAACCCAAAGAGACAGCCCCATTGGAGGGGCACTAACAGCAGGGAGATGAGCGGGTCGCCCCCGCCTAGATTCCAGCCCAGATACCTAAGGCCCTTCCGCCCAGGCCACCCCAGCAGCCTACCAGGGAAGGTGCTGACAGTGAGACCAAGCCCAGCCAAGGAAATTATTTTTTTTTTAAATTTAATAAATAAATAATAATGAAGAATGAAGACATTTTTGCGGCCAACAAACATATGAAAACAAAGCTCATTATCACTGGTCATGTGAGAAATGCAAATCAAAACCACAATGAGATACCATCTCATGCCAGTTAGAATGGCAATTATTAAAAAGTAAGGAAATGACAGACACTGGCGAGGCTGTGGAGAAATAGGAACGCTTTTACACTGTTGGTAGTAGTGTAAATTAGTTCAACCATTGTGGAAGACAGTGTGGTGATTCCTCTAGAACCACAAGTACCATTTGACACAGCAATCCTATTACTGGGTATATACCCAAAGGATTATAAATCATTCTACTATAAAGACACATGCACACATATGCTTACCGCAGCATTGTTTACAATGGCAAAGACTTAGAACCAATCCAAATGTCCATCAATGATAGACTGGATAAAGAAAATGTGGCACATATATACCATGGAATACTATATGGCCATAAAAAAGGATGAGTTCATGTCCTTTGCAGGGATATGGATGAAGCCAGAAGCCATCATTCTTAGCAAACTTAACACAGGAACAGAAAACCAAACACAGCATGTTCTCACTCATAAGCGGGAGTTGAACAACGAGAACACATGGATGCAGAGAGGGGAACATCACACAGCAGGGCCTGTTGCAGGGTGGGGTCTAGGGGAGGGAGATCTTTAGTACAAATACCTAATGCAGGCGGAGCTGAAAACCTAAATGACAGTTTGATAGCTGCAGCAAACCACCATGGCACATGTATACCTATGTAACAAACCTTCATATTCTGTACATGTATCCCAGAACTTAAAGTAAAATTAAAAAAAAAAAGTTAAGCCAAGGGTGATATCTAAGTGTGTCTTTTAGGCAGAGCAGGGCATGTGGATTTATCTGTGTTATCTCAGGTTTTCATCGAGACTGCAGACACTCCTAAGCCTGCACACTAGCAGCTTCTTCTCCAGACCCTCTGTCCCTCTGAACGCCAACCCCAGCCATAGCCCAACCCAGCAAATCTCCTTCACTGCCAGAGGGGCGAGAGCAAATGGAGAGGAGGAGAGAGAAAGCGAGTAAAGGAGAGGAGAGAGCAGAAAGGACTCAAAGGCAAAGTGGACAGGGAAAGGGAAGGTCAGGGCCAAGCAGGATGAGCACCTGGGTCCAAGATGGAAATCCCAGACCTCAGCATGTTGAACTAAGGCTGGGAAGGTGCTCAGATAACACAGGGAGGCCCTGGGAATAGGGCCAGGGGTGTCAGAGCCCAGCAGCCCCTGGACCTGTTCCATCCTGTTCCATCTAGGAACAGAATGGTTCGGGGAACAGGGAGAAGCAGAGCCTGCCTGCATAGGACTGCGAAGACACAGACGCAAGGCTTAAGGAGAGAAGAGAGCAGAGAGGAGATGGCAGAGGCCAGGGAAGACAGAATGCTGGGGAGAAGTGGAGAAGGCAGAGGCAGGCAACCGTGAAAAAGGATAGGAGCCCTGGTATGTTTGCAGACAGGCCTCTGATCCTGCTTCCAGGAACTCCTCATCACTATCACGGCCACTTCCAAGGCCTCCCTGGGAACAGCGATGGCTCCTTCCGAGGCCCTCCTCAATCATCCACAGTCCTAGGAGGGGGCTTGAGGCCAAAGTATAGCTGGCTCAGGACAGGATTTTGTAAGGGTTCAGGAGAGAGGGTTGGGAAGGGGCAACTGTCCTAGGGTGGAAGGACTAGGAGGGCAGAAAGGTGAGGAGGTGTCTGCGCCCCTATCACTTCCAGCGGAGCTGCTGAGCAGACCTCAGAGGCCGTGGGAAAAGCCCACAGACGGAGGGGCAGGTGGGTGCACCTCTGGGGGGCCGCCACATCTACTTCCCTGCAACTGGGCGCCTTCAGAACCACGCTCTTGATTGACTGAGCTGCGACCCAGTCTTTCACCCTCCAACGCCCTCATCCTTGGTGTCGGGAGCTCCCCAGCCGGGTGAGAGGTGAGCCACGAAGCCTGGGGAGTGTCCAGCGGACAGCCTCTCTCCGGAAAGCCGGGAGGGAAAGGCTTCCTGGCTGCAGTGTCCACATTGGCCACCAGGGAGCAACGCAGGACTGCCTTTTGGCGCCTCCTGTTCTCCAGCGAGCTGGTCTGCAGAACCCCAGGGGCGTGGGGACCCGGCTGCCACTGCCGGCCCCCGCCCCCTTCCACACCCTTCGCACAGCTCCTCTGCAAAACGCCTTAGGAATTCAAGCAGCTTGGGGAAAGTGGCGAGTTTTCAAAAGGCAATAAAGAGACAGGCAGATCTGAAAGGGCTCCTTGAAATCCTCCGTATTCCCACCCCGTTCAGAGACTGGGGAAACTGAGGCTCAGAGAGGTTAAATCGCTTGCTAAGATCGTCCAACTCTTTCTCTGGCCCCCCCAGTTCGGTTCTCTCTCCGGACATCCATTACCTCAGCCCCAGGAACATCGCTACACTGCAGGATATCTGGGGATAGGGATGGAGGAATCCAGGCAGCGCTTGAACTTGGCCTTGGGGTGGGGTAAGAGGCGGACTCGCTTGAACAGTGTGAGGGTGGGCACTCCTGGTGGAGTCACCGCGTGGGCAAAGGCAGGAGGCAGAGGGCTGGGGCCCCGGGAGGCAAGTGCTTTCTTAGGGGAAGTAGGAAGATAGCGGGGATAGGAAGTGTGCCCATATCCCGAGGTCCTTGCAGGCTGCCCGGGTCTCTGCCTTTAGAATTGCGGGGTGGCTCGGCCCAGGAATTTTCCTGAATTCCATTATGCTGAAAGCGCAGAGTATGGCAGGAGACCTCCCGATTATCTCATGCGGAAGTGGGAGTAAGCAAATGGTCTGCCCCGCCACTGGGGCACGGGCCAGCTGCCCCTCCGCGGCCGGGAGCCCAGCCCTGGGGAAGAGAGCGGCCACGCCCCATTCCTCCACCGTGACTCGAACCTTCAGCTGCTGGAGCTCTTGGCCACCGGGGCCCGGTATTGACCTCAGAACTGGCCGTGTCTGGGTCAGCCCGAGGTTCCTGGGCTCTGAGCAAGCGTCAGCCTGTGAGGTGGAAGGGCCCAGGGCACAACCGGTCCCATCTGCTCAACTGTGCCTGCAAAGCCATGGGGCTCCCCCCAGGGCCAGCAGCGCACTCAGCTCGGCTCTGGCCTGCAGGGAGATGTGGGACAGGGAGGAGATGCAGTGAGGGCAGCGGTGGAGCCCAGGACGGAGTTTCTGTCCCCTGGGAGTTTGCGCACACAGTGGGGCGCAGGGGAGGAGGAGGCCCTGCTGTCCTGGCATTGCTGTTGCTTCCACAACCTGAATATGGCACCCAACCCTGACCTCAGCCCTCCCTACTTGCAGCGACTCAGCCTGGTCTCCCAGCCCCAGACCGTGTCCGAAGTCATTGAGTCTACACGGTTCCACCACCTCCTTGGAAACCCTTTTCAGGGACTCAGAGTTGAGAAGCTGAGGCTGAGATTCGAGCTCTGGGGACCAGCAGACCTGAGACCAAGGACCACCTCTTCTCCTTACTAGCTGAGGGGCCTGAGCCCGTCTGAGCCTCAATTCTCCCACCTTTATAATGACGAAACCAGAATAAAGATAAAACCTCCTCCCGGGGTTGCAGTGAGGATCTGAGACACGAGGAGACGCCCCAGCACAGGGCCTGGTGCTCACCTGTGTTCAATCATAGCTGGCCTGCTATGACCATTTTCATCCCCTTTACCACGGATGGCCTCTCATCTGGCCCTTGCGGGTGACAGCTGTGTCCATATCCCCTCGACATCCTGGGCGTGCTGCTGAGCATGCCCTGGGCTTTTACGCTCCTGGCTTTCAGCCATTTGGCCAAACACCCTCCAGCTGATCTTGTATTTACAAGTCAATTGTGTTTGCCCCAAGCCTTTTTCATGCCAGCTGTTCTTGATATTATGAATGCACAGGTTAATTAAATATCATATAAGCTAGCGAGTTTTCAAACTAGTTGGGTTTGTTTGTTTTCAGAGATGGGGTGTTGCTCTGTCCCCCAGGCTGGAGTGCAGTGGCGTGATCACAGCTCACTGCTGCTTCAAATTTGGGGGCTTAAGCAATCCTCCCACCTCAGCCTCCCAAGTAGCCGGGACCACAGGTGTGTGCCACCACATTCTGCTAATATCTATTTATTTATTTGTTTACTTTGTAGAGACAGGGTCTCACCGTCTTGCCCAGGTTGGTCTCAAACTCCTGGGGTCAAGGGATCCTTCTGCCTGAGCCTCCCAAAATGCTGGGATTAAAGGTGTGAGCCACCGTACCCAACCTCAAACTGTTTAAAGATTCCTTTATACTCTTAAAAATCATTGAAGATCCCAAATAGCTTTTGTTTATGCGGCTTGCATTGATTGATATTTACCATATTCGAAATTAAAGACGAGAGACTTTCAAAGCACAGGAATACACAAGCACGCATTCCATCGACTGTCAGAGGGCAGGGCTGGGGTCTCTGGAAATCTTTATTTGCACCTTCTGGAGAAAATGAGAGCATCAAGGGCACACAACATCTTAGTCTGACCAAGAAAAGAGTTTGGACTCTGGATTCCCTGAAAGGGTCGCAAGTGGTCCCTGGGCCACTCTCGGAGAGCCACTGATGGAAGCTGATGAAATATGAATGCAGAAAGGGAGCTGCTCCCTGAACGCCAGGCTGGAAGCTTTGGAAAGTCCCAGCACAGATGAAGGTAATGATTTGGGGAAAACAGTCACACGAATAATGAAGGACTCCACCTCGAGACTGCCTTGTAAGTGCCTTCCAGTTCTCACGTCCCTTTAGAAACACTGAAACCAGAAATCAGTGCTGATTCACTGCGCTGTGGTTTCTGCCACAGAGATGACCCAGAGCTCCAGTCAGTGGGCTTATGCTCAGAGAAAAGGTTTTGGCCCCATACCAAAAGGCAGACAAATAGATGTGCTGTACTTTACATATTTTAAGTAAAAATAAAATGTTTAAGAAATGTCTATGTGGTTATATAGGACTTCCCCACCCATCTAACTTGCCCAGCTAACGCTGCAATTACAGATGTTGCAAGAACATTGACCCAACCCAGCCTTCCCCTACTATGGTAAATGCCCCCCAGCCCTCCACCTCAGGCTGGACACCAGCTCCAAGTCTAATCCTTGCCTTTGACCATTTGGGGCTTGACTTTGCCTTTGACCTTGCTTCCATTGCCTGCCACATCCTTCAGTTAGTCACAAGCATGAGATAGGTCAGATTTGGTGGGTTCCTATACTGGGTCCAGTACTAACTGTGTGACCTTACAGCAGTCACCTAACCTCCCTGAGCCCCAGCTTCCTTTTCTGTAAAATGGGGAGTTACACATAAGCATGCATATACCCGAGCTCTGTGGGTGCCGTCAGTAGTGATGTCACCATCCCACTGGAACAGTGCCTTTGAAATGGCCCTTCAGCCATGCTTCCTACTCCTAGCCCCTGTGATCACTCACTTGGACCATAAAAGCCTCAGCCTTGGCCTTTCCATTTCCAGGCACTTCTACCTGCTCCAAATTAATGATCTAAATCCCTGCTCTAACCAAGTAATTCCTCGGCTCGGAAAATGTCAGTGTGGGAAGCTCAATACACCACTCGTTCAACCAAAGGCATTTACCCCGAGACCCAAACCCTCTTTGACCTGGTGCCCACTTACCTGGGTGGCTTCACCCCCTACTGCTACAACGGTGCCTGAGGACCAGTGCCGAGGTGACCTGCCCCAACCTCCAGGGGCCAGATGCCATGTGGAGGGCATTACATGCGTGAACCCTGAATATCGCCATAAGGGCCTGAGTCTGAGTGCATCCCCATTCTGCAGATAAGAAAACAGAGGCTCAATAGCATCAAGTCCTCTGCCTAAGGTCACACAGAGGACAGTGGCAGAGCCAGGATTGTAGCCCAAGTCTCCCTGACTCCAAAGCCCAGAATGTTCGTATGCTCCTTTCTGGAGGCACTGAGACCTTCCCTGCTCTTGTGCCTTCCCTGTTCCCTGCCCCTGCTCACCCCAGCCCCTCCTCTCGGCATGCCTGCCCACCTTTCTAGATCCTGCCAGTCTTCGGGGCTCAACACCACCTCTTTCCGGATGCCATCTGGGTCACAGCCCCCATGCACCCTGCAGACCTTTCCTCTGCCGGAGGTTCTGACATTTGCACAGGGCCTGCATTCTCCTAGGCTCTCCCTGTTCCTTCCTTAGGAAAGTGAGTCTGGCCCCTACAGTGAGGTCCTCTTTCCCTGCTTCACACTCTAGAGCAGCGGGCCCCAACCTTTTTGGCACCAGGGACCAGTTTCATGAAAGACAGTTCTTCCACAGTTGGGCAGGGGGGTGGTTTGGGATGATTCAAGCTCATTACATGTATTGTGCACTTCATTTCTATTATTACTATGCTGAAATATATAATGAAATAATTCTACAACTCACCATCATGTAGAATCAGTGGGAGCCCTGAACTTGTTCTCCTGCAACTAGATGGTCCCATCTGGGGGTGACGGGAGGTAGCAACAGATCTTCTGTTGTTAGATTCTCATAAGGAACGTGCCACCTAGATCCCTGACATGAACAGTTCACAATAGGGTTGGAGCTCCCATGAGAATCCAATGTTACCACTAGGAGGTGGACCTCAGGCGGTAATGCAAGCAATGGGGAGCGGCTGTAATAGAGATGAAGCTTTGCTTCTCACCTCCTGCTGTGTAGCCCAGCTCCTAACAGGCCACGAACTGCTACTGGCCCATGCCTGAGGGGTAGGGGGTTGCTTGCTCTACAGCATCATCACACATGTCTTTGCTCCATCTAAGTTTGTTGAGTATTATGTGCAGTCACTGATCCAGGCTCTGAGACTGCAGCCATGAACAGCGTTCCCACCTCAAGGAGCAGAGGTCCCTGATGGGCAGAGGGCTGCTGAAGCAGCAGCAGACACACAGATGGTCCAGTCTCAGGTGACAGCTATGAGGCAAGTGCTCTCAGCAAATCAAGCAGGGAGCCTGGCACGTGCAGGGGAGATATTATTTTGTGTAAGTGGCCAGGGAAGGGACCATAGTAAGTCAAAGGCACCGGCCTGGCCAGGGCCAGGAAAGGGACCATAGTGAGGCAAAGGTGCCGGCCTGGCCAGGGTCAGGGAAGGGTGTGCCAGGCAGGGCACCCCAGGGGCACAGGCCAGTACAGGGAAGGGCTTGGTGTGCTGAGCATGGTGGTGAGGTCAGCATGGCCAGAGCTGAGGTGAGTGCGGGCAGCTGAGGTCTCAGAGGTCAGCAGGGCAGGGTCAGGGAGGGCCTCAAGGGCCATGAGCAGGTCTTGGCCTCTTATCCTAGGTGTGTTGGGGGGTTGGGGAGGGTTTCAAGGAAGAGAGTGACATGGTTTGAAGAACTGCAGGGAAAAGTGACAGTGGAAGTGCCAGGCTGTCACCACCGTGCCAGAGTGGTGCAGGGGTGGGGGGTGTTGAAGCATAGGTTTCACTGTTATTCGGGTAAAGTGAGACCAACAGCTCAGAAGATTGTCTTTGGCTGGGCTCAGTGGCTCATGCCTGTAATCCCAGCACTTTGAGGAGCTGAGGTGGGCAGATTGCTTGAGCCCAGGAGTTCAAGACCATCCTGGGCAACACAGCGAAACCCTATCACTACAAAAAAATACACAAAGTTAGCTGGGCATGATAGCAGGTGCCTGTAGTCCCAGCTACTCAGGAGGCTGAGGTGGGAGGATCACCTAAGCCCTGGAGGTTGAGGCTGCAGTGAGCCGAGATGGCACCACTGCACTCTAGCCTGGGCATCGGAGTGAGACCCTGTCTCAAAAAAAAAAAAAAAAAAGATCGCCTTTGACACAGTGGTTTGTTACTCACAGTTCCCAAGAGGAAGAGACACACCGGGCTATGTGGGGCCACTGGGAAGCACCGGGGTGAGGAGGCAGAGAGAGCACTGGGGAAATGGTGAGCCAGAGCCTTTGCTGTGGTTTTCAGAGCAAGAAATGAACAAATAGCAACCGGGTTATGCAGGGCTAGAGCTGAGTTTGAATAATTTTATAGGGCTCAGGGTGTCTGGGCTTCCAAGTTGTCTGGGCTCTGGCCCCGGGACGACTGGGGAGCTGCATTGCCCACTGTAAAAGCTCAGGAAGGGAGATGGTCAGGGTGGGCTGGGATTGATTGTTTTGCATACAAAAGGTGTGCTCCAAGTGCTGCTATATCTAGGGGTTAGCTAGTCCCGAGGGGGCAGTCCTTCCCAGGTCAGCAACATGTCAAAGGATCATAAAATACAGAAAATAATCAGCATAACTAATACAAGCGTGGTTAAGATGAGGGGGCAGAGCCGGGAGAACGGTGGATCCTCTGAGGCAGGGGGAAGACCTGACGGTGAGAGAGTGGCTTGGGAAGGGGCGGGGTGGCTGTTTGGTCAAGGTGGTCGGGTTGATTGGGAGGTTGCTGTCAGCCTGAAGGAGGAAGCCAGGGCAGAGCCTTCCCACAGAAGAGACTGCAAGAGCAGGACAGTCGGCGAGATGGGTTCCAGGGTGGGTGTGGGTGAGCAGTGCCCGGTGGAGCTCAGCGATGTGGCCTGCATGGGCTGGTCACTGCGACTGAAGATGGAACCGTGCTGGGGAGGCGGCTTAGGTGGGGGGACAGACCCAAGAGCTCCGAGTCATTAATGCTGGGGGCGCCACCTGTCACACAGTGGGTGCACCAGCCTGTGCTCAGGGCTGAGGTCTGGGAGTCATCGGCATAGAGATGGCGTCTGAGGCCACGGACTGGATAAGACCAGTTATGGGAGAGGGCTGAGGACTGAGCCGCTGGGCACCCTGACATTCATGGCCAGAAAGAAGAGCAGGTGCAGCCATGGAGGCACGATGGGGACCAGCGAGGAGTCCATTGTCCTGGAGACCAAGTGAAAGTTTCAGGAGCAGCTGCCAACAAAGTCAACAGGGCCAGAAGATTGGATTAGGGTTGGCGTCTCCAGACGAGCATCTGTGGAGGGTCTGACAGGGTGCACTCAACTTGACCCTCAATGAAGCAGAATATTACCCACTCCCAAAAGAACCCCTTGCTTCTCATAAGCAGAGCTATATTACCAAAAAATTGTACTCAACGATTGTATTTTGAATTCTTTCTCTAAATATTTGTGGAACCTCTTTTCTCTCTGTTACATTAGTACCTAATATCTTCTATTTTTCCTCTTGGGTCCACAAAGTGTAATATATTTACCATCTGGCCCTTTATGGAAACACTTGAGTCATCTTGAGCCAGAGCAAGAAAGTGGAGAAGGCATTTTGAGAATGGATGAGGGGCCACGGGACACATAGGACCCAATACAAGGTACAGTGGCTTCCTGAGGATCAGGGCATGGCAGCCTTGGGGTGATCTGGTAGGTAGAGACTCTGGTAGGCCTGAAACATTCTGGGAGTGGTCTTCGTGCAGCCTGGGGAAAGCTGGGCGGTCAGTTCCAGCCCAGCCTCCTCCTGGGGCTTCGTCTCTGAGGCAGATGGGGAAGTCAGAGAGAGTGGAGTAGCTGGGGAGGGGTGAGGGTATCTCACCAGAAATATGTCACTGTCCCCAGTATTGCCCCTCATGGCTGTTGCAGTTCTGAAATGCTTTAGGCAATGCTGTGATCAATGTCTTGTCTGTTTCTGATCAATATCTGTCTGCTGCACTGCAAGCAGGCAGGGACCAGCTCTGCTCTCCCAGGTGCCTCTAATACCAAGGACATGGCTGGTGCTCCCTCAATATTTGTTGGAAGAACCAGTGAAGGAATCAATGAATGAGCAAATGAACTATGCCCCACCCTCACCACAGTGCCCAGCCCAATGACTCGTGCATAGTAGATGTTCAGAAAATATTTGCTGAGAAAATTAAATTTTGGCTTTTTTATGCTTTCTAGCTCAGGTGTGTATGTTTGGTGCCTTTGACGCCCTGGGCAGGGCTGAGCCCTGGGGTGGAGCAATCTGCTTCTGATGTGACTCAGGGCTCACAGGATTCCTCTCCGTAGCTAGCCCATCACAGCCAGCCCCTGAAGTCTGCCTTCAGGGAGGCGCAGACAACTCACGCCAGCCAGCCCAGGGCAGGGGGAATATCCATGCCAGCAAGTTTCGGCTGAGAGAGCCTTTTGGCAGAAAAAGTCATGTTTATTTCCCTGTTTCCCCCTAGAAATCCCAGTCATCACCTAGACCCTTGATGAGTTAAGTTGCACAAACCCCTGGCCCAGGTGACCTCAGAAACCACTGGCCTTCCCTGAGGGAACTTGAAAGGGGGGCATTTGAAATGGAGGGGAAGGAGAACTGACCCTCGAAATGCAGACAGGCTGCTGAGGATGGGAGCCTGGGGCTGGTGCTAAGGGTGTACAATGCAGCACTATGGTTAAAAGCACTGACTCAGAATGTCTGAGCTGCCATTCTGCTCTTTCTGGGGATCTGAGCTGTGTGACCTCAGGCAGGCGTGCAGCCTCTCTGATCCTCAGTCCATATTTGTTAACTCTGAGACCCACTCATGAGCAAGACAGACCTGTGGGTGCAGAAAGGGCCTGTGGTGTACCCAAGGTTATGAGATGGCTGTCCCAGGCCCTCTGCTGCGGAATTGGGCTTTGAATCCAGCTCATCTGGCTCCAAACTCAGGGCTTACCCTCTTCCCACACTGTCCCTGTCGGGGGCAGAGTTTGGTGGATGCAAATCACAGTCCCTTATGGTGGAAAAACAGTCGAAAGGGGATGGCTCATGACCTGGGGGAGATGGACCAGGGTACAAGGAGAGGCAGCTGGGATTTCCCCACCCCGATTCCCTGGTCCCTGCCTTTCTCTGCCCTGCCAGGAAGAATATTCCTCAGGGAGCGTTGGGCCTCCGACCCTGGGCAAGTCACAAGGCTCAGGGAGGCTGAGGTTTCAGCCTCAGCTGAGACTTGCCCACTTCTAGATCTGACCAGGACCTGACTTTAAAGGGGCCTTTCAAAGCATGCAGAGCTGATGGTACACCCCAAAAAGCCCTCAGGATCCCCATTGGCCCTCAGGCCTGCCAAGGACCCTGCAGGAACCCGGCCTCCTCATGCTGCTGGCGGCTCTCCACCATGGGAGAGGAGGCCTTTCACAGTCTCTGTGCCCCAGACACGGTGCCCAGCACCTATAGGGCAGTCAGCAGAGGCTGCCCAGCAGGGAAGAGACCAAGTCTCCTCCTCGCTTTGCCACAGGTTCAACAATGAAGAACCCAGGTGCAAGCCTGAGCTGGGTCCTGGGTGCCCCATGGCAGGAGGACGCAGCCACTTGCAGGTGGCAACTGAGAGAGCCCTGGTGCTCTTCCCCAGCCTCTCTCACGGGCCTGCTGCGTTGCCTGAGAATCACCACCTTGCCTTCGTACCCAGCCTTACAATCCAAGGTTAGCAACCTGTGCAGCCTCAGGCTCCCAGGACGGCCCACAGTGCTCAGCCTGCTGCCCCGGACCTGAGTAGGAGCAGGTTTGCAGAGGATACTGGGGATGAGCCATGGGGCTGGGGACAGGGTTGGTGAGGACAGAGATGGTGGGGGTGAGTCCAGTCTGTAGCCATCAGTGAGACTGGACACCAGCCTTCCCAAGCCCAAAGCCATGAGGCTGGGGGCCACGGAGGTCACCAACCCCTTAACAGGGACTGGAAAATGTTCTATTTCTGCAACTTTCATCAGCTGCTGCCTTTGAAGTCAACAACAGCTGAACTTCAGCAACTCAAAACGACCCAGGTGGCTGATGTGTGTAGTTTACACGCATCCTGGAAAACTCACAAAGTAACTTCACAGACATTTTTTAAAAAGCAAAAAGGTAAATAACTAGTAAGCACTCAAAAATTACTTCTACCAAGAGCTGGAGAAATTGTCCTGTCTCCATTGTGGGGGACAAGGCTGAGCCTTGGAAACCAGGTGACCTTCTGTGGGAAAAACACTGTGATGTGAATTTGGGAGGAGGTGGGTCTGCGGCCTGACCCCTCACATCGCCCTGTCCACCTACTCCACTACCCCAGTCATAGGGCCTTGCCTGGACAGGAAGATGCACTGTCCTGGAATGATGCATCCAGAAGCTCGGCCTTCTGCTGAGGGCAGCCCCCTCCCCACTCAGACCTGCTTGGGCTGTACAATAGAGCACGGGGAAGCAGCCAGGGGGCACCCCCTCCATCCCATGCTTGCCCGACTGGCCAGCTCTCCACACCACCCTCCTGTGGTTGGCTGAGTAACGGCCTTTGAAGATGTCCACGTCATAATCCCTAGAGACTACAAATATGCTCCCTTCTATGGCAAAAGAGGCTTTGCAGATGTGATCTGGAGATGGGGAGATAATCTCGGATGATCTGGTGGGCCCAGTGTCATCACGAGGGTCCTTACGACACCGGGAACATGAGGGTCAGAGAAGGCCATGTGATCTCGGAAGCAGAGGGAGAGAGTTAGACTTGAAGATGCCATGCTTTTGACAATGGAGGAAAGAACCAGGAGCCATGAGTGCAGGCGGCCTCTCGAAGCTGGAAAAGGTAGGAAAACAGACTCCCTTTGAGCCCCTGGAGAGAACCAGTCCTGCTCATCACTTCACTTTAGCTCAGTGAGACCGACTTCAGACTGCCAGCCTCCAGCACTGGGAGATCATAAACTTCTGTTGCTTTGAGCCACTAAGTTTGGGGTGATTTATAGTAGCTGCTGCAGTTTGGATGTGTGTACCCCAAACCTCATGTTGAAATCTGATCCTCATTGTTTGGGTCATGGGGGCAGAGCTCTCAGGAATAGCTTGGCGCTGTTCTGGGGGTAGTGAGTTCTTGCTCTATTTGTTCCCACAAAAGCAGGTTGTTAAAAAGAGCCTGGCACCTCCCTCCCCCGGCCCTGCCCTCCCCTGTGTGACCTCTGTGCAGCCAGCCCTCCTCACCTTCCGCCAGGAGTGAAGCAGCCTGAGGCTTTCACCTGATGCTTAATCCTTAGCCAGCAGAATTGTGAGCCAAACAAGCCTTTTTTCCTTTATAAATTTCCAGCCTCAGGTACTCCTTTATAGCAACACAAACTCACGAAGCTCCCAGGCTGCTCCAGCTAATGCAGCGTCTGCCCCACGGGACCTGCTCTGTCTCTGCTGCTCCGCAGAGAACCCTGCCCGGTGAAGTGCTGGGAAAACCCGATTTATCAGTGATGTTTTCCGATCAGTCCCCCTGGGATCCACCGCACCATAGGCAGCACAGCTGTCTGGAGGGTGAGATTTCTGGAGTAACAGGAAAATAGCCACCCACACAATCCCTGTCTCCACACTCAGGGATCCTTGGAGTTCCTCCACCTGGAGCACAGCCTTTGCTTCAGTTCCCAAATAGGGTCACTGTGGGGAAGAGGCGTGCTCATCAGGATCCTTCCCGAGGGCTGGTTTCTCGGTGGGGAGTGGGTGGCCTCACGGGAGAGGCTTTCAGAGGAAATCTGAAAGGGAGGGAAGTCGTGCCCTCAGCCCTCAAAGATGCACCCCAGCTGTTCTGCTCCTGACTCCCACCTGTCCTCCATTCCCTGCTGGGTAAAGCCATTCCTGACGCTGGCAGGAAAAGATGGGGTCTTCCCTATTTCCAGCCTGGATACACCAGCCCCCAACCTCAACATACCACCGTGGGAGGCGGTGCTGGGGAGAAAGGGTCCCCCAGGAAGGTCTGCCCAGAACTAGGGGACCCACCAGGGTCCACGCTGTGCTCAGGATGGCCCAGCTTCCAGAGCCCTAAGCCTGAGATGTCCCCTCTGTATGGGCTGAAAAGTGTGCCTCAAATTCATATGTTGAAGTCCCAATCTCGAGTACCTCAGAATGTGACTGCATTTGCAGACAAAGTTTTTTAAAGAGGTGATGAGGTTAAGATGAGGCTGTCAGAGCGCGCCTTCATCCCCTCCGACTGGTGTCCTTACAAGGAGAGGAAGAGGCAGCAGGGCCGTGTGTGTGTGGCCACACGAACACACAGAGAGCATCAGCCATCAGCAAGCCAAGGAGAGAGACCCCCAGAGAAACGAGCCCTGCAGCACCTTGATCTCAGGCCTTTGGTCTCCGGACTGAGAAAAAGAGTTTCTGTTGTTTGTGATCTTTTTTTCCTGGCTGCCCCAGCTGAGTGCACACCACCTCCTCCTGCTGGCTTGCCCTCAGTGATAAGGACATGTGCCACAGACACCAGGGGTCTCAAACTCACAGCTGCCGGGGACCAGGCAGGCCACCGGAATGAGGCCTGTGGTCATCCAACCTTCAAATTGGAAGGTCTGAAGACAATGCTAGGCCTGACTGTGGGCTGGGCCGGACCTCCCACCCTGACTCACACCCCAACAGGACTCGCACGGGGAGTCCCTGCTAACATCTGAATCCTTCTCTCTCTGGTCTTGAGTTTTCTTCTGCCTGTTGCTAGCACGATCACACCTCATCTCTCAGCAGCCAGCACAGCTGTAACTCCCCTTTACACAGAGGCTGCACAAGTCGAGCAGGTCCGACACTAAACCACTGTGATTCACTCACGCCCCAGGAAGAGCCTGGCTGCAGAGGAAGAGCACCCGCTCCACAGGCGTCACTCACATGGGTCCATCTTTAATTATGTTAAATATTAATAAAAGTACAGTGTAACTGCGATTTACTGAACATACTTTACAGGACTAAGGGAGTACAATTTAACACAGTCTGGTACACAGCTTTTGAGAACAAAAAGGAACTTCAATACCATGTTATGAGAAATGCTCTAATTCACTTTGGTTTTGAATGGCAGGCTCGAGAACCACCGCCCAGAACGGAACCTATCCTGTCAGCAAGAGCCGGGCCTCGAACGAGAGGAAGCAGAGGCAGCAGAAGTGCCCTCTGGAGAAAGGCCCCTGGAGGGAAAAACCATGTCTGGATGGCATTGATTGGCACAGAAGGGATGGGACTGCATATATAAAAAAGATCCGCATAATAAACCAAATAATATTGGAAATAATACCTTCAGTAATACTTCTGTAAGAAGCAGAATTACACCACATGTTATTCACATGCATAGGAGTGCATAAGAAAAATCCCTTGTTATAATTATGGTTGGTGTGGAATAGTAAAATATGTACTGAAAATGACAAGTTAATTGGCAGAGAAATTAATCTATAAAAGGGTTGTGTCCAGAGCGGAGGAGCCTCATTAGCAACTGGAACTGAACAGAACTCACTCAGAAGACGCACTCACCCACACGTGCGAGTACACACACACACACACACACACACAGTACTGCAAATAAATACACACACACACTGAAGGGATCTCTCCCTAAAGCATCCTTGTGCTCAGACCAGATTTCCCTGCTGGCGGCTGCTCCCAGTGCCGGCTAGAGAGAAGGTGCGGACTGTCCCTGCAAGTGGGAGTTCAGGACACACAGCTCCTTCAGTAGCAGGAACAGCTCCCGGCCATCCTGGTGCTCAGAGCCCTCTGCACACCTTCAAATGGGCTGTGTGTCCCTTCCCTGATGGCAGAAAGACAACAGCACCAGGGGACGGCTGAGCGATTGCAGATCCTCCTACCCTTAAAGCCCGGTCTGTCTCACACATGCAAGTTAGAGCTGGGTAGACGGGTGCTTGCACTTTCTGGCTTTGGTGGACGAGACCTTGGCCTGAGAACTTTGGTTCACAGGAAGCTTCCCTTGACAACACTTGAGTGCAAAGCTTCATCCAGGTCCCACCTGGGCTGTTGCCAAGGATGCTCAAGTCTTCTCTTCAATCTTGCCCGTGACTGCCAAGAAATGACAAGATCTCTTGCCCATCCATCGGTAAACCAAGCTGCCAAGTAGCCTGGAAAATTCCATGAAGAACACGACTCTTAGAAACCTCATCCCAAATCTCAACACGCCACGTTCAGCCCAAGTTCAGCTTATGCATTGTGTTTCGGAATTGGGACATGGGTATCTATAGTCCCTTGCTGGGTGAGGAACTTTGACCACACGTAGTGGAGAATGTGGAAATAAACGTTTTCCAATGGGAAGGCGGAGAAATGGAGCCTGTAGCCGGCCAGAACTAAAAATTAAAATCCTCTGTTTCTCTGATGATCTTGTAAACCTGATGAGGGCTTGAATTACCTACATTTTCCATGAAGTGTTCAATTCCTTCAGGTTGCTCATTCTGGCATTAACAGCAAAAATTTCCCTTCCAATTATAAACTGAATTTCTTGACATATAAAGAGGCAGCAGAGAGAGAGAGCCAGGACTGGTTAAATGCAGAAAGTGGTTTTGTTTTCAATGTATTCATTTTCTAGGTTAAACATAAGTCAAGTCCACAAGGACAGAATAGGAGGAGGTCAGAGAGATGAAGGTGCTGCCAAAAACTGACTGATTTTTTTCCTTTTGGAAACAGTGACGTTAACAGGGTTTACATCTGAAGAAACTAGAGGGCTGACTTTGGAGTAAAGGAGAAAAAAAAATGAAGAGCCTCCATTCTCGAAAGACTGCGGTTCTCTGTCCCAGTGAGCTTAGCGATCCCAACAAGCATTTCAGAAGTGAATGTGATATGATCACACCTGTGAAGATAGCCATTGAATATAGACAGTCTGCGCAACACAGCGAGACCCCATCTCTAGGGGGAAAAAAGGGAACGTGAAGTGTAAGTTCCAGCCAGCCCTGTGGCATGACCTCTGGCGTGCTGACTCAGAACCCAGACTGAGGCTCGCCAGAAGGCGGAGGCGGGCAGCGCTGGGCTGCCTTCCCTAGGTGTTCTCTCCACACCCAGTGCAGGGTCAGCTGGGTGCATCCCCAAGCTCCAGGACGCTCGGAGCAGAGCTGAATTCTTGAGAAATGGGGTCTTCACTGGCCTCAGACGAGGAGCTCTGTGAGGGGTCCATTGCTGAGCTCTTGAACATCACAAAAGAAATTCCAAAATGGTTATACTTCATGTGTGCCTAGAGTGGCGGAGTCCTGGGGTTTTCCATACCATGAGTCAAACAGTTCCCTGCAAAGAGATTTGTAAAATCCTGGTGATGACGGCATTGGCGGGCCCAGCACGTGCAGCAACAGTTCAGCTCTCACGTCGTCTTCCACGCAAACGCCTCATCAGCGAGGACCTGCGCCAGCCTAGCGTTGAAAGGCCTGTAGAAATCCCGCAGAATCTTCTGTGTGATGGGCCACATGGGCCCCAGGTTCCGGTCCTCGGGACGCCGTGCATTGGAGGCGGGGCTCTTGGTCATCAAAGCCTCCTGCTTCTCACTTAAGGGCCCTAGAATGAAAGAAGAGGAGTCCCGTAAGGCAGGAGGCATGGCAGGAAGTAAAAGGGACTTTGCAAAAATCCCAGCTATGCTTCGTATTCAGACAGGATATTCCTTTAAGAAGAATGTATTTGGGGATTAAAATTCTTTGGCTGGATCCATTTTGGAAGCACTGAGGAAAGTGGAAATACCATTAGGAAATTGCAAAGAAATTCTGTGGCGGGTGCAGGATGCCCACCCACGGGGGAGCCCAGCTGGCATTTAATGATGATACAGCGTCTGAGGCTGACCTCAAGGATTCCCTTCCAATTGCCCTTTGTGGGCTGCTCTCCATGGGTGTCAACCCATCCTTGGAGGAACGTGCGGCCTGCCGGGCACAGCCCATGGGCTTCAGTTTTCCTGCTCAGCAGCCCTCTGGAATTCCGCCATCATCGTTTCTATTTCAGGCTGCTCATGCCAAGGGCCCTGGGCCTGCAGTTTCACCCTGTGCGTCTTGCTGTGAAGTGGCCATAGGTTGGAGGGTGGGGAGGAGGCCACCTGTGCCCAGAGCCCCCACGGGGTGAACCTCCATCTGCAGCAAGGAGATCAGTGAGGAGAGGTCTGCCGGCAGGGGCTGTCAGTCGCCCCCACGCCCCGCCCTCTGGAGTGAGGAGAGGCACTAGATCAGGCCGGCAGAGGTTGTCAGTCACCCCCACGTCCCGCCCTCTGGAGTGAGGAGAGGCCCTGGAACAGGCCGGCAGGGGCTGTCAGTCACCTCCACGCCCCGCCCTCTGGAGTGAGGCGAGGCACTAGATCAGGCCGGCAGAGGTTGTCAGTCACCCCACGCCCCGCCCCCTGGAGTGAGGAGAGGCCCTGGAACAGGCTGGCAGGTGCTGTCAGTCACCCCCATGCCCCGCCCTCTGGAGTGCGGAGAGGCCCTGAAACAGGTCGGCAGAGGTTGTCAGTTACCCTCACGCCCAGCCCTCTGCGCCACAGCTTCTTAGTGTAACCCATCACTGCTCAAGCCTCTTTACCCAAGGCTCTTGGGATCTGGCCAAAGTCCTTAGCCCATATACAGAAAAAGCACATCCCAGCATCCTGGGGCCATATGAGATACAGAATTGGCCTTACTATCCATCTTGGGGACAAAAGACAAGCTCATTAATGGGACAGAGACAACATGTGGTCAAATCAAAGAAAGATGAGTCTAAGGCTTGGAAGGGAAAGAACTCATCCAACTCCATCACATTACCACTCTCCAAAAAAAGGAGAAACAAAATCAAATGATCAAAGAGGCCCAAGTCCCAGTGGCAGGCAGATATATTTCCAGAAACACTCAATTAACCAAGTTCCCGGGCAAGACCATCAGTCAGGGCTGCAGGAGGTGTTCTGGGAAGGAGGGCAGCTTGTTCTGAGCCTGTCCAGCCTTTCAAGCCATCCCTGGGTGCCCCGTCCACATGGGCAGCCCTCACTCCGCCAGCACATGCCTCTGCCAGCCATCACCACAGTCAGCAGTGTGGCCTGTCACCACAAAGTGACTCTCAGGCCTGTGGGGGCGCTGGTATCCACAAGCTGAGGGCAGGTGGTCATGACCCAGGGGCCCAGCACCCATGACCAGCAGCCAAAACTCAGCCACACGGCTGTGACTCCAGGAATTTCCCAGAATACCCGAGATGATGCAATGATCTGTCTGTTCCCTCCTCCAAGCCCCATGTCCTCTGCTCCAGCTCCCCGGTGACATCCTGTTGGTCATACAAAGCTCAGCTCTCAGGCCCTTTCCTTCCATGAAGGCTTCCTCATCCCTGCAGTAGCTGGGATCCCAAACCATCAGCACGTACCTTACATGACAGTGCTGACCTTCCCCATGGCACCCTACCTGTCATTCAGTTAGGTGAGCTATGGCCTCTTCCTCTGCCTTCACTAGACTATAAGTTCCCAGAAGGGAAACTATCTCCTCCTCTCCAGAGAATCCCTCACCATACTGTGCACAATGACCTGTGTACAGCTAGTGCTCAATAAATGGTACTTAACAGGCCTCCTGGAGGGCATCCCCAGGTCTCCCAGCTCAGCCCATTCCTACCCAGCTGACCAGGTCTGCATTTGCCCCAGAGGACTCCCAGAACAGGTCCACAGAGCTCATGCTTTGCCCCGTCAGTCTAAGCACCACACTCATACCTAGGTTCAGAAACTGGAAGACCTTGTGCATGGTGTACTTGACGTTGGATGCATGATCTTCCAGGCGAAGAATGAGAAACTGTTGCTTGTCAAAAACACTGAGCCAGTCCAGAAGGTACACAGCATAGAGCCCGACCTGGAGCCTCACCTAGGACCACAGAAGAAGGGCATTATTCCAGGAGCAGTTGCCCCAACACCATAGGGCACTTTTCCAAAAGTGGTATGGCATTTCACTAGGATATCACAAAAGAGTTATCCTAGCAAAGTTACTTTCAGAAGCTGGATTTTAACACAAGGTGTTCTTGCTTCTTTACAGGGGGTTTTGTGCTACATGTGCAAAGAATTCCTATATTAGGGGTTGCATTTAATCCTCACAACACCCTGTGGGTAGCTGCATGCCTCCATTTCACAGGTAAGGACTGAAGTGCAGGGAAGACGTCAAGGTTGTGGCCACCAATGGTGCGCATGTTCTTTGCACAATATCCTGGCTATTTCTCTGTTCCCAGTGTGACCTCTATGCCCAGCACACAATGGGCTGTGAAAAATCAATCACAGACACCCCAAAGACAACCTAGATGAGTGAAGAGCCAAATGCCTGATGCCAGAGGAACATCCTTGACTGTGAGGGTGTGTGTAAATCAGCATCTAATCAGCACTGAACCAAGTCCACAGGAGGATGTTTCTATTTAAGTCCTTTCTACTTTCTAGTACCCATTTCCTGGGTCTTCACCCTTCTGTTCCTTCTCTCAAGCCTTGCTGCAAGCTGTGTGGTAAAGATTTCACTCTATTCTAAGAGAACTCTGGCCTTTCCCTCAGCTCCTGGGGGGTGATCTCTAGGCCCCTGGACATCCTACCAGACAGAAGTGTCCTGGTTGGCCTGGGGGTTTTGGTCATAGGCAGGCTAACACTGTGCTTTATGATGGGGCCTTGGGCCACATGGTATCAGTCCTGACTCTAATAGGACTGGAGACTAAAGGTCAGCCACAGGAGCTGCATGTGATGGAGCCCCAGTAAAAGGCCTGGCCCCCAAGGCTTGGCCTGGCAATACTCCCCAAGGATTGTCACATACCATGGCCAGTGGCACTAACACCGTCCATGACTCCACAGGGAGAGAAGGACCCAGAGCTCCGCATGTGGGCCCCTCCCGGACTCTGCCCCCTGCACTTCCTCTCCCTTGGCTGATTTTAATCTTCATCCTTTCCCTGTCATAAATCATAATCAAGAGCGTAATAGCCTCCAGTGTGTTCTGAGAATCCTTCTGGAAAATTACAGAACCTGAAGGTGGGTTGGGGAATATCTCTCCTGAACTTGCAACTGGTGTCAGAAGTGACAGCAGTCTTGGGAACAGTTTCCTCTAACTCCACAGTTCACCCTAAACTCTTAGCAAAGCTTCCAGGAAAAACAAAAACAAAACAAAACAAAAACAAAAACAAAAAAAAAACAGCCTCTTCCTCTTTCGCTGAGGCCCCCTTCTCCAGGACTTCTCCCCTTGCCCCTTCTCCAAGTACCCTGCCTATCTGTGTCTGCACAGAACTTCTCATCTCCCATCTCTCCCCAGTTCACACCACTCCCTTTGTTTGTGCCCCATCTACAGCTGCCTGAAGCTGATACAGCCTCCTGGCTGGTCCTCCTTCCCCTGCACTCCCATCTGCACCCTGCCACCAGCATGGGCTTTCCAAAGCAGTGAGCTAGCCACAGCCAGCCCTGCTTAAAGCTTCCATGGCTTTCTATGTATAGAATGTTCTGGGCCTGGCTTAAACTTCCAGCTCATCCTCTCATATATGCAGCACTTCCCGGCTCCCCAGGCTCCTCTCTGGAGTTCCCATTTTTTAGGCAGACACTCTCATGTCACATTTCCTTTCCTGCCCAACTTGACCTAGACCTTGACCTTGAGGGCAGGGACTGTGGCTTCTCCACCATCCCATCCTTGCGAAGCCTGCACTCTGGCCCTCAACATGGTTCTCGGGTGCAAATGCTGAATACAGTGTTAACAATAAGACAATGAAAGATTGGGCAAAATATGTACAGATGCTAACTATTCTTTTCCCATTTCATTATTTTTCTAACCATGGAGGAGGATGGGGAGGAAGAAAAGCAATTAGAGTGGATAAGTTGCCTTCAAAATTCATTAGCTGTTTCCAACCCACACTTTGTTGCTACCTCACATGCCAGCTCAGAAAAAAAAGACCTCAAGCTGGGCCGAAGCTAAAGAGAAAATGAGAACGTGCCAGTCTCGGAAATAAACATGCGTGTCGCCTCCAACGCAGACGAATCATGACGAGACCATCTCGCCGTTAAGTCACCGGCCTCCCGGGGCTTTTCAATTCTCTCCCTGGCAGGCTTGTAGGCCGTCCCTCGTAGGGGAGACCAGTCTGATGAGGTTTTTCTTTTCCAGAGAACGTGCCTTTCAACAGGAGAACTTTCCAGAAGGAAAGCAGCCAGGTGTCTGTGGCAAGCTGGGGTGTTTTAGAGCAGCTGTGGCCTGCCGAGCACCTGGCTGGGCACCTGCCCCTGACAGCTCTCTGAAACCTCGTTTGTGCCCATCCTCGTGAAAGCCCCCTGAGTGGTCTCAGGTGGACACAGGCCTGCACCGCAGCATGGTCCTCCTCAGCAGGCGGCGCCGAGCCAGGAAGGGGAGGAACAGAGGAAACCGCAGGGGCTGCGCGCGGGGAAGGCCTCCAGGCACTTGGCTGCTTCTCCGGGGGCTAGCTCCCCTCCCGCTTTGTGCCTTCCCTCTGATCCATCCACCCCAAAGTCCCCTCAATTCCCACCCCAACCCCCAGCCCCCGTGCCAGGGAAGGGGAGTGCGGTCACCTGAAGTGACAGTTTCTGGTGCAGGCAGTATCACTACTGCAACCATATGCACCATGAAGACAGGACAAAGACAGCCCCCAGCAGACTGTTTTCCCTCACCTTTTCCCAGTATAGGACAGAGAATCAAAATAGAACAAAAAGAAAAAGGGTATTTAGGGCAAGTGCCCAATGTGCTTAAAATTAGAAAACATCAGAGCTGCGAGAAGCCTCTGAAGTTAACTGCGCCAGCCGATTCATCGATAGAAACATGAAGGTGCAGGGCAGGGCAGGGGGCTACCCAGGGTTGGTGGCCAATACCCTTGAAGCCAGGACCCGAAGCCAGGTCACCTGTGCACATGGAATTTGTCCCCCATGCAGGGCCCCAGGGAAGAGCAATCCCCACCGAGATCCGAGGCTGAGCTGAGCACAGTCCCAGTCCCCTCTTCTCTCCAGACAGGTACCTGGCCGAGCCTCTCCGTCACCTGCTAGGGATTTCAGTTGGGAGTTCTCACTCAACCTCCCCACTAATCCCCATTCATTCATTTGGCAAATAAGCTGAGCTCGTGCCACCATGTGCCAGGCACCCTGCTAGGCAATGGTGATGTGCTGCTAACAGAAGTGGCCCTGGCCTCAGGGAGGCTGCAAACTCATGGAGACAGAGCTCAACTGGTAAAGAAACAGACTTCAGCGATCACCTTGTGATGCACGCAGTGGAGAAAAGGAGTGGGTAGAAAGAGAAGACCGTCAGAGTAAAGCAAGCCCTGGAGTAAGTCTCCCCAACCCCAGAGGGCAAGAAGGAGAGAGTGGTGACAAGAGCCCTGGTGGCTCTCCAACCGGAGCCCACAAACACCCACCTGGAGGGCCTGAGAAACAGACCATGGCCCTGTCCCCAGAGTTTCTGATTCAGGAGGTCTGGGGCTGGCAGAGCGTTTGCATTTCTGACAAGTTCCCAGGGGCTGTGGCTGCTGCTCATCCAGGCACCAGGCTTCTCGGGACCCTGCTCTGAGGCAGGCGCACTGGCCCCTCTGAGCACCCCCAGGGTAGGGTGTGCTGCAGAACAGTGGCGGGGGCTGGCCAGAGGCAGAGGGGTCTGTGCTGCCTCTGCGTCTGGGTGCCACAGGAAGGTGGTGAATGACTCCAGCAGGGTGTGCCAGGGCCTGGGGTGCCTCACAAAGCTGCCCTCCCAGGGCTGTGGCCGGGCTGGGATTCACAGCTGGAGGGAAACTGGCTTCTCCTCCCAGAAATGAAAATTCACCTCTATGAGGAGCGTTTCCGATTTCGTGGCTCTTTCTCTGACGTGTGAGCTCTCCAGAGACTGAAGAGAAGATTAAGGGACAATCTGTTACTGCCACATCCCTCCTGTCCACTGAGCCTGCCCCTGGGAATCTCCTTTGACCAGAGGCACCCGCTAAGCTACTGTCTTGTCATCCTCAGCAAAACACAAAATTGAACATAAAAGCCCAGGCCTCCTGCCAGCAAAACCCTTTGCTTTTAGGAGCCAGCTAGGGAAGGCAAAAACTCCCTGAGTGTCAAAGGCCAGCAGACCCAGGACTGACCCTTGAGCCTGCCTGATAACAGCTATTGGTGGGAGGATTCACCTCTGTGGGCCTCAGTGTTCCCATCTGTGAAGCAGGGATGGATTTCAGGGGATCTCTAATGAGACGATGCATTGAAAGGACTTGGGACAGGGGCTGGCAGTAAAGAATAAAGGTTAGATCCCTTTCGCCTCTCACAGATGGAGTTTCAGAAACCTTTTATCAGAAAGATTCAAGCATACACAACACGGGGAGGATCACGATGGCGCCCACGAACTTATGGTTCAGGTTCAGCAGCGCTCTCAAGTTCACAGTCGGAGTGTCGACCTGGAGCAGGAGGGCAGGGGCACACCCTCCCTTCTGTGTGGGAGAAAGTGTCCAAGTGCTTGGCCCCAGGGCACTGGATGGGGGTCAGCACGCTCTACGTGGTACAAAGTGCACGGTAGCATGCAGATTGCACATGCATATTAAATATTCGCTCTTCTGCAGCAAGAAACACTATTTAAAGCTATTAAAATAAACTGTGCCTCGGGTCAGGAGTTCCCCCTGCCCTGCCTCTCCTTGCCCATCAAAACCCAGCCCAGCTTAAGCCGCTTCCTCCTAGGAGTCCCCAGTGCAAAGCCCACACCTGCCCCACTTTTCCCAGTCCTTTTCAGGCAGTCTCCTGCAGAGAGAACTCAGTGGTCCCAGGGCCGCAGTGGAGGGCTCTGGCCCCTTCTGCAACCACATTAGCTGGATATCTTGCCCCTCGCTCTCCTCATCTGCTGACAGTGACATTGACTGACTCCTGTCTTCCCACCCACCCATCGGGTTTGTTATGAGAGTCACGCAGGAGAATGAACAGGAGAAAGTTTCAAAAGGCACAATGTGGTAGAAATGCCAAGGTGGGGACGGACACATGCCTCATTCCAAGCACACAACTGGTCACAGCACCGTGCTGCACCTTCTCTCTTGGACCAGGGCCTGCCACGCCATGGGTGCCGAGTAGCAACCACTGAAGATCAGACCGTTGGGGAAATGTTGAGGCCAAACACACGTCTCGGGGAAGCTGGGTTAAAAGGCCTAGCTTTGGGTCCTATATCCTCTGCTTACTGGCTGTGACTCCAGAGGAAGGCTGCCTCCCTGAGCCTCAGTTGTCCCAGTAGGAAGCCCCAGGCATGCAAGGGCCTGTGTTAAGGTTTAGTGCCAGGCTGATGCTGAGTCTACACTAGCTGAATCCATCACTTCCCATCCATACTCTGACGAGCACACATAGCCTCCTCGGCAGGCTCCACCTGGTGGCTCTTGTCTACCAGAAGGCACTTGGGCAGAGAGGGGGGCCAGGCAAACGGGGTCAACTGGCCGGATGGGGCCAGGAACCACCAATGCCTTCCTCCTTCTCTTCCCTCCCTCAGTCAGGGTGCTGGCCTCAGACAAGCCTTGAAGGTCGTGCATCAAGCTCTTCCTTCCCTTAAACGAGGCCCCTATCAAAGACAGGACAACACTCCTATTTGGTTCCTCTTGGATTTTCCTTGGACTTTTCCCTCAAGATCCATTCCTGGCGGAGGCCTGCACCACCTGACCCTCGAGGGACAAAGGTGCACCCTCACTTCCCACACTAAAGTAGGCGAATCCCCCCGAGTCGTGCTTTAAATTCACCTGGAGACAGTCTCCTGACGACGTCACAAATTTTGTTCGTAATTACAGTTGTTTAGGATTTCAAATTATATCATTTAATAATGCTGGGGAATTTCCTCTCTTTGCTTTGCATTTATAAATATTGGCTGATTAAGTGAGAGGGTGAGTGCCAGCCAAAGAAGTGAGCTCGGAGCCACGAACCCCTGTAAGGGGGAATTATCTAGTGGTCACGCACTGGGGGAGACACAACCAGGCCTGTCTGTTCAGATTCGCCTCTGTGCCCCCAGATCTTCAGAGATGAGGACGTACAGGGAGGGCACCTCTGCTCTGAGCGTTTTACGGCCAGCTTCGGGGAGGAGGGGACAGGGAGGCAAGGGTGGCCTTCCTGTTTCTGCTGTTTTCTCAAATGCCAAGCTGTTGTATTTTGGAGCAGTGTGTCCTGAACCCCATCAATAGTGATGGCAGTTTGGCATTTCAGAAAGATGCCTGGTGCAACAGATCAAGGTGAGAAGGGGTCTGGGGAGGGGCTGCCTCCCAGAGAGAGGGAAGTTGTGCAGGTGGGGGTTGCAATGAAAGGGCCAGTGGCTGAATCAGGGCAGTAGCAGAGGGTGGCAGAACAGTGGAGCTCTCTAGAAATAACTGGGAGAAAGAGGGAAAAGGACTTGTGGGTGGATTGAATCAGGCATGCTGGGATGATGGGGAAACGCAGTCAGCGAGCATGTTCCCCGATGTGCATGCCACCTCGGCATGTGACCCATGACAGCCCTGGCTCTTAGCTGCTGCGATTACTGTTTATGCCAGGACTGAGGGTCCTCCATGTGGGGCCTGCAGGATGGAAGAGCCACCTGCAGCAGGAAAGTGTAGATGTGGCACGAAATGGGCCTGGCCTGAGTCACAGCTACAACTTGATTTGTGTCTGTCAGCACACGCTGGGCACCCCTCTGTGCTCAGCATCGTGATCGTGCTGGAAGAAACCACAACCCCACCTTGAGGCGTCACGCCCAGCGCCACTTTCCTCCTGCTGGCGCCCCTTTCCTCCTGCCAGCCCCAGCCCTCAGATCGCCCTCAGGGAGCCACCTTGAGAGCCAGGTGGGCTGCCCTGCCTGTTCTCTCAGACTCACTCCATAGGGGTCCAGGGCCAAGAATCACAGGTGAGAGCAGTTCTGGGTCACGAAGCTGGGTCGACAAGCTGTGCTGGCCAAGCCACACACAAATAAAGTTTCTCCAAGACCCTGTGTCCCCTGTGACGGTGGCCGCAGAGCCACTGGGTCATTCCCCCTTTGACAATCATAGCCCTGTGCCCGACTGCTCTCTTCATCAAACCCAAGCACAAACACACACAGGTTTCCCGTTTCTCCAGGTCTCCGTTTCCTTATGAAGGCTCCCTCCCGTGTTACATGAAACTTACGTTAAACAAGTATGTGTGCTTTCTTGCTTTAGTCTTTTATTACAGGTGCCTCAGCCATGAACATAGTAGTGAGATATTCCTTTTCCACTCCTACACTATCCTCCGCTTAAAACCCTCCGAGGGGTCCCATCTCTCTCAGGGTGAAGTCTAGACTTCTTCTGCGGCTCACTAAGTCCTGGGGGTGCGGCCCCACGTGCCACACACTCAAGCCCCCTCCCTCAGTGCCCCCATCTCCCACACCACACGGCTGGCTGTGTTCTGCATGGTAGGTGGTGCTGACCACTGGGCCTTTGCACACGCTGCTCTCAGTTCCCTGGCCCACTCTCCTTCGGGCCTCAGCACAGACATTCCCTCTCCTAAGAACCTGCCTGATGCCCTGTTCTCAGGTGGTTCTCTGGTGGCCAGAGCTCCCTGCCCAGCCTCCATCTTCTCTCCCTGCCAGTTGCACAGGAAGGCAAGGACCACACCTGTCCTGGCACTGCTGTGGCCCCAGGACTCAGCACCATGCAGGGAACATAGTGGCAAGAATGAATGCAGGAATGCAAGACAGACTCATAGCTCTCTAATCCTTACAACAGCCTGGTAAAGCAGTATTATTACCCCATTGTGTGACAAAGCAACTGAGTCTCAGAGAGGCTGAGACAACTGCCTAGAGTCACACAGCCAGCAAATGGCCAAGCTAGAAACCTGATCCACACCAATGGCTGGTTCCAAAGTGCACTCCTCCCACCTGGCACCACAGCAGACTCTGGGGTACCTGTGTCCCTGTGGCATCTTCCTTACCAAACTACAAAGTCCAACAGGGCAGGCTGGAATCCCACCCGCTGCCCCTGCATGCTGCCTCCCAGATCCGACGGCCTCTGTAATAAGAAAGAGGGGACAGAGCCTCTAGGCCTGAAGTCCCACCACCCTGGGGCCTTCCGAGATTCCACAGCAGGCCTGTTCCTGCCTTGCCATGCGAGACGCTGAGCAGAGCAAGGATTGTAAAGCCACTCCGGAACAGGCAGCGGCATTAGCCTTGCTGCATAAGCCCTGCTGTTGAAGCACACAGCCAACCCAGGGAGCCCAGCATGGAAAACTATCCCAGGGCTAAAAGGTGCTGAATTCACGATTAACAGCATTCGAAAAGGCTAGAAATTTACAGACATAGTTCTGAAGGAAGAACAAGAGATACGATTGAGGAATCAACCGAAAATATTTTTCAACTGAGACTCTGTCAAAGAAGCATTGAAAATCATTGGTGGGTAATTTTTTAAACCAACAAAACAATCCGCCGATCGAGAGAATGCTCTTAAGACAATTTGAGAGTCGGGTGTCCTCGCGTCTGCCGATTCTAATTGCCGGGTGTCTTGCTAAATGGTAATCTTCCTAAACGCACCCTCATTCTCCTGCTGAGGGAGGAGGGGGAGGTGGCAGGTGACCAGCAGGGAAGAAGGCAGGGAGCCAGCCTAAGAGCCCATCAGTTTTCAGCTTTTACATCCATGAATAATGGGGAACAGCATTTGCACATTAAAACGCTTCTCTGTGTTCCTATGCTAAAACCCAAGCCCACAATGCCACTTGCATAATAACAACAAACCAGCTCCTTCTGTCGGGGGCCAGCTGGGGGGGGGATACGCACAGGCATGGCGTTGTTGAGGGTGTTGTTGTAGACGCAGGCGCGCAGTGAATAATCAAGCATGCAATTTTCAAACAGCTGCAGAGCTTCTGTCACTTTCTCATGGAAGTCGTCTGCGGATTTATTCGAACTTGCAAAGTAGAGGTAGTCTGAGTACAACCTGTGAATAAAATAAATGTATATTTTTACCACCCATGAACGTGCAATCACACCATTTGGGTGACAATGAAAATCAATGTACAATTACATTATCCAGTTTTCCTGATTGAAACACAACCACCCCTCTTCCTTCCCTTGCAGATGAGCCGCCTCCCTCGTCCCTTGGAGCTCCCACCCTTCTCGTGGTCACCTAAGCTCTTCCAGACCCAGACATGTCTACACTGGCCCCACACAAGCCACCGGCCGCTTTTCTGTTGTTGCTCGTTCTAGTCATCTTAGGCAGCCTCTGTTTTCACAGTAACAGGGAGCTTCAAACAACACCAGATTACAAAAATGGTACACTAGCAAAGAGAAGCCATGAAAATTTTATACACCTTCTCATTCCTCTCTCCTCTGCTGAAGGGAGCAAAAATAAAGAGCATCTGTTGCTCTCGCAATATTACAATTTCACATGAAATTCCCAGTCCTTTGCATACACATTCCTGACATTGAAAAAAAAAAATGATGAAATGTGTCTTTCTAGGTTGGTAGGGACCTCGTTTTTAACACAATATAAAAGCACCCCCACATATGCACGTGAATACCTGCAGACTTACACGTTTACCTGTGGACGTGGATCTGTTCATAGACACCACACACGCTATGGCAGATCGCTGCCGCACAGGAACTGGTTGTCTTCCTTGACCCACTTCGGGCTCCTCTGTATCCTCCTCCCAAGTAAACCTCAACTTTTCTACCTCCACATCCATCTCTGCATCACCCTATTTTACCAAGAATCCTGCTGTTAAATAAACTTTATGAGAGGCTACTGTTCTGGACTGAGCTTCTGCACAGGCCAGAACAGTCATCTGTGCTAGGTGCCACGTAATTGAACTGAACTCAGAACGGGCCAGTTTCCAAAAACCAGGGGATTCACAGCAACCAGTCAGACGTCCCCTTTGCTTTAACCCTAGAAGGAAAGTCACTTTGAAATGAACAATCCACTCTCTGTTCCCTGTTTTTGCTTCTTCAGCCCATTTCTGCCTATAAAGCCAGAACCTGGCTGGGTCCACAGGAGCACCTTCGTATTACAGGAATGGGATGCTGCCCTGTTTATGGACCGTGCTAATAAACACCAGGGAGATCTTTAAACTAAATTTGTCAAAATGTTGTTTGTTGACACAGCTACACTGGTTTAGCCAGAATCCCCCACCCTTGATAACTGATCACCCTTCTTATCCAATCAGGTTCCTGGTCCACCACCTCCAGGAGGTGCCTGGCCACCTGGCCTGTCTCCAGCAAGAATCCCATCGGGTTGGTTTAGCAGGAATCCCCACCCCTTCCCCCTTGATGTTTCCCCTTAGTAACTTTCCAGCCACCAACCCCCTCGCCCTGCTCCTGGCTTTTTTTTTTTTGAGACGGAGTCTCAATGTGTCGCCCAGGCTGCAGTGCAGCTGCGTGATCTTGGCTCACTGCAACCTCCGCCTCCCAGGTTCAAGCGATTCTCCTGCCTCAGCCTCCCAAGTAGTTGGGACTACAGGCGCCTACCCACCAAACCTGGCTAATTTTTTTGTATTTTTCATAGAGATGGGGTTTCACCATGTTTGCCAGGCTGATCTTGAACTCCTGACCTCAACTGATCCACCTGCCTCGGCTTTAAAATCCCTACTTTTCCTAGTTGTATTCGGAGTCTCTCTCCTCTACTGGAAAACTGTCATGGCAGTCCCTATACCTACTACCATGGTCCTGAAGAAGGCCTGCATTGCCATTTTAATAAATGTCAGGGCCAGGCACAGTGGCTTATGCCTGTAATCCGAGCACTTTAGGAGGCCGAGGTGAGAGGATCACTTGAACCTAGGAGCTCAAGGCCAGCCTAGGCAACATAGTGAAACCCTGTCTCTACTAAAAATACAAAAAATTAGCCAGGCATGGTGGTGCGTGCCTGTAGTCCCAGCTATTCTGAAGACTGAGGTGGGAGAATCACCTGAGCCCAGGAAGTTGAGGCTGCAGTGAGCCGTGATCATGCCATTGCACTCCAGCCTGGGCAATGGGAGTGAGACCCTGTCTCAAACAAAACAAAACAAAACAAAACAAAAAAAAGTGTTTTTATCTTCAACAGAACTTTCAGGGTGTGAATTTCCTATTCTTTTTTCTCCTCTCTCTCTCCTTGCAGCCCCTTTTGTCTGTTTTCAACCTTCCTGCCATATGTCCCACTCTCTTCTTGCACACACACCTCATCATGAGCCCCATGGCTCTTCCCAGAACCCTTCACACACTCATAGCCTTCGTTGTGTCACCTGCATCTCTGGATCAAGGGTGAAACCGGGCTTATGAAAAATGTGGCCTACATGGCTCTGCGGGGTCAGGCTTCTCTCTCCTCGAAGCTCTATACTTTCTATTCCTTCAGCTTCTCTAACCTGGCTTCCCCTCTTTCCAGGGACTCTCCATCTGCACCCATATCACAGGAAAGAAAGAGAGTCTGTCCTGTGACTCTCCTTCTGCACCCATGCATCCGGGTATCTGACATCCATACTTCCAAATACACCCAGACCTTCAGCCACACACTGTCCTGCAAAAACCGTGCTCCCTTATAGCAGGGTCTGTTGCCAATGTGCCTCCTCCACCGCCCTCCCCTCTAACTGAGGTCATGATACAGGGATCAGCATTTCTCAGGGACAGGCCCAGAAGCTATCCACCTCCGTGGCCCACCTTGGCACATGGGGTGCCTCTGACACAGCCCGCTAGAATTCATCCACGGCCAATGTCCACAGAGGACACCTCTTAGAAGTCTTGAGCGAGTGGTTTGAGATCTACCCACAGAGTTCCTAGAATCAAAACACCCACCGGAACAGGAGTGTTCCGTCTACCACAGCCTGGTCAGCCAAACTGTCCAAAGGGACCAGTCAGCAAAGGTACTCGGTGGTCACTGAGTGGATTTCCCCAGATCCACACTCACCTGAGAATATTCCCCACGACAACACCACATCAGCTTATTACTAGTGTCCCCAACATCACCTGTACTATTTTCCTTCTTCAGAATTAGGAGACACATCAAAACTGAAACACGGCATCTGTCACCATAGGGTCGCTCATAGTTACTATGACCTAAATGACTGGTCAATAAATGCCAAAATCAGATACACGTGAACCTTCAAGCAGGGTTTGGCTGTGTGCACTGAGGGGTGCCAGGTGGCAACGGGTCCGAGGGCTACCCTTCCTGGCTCACACATTTCCTACGAGTCCTGTCAATATTATGGCTCAGCCCAAGAAACTGCGTCAATGAAAAGTAACAGATGCTTCTGAAAATGTCATAAAATCCCACGTTAAATAAGAATTTGAAGCCCAGTTTTTACCAAAGATGCCCACAGAACTACCCAAATTGTTTGGCGGAACTGGAATTCCATCACATAAATTACCTCATACAAACCCAAACATTGGCTGAAGGTTTCCATACTGAGAATTTCTTTGTGGTAATAACATTTCTTACAGATATTTGGCTCATAAGTAAAACAAAAGCACCTAAGCCTGTCTTGATTTTAAATACAAAGTCACTTTATGAGGGATCTACTGATTCCATACAATTCTTCAGAGATCAAGAAGTAATCCCTGGGAAAAACTGGGACATACGTACTGTTCCAACCAGGCAAGCCCACCCACAGAAGGTGAAACGGCTGATTTTCATGTTTGGGGTGGGTTAAAGTGAACTCACTACCTCCCTTCCTGTGAGTCCCATTTACAGACTTTGAGAGCCAGGTCACGCTCCTTCCTGGGCTGGATGAAAAGAGACTCCTTTGGCCTCTCAGTCACCTCTGGATACTTTGGATCTGCTCAGAGAATTCGCAGTGGGCTTTGGGAGACCCTTGAACCCCACTGTGAGAACCCACTCTGGGTCCCTGGAATCCTGCTGTGTCACAGACATCTGAACAGCCATGGCCACCATCTGGATTCTGTAGCTGGATGGACAGTGGACACCAAAGAATTATGTCCAAGTCTTAAGCCCAGCCCCTGTGAATGTGACCTTTCTTGGAAAAAGGGTCTTTGCAGACGTCATTAAGTGCAGCATCTTAAGATGAGATCCTCCTGGATTTAAGGTGGTCCCAAATCCAATGGCAGGTGTCCTTATAAAAACAGAAGAGGACAGAGAGCACCACAGAAAGACGGAGGCAGAGCCTGGAGTGCGGCATCTATGAGCCAAGGAACGCCAAGGACTGCTGGAGGCCACCAAGAGCTGGGAGCAGGGGACGGCTTTTATCCCTTAGGGCCACCAGAGGGAACCAACACTGCAGACATCTTGATTTAGGACTTCTGGCCTCCAGAATCATAAGATAATACATTTCTGTTGTTTTAAGAAGCCAAGTTTGTGGTGATTTATTCCGACTGCCCTAGGAAAGCAATACAGATTTTAAACCCCAATTCCAAGGAAGACCAGTAACTCCAAGGAGTCATTTTCGCTGACACCTCTCTGCCACCCTGAGACCCTGGAACAGTGGCCATGAGGGTAGCGGGGGACTGGAGCCATGTGGCCAGGTTTCCCACAAGGAGGCATGAAGGAAGGCAAATGCAGACAGGAGCACTTCCCTTCAGGGGAGCACTGGGACAGGGGAGCACTGTTTGGGTTCTCCCCAAAAATTAAGCGAATGCTTCCTAAGACTGTCTTCAAGTAACAAAGCTATCATTTCCCCCTTGACGACTCTCCAGGGGAAAGCAGTGAGTTAATAATCTTGGGTGAGGGAAAGCCACTTGGGTGGGTTAAAGCCACTCAGAAAATGTCGAGAAGAACAGCAAACACATCAAGAATAAGTATCCAGTGGACCTCAAAAGGCTGGACAGGCACACCATTGAACAAGATGAAACATACAGAGACAAACTGAAATGTCCACCTTTTAGTCTTCAAAATCCACTGTCCCATGAGGAAGTGGGGGAAGGAGACCAACACGGAAAACACACAGCTCACGATGAATCATCACAGAACTGCAGGGGCACAGATGCAACCCCAGGAAGCATTAACAGAGGCACCGCATCAGGAATGTGGGAGGGCGGAGCCAGGCAACAGGCAGCTCACGGCCTCAGCGGACGCTTGCTTTCAGTGCTGGGCACCAAACCTGGCTGCTCTCCCTGGAGACGCAAAACCTCAGCAGGAGGGAGCCCAGTCCCGAACTCCTGAAAGACTGACCAGCAGGCAGAAGGTTTAGGAAGAAAACCTGGTGCAGGCAAGGGGAAATATCTCCAGTCACGGCAGCCCAACACAATCAGATGGTCCTAGGAGGCAGAAGCAGCCTAGGCTGGAGGGAAGGAGGGCTCCAGGGTAGCGTGGGGGCCAGGGGACCTGATACCCTCCCAGCCCTGAGTTTCAGGGCTGCCCAGCCCCCTCCAGCTGAGCCACCTCATTTTCTTACTCTCAAACCATCCCGAACAGATGGGTATTACATTTGGCCAGGACTGTTTCCAACGACAATTCCAAATATAAGTCCAAATGCATTCCAGGCCTTCTGTGCTGCGGTTATTTTAGAAGGCTGCCGGTGCGGCCTCTCACACTGGGCCTGTGCTCATGGGGTGCTGCTCAGTCCCTTTCCTGTGGAGCGCAGGGGTCCTGGGACCCCTGGAGGAGCAGTGGGATGGGAAATGTATGTTGGGGGCATAGGGCTCCATCAGTCCAGTGCCTCTGAAAGTGACCATGTCTCTCCCCAAGGGACAAAGGAGAGGCCAGCAGTGGGCAAGGCCCTACTATGTAAAATCTGGATGATCACCCCAAGACCACTGCTGAATTCATTCAGGGACACTTACAGGGTGCTGTTCTGAGCCAGCGTGAGCAAAGGTCAGTGAGCTGATCACTATTAAAGCAGGACAGGGCTCTGTGTGATTGCTTTCCGGGTTTAGCACCTGCAATGTTCTCAGTTTCCACTCCTGATGTGGATGCTGGGGGGTAGGGAGGGCCACCACCACCAGGCCCTGTGCAGGGTGCTGCAGGCATGCTCTGCTTCTATCTTCACAACCCCACAATGAGATACGGGCCACTGCATTTTATGGAGGAGAAGGCTGACACTAGAGAGGTTAAGGAGTTTGCCCATGGTCACACAGCCCAGAAAGCTCCAGGACAGGACAGGGACCCAAAGGAACCCAGGCCTGCCTGACCCCAAACCCCCTCACCCAGCAGGATGTGGCCCCTGCCCTCCGAGCTTAGGCAAGGAGATAAATCCATGGCTGACTAGAGTGGGTGCTGGCCGTCTGCACTGACAGTTTTCGGGTTTTGTTTGTTTAGATGTTTTTATTATTTTGGGTGCACAGTGATTTGGAAGAAAAAGTCAGTTCTCCTCCAGAACTACTTAGTAAGTCACAAGAGACTGATAAACAATTACAAATGTAATAGAGCGGCAAACAAACACTTAGGATAAACGTGAGGAACTCCAACGCCACGGTTGGGAACAGCAAATGTGTTTATGGAACATCACACTGGGCATCTAGAAAAGTGACAGCAACAGCAAAAGGGAATTCAGGCATCTATCATGAAGCCGGAACACACTGCGGGATCTTGTACCTCTTGGAAAAGCTAATATTCCTTGGTGATCGCAATAGCTCATTAGAATTCAATGGATCCAGTTCCTAAGTGACGATGTGGTTGTTCATTGGCCTGCCCTCTACGTGGAGAACTCCGCAGGTCCCGGCTCCAATGCCACTAGTTTGGGAAAACCTCTCTCCACGGTGGGTTCCTCCTCCTTTTGTAGTATTTTTGTTCATATCATTTTTATATTGAGAAATGATCCACATACCGTAGCATTCACCCATTTAATGTGAACAAGCCGCCAGTTTTTAGTATACACCACACAGCTGTGCGAACACACCACTCCCCAGTCCCAAGGTGTCTTCATCACCCTGATAAGTGACTGCTGGTTCTAACACAGCAGTTCCCAAAGGGACTCATGTCAGAAGTCACTAAGATCACCCAGCTCAATAGGCACCCAAACACACAAGCTTCAATCTCAGCTTCAGCTCAGACAAGGGCAGGTGCTCGGTGGCCTTGAGCTGTGACATTTCCTCCAGTTACTGCTCCATGCATGGGACTTCTCAGAGGGCCACTTTTGAGAAAAGATCCCAAGCTGGTGCTGCAGTTGCAGGCGGCGGGGAGCAGGTGACCATCCCTGGGCTGGCTCACCCCAGTGGCACTGGCTCCACCTCCCGTATTCCTCAAACACCCCCAGCTGGTTCCTCAATGACAGTTATGGGAACGGTCACATTTCCTCAGGCAGGAGGACCCGAGATGGGGACACGCTCATGTCCTCCAATTCACCCTCAACAACATCTTGCAGTCCTGTGGCCACGTGAGGGTCGTAATGAGAGGCAGCCAGAGCACCTGGCCTCGTTATTCTCCATTTGCTGGAATCCGAATTGAAATCACTGATCAATAATTCCCAGCCTGTGATACGGTGCCATCAATAACGATTATATATATTTTTCCTACCAGGAAAAAAAGGCCATTTAATGTAGCTGAGACGGAGCCCTTTTGTTCCACTGAATCACGAACTGTGACTGTCTCATCAGCAGGCTCGATGAGACAGGACTGGCCAGGCCAGCTGATCTGGAGGGACTGTCTACGGTCACCTTAGACTGCACACGGGGGTGACACTGGGGAGGCTCATTTTCTGCCAGTTAAGAACATCCACGTTTGGTCCTAAAAACACCCACATGAATGACAGGTGTCCTGTTTATCGGGGCCATTCTATTTCCTACCAGGCCCTAGGTTCCTTGTGCACAAGTGGGCTTCCCAGCCCCTCTTTGTTCCTTCCAGAGCATCCAATCACAGGGCCCCGGTAACTGTTCACAGACTGGGAGACACCACTTCTCAGAGAGGACACCAAGCATCCCTGACATCTCCGAGCCTGGTGTGGTTTACAGAGCACCTTCTCGTGATTCACCAGTGATCCTGATGGCAGATGTTTCTACAGGCAAGAAATGTGGGGTGCACTGAGGATTGCCCTTGTAACCAAGGATTACCCAGGTGTGGGCCCCTCACTGCAGGGCAATGGCCACTGCAACCGGGGGGTCCAGTATGTGACATGTGTGACCTCCTCCTTCAACAGCGTCAACCTCACTGAGCAGCCCAGGACTCTGGGCAAGACAGGTCCCAAAACTCTGGCTGCCCCAGGGTCGTTTCTAAGTGCCCTCCCTGATCCCGGCCCAGCGGGCAACATCTCACTTTGGGATCTCTATAGATACAGACACAACGGGACTCTTTTTCCCTAGGGTGTGCCTCCTGCTCGGAACTGTCCTTTCCAAACAATCGTGTGGGAATACACAGGACTGCCAAGAACTTCGCAAACATTTCCCCAAAACATAAACATCGTTCAACACTTGGGAGTTTTCAGCTTGGTGGTTTCTCTCCCACCAATAACAAGATGTGGCGCCTCACCAGGCAGTCCCTCCTGAACAGTCTTCAGAGAACTCCTTCACAAAGACCGGAGCTGTCCTTCTGGCCTGGGCGCTGCCAGCTCTCCCTCCCCTCTCTGTGGTCAAGGCCAGCCCCCTTGACCTCGGGTGGCTCAACAGCTCAGTCCTATTAAAGTGACCTCGCACCACTTCCAGGGCCCATATCAAGGTGTGTCAACAGGCAGCTTCTGGACAGCAAAGTGCCTGAACCCACCAGGAATCAATAGGCAGCTTCAATAAAGACACCGCACTACAGTAGTCCTCGCAAGGACCCTTGTGATGCTTAATCTTCCAAAATCTTAGAGAAAAGGAAAGAGTGAGAGCTGGAGGGAGGAGCGAGAAAGAGAAATCGATCTGTGGCTGTTGCTGCAACCTCTACACCCCCACGGCTTTCTCCTCATTCCGTCTCTTCTGCACAGAGGCGTTCTCCTAATTTCCCTTTGAGATGGTTTAAATCAATAATGAATTCCTCAGTGCTAGGAACAGCCTGCGTTTTAATCCTTGTGCAAATCTGTTCTAGAGAAAACATTGCATGACATTCCCAATGCCAGGCTCTCTTCTGACTGAGAACATATCCACGGCTTTCAATCAGTGCTTCTAGGGGCTGGGGGAAGTTCAGTTGTTTGGAGAAGGGCCTTTGGTGCTGCCTGAATAGCAAGAGAGATTCTCAAGTCAAAGTTCTGCTGCGGTTCAAAGGCATGAATCCAGCTCAGCTCCCTCCTGTGCGTGCTGGCTCTTGCCCTAGGGTGGGCATCCTGCTCCCTCTGATGTGGAAGTAGGTGAATGAGGTGTAGACAGAGGCTCCCTGAGAGCAAACGGGATGGATTTTCCTCTCGTATGTACAGCTTGCATCTAGCACATCAAGGGTGTTCGATAAATACAGCCAGGCGTCACTTAACAGCAGTGACATATACGTTCTGAGAAATGCATCATTAGGCGATGTCATTATGTGAACATCATAGAGTGCTCACACAAACCCAGATGGCACAGCCCCCTACACACCTAGGCGGCAAGGTACAGCCTACTGCTCCTATGCTATCAGCCTGTACAGCAGGAATCCTGTAGGCAGTTGTAACATAAGAGTTAGAATTTATGTATTGAAACATAGAAAAGGCACAGTGAAAACACGGGATTGTAACATTATGGGGCCACCATCATACATGGGGTTCACTGTTGACCAAAACTTGGTTATGTGGTTTGCAACTCTATTTGGGGAATGAGTAAATGAGTGATCAGTTTATTGTTATTATTATGAGCTATTACTGATACCTAATAATAATAGCTAATGATTACATATTTTCCATTTGTCAAGTCCTGTTTAAACACATCACTACATATATTAAGTCACTGAACTCTCACTACCCCGGAAGTAGGACTATCTTCCCCCATTCTACCGATGAGAAAATGAGACACAGAGAGGTTAAGTTTCTTGTCCCAGTTTACAGAGCAGTAAGTGACAGAGCTGGGGTTCCAATGCCTGTGTCCCTAGCACCAAAACCCCGGTACACCTCCTACTCAGCGGGCGAAAGCTGCGCACCACCCTCACGCCCCCTCACACGCTCTGCAGACAGAGTGAAACTGATGCAACCAGGATTCCTGTCCAAATGTTCAGCCCCGCTATTCCTCTGTGTCCCCCTGAGTGACTGCCTATAACAGAATCCATTTCATTAAAAGCCTGCTTCCTTTCCTAGTTGATCGTCATAACTGAATCATTTGGCCAGTCCAACGGGTTGTTTAAAAACGCAGTTTATAGAAGCCAATGAAGAAAAGAACGAGCCAGGTTCCAAGACTCCAGGCGTTTGGGTCAAAACCGAGTTTGAATTCTTCACTGAGCTGAGTTCTCCTGCCCTTTGGACTCGTCGTCATAAAAAGGGAAAACGAACCATTCCTGTGGTGGGTCGTTTCTGGGCATTGCATTAAGACTATACACAGAATTAAACCCAAAATATAGACACTGTAAAATCGTTAACAGATGGTGCATGACCCCACTCCAAATGTCCCTTGAATAAAAGAGGAATGCAACTAGGTTGGAGGGGCCAGCACCTTCCACCCATTTTCCACATTTAATGGGGGCTATAACTGCCTCTGAAGTAAGAGACAAACTCTATCAACTGTCTCACAAACGAAGAGGCAGGAGGCTAATGTGAGATGCATTTGAAAAGAATAGTCTTTACCACTTACGAATGGGATTAAATAAAGACAAATTCTGCTTGCAACTGGTAGCTTCTTTTTAATTAACTGGGCCAATTTAGCATAGGAATGCATGAAGCTAGTTTTAAATTGTCATGATCTCTTACAGAGAGAAAACTGGAACATGAATTCTTGGCTGGCTTCTTTGGCCATATGAACCATCCCGTCCACTTCTTTCCAGTATTCCTCTGTTCTCCTCCAGGAAAAAAAAAAACAACTTGCCACTTGAATCTTTCTCTGGAAATTTAAAAGTGATTTGACTTCGCTTAAAATTCCAACATTTTCAAACCCTCTACTTTGGATCAATTATAGAAGTAAAGGTTGAATATGAACCTAAAACTAAAAATAAAAGTAGTATTTCCCCTCTCCAAGTCAATTTATAGAAGGAAAAGAACAACTTGGGACCAATCCAACTTGCACCCAGCGACCCACAACATCTCCCGCGTACAGAAGTGCAAGGCCACAGAACAGGGCTAATGGCCCAGGATCCTGTTATGCTAATGGAACTTGGGCTCAGAGTGTTTGTTTCTTCAAGAGTGATCTAAACACACAGTATTTATCATCCTTTCTGGCTGAGATGGGAAACGCGCCAGCCTTCGAAAAAGAAGAAATTCCTATTGTTACTTATTTTTATAAATGTTTAAGAATAAATGAAATAGCTGCTATGTCAGTAACTTACACAGAAAATACACACATAAACACAATTCCTCTGCCGCTAGAGCTGGGATCAAGCTGGAAGCTACTCTCCTGGCTGCAAAGCCCAGGCCCCAGTTTCCTGAGGATCAGGTGCAGAACGGGAGGTGGCTGACTCCTAGGATGGTCCTCAGTGATACCCGGTTCTTGGTATTCACACCCTGTAGTCTCTTCACATTGAGTGTGGCTAGACCTCACGACTTGCTTCTAACCAACAGAATATGGCAATGATGATGGGATTTCACACCCATGACTAGGTTAGAAAAAATCGTGACTTCTAATCTGCTAGCAGACGCTCTAGCTTGCTGGCTTGGATAAAGCCTGCAGCCATACTGGAGAGGCCCTTTGGCGAGGTACTGAGGGTAGCCTCTCGCCAAAAGCCAGCAAAGATCTGAAGCCCTCATTCCAACAGCTCTTGAGGGGCTAAATTCTGCCCACAACCATGTCCAGTTGGGAGCAGGTCCTTCCGCAGTCAAGCACATGGAAGAGCCCCAGCCTGGTGACAGCTGGATCACAGCCTTGAGAGAGACCCGAAGTAGAGGACCCAGTAAAGCTGCACCCAGGTTCCTGATCCCCAGAAACCATTTGAAGCTGCTAAGTTTTGGCGAACTTGTTCCCTAGCAGTACATAACTCATACAGCAGGCAATGCAAGGCCTGGGTCAGCGTCCTAACACATGCTGCTGCCCCGGCATCTTGCCCTTCTCCTCAGCACCAGGACATGTGCCACGACAAAGCCGCCGCCCACTTCTCTGATAAAGCACCAGCTCCCAGGGGGTAGGCACTGGGTGGCCACTGTTGTTCACCAGGGCACGTATGCTCAGTGCCCAGCACAGCACCCAGCCTGTGGCAGGGGCTGAATATGTGTTTGAATTGACCAACTATTTCTGTTAGGCTGAGGACCAGGGAGGCAAGAAGCGTTCACGTTCAATTCCTAGGATAAATGGAGTACTTGTTATTAACAGAAGAAAACATGGTGGCTACTCGGGGGGACCACGCTGTGAACTGTGAGCCTCCTTCTAGCTGGCAGACTCGGGCTGGGTATGAGAGAAGAGTTTGGCAGGTCTTGCTCCTGGCTGAGCCGCTTGCACCTGCACGGTGCTGCTGTCTTCTGTTCCAACGCTCACCTTTGTGGTGTTTGTGTCCTCAGAGGTGGGACCAGAACAGGAAAAAAGAAACACACTCAGGGACCCACACCAAAACCACCCTAACAAGGACCCTGGCTCCACCCCCTAACAGGGACCCTGGTTCCACTGGACCCTGGCTCCACCCCTAACAAGGACACTGGCTCCACCCCTAACAGGGACCCTGGCTCCACCCCTATGGAGACACTGCCCCTAACAGGGACCCTGGCTCCACCCCTAACAGGGACCCTGGCTCCACCCCCTAACAGGGACCCTGGCTCCACTGGACCCTGGCTCCACCCCAAACAGGAGAACACGTGGTCTTTTCCTTTGCACTTGTCCTCCTCTCTGCCTGGAAGGTTTCTTCATCTTAACCCACCTTCCTTCCTTGTTTACACAGCAAACTCTTATTCATCCTTCAAAATCCAGTCTGGCATCAGTTTTCTCCGGGTCAATTCCTTCTGGATCTCCCCACTCAGGAGCCCACTCCCCCAGCCTCCTACTCTGCACTACTGTAACCAACCACAGCCACGCCCACGTGCCCACCGGGAGCTCCAGTCTCCCAGGGCCCAGAGCAGGGCCCACACACACCAAACCCAGTCCTGACAGATGGGCCCCCACCTCTCTGTGCCCAGAGAGCACACAAGGCTGCCCCTGAGGTTAAGGCGTGGTCTGACCTTCCTCAGAATGAGGAATTAAGGAGCAGCGACAGGAAACAATTTGATGAGCACACTGAGCACTTGCGCCCTTCAGCTGGGAGCCGTGGGGGGGGAGGGAGGCAGAGCAGCTGTGAAAACACCTCCAGGGACTGCGAGGGGTCAGTGCGAGGTGACAGTTATGTCACCATGAGAGCTCCACTAGTGTGCGTCAGCCCTGCTGAACAGAGGGAGACCAGCCTGCTCAGCAAGGCCGATTTCTGCCTCCAAAACACAGGAACCAGCAGGTGGGACGGGACATGGCAAGTGACAGCAAGTCAGTGGCTGCCTCGGAACAGAGTGGACGAAGTCCTGGGCTGGGAGATGCAGAGGGTAGGGAGCGAAACCACACCTGGCACCTGCCAGAATGCATGGCACTGGGACAGCCACCAAGAGCTCAGGCTCAGGCGCTGGGGCTGAGGGAGGGCGGATCCAGCTTCTTCCTAACCAGGTCATACTCAGAGTGGCGGGAGCCATGCAGACGCCATAAGAGGGACATCAGCTCAGAAGTGTGACCAGGGCAGACTTTAAAGCATGTTTTTTGGGGACAAGAATGCAAAGTGAAAGAAGCAGGACATAAGACTGTACCGTCACACCCACGTGTATACACACACACACACACACACACACACCTATTTGCATAGAAAAAGTCTGGAAGAAAATACACCAAAACATAAATAGTAGTTATCTAGGTGAGAAATTATAGTTTGAAAACAGTTTTCCAATATATGTTCTAAAATTTCCACAACAAACACGCCTTATTGTTATAATTGGCAAATACGTGGGGCCACGAAGGTATGCCACCTGAGGAAGGGATCCCACAGGTCAGTGTCCTGGCGCTGCCAGGACAAATCACCATGAACTGGTAGTGCACAATGACAGGACTCTTCCCCCAGTGTCCTGGAAGCTGGAGTCTGAAACCCAGGTGTGGGCAAGGGGGGCTCCTCTGGGGTGCCGGGGGAGAATCTGTTCCATACCTCTCCTGGCTTCTGGTGTCTGCCGGCACTCCTTGGCACCCCTTGGCTGGTGGCAGCATCACTCCAGCCTCGTCATGAGGCATGCTCCCTGTGTCTTAGGGTGGCTGAGGGTCTACCCTGATCCAGTATGACCTCATTTTAACCTGAGTGCATCTGCAAAGATCCTATTTCCAAATAAGGCCACAGTCATACACACTGGGGGAGACAACTTCGGCGTATCTTTTTGCGGGGCATAATTCAATCCATCAGAAGATGCAGTTGGCCCAAAAGAAAATACGACACAAAGGGCTGTGGTCCCCGTCTTTAAATATTGCCAGCCTCTCCTGTTTTGGAAGGATTAGACTTGGTCTGTCTCACTGTATTGAGAAGAAACAGGACTAATGAGTGCATGTTCCCCCAGAACAGACCTGGTCTCAAAATAGGAACACAGCTGTCCTAAGCTACACTGGCCATCTTGTGTGGAGAATTCCCTGACTCAGAGCGCCTCGGATTAGACTGGGGCCCCTCTGCTCTGATGTGGTGGTACTGGAGGGAGCGTTGGACTAAATAATTTTAAAGTCCTGGCAGCCCTGAGATTCTGTATTCACACAGGCAACAATGATGCAAGCAGCGCCCAGTGGCAGCTGGGCCGCCCCACAGTGGCTGTTCAATATCCCACTACCCTGGCCTCACCCACGCTGGGCAACCCTTGATCTTAAAGCAAAGCTGCTCTACTCATCATTGTTCTTCCTTTTGGTCTCTCAAGGAAAGCTGGAAACTGTACATTCAATGCAGACAAAGATAAAGGCATCGACCACGTCGAGAGACACAGAATTCTAGGAGTTAAACCACGTGGCGAAGCCGACGCCCCTGATTCTAAGGGTGTTTCCTGAGCCTTGACAGCACCAAGGAACCGTCCTGTGTCCCTGGTCAGGCCCACTGGGGCTGAAGACATGCAGACCAGGATCAGAATGGTTAAGAAAACAATCTGCAATGTGTGTCAACTCAGTGACGACAGCCCCAAGAAAAACACTTACGTAAGAAACAGCAGTAACATTGCAAGTTCCATTGATTTTTATTTGTTTTTATTTATTTATTTTGAGATGGAGTCTTGCTCTGTTGCCCAGGCTGGAGTGCAGCTGCGCCATCTTGGCCCACTGCAGCCTCCACTTCCTGGATTCAAGCGATTCTCCTGCCTCAGCCTCCCAAGTAGCTGGGACTACAGGAGTGTGCCACCACGCCTGGTAATTTTTGTATTTTCAGTAGAGACAGGGTTTCACCACGTTGGCCAGGCTGGTCTTGAACTCCTGACCTCAGGTGATCCACCCACCCTGGCCTTCCAAAGTGCTGGGATTACAGGCGTGAGCCACTGCACCTGGCCTGTTCAATTTTTTCTAAAGGAGACAAAATCTTAATTGTGATGACAGGAGAATACCTTTCTTCAAAAGTGCTTCTTCTTCTCACCCCAAATACAACACACAGAAACTGCTCACCTCTCCACAGGGTCCCTGAGCATGACAATCAGTTTGGCATTCGGCTGAAAGGCATGGATGAAGTCCTGGGTCAGAAACGGTGGCTCGCTGTCTGTGCTGTTGTCGTAAAAGAACGTCCAGGCATTGTTATCCCACATAGTGGAAGCACTGGCCTCCCCTGGAAATAGAAAACACTCCAAGTGAGCAGGGGTGGGATTCAGGCTCCCACGAAGTGGCCCCGGGTGCCAGAGGCCAAAGCTGGCCCCGATGCCTTCCTCTTAAGCAGCAGGAGAGGCCAAGCTGTGAGCCTTTGTGGGCAAACAGGACTCCCAAGAGAGAAGGTTGGATGCCCACCCCTGCCACCGTCGCACCCCACCTCCAGCCCAAAAACCTCTGTCTGGAAGTCCAGGCAATCCATGCAACACTGAGTGTCCCCACCCCTGAGCCCCCTTTCCAAGCGGAGCAAAAAAGAAAACCTTCACCAGCATCTGGGCCCCCAGTTTCACAGTATTTAACTTTGCTCATGGTGCACAGCTCTGTGGCATTTTAAGGGCCCACGGAGAATGCAGTCTGTGAGAAAATAGACCAAAACACAAATAGCAGTTATCGAGGTGGGAAATTATAGGTGGTTCTGAAAATGGTTTTCCTGTATAGTTTTCCAATATATGTTCTATATAGTAGATGGTTCTAGTAATAGATGGAGTTCTCTCTGAACTGGGGGCCCAAGATGGCGAAAGGCCTTGCCATTTCTGCCCCGGATCTAACAAAGAGAAAGAGCTGGGGCAGAGCCAAACCACGTTTCAGAGCTGGGAGGAGCCGAGAACTGGTCTAGCAGCCCAGGAGCCTGGAGCTGGTACTAGATGGTTTCCTTCCAAGGCATCAGGAGAAAGCAGGAGGGTGGGAACACTAACCCTGACGAGGAATTCGAGTGCGATTTCCTTCCTTGAAGCTGTAACTGTTCATCTCAGGGCATACTCTAAGACTAAAAGACAGAGGGGCTTTGCCACAGGGCTCACACACCCTGTCTCCTGTGAGCCACTGCTCTGCACGCAGCTGGTGCCTACTCAGTGCAGACTGGGTGAACGGGAACTGGGTCCCAGCCAGTTTCACATTTCATCATGGTCCTCATGAGTGAAGGATGTAAATGGCAAACACACATCCCAGCACAGAGGTGATGCCAAGATACAGGCAGGCATTCCAACAGCGCAGACTCTCCCAGAGGACGAAGCCAAGTTCCTGAGGGTTTGAGGGTGTGTGTGTGTGTGTGTGTGTGTGTGTGTGTGTGTGTGTGTGTGTTTGGGAAAGTCTTCAGAGATTTAAAAAGGAAGGCAAATCCATCAATCAGCTCTACACTTGATTTCCTGACAGTTTGCCAAGGACCACAGGACACATCTGAAAGTTACTTATCCGGGGAAAGACTGAGCCAGATGACTGAGTCTTTGGTCAGTGACAAGTGTATCATATCCCTGCAGGCCCCTATCAGTTCTGTCGGATGCATAATCACATCCAGGTGAACAGCTCTGTTCTGGCCTTTTTTTCTTTCTTTTTTTAAAGAGATAATACCCCAGGACACAGAAAAAAACAAGTCAATCAGAAGTCCCTTGAAAATTCTACTCACAACGAATAAGAATATAAAGGACAAATGAACTCTCTAGCTAAATTGGCACAAATTCTGTCAGATCTCAAAAATGAACTGGTTCTAGAGCCATCGAGGCATTTCTCCATCCACCTGACTGTCTTCCTTCCATCCGGCCACCATCCATCCTTCATCCACCCAGGAAGCATTCATTTGGTGTCTAATCTGTGCTCAGCATTGTGCTTGGCACCAGGGACAGATCAGGGGAGGAAAGCACGGCCCCTCCTCTCTCAGACCTTAAGAAACAAGGGGGACAACAGGCAATTCAAGAAACAGAGTACCACGTTGGGTACCTGGGAGTAGACGCAGGAGCCTTTCAACATGCCTAAAGCCCTAGCCCCAAGTTCAGCCATCACGTTCAGGCCACTTGCGTCCTGAAGCTCTTGTGTGACTCTAGCTGTCAACAATGACAGCAGAAGAAAGGTCCTCTCTGCCCTAGGGGCCCAAGATGAGGCAAGATCCTGCTGTCTCTGCCCAGAATCTAACACAGAGGAAGGGCTGGGGCAGAGCTGAGTCACATTTCAGAGCTGGAAGGCGTCTAGAACTGACCTGGTCCAACTATTCCACTTTGCAGAGGTGCAGACAGAGTCCAGGAACAGGAAAAATGACCGGCTGCACGGCACAGAGCTGGCTGCTGGCCCAGGCAGGGCTAGATACCTGTCACACCACAAGACTACCATAAAACTCACCAAACTCTGCTTTAAGTAAGTATCAGCACAGTGATTTTATTTTTTGTTCTTTTTAAAACCTAGGAGCAAGCAAAATTAGGAGACCAAACGGAGGCTTTCCTTTTTCATTCATTGTCTTAGTCTCTGTTTCCTGGCCCGAGGATACATATTTTTAGCACTTTCATAAGAACATGTGATTTTCCCAGAGGCATATGGTATAGGAGTCACAATGAAATGTAAGTCAGACTTGAGATTTGGGGAGTTTGGACCCCCAAGTTTGCAAAAACCTAGCTAACAGCCAAATCATACTGGAGGTGACTCCCAGTGACTTAATTTCTTTGAGTTTAAAAGAAAAAAAAAGAGTAAGTCAAGACTTTGGCACATAAGCCTGTCCCTTTGGATAGGAGAGTCTTAAGTTCAAAAGTCATCTTTCAAAGGGTTGATTACAATTCCTCTTAGTAGCTAATAGATTTATTTAATTTGGAGACTGCAAATATAACAGATCTAGGGAAATTAAAAAATAGATCACTGTCTACGGTAAACAATTTAAGCAAAACGTGATTCAATTTCTCTTTCAGAAGGCATCAGTGGATAAACGCCTTCTAAGCTGAATCCAATAAAAAGAATTATGTCAGACAAATAACAACTCTATGATCTAAGGTAGAGCGTGTGCACTGTAGTTATTAACCCTATTCCTCCTGTACTGCATGCCGGAAGTTCTCCAGGACTGTATATTTCAGGTGCTTTTACCACACACACGCCTCCCCTCCCCACACACAAAGGTAACTGTGAAAAAAAAAATGGCTACGTTAATTTGCTTTACTGTAGTAATCATTTCATTGTCTCTGTTTCCAACAAAACATCACATTATGCTGTACACCTTAAATTATACAATAAAAAATAAATTTTAAAAAGAGTAAACATATATGTTTACTTATAAAATAATCTTGTGAATATTTAAAACAAATTATTATTAATCAACCTCATTTTGAATGCCCAAAGGCATTAGGTTGACAGAGGCTAGGCTTTTTAAACAGCAATTAGTTATAGGCGATGTGTCAGAGCGGAGTCTATTTCAGAAGAAGCTGCCTCCGTCTTATATGGTCCCAGTGGCCAGAGATTACAAAAGCCCCAAGCAGCAAATCAATGACTAACCAGTTAACTGCATTTATAATTCCCCATCCAAACCTACCAGATCAGTACATCAGGAAAAGAAGTCAATATCCCTGCTTAATTTCTTAAAAACAAAGAAATGGCAACTTCTCACGAAAGCCATCAGCTGTCCTTAAGTCTCCATAGACGTAGAAAGTCAACATTTCTGCTTTATAGTAACTGTTCAAGTGATGTGAACATTTTATGTAGTGGTAAAAGTGACGGCCAGGTGGAGCAGTGGAGGCTCAAAAGAAGTCTGCTGCCACGATGCAAATGTTCTGCAGGTGAAGCAGAGCTGGGCCAGGCCTGGAGCCTGAGCCAGGACCTCAGGGAGGGTGCTAGCCCTGCGAGAGTAACACAGAAGCCTTACCGATAATGATTGTATTCATCTTGCTCTGCTCCTTTGCAGAGCTGGCCTGCAGTCCTTGATGGATCTGGTGTGCGGCCAGGTCAAAGAGGTCCAGATAATCTTCCACAGGATAGCGGTCTCGCAGCCCATCTCTTAGGCGGACAATTCCTACAAGAACCAAGATGCAGGAGATACTGAGGACAAAGTTGCTACTGCTGGAGCGATGGCCTCCCAGACGGCAACCAAAGAGAGATGGAACGGCCTAAAGGGCCTGGCTACAGCAGCAAGAGGCTCAGCCCGGGTAGCTTCAGAAAGGGTCGCTGGGGATGGGGGTCTATGGGGCCTGGCTACTCACTTTCAATCCATGCATGCTTCAAGGGCTGGAAGATACCACCACTAAGCTGGACAGTGGGAGATTAAAGACTGGAACACCTATTCAAGAGCTAGAAACATGTCTGCTTGGAAGGACAGAGTCTGGGGCTGGTTAACTTGTGCACAGGTGGGACTCTTAAGTGGCCGGGCAGCAATGACAGCCAGGATGCATATGTTGTGTGAAACAGGGACAGAGGACCAAGGGCAGCCCACGGGGGAGAGGAGGGCAGTATCCTATAAACTCCATGATGCCTTCCTCATGGGGGCCAGCCAGCACCTGCCTGATGTTCTCTCTCCTGCCCTGTTCAATCAAATACCCTGCCCTTTGTCCAAACAATAAGGGGAACTGATCATACTCTAGACAGACATGGATTCTGGCATCGGCCACATAGAGCTTAAATTCACCCCCTGCCTGAAAAATAAATAAATTTCACTTGCAAACATTTAAAAATCCACTTCCCAACGCCACAACTCCTGAAGTCAATGGAAATTGGAAAGAGAACATCCGTGACCAAAGCAACAAGAGGTTCAAGGTGACATTGAAGACTAGATTCCAGAGGCCCGCCTCTGTTCTTCCTCCTTTCCTGCCAGTGGGAAGCTGGTTTTCATTAAGGGGAAATCACTGTGAGCCTCGGGGGAGCACCCTACGGCAGGGGAGTGTGTTCAGACACACCAGCAAATGCATAGGGATGTGAAACCCTGGCTCCTACAGCGGCCGCTGCTAAACCACAAAAGAAACATTTACACTTTAGCTCACTGTAGGACGAACATCATCAAAGGATGAAAGCAAACGTTTGTCAGGAAACACATTAAGAGTTGGTCTAAGGAAAACTTTGAAGATTCCCTTCTAGGCAACCTGAGTCCATTACTGGAAAACACCCTCGTGGCCTGCCCAGACTCTGGTTGACAATAGGCACGTATCACCCCTCAGCTCCAGTGATCAAACCTCTCCTGGCACAAGCAAAAGGTTACAGAAAGGAAACAGTGATCTGAGGACCACAAGGTGCCTGGGGCTGGGCTGGAGCAGAAAGGGATGGGCAGTGGTCATGGTCAGCCTGCGGCAAAGGGCTGAGAGCAGGGCCTCCAGAATGATCTCCATGTGGTTATCATATGGAACCCATAAGGCAGATGGGGCAGGTCAGAGAAGCTGAGGCCTGAAGCAACTCAGTATCCCCCAGGTGCAGTGACTGCAGCTGAACAGCACACAGCTGGGAATAGCACAGAGGAGGGAACAGCACAGAGCAGGGAGCAGCACAGAGCAGGGAGCAGCACAGAGCAGAGGAACAGCACAGAGCAGGGGAACAGCACAGAGCAGGGGAACAGCACAGAGCAGGGGAACAGCACAGAGCAGATAAATAGCACAGAGCATGGAACAGTACAGAGCAGGGACCAGCACAGAAGGGAGAGAACAGCACAGAGCAGGGAGCAGCACAGAGCAGAGGAACAGCACAGAGCAGGGAAAAGCACAGAGCAGGGGTACAGCACAGAGCAGGGAGCGGCACAGAGCAGGGAACAGCAAGGAGCAGGGAACAGCAGGGAATGGTACAGAGCAGAGGAACGGCACAGAGCTTGGGAGCAGCACAGAGCTGGGAGACAAGAGTCCCGATCACACCTTCCTTGCGGGCCCTTACTAGCCACTGGCACTTACTGCTCACTGCTCGGGTCATGTGCCCGGGCTTTCGGAACAAGAAGAGCTGCCAGTTCTGACTCATCCCCCTGTCCTGCACACAGCTGGCAATCAATGCTCACTGCATGGCTCACTGGAACCGGGTTCCAGTGCTGGGTCTTTGCCTGAGAACAGCCTCCTAACAAGGGAATTGTGCAATCTCTTTCTGCGGCCCTCGCCCCCCAACCCCAGCGCTAACGTTGCGGGAGGAATGAACGAATGATGGAACGAGACCAGACAGGAGCCCTGGGACCCGGCACTCACCAAACCGCTTCCGGGTCCACCAGTGTGGCTCCTTGATGGCGGAGAACTTGACCTCAGGGTGCAGCCGCAGGCGGTCATAGAGGTCTGTGGTCCCGCACTTAGGCTGCCCTATGATGTAGAAGTGCGGCAGGCAGCGCAGGCGGAAGTGCTTCCCGTGCGCGTGCGCCAGGTGGCCCCAGAAGGCCTTGCGCAGCGCGTCGAAGGTGGAGCGGAAGCGCTTGGAGTAGAGCACGTAGGAGTTGGTGAGGTACGGGTCTGTGGTGTTCCGCCCCGAGAACTCCTCGTACCAACAGGGGCTCTTACTGTTTGGAAGGAATTTATTGGGGATGACTGAAAACATCTGCAAGGAAACAGAGGAGGAGAGACACCGAGGAGGGGAAAGTGAGCAAAGACACAATCTAACCGCAATGGGAACATGCCGTGAGACTGACGACCGTGTTCAAATTCGACCTGTTTGACAATGACTAACAAATAAAGCAAAACTTGGTAGACGGTCAATGACTGTGCTTTCCTCACCCCCGCCCCCCCCCCCCCCACAAAAAAACTTGGATTAAAGATAATCCAAAATAAAGATTATTTTGATTAAAGTTAAAGAATAAAAGTTTAATTAAAATCCATTCAACCATAATTTACCTTTCTGACACACAACACACACGCACACATGGTAATTAAACAGAATCTTTTTACTAGTTGTATATTTAAATTGCCGTTAGAGATTAAAATATAGAATAGAAGCAGAAAATCAAATTTAACGCAGCTTTAAAATCCCAAATGATGGTGATCTGCAAAAGCAACTTTTAACTACCGCGATCACATGTCAAGCAAGAAGTTCTGGAATGAAATAATGAGAGCCGGCGGCCCTTGAACATGCCTAACCCAGCGTTCAGGACAGCAGATTCCCTTCCTAGCACTCCATAGCGTAAGCAAACATCACTCTTTCAGTGCATTCAAATCCATAAGGCTGTCAAATGATCCTTGCTACATCTGAGACATTTTTCAGTCATTTTCCTTCTGTGTTCCCAAAGATGGTGATAGAAAGAAAAGCAGTCATTTCTAAAAATCAACCAATCAGTCAAGATTAGCACAAAGCTACTCACATGCAACTCCTGCTTCTTAAGGTCTTCTAAGTCTGGGAGTTGTCTGGTCGTGAACTCAATCCTAGCTGTGATGCTGTTGATAATTAATTTAATGCTTGGATAGTCCTTCACGTACGAAATATTATTTACAGAGGATTGATGATGATGTTCTTTTGTGTCGCTTGGGTTTTCGCTGTCCATCAAGCTGGGGTTGCTGGGGAAGCCTCCGTAATGGAAAGGTGATGAGATCAGAAGCTCTTGGTGGGCCCCAGAAAGGATGTAAGAAGCCATTACCAAGGTCATTATTATCAGTCCAAAAACGAGGCTACATCGCTTCCCCTTCTTGAAGCGCATAAACCCACCCCAGTTCTCGTTCCCTTCAGTCCTCACTTCGAGAACAGCAAGCAAGTTCATCTGCTTACTGTCCACACGAAACAGAATTTTGTTTTCTCCTTTGCACGTGGGGCACGCCTGGTGACCGTGGTGGGGGCCCCCTCGGCAGTTGACCTGGTGCTTGTGTGCACCGTCGGGTAACAGCTGTATGCAGCAATTAATGCAGTGCCTCATGGTAGTGCCAGTGCCCTGGGCTGCTGGCTTACCGAGCCATGGGTGGTGGTCCCCCCAGGAGTCTGGATGTCCACAAATTGTGCCGGAAAACCTTAAGGATGCCTTGTGATTACATAAGATGGATGGAAAGCACAAATACAAAAATAAGCACACACCACAGCACTAGAGAAAGAGGACGCACATTCTTTGGTTCAGCTCCGAAAGAAAACAAAAGGAAGTGATGTCCCAGAGTCATGTTCTACAAGAGCCTCTGCAACCTTGGAGAAGGTCACTAGTTCGGGAGCAGCTCTGCCTGCCCTTCAGGTTTTTCCCATGGCACAAAAAAAGGTGGAAGAATTCTCACTGGGGAATATGGAAACACACAAAAAATTAAAAGAAATCATGGTCTTCTCACTGATGGATGGATTGCCATGCCATCCACGGAGGCATCTGTGAAGATCTCCACTTTTACATCCTGAGTACCTTTGGAATATTTCCTCTTTGTGGGGCGCAAACTTTAAAAAATGCCAGATTTCCTACACAAAAAGACAAGAGGCTTTATTACATTGTGTGGTAATAGCGATAACCCAAAGCTCATCCTCCAACCAGAGACAGATGCTCACTCTCTTTTCCACCTCTAAGTCCAGCCAAGCCAGCCTGGTTCTAAGCAAGTCATAGAAAATCATGAGGATAAAGGAAGAGGTTTCAGGTCCTTGCAGTTGGCTTTGGGGCTCAATTTCTGCCACCAAACATGGTCCCAATTCCAGCACCACCAGTGCCACATCAAACATCTCACGTTGTGCATGGTCCACATCTCCCCTAATCCCTCTGCCTTGATATATCTCAGTTACAGGATCTCTGAATCCCAGGATGTTGTGATCATTCTCAGATTCATGCACAGTCAATGACTACAAATTTGAGGGATGAATTGAAATATCAGTGCTTTTCAGTCAATGAAAAAGCTCAAGAATACTAAGGAGGATGGTTAGAATGGGAGCAGGCAGAGAAAATGTGTTTTTTCCCTCTCGCTGGCATCAGCAGTCTCTTTCTTAGAGTTAACCTTTATTATCAGATTAGGAAGCAAAAGTTAATGAAAATTTAGAAACAATGAAATGAGTCTCTCCTTCAGTAGAATGTATCATATTAAAAAACCACTTGACTTTAAGTTATTAAGCAATTAAATCCAATGTATAGTATTCCCTCGAGTGGCACAGAGCTTCAGACCCTGACATAATTTTTCATTTTCATCATCTCGAGCAAGATATGATTCTTAAAAACCCATTAATAGAATCCTGTGGTTATAAAATATATTGTTGCCCAAATGACACTTCTTTGTAGATGTCATAAAAAGAGCCATGGATAAGCAAAAAAGGAGACCTACTTAATTTCTGGCAGTGGTAGATCACCACTAATTGGCTGTGTGACCCTGAGCAAGCCACATAACCTCTCTGAGCTTTGGTTTCCTCAATAGCAAAATTAGGAAAATAGGGCACCTTAACAGGTACTAAATTAGCTACTACATGTAAAGAGTTTGAATAATGCCTGACACATATTTAGCATACCATAAAAGGTAGATAGCATTGATAATAATAGCATCATCAACTACTACTATGATTTTTCATTGTCAGTGAATGCCAAAAACATTTGAAATGGGATCAAAGATGAGAGATCCTATACCACATGATTATTCTTTAGCAATTGAAAATTACCCAAGAGTAGTAGATTCATCTCCAACTCTACACACGCCACGCCTCAAACAACCCTCACTGTGTCCATAGAGGCGGCATTAACTAACCCCGCATCAAGATCTCCATGTACTGGCTGAAGGATTAAACAATCAGAACTCAACAGAAGAAATGTTCATGCCCCTTGGACTGAAAACCTCGTGTTTTCTCAAAATATGGTGGCCAAGAAATAGCCAAGCTGTGTGTTTCCCAAAACGTCTTCCTCCCACAAAATGTTCCGCTTGCCGTTGGTGAGTGTTCCATGCTTAAATTATTTGGAGAAAATGTGGAATGGACAAAATTACACAGAATTCTTTACAGCCGAACTTTTCAGGGCCTTTGATATGCTAATAAGCCCTGTGAATCCACAAGAGAGGAATATAATACACAAAGTTGTAAGTACATAATTGGCCAAGGAATCTCACTAGGGTATCAAGGAGCCAGTTTGAGAAAGGCTGGTCAGTAGAGGCTGAGACCCGAGTCCTGTAGAGGCGCCGGGGCGGGGATGCAGAAGGGGCCAGTTCTGGGAAGCCAGGCCGGACATCTCAGGCCCTACCCCCATCTCTCATCCCTGAGGGCAGCTGGAGGGACACGAGGGCAGCTGAAAGGACATGTCAGAAACCTCAAGACTCAACCTCTGCTTCAAACTTGCTCAACCACCCCTGACCCATCGCTTGCTACAAACAATTCTTCCAAACTAAAGAAACAAAAGGGCAAGATCCCCTACTTGGAAACTCCATCATTAAGGCCAAGAAAACATTTTTTCACATGTCCAAGACAGGGCCAAGCCGGGGTTAAAAATGAGACTCCAACCAGCAGCTCAGCAGGGAGGGAATTCACACCCTCCTGTCTTTCTGCTGCAGAAGATCGAATTAGATTCTTTAAAAAGCAAACAAAACACGGACTTTGAAGCTCCAAGACAGGAATGTACATAATCTGGACCCAAACGAATGGGCAAAACATTCCTAAACAAGGGCAGGGGAAGCTCATTTCAAGCAAAGCGAAAACATGAGCAGCTGACAGTCTCAACAGAGAGGAGGGAAGATGGGGTGCCCGGACCGGGTCCACAGAGCATGTCTGCCGGGCAGCCGCCCCCTCCAACCAGCCCAGCCTCTGCAAGTCCTGCTTCCTAAACAGAAAGAACTGAGGAGGCAATTTGAGAGGCTGCAAGAACCTTAGCAAAACACTCAGATACAGTGTTTTCTCAGCTCCTAGCATTCTTTCATTCGTTCATTCATCTGTTCAACAAATATCTTTTGAAGAACAGCTGAGTGTTGCACATGTCCAGTTAGGGGGAGGCCAGCCAAAAGCCAATACAAGATGAGGGATGTGATGTGGAAATAAAGAGATGAGTATTTGGTCTCTATCCTTGGGTACTGGTACACAGGTGCTAAAATCCTTGGAATTTTTCTGAGTGATGGGGTGAGCGAAGCACCTGTCGTCATTCATGACAAGCCCCTTTCAGCCATATCTGAGTGTATCCTGATGCGGTGACCCTTTGCAGGCCAGGATAGCTCCAGGCTGAGGGCTGGTCACCAGAAAGACCAAGCCTTAGTGAGCAGCTTTCAGCAAACCCCCCAAACTCCAGGTAGGGAAGAAGGGCTGCAGATGAAGTCAATCACCAGTGGCCAATGATTTAACCAATCATGCCTTTGTAATGAAACTGCCATCAAAACCCCTAAACCACTGGGCTCAGGCAGCTTCCAGGTTGGTGGACCCTTCGAGGTGCTGGGAAGGTGGAGTGGAGGGAGAGGGCATGGAAGCTCTACACACCTTCCTCCAACATACCTCACCCCATGCGTCTCATCTGCTGGCTGTTTCTGCATTGTATCCTATAATAGACTGATGATGAGCCAAGCACTCTCCTGAGTTCTGTGAGTCATTCTAGAGAATTACTGAACCTGAGGAGGTTGTGGGACTCTCTTGCCTTTGTAGCCAATTTGGACAGAAGCATGGGTAACCTGGGGACCCAGTACTTGGGACTGGCATCTGAAGTGGAGCAGTCTGGTGGGACCAAGCCCTCAAACCTGTAGAGTCTGCCTCTGGTAGGGGCAGACTTGAATTGAATGGTATGATAATCAGTTAGGTTCTGGAGTTGGAGGATTTGCTGGTGTTGGAAAACACCCCTGGGCTGGGGTGGGAAGGGGGGTCCTCTCTGAGAAAAAACATAAAACTACCTCACATTTACAAGTTTTTACCAAAATCGATAGCCACTGTATAGTATGTCAAACATGCAGTAAGATGGACAAGCAATCTGAAGGCCAGGTGAATCCCTTGTAAGTGAAGGCCCTAGAGCCCGGCGGCTTCCAGACAAGCCCTCTCCTGATGGGTGCGAGTGGTGCAGGGCTGACCCAGAGAGGAGTTCTGTTCCCAAGTGGAGCTCCTGTCCCACCAGGGGTAGGGGTTGCAGGGCACAGGCTATAAAGAAGTCCCAAATGAGTAAGATAATCCCAGATGCTGCTAGATAAAGGCTATGCAGAAAAGAATAAAGAAAAAGGGGAGAGAACAATAAAACCATTGGAACAGGGTTTTGGAATTCTTTGTGCCATCCTAGGATGGCCCATTCTTTGTTGTCAGGGCTGTCCTGCGTAGGATGCTTAGCAGCACCCTGGCCTCTACCCACTGGATGCCATAGCACCCGTTCCCCTGAGATGTCACAACTGAAAATGTCTCCAGGCATTGTCAATGTCCCCTGGGGTGCATAATCACCCCTGGGTTAGAGTCACTGCTTTAGAGGAGTGGGAGGTATGATACACAGGGTGACAGGGAAGACGATTTCACAGGGACATTGGAGGAGAAACCTGAATGACAAGAAGGAAGCCAGTCACATGGAGACCAGGGGAAGCAAAGGCCCTGTAGAGAGATGCTGTGGGGAGTCCCAACCCATGAGGGCTACTGGCAGGGTAGGCCAGTAGTGGGGGTGGAAACCCAATGGGAGAGGAGGCAGGGACCAGGCTCTATAAAGTCTTGAAGGCCAAAGTCAGGGGTGGGATTTGCTCAAGTGCAAAAAGGGAGGCACACTATATATTCTTTTTTTTTTTTTTTGAGATGGAGTCTCACTCTGTGGCCCAGGCTGGAGTGTAGTGGCACGATCTTGGCTCACTTCACTCTGCCTCCCAGGTTCAAGCGATTCTCCTGTCTCAGCTTCCGATGTACTGAGATTACAGGCATACACCACCACGCCTGGCTAATTTTTGCATTTTTAGTAGAGACGGAGTTTCACCACATTGGCCAGGCTAGTCTCGAACTCCTCGCCTCAAGTGATCCAGCCCGCCTTGGCCTCCCAAAGTGCTGGGATTACAGGCATGAGGCACCATGCCTGACCTCAAAAGAATTTTTATACTATGTATAATTATTAAAGAGCATAACTCAGGGAAGAAAAATCCAAGTAATGGGGTGGTATTGAAAGGAAAATGGATTGCTGTTATGTTCCTTATCTGGCCTTTTCCATAGGCCACAAATTATCCCAAGCACAGTTATTCAGAAACCTAACACTCAAGTGGTTCCTCCTTCAGAAAGGAGTCATGTATGCCCCTGCACTTCACCTGTCTGGAATGTCCACGTTTGGTGCCGGTCGACTCAGACAAGACGGGGCCCTTGGCGCTTCCGTTCATGTATTAAACCAAAGGATTCAGGTGTACATTTCAGTGAGATTACTTCCCACCTGGGCTCAATTCTGAGCCTGATGGATGCAGACCATCACTGTGGGAACCTGGCACCAGGAGAGAAATCAGATAACGGGTCCCAAAATAGAAAGTGTTCAATTACCCAGCCCTTGCTTGGACACCCCCTATTAACCTATGCACCCAAGCATCATTAGCAAGCCATTTATAACAAAATTGTAATTGAGAGACCCAGAAATACCACTTTAGATTAAGTAATTGAATGCCCCCTCAGTGTAAGATCGATAAAGGGCATCCAATTTCACCCTAGGAAAAACTTATTAAATTATTGTAGCTATAAGCTGATATAGCAGAGGAAAGATGTATGAAACTTCAGAAGAAATCTGGATGGATTTAAATAAATAGCTTCATTTTGGTAGAACATTTACATCTGCCCTCTGGGGAGAGAGAGGGAAAAAAATAGCTAATTACATTATTTTACCTTTATGTTTTAAGGAAAAAATTCAATGGCTCTTAATTAACCTTTACTAAAACACAAAGCCTTCTTCTGATTAGTATGTCTAACTGCTGACATTCCTCTTTAGGCTATATATATGGAAATACATTTTTTCAAGGAATATTAATCAACAAGTAGGAGAAGGAACATTTTTCACATGTAGCTCGAAGACAGAAGGTTGTTGCTGAGACTGAGAAGAAAGCCAACAAGACTGAAGAGTTCTGTACAAATTGTAAATCATCAGATTCCGTCTTCTACCTGGACGTTGACAGTTTTGATCACATCCAGTCAATAGGCAGAATAAAGCCACATCACAACATTCACTGGCCCATAGCATAGTGGAGAGAACACAGCAGTCACATGGGTTAGGATTCCAAGTCCATGTCCACCCAGTGGCCTTGGGAAAATCACTTAAGGTTTTTGGGCCTCTGTATTTTCAAAAGAAGTCCCTGCTAGCAACAGATCACGTACAGCATTGGAGTTCAGAGCCCAAGTGCTAGAGCCAGGCTGCCCAGGTTTGATCTTGAACAAGACATTAAACATCTCTTCTCCCCATTTCCTTGGATACAACTTAGGAAGGACCTGTGTCACGGAAGTGCTGTAAGCACCTAGTGAACTCATTCATGCAAGGTGCTTAAAAGAGTATCTGGCCCGGCTTAGAGCAGTGGCTCACGCCTGTAATCCTAGCACTTTGGGAGGCCGAGGCGGGTGGATCACAAGGTCAGGAGTTCGACACCAGACTGACCAACATGGTGAAACACCATCTCCACTAAAAATACAAAAATTAGGGAGTGGTGGCGCATGCCTGTAATCCAAACTACTCAGGAGGCTGAGGCAGCAGAATCATTTGAATCCGGGAGGCAGAGGTTGCAGTGAGCCAAGATTGTGCCACTGCACTCCAGCCTGGGCAACACAGCAAGAGTCCGCCAAAAGAAAAAAAAGTGTCTGGCCCATAGTTAGTGCTCAATAAATGTTAGCTGGTATTACAGATGCACAGTGCTGGCCCACAGTGGGAATTTGATAAATAGTTATTTATTACTCTTTACCATAGATTGCATTATTGGTCTCAAGTTTTTCTTCTTCCCCTTGTTCACATTCTTTGCCACTTTGGAGGGCCTTCAGCTGCAGCAGTGATGTATTTCTCCACCCTTTGGTTTGAGTCGGGTGGCTTGCTTTGGCCAGCAGAATGAGGCAGAAGTGGGCTTAGAGCTGGCACATGCCAGGCCCTCAGACATGTCCTGTGTACTCATTTGTCCTCTTGCACCCTTGCTTGGCCAGGAGGAGTTGAGACAGGTGGAGCAGGGCCACCTGGCTGAGCCCACCCAGAGCAGCCAACACCCACTGGATCTCAGCCAATTCCTAAAGACAGCAGAGAAATAATAAAGGATCGATTTTTCTTTTTCTTTTTTTTTTTTTTCCCGAGATAGAGTCTCACTCTGTCACCCAGGCTGGAGTGCAGTGGTGTGATCTCAGCTCACTGCAACCTCTGCCTCCTGGAGGCTGGCTACCACCAGCAGTAGATATGCCAACATGATGATGGAAACTCAGAGGGGAGGCTGGGCGCAGTGGCTCACACCTGTCATCCCAGCACTAGGCAGTCAGATGACTCAAGCCCAGGGGTTCTAGACCAGCTTGGGCAACATGGCAAAACCCCATCTCTATAAAAAATACAAAAATTAGCTGGGTGTGGTGGTGCACACCTGTAGTCCCAGCTACTCAGGAGGCTGAGGTGGGAGGATTGCTTGAGCCTGGGGAGGTTGTGGCTGCAGTGAGTCGTGATCACACCACTGCACCAGCTGTGCAACAGAATGAGACCCTCTCTCAAAAACAAACAAACAAAAAGAAACTCAGAAGGGAGCTGTTCCTGAATCAAGACACAATGGCTGAAACATCGGAAAATAACACACCAGGTTATTTTCTGACAAAATGTGTGTGTATGACAACCACAGCTGTTTTGTTTTAGATATCCAAACAACTGCCCCACACTCCCCTGCCTCCTGATGAAGAGGCCTTCCTCCTTGCCTCTTTTTAGTTACTAATTTCTTCCTTGCTTCCTTCCTCTCCCTGAGCAAGCCTTTCCTGTAATCTGATCCTTATGGTTTCCTTGCCAGATTTCATCTTTCCTGATGCCTGGGACGCGTCACTCGTGCTTTGTCTAAAACAGGTATTCTCAAACCACGATCTGGGGGATCTTCCTGGCCGGCCCAAAATCTGTGCATACAAAACCCAGGCAGTTTTTAAGCTTATTTTTAAAGCACACTTGACTGTCTTTTAAGTTCATCATCAACATTACTTTTGGTTAATCACGACCACCTTACATGCATACAAAGTACATTCAATGCTATTATTTTAGTCCGTAAGCCATATCCGTAATAAACAGGCATTTCCCCAAGACCAGATCTCTATAATATGCAGCCAGCGCCTTCCCCGTATTCTGAGCTCACTGATCCTCAACTTAGTAGTGTCATATACGTCCGTGTGAAGAGACCACCAAACAGGTTTTGTGTGAGCAATAAAGCTTTTTAATCACCTGGTTGCAGGCGGGCTGAGTCCCAAAAGAGAGTCAGCGAAGGGAGATAAGGGTGGGTCTGTTTTATAGGAGTTGGGTAGATAAAGGAAAATTACAGTCCAAGGGGATTTGTTCTCTGGCGGGCAGGAGTGGGGGGTCGCAAGGTGCTCAGTGGGGGAGCTTTTTGAGCCAGGATGAGCCAGGAAAAGGACTTTCACAAGGTAATGTCATCAGTTAAGGCAAGGGCCAGCCATTTTCACTTCTTTTGTGGTGGAATGTCATCAGTTAAGGCAGGGCAAGGCATTTTCACTTCTTTTGTGATTCTTCAGTTACTTCAGGCCATCTGGGTGTACATGTGCAAGTCACAGGGGATGCGATGGCTTGGCTTGGGCTCAGAGGCCTGACAGGTAGAAAGATGGGATGTAGGAAAAACGGTTTCCAAGCAGTCAAAAATAAGACATTATGCTAGGCTTGGGAGTCAGGGAGACCTGCATTTCAACCCGAATCAAGTCTAAGGCTGCTCTAATGATCTCAGGCAATGAATTTAACCATTCTGTGACTAGGTTTCCTCATCTGTAAAATGGGACTCAAAAGATGTCTCCTAGTGTGAATGTGAGGAAGAAATGAGGTCATATACACAAAATGCGTAACCCAGAGTCTAGTACCCTGCAAGCCTTGGAAGGATGAGCCATCCCAAAACATGCCAAATTGATATGTTGATTATTTTGAGTCAAAAACACTGGAGGAATTATAGTTTCAGACAGGGCCAGCTGACCTGTCTCTTCCTGCATACTCCAAGCCGTAGACTCCTCTGGGAGGAGTACCCTTCCCCTGCCAGGCTGAGAAAATGGCCCTCCTCAGCAGAGCCTGGGAACTGGGGGCTGCAATGGACCAGGATAAATACACTTCACAAAGGAACCCTTCTCTTCCACTGGTTTTACACACCCCATATATCTCCCAGAGACTCCCCTAGAAATGTATATTGCTCCACCAGATCCCTTGTGTTCCATCTCTTCTGAAATTGATTGTTCTTTGTCTAAAAGGTCTAAAACCTTCAACTCCACTCTCTTGTGAAGATTCCCAGGTCCGTGTAAAACTAACAAAGTGTGTTTGCTTTCCTTTTGTTTGTCTGCCTGCTGTCAAGTTGGCTTCTGGATGCAGTTGAGGAGCCCGCAAAAGAGTTAACGAGGAGGGGGCTGGAGGTGATCTCTGGCTCTCCCGCATCTCAATACATGACCTGGATTCCTTGCATTATTACTGGAGAGACCCTTGCGTCCTCACTCAGGGTTACTTGCTTTCAGTGTGCATATATTATAATTCCAGACACTGGCGTCCAATTTTCTTGTCTGCCACTCATCTGAGGTGATGCCCTGGAAGAGGCAGGTAGCCACACAGATGCAGGAAGTAACACCCAAGTTCTACAGTAGAACAACATACTAAGAAGCTGAGCTGGCCGGGATCATTTGGGCACCCCTGTCACCAGGGCCCATAGCTTTGGCGAGCCGGGCACAGCTGTGGGGAAAATTCTGGAAAAGCTCACCCCCTCCAAACGACCGTGGCCATCCAGAACTTGTTTCAGTGCTCAACAGCAAGGGCCAACTTTCCAGAAACGCACCCATCCCCAAAGATCTAGGGTAAACCAGCCACTGCTGTACAGATGGGAAATGAGAGACAGTGAAGCTCCTGGGATCCCTGAGGATTCTACTGCAGTCATTCACAATCAGAAACACCCGGAACCCCTCAACAGTGATGGTGAGCACACTCAGACCCAGGGCAAGATCCAGGTGGCCTCCAGCAAATCAACTTGCCAGTATAAACCTACGGGTACCTGTCACCCAGCCTGCCTTTTACAGAGAAACTAAGGCCGGTGTGGTCTGTACTTCCCCAAGGACATGCAGCCCATGATAGAAAGGTGGGGCAAGAGGCCCCAGGGGCCTGACACTCAGTCTTCCACCATCCCTCAAGAGAAGAGCCCATCCTAACCTCTACCCCTACTACCCAGGCGTGGCCTCAGATAGTCCAGCGGCTTCTCCAGGCCCCTGGTGTTCTTCTCCCTTCCAATCTTCTGAGGAATCCCTTCCGAGAAAACAGATTTGCAGTCTCACCCAGAGACACAGGACAGGAAGGCGAGGGAAGCATCCCAGGAGGAAGCTGATGGGATGAAACTCCCCAACCTCCTTCAATCTCCTTTGAGCGCCTTGTCGGCCTGGGGCATTGTCTTAAACTGTCTCAATTCAGACTCTAGTCATCACTCAGGCTTGTCTCCTGCAGCCAGGGAAGAGCCTGCTAGGACCAGGTACAGCCCCAGGACAGAGACAAGGGATGGGGGAACAGAGATGTGCAGAGGCTGGCCTGGTGCCAAGTGTGGGGACAGGGGAAGGAAGGACAGAAAGCAAGGCGGGCAGGAGCAGGGGAGGAGGGAGAGGCGGGGCTGTCCCTTGTCAGTTACCCTTGCAGCTGAGTCAATGGATAGGAATGGAACTAGCCCCATGCACGGGAGGCAGGCCCCAGTGCACACCCCCCAACTCCTATTTTGTCCCTGTACATCAAAGAAGCCTGGGCTGTGTATAACTGGACACACTGCAGCCCAGGCCTGTACGACCAGACACTCTGCAGTCCAGGCCTGTACAACTAGACATTCTGTAGCCCAGGCCTGTACGACCAGACACGCTGTGGCCCAGGCCTGATGGACCGGACACACTGCGGCCCAGCCAGTACGACTGGACACGCTTTGACCCAGGCCAGTACAACCAGACACGCTGCGGCCCAGGTGGTGGCTTCCATGATGATTTGCATTTTAAAACTTCAGAGCAGCAAAGGAGGGACCTCCTAGCAAGGCAGGGAGCTGCTTCGTGTCCTGATCGCTAACCTGGCTGGTCACCCTGAGCGTCACTTCATCTCTCAGGGCCTCTGTTTATCCGTATATAAGATATGGATTTGGGACTACCCCTTTTGGCCCTAACACTCATGGGTGTATGATTTGAAGTTAATTTCTCCTTAATAAAAACTCATTATCTTCATCTGTTATGTCTTTCAGGGCTGCTCAGAGGCCAGTGATTTTGCAATGAGCGTTGACTAGCCGGCGCAGCGCTTGCTTTATTAGCCAGATAATTAATTCAACAGAGACGCAGAGTTTTCTCCAGATTAGTGGTCCACACACTTTTGTACATGTTTATTTAAATACCTACTATGTGCAGGGCTTGCATTTGCTGGGGCTCCAAAGACAAAGACCGCAGCGTGTCCAGTCCTACAGGCCTGGGCCGCAGAGTGTCCAGTCATACAGACAAAAAAACAAACAGCCTGAATCCTCTGGGAACATCCCATCTAACTCCAGAACAAAGACTCCAGAGGCTCCAGAAAAATGCCCACATTCGGGACTGTATATCCCATTTCAAAGACAGCCATGAAGCCCACCCAGCCCCAGGGAATCTGCAGAAGAACTAGCTCTGCTCCAGGAAGCCGAAAAAGCATGGTAACAACAGCCGTGATTCAGTGAACCAGGGCCTCTGGCCATGGCAGGCAGGAGGGAGAATGGGGTCTTTTTCCTGTTCTCTGTGATAGCTTGGTCTCTAATAAGGCAATCAGCTCCGGCTCCCTTGTGCAGCCACCAGAGATATAGGCCAAACACAGCAGATGTCCCAGTCTCTCTGAAATGCACAAAATAATCAGGTTTTCTCAGCGAAGGGGCAGGGTGGACCACAGACTTCAAATATGTTCATGCTGCATTTCTCCCCCAGTGATTTCAATGTGCACAAAAGACTCTAAAGGTCTTTGTGACACAATCAATAATTTTTTCTGAAACAAGTGAGGAGAAAAACCATTTCAGAGTGCTCATTTTATTATTTCCAGCAGTAAATCACACCAGTGCAGGGACTAGATTTTCTCATGCTTGTATATCTACTGACTCCGATTTTCCAATAAGGCAGAGGCCGCTCAAGAGGAGCTTACAGGCCGGGCGCGGTGGCTCAAGCCTGTAATCCCAGCACTTTGGGAGGCCGAGGCGGGCGGATCACAAGGTCAGGAGATCAAGACCACAGTGAAACCCCGTCTCTATTAAAAAATACAAAAAATTAGCCGGGCGCGGTGGCGGGCACCTGTAGTCCCAGCTACTCAGGAGGCTGAGGCAGGAGAATGGCGTGAACCCAGGAGGCGGAGCTTGCAGTGAGCCGAGATCGCGCCACTGCACTCCAGCCTGGGCGACAGAGCGAGACTCCATCTCAAAAAAAAAAAAAAAAAAAAAAAAGAGGAGCTTACAGGGTGTGCCGTGAAACGCGTCTACCGAAATGGCTCTAGGGAACAAAGCGAAGACAGTCATATAGCTGCAAAGCATTTTAGCAGCACGTGGAGTCAGTTTAGGGTTTTAAGTGACCCCAGGGATGGCGGCAAAAGAAGGAGGAAATGCCTGATAGTCCAGTATCTGCCACCTGCAGAGGACCGTGCTCGGTCCCTTCTTGAAGGCACTCTCTGAGGTCAGCACTGAGATTCCCCAAGTTGTGTGTGGGAAACTGAGGCACAGCAGAGTTAACCACATGCCTAGAGTCACAGGGCTCCCCAGTGGTGGGGCCAAAATCCAACCGCAGGTCTGTGTGGCTGCAAAGCCCGTGATCTTTCTCCTGCAGCAGGCGAACCAAGCTGTTGTTGGCAGCTGTAGGGGAACCTGCTCAGAACTCAAGGCTCACAGAGGAGCACGGTCAGCCATCACTCAGCCCACTGGCCACCTGTCTCCCTTGTAAGGAGGTGAGGCTGGACTACAAGCTCCATAAAAGGCCAGGTCAGTGGTGCTCAACACTGAATAGCACAGAGTAAGTGCTCAATAAATACTTTTAAATTAAAGAGTCAGGGAACAAGCTCCAGAAAGCATGGCAAATATCCAGCAAATATCCAGAACAGAGTCATTATTGCTGAGTCACAACAACAATGATGCCAGCTAACATGTGTTGAGAGCTTCCTTGTGTCCAGACACCAGGCTGGGGTTGATAGGGATTATTCTATTTAAATGTCATAATCTAAGAGGAAAGTACAATTACTACTTACATTTTACAGATGGGGAAACTGTGGCCCAGAGAATTTAATACTATACACTTCCTCCCCAAATGACTTACAGAATACAGGAGAGCGAGCTGGCCTAAGGAAGAGCTGGAGACCCAAGGCCTAAGGCTGAACACTGGCCACACGGTTTAACCAGCCACACGACCGTAGGCAAACCCCTTCACCAGTTCGACCCTCATTCCCTTCATCTCAAAGTCGACGTGGAAGGCTCAGCATTGTTACATGGGTGCAGTGATCTCAGGAGCCCAGGATGTTTAACACATGTTATAATTATTCTTTTTGCACATTTTCGGGGTTCAAACACCTGCAACATCAAACCTTAACTACCAGGAAAAAGTGACCCATTTTCAGACTAGGGCTCATTCTGGCTGTCGTGTATTTAGACTACAAAGATGAGTGGTCCCTTCTAGTTGCTGTCCAACAATTTTTCCCTGACACAAATAGAGAAATGAATGAAAAGAAGCAGCCCAGAGTATAATGCGCAGAGACTATAGATTAGGGACAGAAGGAGCAGGGTGACTCTGTCCACCCTCAGGTCCCCAGAGTTCCCCTGCCCACTTTGACCTGACTTCATGAAAAGCAAAAAGGTTGCAGGATAGTGGAAGATGCCCAGCCCAGATGTCCTTCAGGACGGGCAGAGGAGAAAGGTCTCGCGTGGACACATAGCTCACACGTTCAAAACCAACTGCAAATCATGATTCTGCAGATGCACAACGCACCCTAGAACGAATCCATTACAGGCAGCGCGACTGAAAGGGGAGCAGCTGCACACTCCCCACCAGATGGCCTTGCTGATCCGGGTAGTTCTAAACATTGTTTTATTTCCAAAGATGAGCAAAATAAGAATCTGGTTAACCCTTCAACGAGAAGAACTGCCTGAAAACACTTCATTGGAATTTCCTTCTTTTTGATGGAAAGACCAAGCAACCCAAATAAATGAGGAGGTCCTCTGGAGGGTTTTAGAGCCAGGCGAGGGGAGTTTCTCCAGGGGGTCACCTGAGGTCAGCTGACATCCACCGTCTGCCCCCAGATGGACCCAGCCCTTACTAAGCATGCCAAGAGGTGAGGAGAACAGCTCCAGTACCAACCCGGCTTGGCTATAGGGACCTCAGGAGTGTGCAGAGTGTGCCAGCCCCCATGCAGTGTGTGCACAGCAGGTGTGCCAGCCCCCATGCAGTGTGTGCACAGGTGTTCCAAACCCCCGAGTGTGTGCTGGTCCTCCCCAGGAGTGTATGATGTGCCAGCCCCGCCCCCAGAAGTGTGCAGAAGTGTGCCTCCCCCAGGAGTGAGTGTGCAGAGGTGTGTCTGCCCCCCAGAAATGTGTGTTGTGCCAGGCTCCTCCAGGAGTGTGCAAAGGTGTGTCCCCCCCCAGGGTGTGTGAAGGTGTGCCAGTCCCACCAGGGGTGTGTGGAGGTGTGCCAGGCCTCCCAGGGGTGTGTGGAGGTGTGCCAGGCCTCCCAGGGGTATGTGAAGGTGTGCCAGCCCCACCAGGAGTGTGCAAAGGTGTGCCTCCCCCAGGGGCATGTGGGCATGTGGAGGTGTGCCAGCCCCTCTACCTCCAGTGTGCAGAGGTTAGCCAGGAGCTGTATGAAGCTGCAAGAAAAACTGAAGCTTCCATGTTTAAAATATTTGAAATTTTCAACATTGAAAACATTGTTTTCAAATAAGTTATACCCACGTATATTACTAACTGACAAAATTTGCAGAGATCCAGCTCGCCTTGCTGGCTGCAAGCTGTCGGGACCAGCCTGGGGGACTCCAGGGAGCCCTCACTGTCTTTCACCTTTGAGTACTGAAGAGGAAATTTTGAGAAGCACTGGTGTAGGGAGAGGGGGAAAGGAACCAGGATGACCTGCTGTTTTATGGCAGGCATGAAGCTGGGAACTTGCTTCCTCTCATCTCTTTCTGACTTTTAGACAACACTAAAGGTAGGTGTAATTGCTCCATTGTGCAGATAAGAAAATGGAGGCTCTGGGTGAAGTGGCTTGCCCTAAATCACGCTGTAAGTAAATGGCAGAACTGGACTTAAACACAAGCTGAAGCCCAAACTGCCTCTCACTTCATGGAGGATGGGGACATGCACATTCACATTCACTCCCTGATATGGTTTGGCTGTGTCCCCACCTAAATCTCAACTTGAATTGTAGCTCCCAGAATTCCCACGTGTTGTGGGAGGGACCCGGGGGAGGTAATTGAATCATGGGGGACGGTCTTTCCCACGCTATTCTCGCGATAGTAAATAAGCACGCCATCTGATGGGTTTATCAGGGGTTTCCGCTTTTGCTTTTTTCTCATTTTCTCTCGCCACCGCCATGTAAGAAGTGCCTTTTGCCTCCCACCATGATTTTGAGACCTTCCCAGCCAAGTGGAACTGTAAGTCCAATTAAACCTCTTATTCTTCCCAGTCTTGGGCATGTCTTTGTCAGCAGCATGAAAACGGACTAATACACTCCCCAAACAGTTCCCCATTGTTGACTGTGGGTAGCATTTGGGGGGTTTTGCTTTCTATTTACACATTTCCATCTTGCTTCCAATTTTACTTACATAGAGCAAGCATCACTTTTGTAACTACAAAGATAATAAAGAAGAAATAATAAATGTTGCACAAAAAACGATGTGGCAAACAGAAAACGGACTGGGCCCAGGCCTCCAGGACGTGAGTTCACATCCAGTCAGACAGGTTTCTGAGACTCAGTTTCCTTATCTGTTGAAAATGCATGCACTCCTTGCCTCCCTCGTCAGATCAGGTGGAATAGGGAATTGAAATGAGGCCACAGGCCACAAAGGCAAGGCAGAGGTGGGCTAAAGGCTTTGTGCAAAGCACGAGTGGGAAGCTCTATCCAAGCTGCACTGTGTCCCCTCCTTTCTCAAGTTATCTTTGATTTAATAACATCTTTCCTTCAGACATACTATAAACCATTAAAAAACAAAAACAAAACCAAAACCAAAAACCCTCCCATTACCATTCAACTCCAAATGACAGGCCTGGGAGTGCAGCTGGGAAGGACATTTTTCCTTGTCTTCTCTGCCACTGCAATGGAAAACCCCAAGCAGACCACAGAATTCCCTGGAGTGGGCATGCAGTTTTATACACACGCACAGACCAAAAGAACTCCAGGTCCAAGAGCAAAAGGAACAATGTGACCCCGGAGGATGCTGTTTTATGAACGTTCACCAATGCCCAAAGAGAATTCGACAGCGGCGGCCGAGGATCTCATTCCGTACAGCTACTGGGCACATAGGAACGGGCACATACCCTTGTGGAAAGAGAAACGTGGTGGGGAAGAAAGACAAAAAGCCAAAACCCAGAGGCAGGTAAACATCCACACACGCCATCTGGTTTGTATCAACCCCTTACCGGCTATGTGCCCTCGGGCAAACTGCTTTGCACTTCGGTGCCTCCCTTCGCTGATCTGTAGCAGGGAGATAACGGCAGTATCGACCATTTGGACAGGCGTGGAGATTAGGTGGGAGAATCCCTACAAAAATACGCCCGTGGTACCTGCCAACTCTAACTGCTCAACGAACGGCAGGCACCACCACCACCAGCCTCATTTCTTTTTCTTTCCTCCCTCCCGTTTCTGCAAACAGGATCTCAGCTCAACAGTAAGGACTTTGGCCTGGTGTATAAAGACCCAGCCGAGCCAGAATCAGTGGCCGAATACTTTTAAAAAGGAGGAAGGGAGCCCGAGGCTCTGGCAGTGAAGTGGCTTGCCCTAAATCACACTGAAGTAAGAGGCAGAGCTGGACTTAAAGGCAAGCTGAAGCCCTCTCACCTCATGGAGGATGGGGACATGCACATTCACATTCACTCATCAAGCAGTTTCCCATTGTCAACAGTTGGGGGGCTTGGTTAAAGCTGCATGCAGACCAGCAATGTCTGAACAAAACTGCTTTGGAGAGGCTGGGAGAGAGCCCTTCTCCACCCTGACGTGGCCATGAAAACACTAGTCCCACCAAGACATCAGGAGGCAAAAGCTGTTTTTCGGAGGAAGAGAGAGATCCAGAGAAGAATCTAATTAAAAAATGGTCATTTCAGGCTGGGTGCAGTGGCTCATGCTTGTAATCCCAGCAATTTAGGAGGCCAAGGCAAGTGGATCACCTGAAATCAGCAGTTTGAGACCAGCCTGGCCAACATGGTGAAACTCTGTCTCTACTAAAAATACAAAAATTAGCTGGGTGTGGTGGCAGGCACCTGTAATCCCAGCTACTAGGGAGGCCGAGGCAGGAGAATCACTTGAACTCGGGAGGCGGAGGTTGCAGTGAGCTGAGATCACATCACTGCGCTCCAGCCTGGGGGACAGAGCGGGACTCTGTCTCAAAAAAAAAAAAAAAAAAAAAGGTCATTTCAGACCCTCCTTCTCCTTGTCAACTTCCTCTTGCCTTTTAGATAACAGACCTAGTTTCTGATAGCTCCACTCAGATCTAGAATCTAGATTTCCAACCTCTGTAAAATAGGTCAAACAAGTATTTATTTATAGACCTATCGCCCAAGACACTGAACTTAGATATGCCCAGTCTATCAAAAAGGAATGTTTTTCTTTTCTCTTTTCCATTAGAGACAACCTAAAAGTGTTGATGGGGCATGGCTTTAAAAAAGTATATCTCTAATTTTCCTTATTCAGAGCCGGAAAAGTGAACATTCAATAAATATTATAACAAAGGCATGTTCCCCCAGAATACCCACGTCTCTTCAGAGCGTAGTGAAGACCCTGCGTAAACTGCTGCTGTCTTGCTCATCCTGTCAAGAACCAGGGGCAGCTGCCAGCTCTGGAGGGAAAGCCTTCTTTTGCAGAGAGGTAGAGTAGAGAGGGGAAGTGAGAAGTGAGAGGCAGCGATACAGCGTATGAATCAGACAGCTGAGCTTCAAGCGTTGTGTTGTGTCCTCAGTGCTGTGTAAACATGATAATAAAAAAAAACTTGTTCAAAAAATAATAAGTGGATCTTGGCTGAGGCACAGTCGTCTCCCACAGAGCAAATGATCTATGGTATGAGAAATTAGTAACCTCTCTGAATTAACCGCAGAAGAGTGGAATCTTTCTTATAAAGATCTGGAAAGCATTCAGGCCTCATTACGAAGGCCAGGACTTTTTTGCAGATAGCAGATTTCCTCCTGGGCTAAAAAGAAGTCTCTCCCCCCCAAAAAAAAAAAAAAAAAAGAACTTAAGAAAAGTCATTGTAGCTGACTGGTTCAAGCTGACTGGTGCAATCAAAAACTGCTCTGGTTTCTGTTTCAGAAAAATAAATATTTGATCAAAGCACACAGTTGTTCAGACCTGAAGTCAGTTCAGAGTAAGAATTTTGCTCCACGCAGTCGAAGTGCCTGTGTGATGGCCTCCCCATCCCCAAAGCCTTCCCCATCCTTGCAAAGGTACAGCAGCGGCCACGGAGCTGAACGCAAGCCCCTGAGTTGGAGTCCATGGGGATTCAGAGTGCGCAGCGTAGACACAGCCCTAGCTTTGTGGGGCTTGCAGCCCAGGAGACACCACACGATCATGAAACAGCCACACCCACGCTGTGACTTTGGGCAAGTCCCCCAACCTCTGAGGCCCTTCTTCGTTGCTGGGCTGTACTTGGGAACATTCAATCCCCCTTGCAGCACTGCATCCCCCAACCCCACCCCGGACCCCTGACCCCTGCTGGCTGCCTTTATCTCGCTGTCTCTGTGTGTCCATCTCCACCTCTCCCAGCCTCCTTAGCCAGATCCCATTTTCCTCAACACCACTGGCCCTGCTAGACGCTTTCACTCTTGTTCACCCTTCAGATCTCAGGCAAGGACCCCTTCCCTGAAACCCCAGACCACACTGGCCCTGCCCTGATCTCTCCAACCCTTCCCACTTCCCTTTTTTGTGTGTGTGCTTGTCTGACTAGCATCTGCCTTAACCAGCTGATAGTCTTATCGGCTCTGTGAAGGCAAGAGAGTCTCTTGTTTTGTTCACTTTTACAAAAAAAGTCCTGGAGGAAATTATAAAGGTAGGCAAGCAACACATATAAAAACTTAGCCCAGTCATAAAGAGAGAATGCCCAATACATGTTGGGGTGGGGGCCGGGGGTTGAATTTAAAATTTGGGCTGAGCGCAGTGGCTCTTGCCTGTAATTCCAACATGTTGGGAGGCCGAGGTGGGAGGATGGCTTGAGCCCAGGAGTTCAAGACCAGCCTGGGCAACATGGCAAAACTCCATCTCTACAAAAAATTTAAAAATTTGCCAGGCATAGTGGTGGTGCTTATAGTCCCAGCTACTTGGGAGGCTGAGGTGGGGGGATCTCTTGAACCCAGGTGATCCAGGCTGCAGTCAGCCGTGATCATGCCACTTGCACTGCAGCCTGGGTGATGCAGCAAGACCCTACCTCAAAAAGAAGAAAAAAGTAAATAAATAATAAAACTTGCCTCTAGGCTTAGTCTCCATGTCACTGAAAACCTGTTTCTCCATGACTTTCAGGGGAATTGTTGTCACCCAATATTGCTGTGGGACTGCTGGGGGTTGGCCCCAGGCTTCACTGGCCCTGGGGTTCCCGACACCCACAGAGAGCTGCTCCCTGCACCTCCCCACCCAGTCCTGCTGGAAGCAGACACAAGGGTGATTCTGAGGGCCCCATTACAACATCTCATTCCTACCAACCTCAAGAGCCCCTTCCTGCCTCTTCCAAATTAGCTTTTACCCTTAACAAAACATGCCAAAATGATATGTCTCAGTAAATTATATGATTCTTATCTGTGGCCAGAAGTCTTGTTTTTTCCGTTTTGTTTTGTTTTGACCCATTCTCAGTTTCGTATAACCCTTTCAGGCAAATTTCTGCATCCAGAAGATATAATTTTTCAGCACATGCCGCAAAATCCCAGGTACTGAGCTCAGGACAAAAGAAGGGGAAAAAAAAAATCCCACCTCCCCTTTTGGATCATTTTCATTCCTTTCCCGTAAAGGAAACTTGGAAACGTTTCAAAAGCATCAAGTATTCAGAATCAACTAAAAACCCAAATTCTTCTGTCTTTTTGTCTTGTTTGGTCCCCTCAGTCATTTTTTCCCTCTTCTACCTTCCAGAAAAGACAAAATACCAGTTACCTACTAATTAAATGAGTGTCTCCATTTATCAATTTGAGAGATTCACTGGGTTTTGTGGGAGGACTAGATTTGGGGGTTAAAAAATTATTCATCAAGTTACAGATGAATTGGGCTAGGAGAGCTTTGAGTGTCGACCAGCTAGGAGAAGGGGAAGGAGGCTGAAATGGGAAGAAAGAGACAGGTGCTTCTCAAACTCCTTTAGCTAACACACTGCGGGTCTGGGACTCGAACCCAGGGCTGTCTTTCTCTACCACCACCAAGACATGTTCTGTCACTGCTTCTGCATCTATTTCTGGGACTGACCCACACTTCCTCTTATGTAACTGGCTGGGGAAAAAAAAAAAGTTTACATGGTCACAAAGCAATTTGCAATTATCTTCTTTCTAAATATTCATAAGCTGGGATTATTTTCCCCTTTGGATGACAACACAGTCGATGACATCGCTGGAAAGTCTTTGGTTGACTTAGTTTTTCTGAGGTTTTCACACCCAAAACCTTGAGCAAAAATGAAGGATGATGAACCACCCAAGGGGCTTTTCCTTAGAAATGGCCAAAAGCGTTCACCTTACAATTTAAACAAGAGGTGGAGACCTTTCATCTTAGGGTGGCGGCACCCCCACCTGAGCTGCCATGCACCTCCCTAGCTGCAGCTCATTTCCTGGGCTGCGTCTCCCTGTTTCCCTGACCAACCAAGCCCGACCCAGCCACAGCTTTCTGAGACAAAGCCACGACTTTTGGTGACAGCACATGCCTTGGGCTCAGCCTCCTCCTTTTGTCCCATTCTTCCTGCCCCCACTAGGACCTGAGCCACCCCAAGGGGGCTCTGCAGCTGGGGCAGAGGGTCCATTTGCACACACCAGAGTAACCGGCTGCACTTAGCACTGTGCCGGGCATGCAGCCTCCCATCTGAGTGACAAGACAACCGCGCCCCACACTCCACATCTTGCACTTAACACTGTGAACACCACGACTTCTGCGAGGGGCACACTTCCAACTCCCTGAAAAATCTCTTTGGGGATCACAAAGAAGAGATTAGGAACATTTTTCAGGAAGTAGCATGAAGCCCAGATATTTATCGTCCATGGGTATTTTCTGGCCAGTGATTCACATTCACATCATTCGTGGAAATCTCTGGCATCTACTGCACTTATTCAGACCAATTTGCTTAGTAATCACTGCAGGCGTGCTTCTGTCCTGCTTCCTAAGACGTGTAATCCAGTTGGGCATGGAAGCCGCTAGAACAGAAGCTCAGATCCAAGCTGAGACACTTGAGAGATCATGCTGTTGAAACCTCTCATCCCCCAGATAAGGACCAGGAGCAGGCCATCTGCCCCAAACCACGGCTGACTTTCAAGTCTGATAAACAGGGCGGTTGGAGACTTCTTCTGCATGTTGGGCAATTAAGCTTATAACTGGAAGTCTGAGCCCTCAACTACTTTCAGAAACAGATTTAGAAATAGATGGTTTTTGTTTTTTTGTTTTTTTGAGACGGAGTGTTGCTCTGTTGCCCAGGCTGGAGTGTAGTGGCGTGATATCAGCTCACTGCAACCTCCACCTCCTGGGTTCAAGCAATTCTCCTGCCTCAGCCTCCCGAATGGCTGGGATTACAGGCGCCCACCACCATGCCCGGCTAATTTTTGTATTTTTAGTAGAGACAGGGTTTCACCAGGTTGGCCAGGCTGGTCTCGAACACATGACCTTGTGATCCGCTGGCCTCGCCCTCCCAAAGTGTTGGGATTACAGGTGTGAGCCACCGTACCCGGCCTAGAAACAGAAGTTAATATTATTTTCCCCAAGTAGAGTTGGGTTTTCAAGTTTCATTAAAGGTTGTGTCTGAGGGTGCAAAGTGAAAATGATACATTGAGGCAATTATCCAGATACTTACTGTCAAACTACCAGAACCTTTGCCTCAATTAGTGAAATAACTGAAGCAAAAAATGAGCATATGGCTAATTCCAGAAGTAGCCGCCTCAAGCTCTCCACCTGCTCCAGGGGTCAGAGGCAGAGCCAAGGGGATGGTGAAACCAGTCCCCACCCCGCAGTGGTGTATGTGCTGACCACTTGGGAGCAGAGTGGCGGTTACCAGGACATGGGTTGTCTAGACAGCTGGTGTTCTCATCCTGGCTCCATGGCCTGACACTTAGCCCACCTCAGTTCCTTATCTGAAAAATGGGGATGATGTGACAATATGTAGTCTAATGGAGCCACAGGGAGGACTGAGATAATCCATGGGAAGCATCAAGCAAAGACCGGGCACCTGGGAAGTGCTGGAATCGTTGGCAGTGCTCCTCATTATGGCAACCATCATTGTCACTATTATTTCTGTTTCCACCTGCTCTTTGACATTTAGCTGATGGGCCGGGTACATGTCTGGTCTGGTTTGTGTCACACACTTCCGTATTTTATTCCAGCGTCTCCTAGAGGGCTGCCTTGCTGAAATGCATCCGAAATGAATTACTTTACTGTCTGTTACAATAACTAGTCCTTCATATTCAAATCCAGAAAAAGATCAAAACGCATACATTTTAATGTCTTCTAAGTCCGTTGTGAAAAGCATCACTATGCTCTTATTAAAAATTCTGCTTTCATCACCTGCCTTAATATCCCTGTTCTTGAATTTAAAAAAGAAGTCAGAAAGAGGAAAACAGTTATTTTTAAAGTAAGACCTTATCTTATGAATAACTGTAAAATGTTCTATTTTAATAAGAAACACAAATTCAAGCAATAAAAAGGGGATCATTTTTACTTTAGAATGTTCGGCCTTTTGGCATTTTGGGCCCTAAGTATACAAAGAAAGCATACAAGGAGATAATCCAAGCTAGAAAGTATCAGAACATGCTGCAGCACGCCTCTCTCTGGGCTGAGCTGGGGTCAGATGTGAATCAGACAGGACCAGGCAGGATGAGAACTGCCCCTCAGGTGAAGAGGACAGTCCCTTGTCTCTGCACAGACATCCATGAGCTTAGCATTCCTCCCCAGAGGCCTCTCCCAAGGATGCAGGTCTGTGCTGCTAGGCAAAGTTGCAAACTCCCACAAATCAACATCCGGTTTGAGTTCCTACATCCTGTAGTCCTCCTAATATAGAGAGGTCGGGTTCAACTGACTTCTGCAGGCTCCACTCTAGTACAAATCAGTGCCACACAGATCATAAATATAGCCAGGAAATTCAAGAGTCTTGCAAAGTTCAAGTTAGTCCCTGTTGTTTGGGGGATACCCCCACCATTGGTGATATGGCACAGATGAAAATGGGGCAGAGGCACCATGAACAGAGTAACATCACAAGAATCATCGGGGCCAGGCTCGGGGAATTTGGGACAGGGAGTCCAGGGTCTCTGGCAAGTCTCTGAGTCATCAAGATCAGTGAGCTTCAAAAGCAACACAGAGGAGAACCACGAACAAGCAGTGCCGCGTGCAGAACCCATGGCCTGGGGAAGGCTGAACAGGGATGGAGAGTTTACGGTTTCACAGTTTTAAAAGTTTGAGTCACTGACTTTAAACAGGTGAGGCAGAGCAGGGGACCCAGAAAACAGGAACAGTGCTCCTCCACGAGCCCCTGCCATAGGACATCTGGGCAGAGACCAGCCTGAGCCTGGACCTTCCCAGTCAGCCAGCTCATCCCTCGAGGAAGGACGAAGATTTCTCTCTCATTGCCCGCCTTTAACACTTCTGTATTCCAGGCCTGACCAAACCAGATTTATCCATTAGGTTCCATGACATGTGGAATATAATGAGGGCAAAGAAGTCACCCCGAGATGGGAGTTCCCCTGAATCTAAGGTACAACTGTGCCTCCCTTTAGCTGTAGGACTTTGGACAAGTGGGGACATGCAGAAAATGGTGATGTCCCCCCCAGCATGTTGTCAGGAGCAAATGATATAGTCTGGCTGTGTGAGTGCTTTGTAGAGAGCACACAAAGGACAGGATTTTTCTTTGCAATGGAAAGTAGTTGCAGTGTTGTCCAAGAAACAGTTTCTGGGGGAAAAAAAAAAAAAAAAAAAGGAAAAATCTGCACTTACAGATCTAGAGTAAAAACACAATGTAGGTCTGAGGTTCCTAGCCACTCCCAAGCCAGAGGCCCCTCTGGGAATCTCTCCCAAGGGAAATGCATATGCCCACCTACGGGGGTGTCACTTCAGGGAGGTCAACATGAAGGCTATATTTGATCAGCAGATTTAGGGGGCATGCACCAAATGAACCCATTCAATAAAGTTTTGTGGGATTTTTTTTTGTTTTCGTTTTGACACTGAGTCTCGCTGTGTCGCCCAGGCTGGAGTGCAGTGGCTCGATCTTGGCTCACTGCAACCTCTGCCTCCCAGGTTCACGCGATTCTCCTGCCTCAGCCTCCTGAGTGGCTGGGATTAAAGGTGCGCACCACCATCCATGCCCAGCTAATTTTTGTGAGGTTTTTTTGTTTTGTTGTTGTTGTTGTTGTTGTTGTTTTAGTAGAGACGGGGTTTCACCATGTTGGCCAGGATGGTCTTGATCTCTTGACCTTGTGATCTGCCTGGCTCGGGCCTCCCAAAGTGCTGGGATTACAGGAGTGAGCCATCGTGCCCGGCCCTCAATAAAGATTATTAAAGCCCTACTCTGTGTCAGGCCCAAGTGTAGAGCCCTGGGATGCAGCAGTAAACAAAACAAGTCCATGTTCAGCTGCACCTCGCAGGCTGGTGGGGAGGCTTCCAGAATCCAATGAAGAAGAGGGCAGATGACCTCAGACGGGTTGAGGACCTTGGATGAGAACCTGAGAACCTGCCAACCCACTACCCGGCTCACCTGCGAGTCCCTGCCCGCCGCAGCCTCTGTAGGCTGCCCTTCATGGCACTGTCTGGGGGGTCTCCTCCAGAAACAGTGGGGCAAAGGCAGGAGGCAGAAATAAAACCTAATTTGCTTTCTGGGCCACATTCCTGTAGCTTAGTATTTGGCGGTGCTCTCTACCCCACAGGGGTAAAGAATTCAATTTGATTTGATTTGATTTGATTTGATTCTAATTTAAAGGCAGAGTTCTCACCCTGACCAGCAGCAGGCCATGTCCCACTTGTGTGAGATGCAGTGCAGCCCAGGGTGAGACGTGCTCAGCTCTCTCTTCCTAGCCTAGAGCATTAGAGAAGATTCTCATTTTCTAAAGGCACTCCCTAGAGGGAACTGGCAGTTTCCCTCTTTGGGCAAGGTACCCAGGGAGATGGACAGGCCAGCCAGAGCCCAACGGACCCATCACAGGTGGCCTTGTGGCCATCTGTAAGGCCAGGTGTGCTATCAGCCTGAAACCCTGCTCCCACATGAGCCAAACAAGGGGCCACAGCGGGGGCTTCTCTCCTCTCCTCCAACTCCCTGGCACTCTGAGTTGAATTCCAGCAAGTGCCTCAGAGCATCACTGCTCAACAAAAATGGAGTGTGAGTCCATACGTAGGTTAAATGTCACAGGTGAAGTTAATTTTCATGTAGTTCAACTCGAATAGACCCAAAATAACCACTTCAACATGTAGTCAGTGTAAAAGTTATTAATAAAAAATTTGAATTTTTTTCAGACTAAGTCTTCAAATTCCAGTGTGTATTTTACACCTAGGGCCATCTCAATTTGGATGCTACATTTTCATCTAAAGTACCCGAGCTGTATCTCGATTTCATAAGACTTAGAGTTGGAAAAGGAGTTATGGACCCAAGCTGCTCCAAACATTCTTAAAAGTTTTCTAATAACTGAATTAAGTATCTGCTTTTAAATTTAAAATAGTTAAAATTAAATGAAATATAAAATTTCCATTCTTCCACCGTCCTAGTCACATTTCGAGCATGATCCTGTGGAGCAGCAGACACAGAGCTTGTCCAGCTCCGCAGAGAGCTTCCTGCACGAGACAGCTCAGGCAGGGACCTCCTGGAGCGCGAGATCTGTTTCTTATTTCCTTCATTCCTCTCCTTACCCAGCCTCCCAACAAAAGGCCCTGGGAAGTCACTGCTTCCCCAAATTGAGTACAACTCACCTAAGGCATTTGTTACAAACAGCTTCCAAGCCCTGCCCCAGATTTACTGAATCTACTTGGGGTAGGGAAGACAGCCGGGCAATAACCCCAGCTAACGGCCACAGGTTTTCCTTCCTTCCAAGTCTCTTTTATCCAGCCACTGCCACTGTTGGGGGTTACAAATTTGACAGGGCCGGGGTAGGACACACACCCCAGCTGGGGCTCTGCTGCTCAGGGACAGTGCAGAGTCTTCTCTTCTTCCACTTCCTGTGCGGTTGGGGAGACCAGCACACCTGCACTCAGAGTTCTCATGAGCACGCAGGAGGCTCAGTAAATGTCAGTTGCCTCTTCCCACTGCTCTGGATCCCCCATCACACCAAATAACAGCTTTTGGCACAAGGAAAGCTCTTTCTCCAACTAGAACACCGGGTGGGAAGTCCAGGGGCTGGGTGCAGAACCAGTTGGTTCTGAGACTAGACTGATCTACAAATAAAAACCTTTCTTGACTGAGCCATTAAATGGTGGCAGCTCTCAAGCCCTCCCAAGAGAATACCCCAACCAGCTACCAGGCCATCCACTTTCCTCTCAAAGATGAGCCTGGAGGCTTTGCTTCATTGCATGCAGACACCCAAAGCATGGAGACTAAAATGCTGAATTCTGGGCTCTTCTCAGAGACCAGCCAATCCCATCCCCAAGTTCAGACACAGATTGGCTTCCAGTGAAACATGACCACGTGGGCAGAACCCCAGGAGGGACAGGGGCATCTTTCTGGGGCATCCCAGAAGCCTTACCTCTTCCAGTGCACCCACATCCAACGCAAAAAGGGCCAGCCGTTACCCCCCGGGGTCTTTTCTTTTTTGGGAACTTAGGTAGAGGACAAAAGGGAGTCAGTCTCACCTTACATTTTTTCCAGGCTCTTATTTCATCTTTCCAGAGACTCATACGCTGCTGATCGCTGCTGACGGGAAAGGTAAATGGGTACAATCGCTTGGAACACTGGTATTATCTACTGAAGCTGGGTACACTCGTTCCCAAAGACCACAATTCCACTCTTAGTTACATACCCAACAGAAAGGCATCCACATGCTGATCAAAAGACGTGAACTAGAACACTCATTGTACTATTTGCAGGGCCAAAAACTGGAAATCACACAGTGTCTACCCACAGTAGAACAGATAAACACAATTCAACTGCGAAAATGAACAAGCTACACCCGGGAAGAATCTCACCAATGAAGTACTAAGCAAAAGAACCCAGATACAAAGGAGAACAACGCATGATTCCAGTTAGAGACAGCTTAAAACAGGCCAAAATCCCAGGTTGTGGAAGTCAGGATAGCAGTTTGCCTTGCATGGGGACTGAGAGGTGGTTAATGACTGGAACGGAGCCCAGCGGTCCTGGGGTGCTGTCTGTATACCTGATCTAGGTACTCTTTGCACAGGTGAGTTCTGTTTGTGAAAATCCATCAAGCAGCACACTTAGGATAGAAGCTCTTTAATGCATGAAGGTTATAGTCCAATTCCTTAAAAGTTCACCGAAAAAGAAAGCCAGATAGATGGTGGGAAGTTTCTGCCCCACCAGAAACCAAGGGAGACGCAAAGGGCACAGCAGCCATTCGACAGGCGCATGAATGAGCTAATGCAGGCCGGTCCTTGCACCCTGACCATGAAGGCAAATGTTCTCTCATCAGACGACGCCCATTTCCTTTCAGAGGCGCCAAACCAAAGCTCCTCTGTTAGTACATTTTAAAATGGTTAACAGAGCTCGTAACCACTTAGGGCTTATTTTACTACCCGGCTCTTAGTCAGACGGCTAATGACCTCCAGTTGCCAGGTTTGATGGGTTTCCAGGGTCTTAAATGGCTCCTCCCGGGTGGACTCAGCCAGGAGGCTGTAGATCCCCCTTGGCCATATCCCGGGCCCGCTCAGCTTGGCAGCCACCTACGGGCTACGCCCACACAGGGCAGGGGAGAGGTCTCAGGTGGGGGCTTTAAAAGAGATGCTCTCCACATAGTCTTTTTAGCCTCTTTGCATAGAAGACTTTCTCAGGGCATTAGGGGGTGCGATCAGCGCAAGCTCAAGCCATTCCTGCCGCGCCCCCAGGGAAGGCAGCTTGCTCTCCCTCCCAGGATCTTTCCACTTCATCTCTGCAGGGCCAGTGCCCCCCAGCCACGAAAGACACCAAATCCTTGCACTGCTGCCATTAGACAGTTTCTACTTGGCAAGTTGCTTCAAGAATTTCTCAAATCTCTCAGTAGAGAGAGAAAGTCAGCAAGTCCCTGGAAGCCTGGAGGCCGGGGGCAGGAGACACTAAACAGAGTGTGCCACCCGATGGTGGAGGGCACAGAGTGTGCCACCCGATGGCGGAGGGCACAATTCGGGTGGCAGGTCGGGGCGGGGGCCTGGGTGGGAGCATCGCCCAGTTGTGATCATCAATCCAGTCTCTAGAAACAAGGATTCTAGCACATTCTAAACCTTAAAATGAGAACTCTGGGTCCAGGCACCTCATTGGGGACTTACATAACTTCCCTCTGCACGCCCAACACCATCGCCAGGTCTGTAATCTCTGCCTCCTCTCCCTCCCCACAGAGCTTCCTCCATTATGACCTGGAGCTCTCCAATGCACCCCGCACCTCTGCTAGACTGGGCTCACGGCATCGGCAAACTCGCTCATGGACCACTTCCCGTTCCTATCCCCAGCTCATCACAACTGAAATTAAATGATCCTTTGCCTAAGTGTTTCCACCTCATTCACCTCCTAGACTCTAACCTCCATGAGGACAGGACCTGGGCACGTCTCACTCGCCACTGCCTCCCAGCAGCCAGGGCTGACTTTCCTTCTGAATGCGGCTGTGCTAGGCAAGGGGGTGCAGTGTGTGGACAAGACAGACAGGCTTCCAGCCCCCGCGGAGCTCATGACGTTTTGCAGGGAGGATTGTTCCGGCACATTCCTCTTGTCATGCTTCTGTTTCTCTTTTGTGTCTCAAGTTTTTTTCTCCCAATACTTTTAAGCCAGACTTATTATTCAAGTTCTCTCAGACTCCCACATCAGGTAATACAAATATTGTGAAGTTTTTCCCTATTATTTTGCTTCTGAAAGTGAAAACAATGACTGTGGATAGCTTAACGGGGAAAATAAATAAAGTCAGCTTTCGCTTGAACGTGAAGGTGCTATGTTTGTTATTTGCCGAATAAGTTAAGAATAGGCTGCGCGTCCCCATGGTGGGGAGGGTGCAATCCCAGACACCCAGAACAGCACAGACCTCCCTCCACACATCCCAGGCTCCACGGGAGAAGCTTTGGCCTCCAGCACTGCGGGCTTCCTGCCCTGCTCTCTCTCCCCAGCCAGGAGGCATAAAGGATGGTTTCTTTCTTTCTTCAAGTGTCACAGCCCATTCAGGCCCATCGACTTGTGACAATGAGAGGAGAGCACAGCGGCCCGGCTCCCTTTGAGCTCACATCTCCAGTGACCTCTGTACAAACCGAGGACAAAGGGAGGAAAATCTAGCTGCGGTGCAGTCACTCCCCCGAGACGCTGCTCGGAAGAGATCTGACTTGGGCAGCTCTCTCCTGATGTATTCTGAGCACAGCATCCACCCCGCACACTCCCTTCCAATAAAAAACTAACTTTAATGCTCATTCAAGAACCCCTCTTCCAATTTAAAACCTGAAAAGTCCGGGCTCTCCTTGGCTGGAACCTCCCCTGTCTTTGGCAGCCGGCCCTGGATGCTCCTCTCTCCCTCTCCACTGGCAAAGGGGAAAGGGCACCTCTGAGGCTGGGCCAGCCTGCAGGGAGGGAACAAAGAGTCAGCACAAAGGAGTCCCGGGCCCTTCCAAGCCTCTCGTTCCAGGGAGATGCTTCCTGGGTGGGATTTTATTTCCTTACCAAGATGCACTATGTCCCCCTCAACTTTGCAAGGTGGCATTCTCCGGGATCCAGAATGACAAGGATGACCTACAGTGGCCCCTAAAATCCTAGACTGTCTCCAGGAGCTTTTTACTCCACTGGGAGGGGCAGCGCTTACACAGCGGACATCAGGGATGAAAAGCCAGGGGAGATGGGCTGCCCCTCTCTTGGGACTGAGCCACAGAGTCACGACAGACACACACGTTAACCACACATAGGTACTGGAGAGACACTGTGTGTCAGTGTTTTCCATTTTACAGTGAAAAATCACCAGGACTAGAGGCTTAGACACACACACAGTGTAGATGGGTTTTGTATTCAGGTTTTCTCTTCTCAAAGCTGAGCTGTCAAGTCAGTGAGTTTCATTAGAGAATGTTGGTCCTTGTCCCTGTCTGTTCTGAAGAGCCTAGCAGTAGACTGTCCCAGATTCCTAACACATGGAGGCTGAGAAACCCACATGAAATTTCCCCAGCAGACCATATTGTTGGCTCCATGAGTTAGTTGATTCAGCGGGCATTTCCTAAGCGAGTGCTTGGGTCAGGCCTCCAGCCAGACCCCTCCCAGCACACCAAGGTGATTCAGCTGCAGCCCGTGCCCCCCGTGAGGTCACAATTCACACAAGTTGCTACAAATCACATTGGTCTAGGATCAGCATCCTACGAGATCCCAGAGCCAACTCCGAGGGCGGAGACCATGGGCCATCACACGGGGCCCTTTGCTCAGAAACGCCCTACATGGGATGTATTGTTCCGCTTTCCCTAGTTTTAAATTCTTAATAATTTTTAATATGCATTTCATGTTGTGATGCATCTTGCAAATTATATAGCCTTTCCTGGAGATGCCTAAAAAGTTATCTTATCAGGATTAAAGGAGGGTGAGAACACACCCAGAGTGCTGTTCTCATTCCTGGTATATGTTAGAGCCAAAGAACAGATACTTGGAGAATGGCATTCCGCCTCGGGTTTAAGCTCATCTTGGGTTTGAGCAGAGACCTTTCCTGGGGCGTGTCAGAATGAGAATCAGAATCTTCCATTCCATACCAGGAGTGAGGATAGCAAAAGCTGCTTCCGTGAGCCTATTTATCATGTCTCATCTCGAACGGTATGTTCTCTAATGCAGCTCTGCCTGATGATTTAAAAATATGGAACCCTTTAATTCATCATGCTAATGTGATTACACATTCATCCCCAGAGTCCAGGCCATCCCTGAGGCACTCAAGCGGAGGCCTTGTCTGTGAAATTTACGAGCCGAGGCTTACACTCTTTCAGCCCCTTTAAATGGGAAAATCTTTACCTTAGTTGAGTGATGTGCTCTGTCCACCGCCTAAAGAGAAAATTAAGCCCTCCAAGCAGTGCCCTGCTCTGTTAGTTTCTGCAACTCATCCCCAAGCCTGCGCAGTTTAAACACCATTTACAAACAAGCTTAATTTTAACCTTCCTTTGTGGAGAATGCAAAATCAATTAAGTATATACTGATAATGCCCTCGCATCTCGTTCCGGTGACATCTCACAATTAATGCTGCCCATGAGGCCGAGCGTGAGCAGCTCACACAGTCCTCTGGTTATTACGAGCATCACTCGGCTCCGGAGTTGAGCGCAGAGGGAGGCAGGCACAGCTCGCTACATGGGGACTCTGCCTCTTTGTAAAATCAGCTTGTAGATGGTTTAACTAAAATACACCGGAGCATAATTCAATTGGAATTGAGGCTCCCATCAAACCAAACTAGGCTGCAGAAATTTTACCAACCTTAAAAGCACCTACAAGGGGCAAGGTACAAATTTCGTTTGGATGTTGCTTGGGTGTTTCTAGCTCTACAGGTAGAATTGTTTTCACCACTAAAACCAACTGCACTCAGAAATGGAAGGGACACGGCAGATCTCACATAAGCTTCTTGCACTGCAGGTAAAGAAACAGAGACTCAGAGAAGTCAGGACAACCCTAGGGCACAGAGCAGTCACTATGCAGGTCTGAGCCAAGGAGGGAGCCCCGCAAGGTAAGAATAAGCAGTCTCTGACTTCACACTGCCTATCTTCCAGGCCCAACTCTACCATCCAGCTGCAGGAATGTGGGCAGGGTGAACTCCTCCGAACTCAGTTCTTACATCTGTAAAATGGGGATGTTAACTGTATCTACCTCAAAGGTTGCTGAGTGTGTAAAATGAAATAAAGTAGATAAAGCCTAAAGCATACTAAGTACTCAATGCAGCTTGGTTTCCATTATCAAAACTGCAGCTCCCCTGGTCTGTCCTATGAACCAAACTGCTGCCTAAGGTTCTTTCTCTCTGAGAATCTCTCAGATCTGCGGAAGAAGGTTACCTGTGTGCATGCATCAGAGACAACGCACCCACAGAGCACCATGTGGACCCGTGGAACCTGTGAAATTCATCCTCCAGTATTTGTTGAACTTATGGAAATGAATTTTAATTGATTGTCAATTGGAGGGGATTGAAACATCCTCTAAAAGACAAACAGCAATGCTAAAGCTTATGAAATTCTAAAACGCTTCTAAAATGCTATAGATCCCTAGATTTAATAAGAAGAATAAGGTCTGCAGCTCAGTTAACGGTATTTTACCAGTGTCAATTTCCTGGCTTTGATCATGTCTGAGGGTTGCAAAAGATGTTCTCCCTGTGGGAAGCTGGGTGAAGGGTACACAGGGACTCTGTACTATTTTTGCAACTTCTTATGAGTCTGAAATTATTTCAAAATAAGAAGTTAAAAGTATGAGGCAGCATACAGGAGTGACAAGAGATTATGGGGACTCTGAGCAAGCATTCAGCATGTCAATACAGCCACAGCTTCCTGGTGTGGCCTCACGTGACTTGGGAAGTGATGCTGAATGAACAACTGGAATGATTCTAAACCAAACTACTCAGAAAAAATATTTCTTTTATCTTTCCATTTATTAAAATGCAAAGAAATTTATGTTTTGTCCACCCTTTAAAAAATTAGTCAACAACATAAAACAGAGATGTATATTACTGCCACAACTACTGATAAATATTTATCGGGAAAACTTTGCAATGTGACAAAGGATCACTCTTAAGGATGTCTGGGAAGACCAGAAAGAGATTTCAAGTTTATGAAAATAACTGATAGACACAATCTGTTGACGCCCTACTGTGTGTCAGGTCGACCAGCTGGTGCCTCGGGTGTGGTTTCCACAAGAAAGCCTGGCATTAACACGTCATTAACAAGAACGGACTCCATGTGGTATGGAGCAGTTCAGGAGTGGACAAGGTTCAGAGTGTCCTGATGGAGGACCTGGGAGGCCAGAGTGCTGCCCCATGGAGACCACGGTTACTCAGGTTAACGGCAGGACCTGGGACGAAGAGGCAGCCTGGGGTCCACTCCTTCGCAGGTAGGGAGGTGGCTGCAACAAGAGGACAACCAACAGCGGGGCCCTCGAGAAACTGAGGTTCTTACTGACAAGGGTACATAAACAGCTGGAGGCAGCACCAGGAGGGAGGAAGAGCTGCCTGAGAGGGCCCAAGACCTGAGCAAGGGTCGGGTCTCTGTTACAGCCAGGGCCGGAAAGCAATGCTTAAAGAAGAGGCCAAACCAGCAAACAGTTTTCCATGCCTCATCCCCCTCCAAAGGATTCCTGCTCCAGGACCTAGGCTGCATGGAACTGTCCCCAAATTCAAGTTAACGGCCTGTGTTCACCTTTGGGAATTCGCAGTCCTATTTCAGTCTTGTTTTTATGAGTGTGGTTTCAGCTGCCCACCCCAGGATGTCCCCCCTCAAGCATGTGCTTACATAAAAATAGCTCTGCCTCCCCAGCCAAGCCCTAAGTGAGAGGACAGGGACGTTGGGGTTTTGCTTTGTTTTTTGCTAGCCCTGTTTTCTGAAACTGCAGCAGCTGCAGGCCAGCGAGCATCAGACAGGTGTTCTTTACCCAGAGATGGGACGGGATGAAGGCAGAGCGGCAAATGTCAGTGCAGAGGATGCAGAAGAGAAGAAAATCAAGTCAGGCGCCCAACAAACGAAGTCTCTTTCTCCCGAGCATAACTGAATCCCATCCCATCAACAGGTTCTCCCCTTGGGGTTCTGGCACTGACTGGCCAAGCATCAGACAGCAGCACCCTCAGACCATTCAAGAATCAACTGAGATGTCACCTCCGTGAAAAGGCCTTCCTCGCCCACCAGCCAGTCACTCCAGCACATGGCCTTTATGCCTGTCTGTTCTCTTATATTTGCGACCTTGTCTGCTGCCTGTCTCTGTCCATGAGAATATGCCCTCTGTAAGCACTGGGACCCTGTGTGTCTAACTCACGGCTAGATCCCCAGCTCCTAGGACAGCATGGGGTACACAGCAGGGCCTCAATAAAGATTTCTTTTCACTGGAGGGTGACTCTCAAGAGGATGTGCAGAGCTTGAGTCAGAAGAGTTGAAGACATCAAAGGGCCAGGCTCCCACATATTCTTCTTGATCAAAGCTGAAGGACTGGGGCAAGTCACTGACTTCTGCAGGCCTCCATTTCCCCAGCTATAAACAGACGATCTGAAAGACGCTCACCATCCCCGCACTACGGGTCAAAGTTTCCAATTATTCACTGTACTCCTGCCTGTTTTCCTTTCACCCATCTGTCTGTCCATCTGTCCAATCATTCTTTCCCATGGACTAGGCCCGGGGGATGCCACCGTGAATAAGACATTTCCTGTTCTGAAGGGACAGATAACCTTCCAGTGGCAGAAACAGAAAGAAGGCAATTCTGCACTGACCAGCTATCTGTCAAAGGAGACTCCTGGGCCTCCAGCCCAGGCTACTGTGGGGATGAGAATGGGGTCTTTCGCCAAGAGAAAAACAGATCTAAAATTCCACCACTACTACTGAGTGATGAACAGTGTGTGTTACTTATAACCAGGGAATCTGAACATGAAACTCAAAGACAGCCACAAAGTCTCATCACAGATTGAGGACAAATGAGGCTAATTCCTGAGACCACTGTGCTAATTATCTGTCCCTTATCTTTGCCACAGGAGAACTGGAAATTCTCATTAGAAGAATGATTACAATCACGGCTAAGTTCCATCCGTGTTTCTTAGCTAAAGAGCTTAACAGATGCAGGTCCATGCATGCATACACACACACGCATGCACACACACACACGCATGCCCAGCATCCATCCCCGGAGATCTGATGCAACAGAGCTGATGTAGGACCAAAGTATATGCATTTCTTTCAATAAGCTCCGTGGGGGGTTGCAAAGCAGCGCCCCTGATTTACAGCCACTGAGTTTCTGCCAAGTTTACTTCTTATTACAGCTGTAAAGGTGTGTTAGAATGTCAATGATAACAACGAGAATTATATCCATGAGGATGTTAATGGAAGAACTTTCCTAAGCACAGAGAACACTCCAGCCACAAAACACTTTTATCCACCTCATCAGAGCTACATGGTGCCTGGAAACATCAACGCTGGAAGGACCAGCCTGAGGACACGGCTGCCCCTGGGACCACACCCCCAGGCCATGCAAGAAACCCAGCCTAGGGAGATCTCCCAACCTGGCCTCCACATATTTCTTTCAATGCTTTCACCCAGTGTACTACTGAAAAAAACAACTTCCAAATGTATCCTGGAGTCACAATCACAGCCCCTTGCTTATGGGCTTGGCCAGATCAGATAAAATTTCATTCTCTGAATTGGTTCCTAATTTAATTATTCCCCGGATAAGCAGCCGGGCCTCCCATCACTGCAGGGGAGAAAGAACTAGAAAGGCGCTGGCGCCACACATTGTAGTTCTTATGTGGCCACTGGTGGATGGGGAGATGTTCTGGGCCTTGGACATCAGATGCATATCGGATGGACAGAGAGATGGGTGAAAGGAAAACAGGCAAGAGTCCACTGGATAACTGAAAACCTTGACCGATAGTCACATAAAAGAGGGCAAGCTAACCACCATCTGTTCACCCAGCCCACCTTAATCTGCTGCCCCAGGCCAGTCAAGAAGGCAACTTGGGGTTTTAGTAAGAGTTTAGGGAGAACATTTGGAGTAATTGGATTGTCGCTCCAAAAACCTGGATTCAATTCTGTCTCTTTATGTGTGGCTTCTCTGGCCCTCAGTTTCCCCATAGATAAAAAGGGGCTGAACCATGTTTGCCCGAAGGCCTTTCCAGCTCCAGAATTCAGACAATTCAGTATCTCAGCCAGGATCACTGACAGGGGGATCAGGATCCCATCTAAGAACAAATCCTTTTCTAGGGTCAAGGAAAGAGCATTTTTTAAAAAATGAATCTTATTATTAGAAGAAAGTGAAAACATCTCATAAAACATAACCCTAGAAATGGAAACACATGTCCACACCCAAAGAAGCTTGTACACAAATGTTTGTGGCCGCCTCATTCATAACAGCCAAAGGTGGAGACAATCCAAGTGTCTGTCAATGGACAAATGGATCCATGTAACTGTGGGCTATCCATACAATGGAATATTATTCAGCCATGAAAAGGAATGAAGTGCTGACGCATGCCACAGCATGGATGGACCATGAAAGTTACAGCGTACAAGAAGCCAGTCACGAAAGACCTCATTCTATGTGATTCTGCTCATACAAAAGTCCACAATAGAGGAATTGGAATGGACAGAGACAGGAAGTAGATTTGTGGTTGCTCAGGGCTGAAAGGTACATGTGGGGGAGTGGGGAGATAAAGGAGTGATAGCTAAAGGGTACAAGATTTCTTTTTGAGATAAAAAAAGTTCTCAAATTAGCTGTGGTAGTGGTTGCACATATCTGTCAATATACTAAAAAACATGGAATTGTATACTTTGGGTAAATTGTATGGTGTGTGAATTATATTTCAATAAAGCTGTTAAAGAAGAATAGATTGAATAGGATTTTCAAAAGTCTGTTTTATGACTTTTTTAAAATAAATCAGTTGAGAACTTTGAAAGACACACATGCCTACCCTTCAACGCTTCTGCAGCTTCCTAAGTAATCCAACGGGTGGTTTCCAGTGAGCAAGTCTTCTCACCCTTCCATAAACCAAAAAAACTGCTGACTCAAAAGTGGGCAGGCCTGCATTTTTTCTATTGACTTGTTTCCATTTTTATGGCCAAAAGCAAATTTATTTTCTACCACTCAAATGGCAACTGAAGCTTCATCTTCTTTTCAATACATCGTTTTTCTTCTCTGAGCCAAATTTTATACAATGCAAAAGATCCCTGGATTTTCAATTGTCAATAGGTGAGCAAATGATTTTTTCTTTCTTTTTTTTTTTTTCTTTTTTTGCCTGGAAGATGTTTCTGAGGAGGAGCTCACAGTCACCCAGCTCCCACTCTTCTCTTCTGTACATCTCCTCATATCTAATTTCTCATAGAAACTGCTATCAAGTGGGTATAAATAGCTTTTCAAAGTTAGGACGACACAAAATGTCAGGCTTATACTGTTCTCATTAGTCGGAGCGTGCTTTCTTCCCACTCATTTATTCCCACTGATAACTTTCTTAGGCAAGTTCAGCGTGTCCTAAAAGCAGCTATTTCCTCTGACTTTCACTATAATGACTTGGATCACTGACCTGATGCGGCATGACACTCAGCCTTTCTGGAACATATTTTCTTCATTAAAAACTGTGACGGATGATGAGAGAGGATCGCGCCACCATGGGTCAGGCTGGAGATAACCACAGGCAAGGAAGTGGTAAGCCTTCGCAGTTCAGCACACCCAGGGCTCGGAGGAAGATGGTCCTCCCCAAGGCTCACGGTTTCTAAGCCCACACAATGTTTCAGTTGGGGTCACCAGGCAGAGAGATGTCAGACACTCTGAGGCTCAGGAGGCTGCACCTTTGCAAGGCAGAGCTAGGGAAGGAAAGATGGAAGGGTCCCTGCTGCCCCAAGGAGTCCAGTCCTGAGGCATCAGTGTTCAGTGGGATGGAGGAGGAGCTGACCCTCCCAAGGGCGGGGCCACGCACTGGCTAGGAAGCAAGGACAAAGGGGGCCCTTGGTACCTGCCTCTCGGGGAGTCACAGCTGAGGGCCCAGGACCCTCCTGGCTGTCTTCTCATCTGCCCTTCATCCTGTGATGAGACAAGAGGGAGGCTGCCAGTTGGATGCCCACCTGCATTCAGCCCTCCTCTCCAGGCGAGCTGACCTCCATGGCCCAGCCTTCTCCGTTAGAGCCTCTGGGCCAGAAGGTGTTCATCAAAGGCTGCCCAGAGAGCCTTAGAAATAAGTTCCCCCATACCAGGGACAAATGGCCTGCCCAGCTCCTGCTGCCCCACCAAGCCCCCCACTACCAAGAACAGGCCAAGGCCAGACCAGAGATGGCATCCCACCCACAGTAAGGGATTAACAAAATCATCTGGGTTGTCCTTCATAGAAAAATTAAATCTAAACAGCCCCTAGGAATCCAGTGGAGGAAGATACCACACAGAGGCCCTCACAGTTCCCCTCTGAACTGGACATGAGAACTTCCTGCTCCCTCCACCAGACCACAGAAAGGGCACTAAAACTCCCGAACATCTGTCTAGAGCAATAGCAACTCTGAAGTCAAGCGTCTGGTTACGTGACACAGAGGTCAGCCAGCTGCAGCCAAATCCCCACCTGGATGTCCAGGAAACCGAGGACAGAGAAGCCAGGCCCCTGATGACCCACAAGATCTCAGCCAAAACTCCTCCACCCCACCGCCCTGGGCTGCTGCAGCTACCAGGCAGAACCATCAGAAGTGCGTGGAGAGAAACGCAAGCCTTCGGCCCACACTCCCCGGGACAACCCTGCTTTCTTGTAATCCTGGCGGTCCGTCGTGCATGAAGCAAACAGGATTTGGTGTGTACATTTGGAAGACTCTTTACATATACAGGTTCACAAAGCAGAGAAAATTAATCCTCAGTAGACCCATAGTCTGATGTGGGGTTTGGAAATTATAGTCCCTAAAAATACACACCAGGACATACTTTATATTTTTAATGCAAATATTTACATTCCAAACAAAGGAGCATGGAACTTGAAGCCGAGCTATTTATACCAGCTATAAGAAACACGAGCAGCCTCCACATTTCTCGCCTGAGTAGATGGCTCCGCTTATATTCCTGAAACAACAACCAAATTTCCATAACATTTTCCCCTAAGGCTCTCAAGACACAAAAAACTGTGGTTACTACGTTTTAATAGCCCCAAAACCTAATGCCAGGAAATCCAAGGTTATTCCATTAGGCTCTCGACTCCTTGGGAAATTGAGTGACAAGTGTGAGCTCTCCTGTGCCACACTATCAAACTTAGGGTTCACATACAATCTCCAGGATAAACTCGCCTTTGGAAGAATCATTTTTAATTGATGCATTAATGCAACACGTGGCAGTCACTGGCCACTAAGTGAGAGTCTAGCTACACAGATGTGCCGTGAGTCCCAGACACCCTCCTCCTGAAGAGTCTCGTCAGGCTGGGAGAGCAGACCCCACCCGGGAAACTGTAGCCCAGCACAGTGTGGAACAGGGTCAAGGTTGAGAAATACAATAGAGGAAAACTGCAGAAGCTCAGAGGAGGAAGGCTCCACCTGGATGCGGGAGGGAGGTACGGGGAAGAGATGGCAAGAATGACAGGCAAATGCTTCCTGAAGGCAGTGGGGGTGGGAGGGCTCAATGATGAAGTAGGCAGATGTGGAAGCTCCCCCTCTCCAGTGGCTGGAGGACCCAAGTGTAGCCAAGTCCAGGCCCGGCTGGCCAGACAGACAGAGCCAGGTCTGGTAGAAGCAGAGGCCCTTTGGGGGCCTGGGACCAAGAGAGAGGAGGCAGAGAAGCTTCTCCAAGCCCAGGCTAGGAGTCAATCACTACCTCAGCTCCCTGTGAATTGCGTTCAAGTTAGAATGCGACCTTGAGATCCATGGCTCACCATTATCTCAAGTAGGAAAGAGATGTTCTTGAATTTAAAGCCAGATTATTTCCTGGAGCAGACAACAACACCTACTTGACACACTGCGGCCACCTCTACCAAGTACGTACCTAACAGATGCCATTGACCACCCTCCCACCGTGGGCCAGGCACGGAGCCCAGCATGTCATATTCCTTGCCACGGGGCGACTCTTCTCCACCACTCCAGATGTTTCCTTCCCTGAGGAGGATGCTCCCCCTGTGTAACTTTCCTGTTGTCTATACCTGGTGGTGTCTACACCATCCCAGGAATATGGAAGGAGGGCCTGGACGTGACAGCCCAGCCCTGCCTTTCCCCATGGCAAGGAGGCCCTTCACCCTGCTGGGAGAGGCTTCTCCAGCTCCACAGGCGATGGGGTGGGCAGGTCTGCCTGACTGCCCCAGTTCCTCACTTCTTTGCCCACTGGTTCAGCCACATTCTCCAACAACAGCTGCAGTCGGGATGGCCATTGCATGCGGATTTCCACCTGCCTTCCTCCTCCTGTATCTCTCCATAGGTTTAGACCTCGCCCAGAAAAGAGTGGTTCCATGTGGGGAGCTCCCCTGAACCCTAAATTGTACTCTTTCAAATACTCAAGCCATCCAACCAGGTAGAAATCATTAACCCCATTTTACAGATGAGGAAACCGAGATGCAAGGTGAGCCACTTGACTAGAGTCACAGGAATGGGACGAAGCAGTACTGCATGAACTTGAACCTGAGTCCGCGTGGATCCCAGGCTCAACCCACTACCTGCCCTGCCCCACCCAGTGCCTATGGCATCTAACACTTGAGCTAAAAGAGCATCCTTGTCACGGGGACCAAACATTTGGCTGACAAGAAACGTGAAGGTACAGGTGAACTTACCGCCATCAGCATGAGTGAGCTGCCAGGGCTTACAAAAGGGAACACAGCTGCCCAGACCACTTTCATGGAAGGGTAAAATAATGCATCTTACACCTCTCTCGACCTCTTAGACTCTGAAATGCAGGCTCTGGCCTCCTAGCAAAGGTGCCATGGGCCCAGTCCCTCGGGACAGCTACCTACAGGGACACAGAAGAGCAAAAGCAGGACAGAACCTCCCGAAGATAGATCCAGGGCCACCCTAGGAGGGATGGCATTGCCACTTCTCCTTGTATGCCCTCCCCCTTGGTGGCCACACCACTATCTTTTTGACCACAGGGAGCAAAAGGGTCTGGCAGGGGCGTATTCCATTTCAAGAGAAAATGCTAAGCCACCAAGTTCCAGCCTATTGTCAGAAAAACATAATTGTGCCTGGCCTGTATCTAATTATTTGCCCATGTTGGGGTATTTTCCAGGCACCTGGGTGCCTGGGCTGTCTGTTTCAATATTTTTACCACAAATGCAATTCTGGAAAGTGTCCAAGTTTCCATTATAATGATACCCTCTGCTTTTGAGGATCTGCCAGCCTTACTTACTTCAGAGATCTAAAAGGCCTGGGCCATGATGAGTTCTAGAAATGTAAAATAGGCATCAGGGAGAGCCTGCTGAAGCCAGGAGGCCCCCCTCAGACCCCCTCTGGGCTCTTTTAAGCTGGGAGTGGGGCGAGATGTAACATTCAAGTGAGCTACACCAGCACAGTTCCACCTAGAGCTGCGCGGTCTCCTCTCTCTGGTTAATTGCGTCAACTATGGGCACAGCCGAGCTGCTCCACAGCCTGGCTGCAAGGTCAGCTGAAGGGTCTTGAAGGGTAGCTGTTTACCAGTGTTCTCCTCGCACAGATGAGGAGACAGAGTCCAGAGAATGAAGCCACCACCCTAAGGAAACCTAGCTGGAGCCAAGGCTTGCAGGGGCTCCTACCTATACCCTTTGAGGTAGAATATACTGGAATCAAATATGGAGACATGCATGGTGAGGAGCTCCAGGGCTAAAGAATACCACCCGAGCCAGTGCTTACTGAGCACTTACTGGATGCCAGGCACTGTGTCAAGCACTGGCAGGTATTAACTCTTTGAAAAGACACCCGTCCTCAGGCCAGGGCCAAAGTCTTCCCTGAACACTCCAATCTCAAAGTCGTTACCCCGGGCTCCCGCTGCACTTTGCCAAGCCCTGTAAGGTGCCTGTCAACGGCGTTACGTAACTCTGACTTGCACAAGCTCCACCTCGCTCACTGATCTGAGTGCTGTGCTCTGTGCTAAGCACTGACTCTCTGCTCCCATGCACCTGGCCCAGGGCTGCAGGGCAGAAACGCCACAAGTCCTGCTGCAGACGGTCTCCTTTCCTCCCCATCCCTTTGGAAATCAGCAAAGATGAGAAACTGCTTCCCACTTGCCACCTCCCCACAACTTAACCACTTGCTGATTCACGCCGCCTCCTCCTTCTGGAGCCACAGTTGCTCTTCTCCCCTCACCCCCTTATTTCCCTCCTGCCTCCACCGTCATTCCCAATCCCTCCTCCTGCACATCCGGATGGCTGAGAGCTTGGTGTGTGTCATCTCCAACAGCCTCCCAGCCCTCTAAAGGACACAAAGGGATACACCTGTGTGACCTGCCTAGCAGAGGGCCAGCATCAAACCTGTAGGGACACAGCACGTGATAGCTCTTGCAATGAACTGTCTTCCCATACTTACAATTTTAAAAATCTATATTGGCCCAAATGGACACAAAACCTTTCTCCTTCCTGGACACTCCTAACTAGACACCTAGACTGGACACACTAATTAGATAACTGTTCCCTTTATGCTCCATCTTCTGCTGTGGAGACACAGGTCTACACATAAATCATTTTGTCCCAGTGCTTTATTTGAAAGGAGAAACCATCTCAGTAAAGAAATCAGACCCTCATACTGGAAGCCAATAAAGAAATGCCTTGTGCAGTGGAAACACTCAGTCTCCCAACACTTAGCCAGCTAAGTGCAAACATGATCTCCTCATTCACAGCACAGGAACACAGTGACCATTTGAAGTAACTTAATCTCATACCTGAGCGTCCCCTTTACAGACCAGAAGGGGAGGGAAGCTGCATGATTCTCACCAGTGACTGAGTCACTTCCAAATCACAAGCTGCTAAAGAGACGTCCGCTGGCTGATTGCTCAGATCAATGACACTCCCAAGTCAGCTACCACTTTTAAAAACAGTCTCTGCTTTTAGAATTTAGACGACTTCTCTTTCATACAAATGCGCTCCAAACAGCATCTCTGCAATCCTGGGCCTGCTGAGGCCCCAGGAAGGGGGACAGTGCCTGAATGTGTAAATGGGAAAAATGAGAGCTGCCAATTACAGGGAATGTCCACTCCTCTGGGAGTTTCTAAGAGGCCTCAGCCCAGCACAGCAGAGATGAAGGAGCTGGCCAAGAGCTGGAGATCAGAGACCCCCTGACTTCCCACTTACTGGCTATGTGACCTTGGGCAAGTCACTCCCAACTTAACATCATACCTGAGCATGCCCTGCTCACGGGGTGGGTGACTCCCGCCCACTGCTCTGAAACTCAATGTCCACACCTGGAAAAGGAGGCTCCTCACACTCCCCCGAGTCCACCCTCCACTCCCCCACTCCTGCTCCCAAGCCTTGCTTGGCATCACTGCCCTTCTGGGCTCTTTCGGCAGCTTCTAGACCATTTGTCTGTCTACACAGCCAATTCTGCTTGTCCCCCTCCCATGAGGGCTGGGACCCTGTCTGTCCTATCCCCACCAAATCATCCCAGAGGCTCAACTGCAGGATCTATTTGGTGAAAGGAATTATATGAAAAGGTTCATGCAGATGACTTTCCACATCATGGGAATTCATTCAACAGCTGCTGAATGAACGTATGGCACATGAGTACGTGAAGGAGCTCTGCCCGCCTCACCTCCAGCCTAGACCTGGCCACAGACATGATGGGCAGCCATCAGTTCTTAGTCTCTGGGCCCACGATGGGTGTGGCTCCTGTGTCCTGCTCTCTGATGCAGTGACACCCTTCCCAGTAGATAAGCACTGGGCCAGATGGCAAGCTTCAGCCCTCCTGGAAGGGCACTCACCCCGAACCCTCTACCATACTTCTGGAATTTGAGCCCACATTTAAATACCCAGGCCGGAGAATCCTCTCAAAAACTCACAAGACCTATCAACTCTGTGTTCCCCCCAACTGGCTGAAACTGAGTCGAGGCTGTCCCCTGTAGTTGGGCATGTGCTTACCTGTTCAGGACACCCCTGGGGTCTCCCTCTTCTCCCCAGCCCCCTCCACTAGCAGGGCACCTTCCAGCCGAACTCAAAAGGGCTTCGACCACCACAACCCAGCACTAATCTACAGCTTCCCCTACTGCAGACTCCTGGCGCCCAGCAAGTTAACTTGGAGTTTCTTTTCTGCTGTTTCTCAAGACGCCAAATAAGTAGAATCTGCTTCCCACTTTACCAACCTTTCCCCAAACACTTCTTCTTGACGCAGGAATTAATCTTCTCTCTTCTAGGCATGTGAAAAATCAAATGCTTCTGACATCTCAGCTTTCCTGGCCAGGGGGAGCAGCAACCAGGGATGACAAAGGCGTGGAAGGAAACTGCAGCCCTCACGGCAGCCACAGTGACCCCCGGCTGGGTCCCTGGCCAGGACAGTGGCTCAGACATGGCAAGCTTTGATCATCCAAGAAAAGCAAGACACACATGTGACCATTGTGGCCCGACCTGCCTGCCACCCCCCCGGCCAATATCCTGGAGAATTACCCCTGCATGCTTCACCTACAAGCCAGCTCACTGCAATCATCCAGTGTCCAGAGGAGAGAGCCGCAGAGACAGGGCTGGACTTCCGCAGAGGGTCCCTAAGCTGGCTCTCCTGGGGAGCTGGACTTTGGAGGTAAGCCCAGACCTGCAGCTCCACCTCCAGCTCACCTATGTGCCCACAGGAAGGCCATGACAATCCACTTTACCTCGCCAGCTCAGTGTGCCCATCCAGGAGGTGGCAAGAAAGAAAATCTTCTGACAGTTTCTCAGGAATTTGGGGAGAAAAATTTGTTTGGTAAAAACTACCTACTTAGAAGGCATTTTTATTCCTGTGCTACTTTGAAGAAAATCATATATGATCTATGTATGTATTTATGCATCAATCAAGAGATGCTAGTTCAACATTCAGTTTGTAAAATTAGTAAGTGCCACGTTCTGGAAGGGAAGGTTCCTGATTTTGCAAGGTTGCGGGTGGTGGGAGGAGGAGCAGGAAAGCGCCGGATGGATAATGCTCCAGGAAGGTCCAAGGAGGGTCCAGGAGAAACGCTAGGCAAAACTCTAGGCCTCAGTTTACTTCAGGACCCCTCGGGGGGTGCAGATGCCCTCTGAGGCCTTTCTGCCCCAACACTGGGCGGCTACCCTAACCCACCGAGGCATCCCACAACACTCAGGAATTGCAGCTGATAAAGTGGGGCTGGGGGCATGCCAGGGCGCCCAGAGGCAAGGTGAGTCCCTCTGCTCAGTCTCACTGACCAACTTGTCACATCCCTCTGCATCCCGGAGCCACGCTTCATTCCCGAGAACTCGTACCATTAACTTATCCAACGTGAACAAGGCGAAGGTGCCCAGCTGTCACAGCGGCTCCGCGCACGCCGGCAGACGAAGAAGGGCCCCGGTCCCCAGGAGCTGGTCCCAGCCCGCAGCCTGGCAGCCTGCTTCGCGGACTTCCCTACACCCGGCGCGGACCTCCAGCCGCCAGCAGCCAGCAACCCAGCCCCATCCTTCCTCGCCTATACCCGCTGTCCCAGCCGCGCTAGCCGGCCCCGGGCGCAGGGCGGGCAGGCAACATGGGCACCGGGACCGCGACGGGGCAGTCAAGCAGCTGTGCCCAGGACCCGGGCGGCTCCGAAGCCTCAACACGTACACACTCGAGCGCACGCCGGCCAATCGGTTGCCTGGAGGAGTCGGGAAGGCGCTTCCAGGGCTCTTCATTCATTCATTCTCCCAAAGGCAAGGTTCCCTTCGCCCCGGCGCCTCCATCCTGCCATCCCAAGGGGCCAATTGCGCCACAGCCCGCCACCCAGCCACCCACAGCCACCGCGTCCTATCCCCCGGCACACACAACCCAAGAGACTCGCATTTCATCTCCACTGCCAGAGTCGCCTCCGCGCCCGGGCCGCTACCACCTGGCTCCCCAGCTTCGCCGCCCCGCAGCCCTGGATCCCCGCCTCCGGCCCCACCGCGCGGCTCAGACCTGCCTCGCTCGGGTCGCCGCACCCAGGCCGGCCAGGGACGCCGCCGCCACTGCTGGGAAGCGCCGGCAACTCCCGAGTCACGCCGCCTCCCGAGACGCGGCGGGGCGCAGGGAGGGGACAGCAGTGGGGGCGGGGCGGGGAGGAGGAAGAAGGAGGGGGCGGGGAGCAAAAGTTCACACCGCTCGGGGCTCAGCCGCGCCCCAATCTCTTCCCAGGCCCGCCCCCGCCATCTCCCTCCCAGAACCCGGTCCCACGGGCGTAGGCGCCGGAGAGCTCTGGCCTCGCAGCCCGGAACGGCCGCAACGCTAGAGCCGGGGTTCTGGAAGCGTATCCGAGCTGGAGACCGGGGAGAGAGTGGCTGATGCCCGCTTACCTCCCCCGGGCCGCGCCTGGAAACTTCCCCAAAGTGCGATAGGGGTGTGGGGGCGGAGCGCAAGGCAGAGGGGAATCCCCGACCCCTACCACCAAACGACGCGCGCTCACACCGCGAAAGCACTGGTCTGTCCGTCGGTCGGTCCCCCGCCTGCGGCTCCCAGAGCTGGGCGGTGCAGGGGCGCCCCGATTCCGACTACTGGGCTCCTTCTCCCGGATAGCCCGCCCGTGCGTTCCCCGCGGCGTGCGCCACCCGCCGGCCTCCGGCAATCCACGGCGCCACCACGCCACTGCTTGGTCCCCTGTCCCCTCGCTCCGACCGCGTCCTCCCTGCGAGGGAAGGGGCGTGCGTCGCCGCTGGGCAACCCTTCCCGCGGGGTCCTCAAGCGCGCAGGGCTCCGGAGCGCCGCCAGGACCAATGGCGAAGGGACACCTCCCGCTGGGGATCTCTGAAGGCTCGGAGAGGCCGAGCCGAGGGGCGCGGGGCCCAAACCTACCTCGGCTCGTCTCGCTCGCTCGCAAGTTCATTGTCTGCCTGGGCCGCCGCGGCCACCGCCACCACCGCGCCGTGAGCGCCGCGGGGAGTGAGGCTGCGCGCAGCCTCCGCAGGTCCGGACTCCCTACGCCCAGCCCCGGCCGCTGCCGGCGCTGCCTGGCCAGAACCCGCGGAGGGGCGCCGGAGCCCCGAGCCCAGAGCCAGACCTCCTACCGCCGCTCCTCGCCGCCCCCACCTCGGCATCTGGCGCCTAACTTGTACCTGAGAAGCCCGAGTCCAGCCCGGGAGCCTCTGCGGCTCCGGCTCCGCGGGAGCGCGCTCAGCTCCCGAGCCTCTAGCCCCGCATCCAGGGCGCGTCAACCTGACTCCGCGAGCGCAGGGAGGAAAAGTTTGGGAGTGACGTGCAGACGGCGAATGAAACATCCAAAGAGAACCCTCCCCCCGCCCCATGTCGCGCTGACACACATCAGCTCGAGTCTGGAATGCGAGATCAAGGCGTGTGCGCCGAGCGGTGGGTTTGGCCCCCGCCCCCTCCCCCTCCGAGTCAACACTGCTTGTGTGTTGCAGTGATTCCAAATAAAAGCACATCGAAACCCCTGAAGTCTGACAGTGACACCTTGCCAGAGACTTTTTTTTTTTTTTTTTTTTTTTTTTAGACGGAGTTTCGCTCTTGTTGCCCAGGCTGGAATGCAATGGCGCGATCTCGGCTCACTGCAACTTCCGCCTCCCGGGTTCAAGCGATTCTCCTGCCTCAGCCTCCCGAGTAGCCGGGATTACAGGCGTGCACCACCACGCCCGGCTAATCTTGTATTTTTAGTACAGACGGGTTTCTCCATGTTGGTCAGGCTGGTCTCGAACTCCCAACCTCAGATGATCCGCCCGCCTACGCCACCCGAAGTGCTGGGATTACAGGCGTAAGCCACCGCGCCCGGCCGCCAGAGACATCTTTAAGGAACCTGGCGGTCTGGAGCCAGCCCATACATTAATATTCAAGGCCACGGCGCTGGTGAGTTCGGCGCCCTCTGTTGTATTTGCATCCCGGGAAGGCTGGCCTGGCTCTTTGGCCCGGCGTGTTTGCTTCCGCCGGGAGGTAAAGCTCTGCAGGACCCCGAGCGCCACTGCCTGCCGCAGTGACCTGGAGTCTGCTCCAGGGAACTACCTGGACAGCGCGAGGGGCAAGAAAGCGGCACCAGTGGCCAACTCCACTGACTCTGGGCTGAAGATGTCAGCAGTTAAAGAAAAAGACACATGAAATTCTGGCAGATTCGCTCAGAGGGCCTTGCAGCACCAAGCCCAGCCTCTCAGGAAACTGAGGTCCAAGGGGCAAAAAGAATCTGCAGTTTTTTTGCCAGCCTGTGTTCCCGTGGCCAGAGTCCAGCACCCTCTTCCTCCAAGCAACCAGCAGTTGAAATGAAAGTGCTCCGTTAACTATAGACTGCATGCCACCGAAGGGTCATTCCTGACAGTGCCTTCTCCCCATTATCTCTTTATTGCTGGAGGCTTCATCTCACCCCCTTGAAGCTACAGTCCACCCTGAGGTCATAAACTTCTGCTCAGCATCCATGGCAACTAATTCAGAGGTCACCATCAGAGGATTATAACTGCAGATGGGAAACCGGGATGAGAGGGGAGTTCTTTAAAATCCTATCTTGTTTTCCTACAAATAATGTCTCTTACATAAAATTTGCAAAGAACCATGAATGCAGCAAAGAGACTTGCCTTAGAATATCAGACTAGATTGCTTTTTCCATGTAGACTCCACTTGGTGATTTTTATTCTTTATTATTTTTTTAAACAAAAACCTATTTCTGAAAATACAATGAGCTGCTTTTTGCAGGGTTCACAATTCCCAATAGATGATGATGCCATTTTTCAAGGTCTCACACACGTTGTGGCTTTGGGGCTTATTTATTAGCTCCCAAGAAAAGCCTGCCTTTCAGTGAGGTTTATATACTCGAGTAATTGCATCAGGGGACACAGAGCAGGTTGCTGTTAAAGAGGGTTGGTTGTACATGCGTCTGCAAGGAAGGCCCTGGGCCAGGCAGCTGTCAGACCAGTGTGCAACGGGTTTAAACAAACACAGGGAAGGGTCTGTGGAAACGGCGAGGAGGAAATCCCCTTCTGTAAGGGTATGTGGAACATTATTCTAGGGCCACACATACTGCCGGGGAATAATGCCTTTCCTTTCCTCCCTCCAGGTAAACACATAACTCCGTTACGGAGATGGCACTGGGCCCACCCAGATCACCTTCAAATTCAGGTGTCAGAAACCACAGTTGACATGAAGCAAATTGTTTTTAAGTAAAAATCACGGTACCGCTTTGATACGAATTCCACCAGGGACTTTCCAAAGGTGTTTATACACGTGCCTGAGATTAACTAGAGGGTGATTTTTTCCCTTTCAACCTTAATTTCAAAAAATTACCCAAGAATTGCACTTGGGCCTGTTATTGCAGAGAATTGAAAGAACACCCAAATGCCAGGTCCCTGTGGGTGGGTGGAAGGATAGACAAATAAATGTGTAACTGCAAGAGAGGTTGGTACTAACATGGTAATAGCAAGTCATGGCTGAAAAAAATGCAGATACTGGCCAAGCACAGTAGCTCATAGCCTGTAATCCTAGCGCTTTGGGAGACCGAGGCAGGCGGATCACTTGAGGTCAGGAGTTTGAGACAAGCCTGGCCAACATGGTGAAACCCCGTCTCCACTAAAAATACAAAAATTAGTGTGGTGGCACATGCCTGAAGATTGAAAGAGAATCGCTGGAACCTGGGAGGCAGAGGTTGCAATGAGCCGAGATCACACCACTGCACTCCAGCCTGGGCGACAGAGTGAGACTCCCTCTCAAAAAGAAAAAAAAAAGAAAAAGAAAAAAGAAAGAAAAATAAAATGCAGATACTTTCAGAAAATAAATCCCTGCTTCCCCTGTGTGCACTCTAGGCCCCCACAACTGTGGATTTAAATTGCCTGGGTTCAAATCCTACTTCTGTCACCCACTAGCTGAGCAACCTGGGCAAGTCACTTTTTCCCATGCCTGGGTTTGAGGCTTCTGATAGCACCTACGAGTCGTTGACTGAGATGTTGATCCCAACTCTTCACTCTCCTGTGGTGGTTATTACACATATGCATCCTTGTCACGGCCTTCCAGTGTGGGGATTGCACCTCCCCATTCCTTGACTTTGGACTTGCTTTAGACAATGAGATAATGGGGAGTATACCTGGATCAGAGGCTTGAAGTGTGCTTGCAGGGCCAGACCTGCTTTCCTCTGTTCTGGTGGTCCATCATGAGAAGAACACGTTGCTGCCTCTTTCAGAGAGGCTTCAGAATGAACACACATGGAGGAAACCTGAACTTGACTTGCTGTCTGGAGCCATGTCACTCCACATACAGCAGGACTCACAGCTGCTACAGGCAACCTACAGACATAAGAGCAAGGCAGGGAAAATGCTTATTGTTGCAAGCCACTGAATGTTGCAAATGTTTTGTTACACAGCATTGTTGTGGCTGTAGCTGGCTGATACATGGCCTCAGTGGCCTGGTGTCAAGACTGAAGACAAACTATTTTAAAAATACTCAGCACAATTCCTGGGACACAGTAAGAGTTAAAAATCGTAGTTCTTATTAGTAATCATTATTATTGCAAGTAGTTTTATCCATGATAGTCACATAATTGAATGTTTGTTAACATGCAATTGTGTAATAAATTGAATCCATGAATAAGTATAACTCGAATAAATATTCTGTAAGAGATGCTACAAGGACACCAGCAAACTGGAATGTCAGGGACCTGCCACAATCCTTGAAATCACATTCACTTACTCATTCATTATTCACTCATTCAGCAGACACTCTCTTAATGCCTGCTGTGTGCCACTCACAGAGCTGAATGTTGGCACCACTGAGGTCACTAAGACTCAGCCACCTCCTGAAGAAAGGGACCTTCAAAGTCCCACGTTGTGACAAGCATTGTGCTGAGCACTTTCCCATGCCTGTGAGGCCAGTATTACTTATCCCCATTTTTCAGGCCAGGAGACTGAGGCTTGCAAACCAAACACTTAGGCAAGGACAAAAAGCCATGTCTGTTCCATGAGTGCGCACCAGTGCCGATGAGTTCAAGTTCATAGTGGGCAGACCCATTAGGGAAGCACCGTGGGGCAGGGCAAAGAATGGACACACCTTTTCACTCTCTGCCTCCTGCGTGCTAAGAGGGGCTCAGTAAACACTGAAGCTCAGGAGCCCCAGGTCCTGCTCCTGCCACTGAAAAGGGCTGCACCTGGGTGTAAGGGAGCCCTTCGGGTCATTGCAGAGGCCTTCAAATTCATTTTGGCAGCCCTGGCTTCAGATTTCTTCCACCTCTGCCACCAGCAACGACCTGCCTCCCACTCTGTGACTTTGACAAATTTAGACTGCTCAGTAACCTGAAGTGCATTTCAATTTCATAAATTTAGCAATGCTCTGGTTAGGTGGCTCCCTTCTGCAGTAATGCATCCATTAAGTGCACTTTAAGCCCATTTTGGTATGCTAATCCATCACAAATCGACGTGAAATTTGGGTTCTTGTGAAAATTTCCTACACCCCATCCAAAACCTCTACCGGATTTAGGACAATAACAACTAGTGGTTCCTTAGAACAGCAGACTTCGGCTCTGCATCAAACCTTCAGTGAAAAAAGGAATGGGGTTAGTTTTAAACCAGTGTCCAGGCTTGTATATTCACGAGAGCTGTCTGCTCTTACAGGGTCCTCCTGAGGGGCGGTTCGCATGTTCCAAAAGTGCTGCTGCAGCTTTAAGATTTCAGAGCTCTATTCCAGAGAAATGGAGTCCTGTATGTCTCTGCATTCACCACCCCTAGCTCAGAGCCTGTAAATGTTTATGAATGACCCAGTTAGAATCACCTGGCTTGATTAGCACTTACTCATTCATCAGACTTAGTTAGCTTCATATGATTTCACTATGTCCTGATGAAGACTGGGGATCCTAAAACACAGGCAGATGCCTCCGAAGGAAAATCAGATGCAAACCCCCCGTGCCTCCAGTGATGACCACGTCATCAGAATGGTGCAACCTGTTTATCATACAGCCTCTGAGGCCGGAAGGAATGTGCAGCCAGTAATTGACAATACAAAGAACCTACAGGTGATAAAAGAGATATAATGTCATTGTTATCACCACCTAAGACTCTGTTGCTACCAATTGTTGAAGGGCAGCACCTATTAAGTAGATGTTTTTAGCTGCGTAATAGACATTTCGCCAATAAGATAAAGTTTACAGCTGGTAGCGTTCTCACTTACTTGCTTCTGTCATAAGATCTACAACCCATTCAACAGCAAAAATGAGCTGTTGACTTGGTAAATTTAGAGCAGCATCGCCTGCCCTAGATGTGAAATACCTCAGCCTTCTAAATAAATTTCATTTTCCTGGTTGAGCATTTAATGCAGTGAAATGTTACAAAGCGGTGTTTAGGAGGATAATAGAAATGAACACCCACAGGCAGACACAGCAAGCAGTGCATCATGATGGGCACTCCTTCCCAGCCCAGCTTTGCTTCCAGCTCCAACCCAGACCTGCTTCACCCCCACCACCCCGGGCTCTGTGGGTGTCCACCGTGCACCTTCTCAGGCGGTGCCTGTGAGAGAATCTCCATGACATCTTTACTGCTGCTCCTTTACCCCAGTGCAGTGAGCCATAGTCCTCTTCCCAAGCCTGGCTCATCTTGGAAGTGCCTGGACAGTTTTCAAAATGCAGATTCCTAGGCCCCAATACCAGAGATTCTATGACAGTGGGGTGGGGCCAGTCATCTGAATCAGAGTGTCTGGGGTGGCACCTGGGCACTTGTGTATTTAACAAGCTCCCTCAGCGCCCATTGACCTTTGAGAGCTGCTGGTTTGGACCAGTCTCATGTCTCCCACGAGGCTGTCACAATAGCCTCCTCCTGCCACTTTCCCTGCCTCCTCTCCCTGCTAGCTGCTAACTGGTTCTTTCTACTTACACAGCCAGGGTCTTTCCAACACACAGATCTGATTCTGTCGGCCCCATGGCTAAACACCTTTGATGCCTACCCTTAGCACCTCCACTGCGCCAACAAGGTTAGCCAGGTCCAAGTCCACATTGCCAGGCTGTGCAGCTGTGGCCCTGCCTCTTCCCTGGGCCCATCTCCCTCCTTGGCTCCTGGACACCCATCGGCTCCATCCACATGGCTTCCCAGAGTGGCTCAGGGGCAACAGACAGGGTGGTTCTGAAAAGATGAGTCCTGTGACAATGGCAGCACAGAACACGGGTGTCCACTTCCAGGGACTCTCTGCTCTTAGATGGGGGTTGGCTCTTTAGGAGTTGCTTAGACAAAAGCAACCACCTGCTGTGGGTATGGCTGTGGGTGTGGGTGAGAGCTGGGGGCGGGGAGCAGTGTGAGCACCTGTTCAGAAGTGTGCCCCACCCCCATCAGACCCGTGGTAGGCTCACCTGAGCACTAGGTACATGGGCCACAAGCACCCAGACTCCGGCTCTGACCTCAACTCCACTCCTCCTTTGCTGTGACCCCCTCTGAGCCTCACATCCCTCCCTGTGACATGAAATGTGGAACAGGATTCTCTCCTGGGACGGTCCCCTGTCCCGTGTCATCCAGAATCGGTATCTCTCATTGTGAGAAGTGAACAGAAAGGGATTTCCTCACTCTCTGAATTGATCTTCTGTTGCTGAGTAAGAAATTTCCAGCAATTCATGACTTAAAGCAGAATCCATTTTTTTTTTTTTTAATCTCACAGCCTGTAGACCAGAATTCTGATGGGGTCTCTGCTCTGGGTCTCACAAGAATGAAATGCAGGTGTCGGTCAGGCTGGGCTCGAACCTACAGGTCCTGGGGAGAAATCCAAGTCTTGGCTGTTGGTAAACTGAGGCCCCCATTTCCTTGCTGGGTACCAACGTGGGTGCACTCTCTATGCTTAGAGGCCACCCACATTCCTTCTGTGTGACCCTCTCCACCTTCAAACAGCAACGGCATTTTGAGTCTTTCTCACTCTTGAAGCCCCTCTGCCCTCCTTTTCTACCAGCTTTTAAGGGCTCATGTGATTCCATTAAGCCCACCGAGGATAATTCAGAATAACCCCCTCTGCTGAAGTCAACTGATTAGTAACCTTAATTACATTTGTAGAGTCTCATTTCTTATGTAACCCAACATATTCACGAGCATGACACCAGGGCACAGGTAAAGGTGATGGGGTGATGGGGTAATGGGGGTAAAGGTCACAATTCTCCAGAGAAACAGAACCAGTAGGATGTATGTATGTGTGCATGCCTGTATGTATGTGTGCACTAGAAGAAATTGGCTCACATGATCATGGAAGCTAAGGAGTCCCAGCCCTCAGGTCTCAGCCTGAGTGTGACAGAAGGCAGGAGGGGGCCGGCATCCCAGGTGAAAGCAAAGAGAGAGAGGACTCTTTCTTACTCAGCCCTATGTTCTATTCAGGCCCTTATTGAATTAGAGGAGACCTGCCCTCCCTGGGAACCCTGGCCTGGGGAGGGCAGTCTGCTTTGCTCCATCTACCAAGGCAAATACTAATTTCATCCCAAAACACTCTGATATGGTTTGACTGTGTCCCTACACAAATCTCATCTTGAACTGTAGTTCCCATAATCCCCATGTGTTGTGGGAGGAACCTGGTGGGAGGTGATTGAATCACAGGGGCCATTACCCCCATGCTGTTCTCATGATAGTGAGTGAGTTCTCATGAAATCTGATGGTTTTATAAGGGGCTTTCCCCCAGACTTCACTCAGCATTTCTCCCTTTTGTCGCCATGTGAAGAAGGGCATGTTTGCTTCCCCTTCCACCATGATTGTAAGTTTCCTGAGGCCTCCCCAGCCATGCTGAACTGTGAGTCAATTAAACCTTTTTTGTTTTTAGATTACCCAGTCTCTGGTATGTCTTTATTAGCAGCATGAGAATGGACTAACACATACCCCCACAGACAGACCCAGAAAAAAATGTTTGACCAGATATCTGGGTACCCCATGGCCCAGTCAAGTTGATACATAAAATTAACCATCCCAGGGGTCATTTAAAATTCAGCCTATCTCACTCTCTGTGTTAGGAGTTCCAACCAGCTAGTTTGTCCCACTTCTTCAGCAAATATTTTCTGAGCAGGCTCCAGGGATATCACACATGAGCTTCCAGGACTCCCACCCTACCGTTGGGAGGCCCACAGTCTGAAAGGCTTCAGACAGGAAAAAACCGGGTGCCATGCCCATGTCAGGGCTGGGGCAGGTGGCACCCCCCATCAGGTGCAGGTTCTTGTGCACTCAATGAGAAGCCAGCCCAGGCAAGGCTTCCCAGCCACATCACTCCAGGCCATGCTCAGGGATTTGCTTTACACAGGGACTCCCTGCACAATCACTGACTCACCATGTTCTTTTGATATAGTCACATAGAGGCAGTTGACACTGAAGTATACACAGGTGAGTTGTATGGTGGCTGGGAGTTGCTTCAATAATGGGCTGTGGGATGAGCTGGGGGTGTCAAAAAATGAGACCAGCCAGGGTCATTGAGGCTGGAGGGTGGCATGGTGGTATTCATCCCTATTTCTGGTCTATATTTGGAAACATTCATTTAAAAAGTGTTTTAAAAATGCATTTTAAATGACAGTTTTTGTCTTCCTCAGAAAGGAAAAACCATCATCATTTACCATTAAAAAAAAAAAATCACAAAGTAAATACAATGAAAAGAAAACAAAGTTACTCAACTCCAACCAGGTACTAATGAGTCCTTCCTCCTTGTTAACAGGAATGTGAGTGAGTGTCAAGAGTTTAGGGCCCAGGGTCCAGCAGGCTTTCTCACAGGGATCAGTTTTTAGCAAGATGCATCAGTTTTCTTTTGATCTTTCTGATTTTAAGAAAGCTGATAACAAAATACCCTTCTCAGTCTGTGGCCCTGCTGTCTTTAGCACTGGATGTCTGCATTACCTAGGAGCCCCTGTGGTCTGGGTGAGCCCTGTCTGGGCACACTGCATGTGTGCAGGGGGAAGAGGGATGCAGGTGGGAGAGGGGCCAGAGGATGGAGAGAGCACTGGAAGCAGCCAGGGAGAATCCACTCAAGAAGGGGAAGCTCCGGCTCAGAGATGGCCTCCGAGGCCCCTCCTCCCACCTCAGGACTCGACCTTCTTCTCTGGATCCCACTTGCGATCCCCCTGCCCTTAAGACTCAAGACCTGGAAGCACTGTTCATGCTCCCCACCCTCTGCCCCAAGCTTGTCCTGGGAAAGGGCCCAAGGGCCCTCCACACCCTAGTTTCAGCGTCCAGTGAAAACCCCACCTCTCCCGCCATCCCCAGGTCTAAGAGGGGACTACTTTGTTGTCTGCTAAGCCTCTGATGTCCTGAGCATTTGAGGAGGTTGAGGTGTCGTGTTCTCAGCCCAGGCACAGCTCAGGGGCCTACACCTGAGGGCTACATCCCTGAAACCCTGAGGGACGTCAGCTTCACAGCTGGTCCCTCCATCCAGAATTGGGCTTTGGGCCTTCTGGTCCCATGTGAGGCCAGGCCTCCCGGCCTCTTGGCCTTTCTGAGTCCAGGTCTCCAGTCCACCCCAGTCTCCAAGGACAGGGGCTGAGCAAGGATACAGCAAACTACCTGTGCTGAAGCCACAGGGGAGGGATGGGAGTAGAAGCCGATCCCCCTCAAAGAGCACAGGGTCTAGGGGCAGTGAGTGCTCTCCTGACCTTACTGTGAGGGACAGGGCAAGGGGAGGCTTACCCCACACCGAACTTGTGCCCGGCACTACACTAGGGCATGCCTGTTAGCTCAAGCAAAGACACTGCAGCCTGCCACCTGCCCTGTTCTGGCCACCCTCAGATGGTGTACAGCATGGTTGCACAGTCCTGACCCACCCAGGCCAGGGGGGCTGGGAAATGAATGAGAGGACCCAAGGTGGCCAACAGGGAATGGGTCTTCAGCACCATGGAGCACACATGCCCATCCAAGGAAGCCACTATGTCTCAGTTCCCACTGGATGGAGCATGGGAGTCTGAAATTTGGATATTATTGTGAAATAGCCCAATTTAAAAAAAAAATCTTGGATTGGCAACTAAATCAGAAAAAATAATTGTACAATATAGTGAGATCCAATGCCATCAGATTGCAGGAGAGTCCCACAGGCCGTCACTTTGCAACCTCTGGGGTGATAAACACCAGCAGCTGAGTCTGTAGCTCTACACCAATGGCTTCCAGATGCTTCAGCTAAGCTGAGCCTGCAAGGGCTTGAGTAGGGCTAAGAGGACGCTGCTCCAACTACAAGCTCAGGCAGTGGGCAAAATGCACACAGCTTTGTAGGAGTTGGGATGGGACTCATTGGCCCTTGAATCAGTGCCCTGTTCAGAGTACCATCCAACCCAGAAATGGGCCAGATGCTGTCTGAGAATCCCACCCCAGCAGACCAGAACCAAACTGGAACCCAGGTGTCTCCTCCAGAAGCCTGAGGGCCACCTGTCACCTTGCTCCAGATTTGCATGTTTTTGCTCCAGTAGCATATGCCAACAGGGACTGCAAACATTTTCAGATGACAATGTCACAATTACAGTCCTTGGGGCAGTTTGCTATTTCCTGTTTTCTTCTTTTATTCCCAAGCCAGGCCAGGCTCTATCACAGGAAGGGGTACAGGGGTGATGGAGCTGAGACTAGGACAAAACAGAGGTGGAGCAGGGCCTACAGGTGGGGACAACTCAACGATGGACACCACCTTTGATGGTGTCCCTGCTGCCTGAGGCCACCTGCCTCTAAACATGGCATCACAATGACTTCTCGCTTTGGAACAGAATTTGCAAAGGCTCCAAGGTTGATGTTATATTGTCCCCTAACGTGGCCTTCAGGTCTCTCCTAGGAGAGCAGCTATAAGCTCTAGCCTGCCCTGACAGGGCTGCAGGGGAGGTGGTTGTGGATGTTGATGGTGTACCTTTCATGGGATGCTTCTTTGCCCTGGCGGACGGCCTGATTAAGGCCCAAGTGTCTGACCCATGACCAGGTGTCCTTGTCCCTTGTGCTGGCAGATGCCCTTGTGGCTCTTGCCTGACTTGTGTCCAGTTTATTCCTACCAGGATACCCACTCTCTAGGACAGCCCTGAGCAAGAGGGAAGGTAGATTTGGGTGTGTCAGTCAAGTGAGACACAGAGAAGGCAACTCAGCAAAACACACGAAATAACAGAAGCAGATGTTATTACTTACAGGTCCCAGAGAGAAGAGGGCAGCATGCCTCAGGGCCAGCGGGCAGCAGGGAGCTGTCTGGGACGCGCAGGCTCCACCAGCATGTGTGGAGCAGGGCTGGGGGGACCCAGGGGCCAGAGCCTTTACTGGGGTCCAGGGCTTACCTAAGCAGGTTTTCCATGGGAGTTCTAGCTGGTGGGTTTAGAGCAAGCAGGCACAGGTATGGGGTTGCTGTGGCCGAGAGGGTGTCACTGGGGCATATCTACTCAGTCCATGCTGTGTGGACATCAGTGGAGTGAATCGAGTAGGCTGTACCCAGCTGTCCCATAGGAGGTGGGGGCATGGTCACCAGGAGGCCTGGCATAAGGCAGATGTCTGGATCAAACACATTGAGAAACTGGGAGGAACCGGGAGGAACCAAAGAAGTGGAAACTGTCAGGGGGGTCTAAGCTCTACCTCTGGTCTGAGAAAGTTAAATTTATATTCAAAATGGATGCTGGGGCAACGTAAAATTCTAAGAATTCAGTCCAGGTGGAGACTTGGATCAGGGGCCACCCCCTCACTATCCTCATGCCTCTGGGGATATCTGGCCTCTGGTTGGACCCTGGGTGGGGGCGATTCAAGGAGGGAGGAGCCCAGCATTTGAGAAGTGAAGGAGTGGAGAAGGACATCTCCTGGACCACAGAGGCCCCCAGGCCCTGCACCATGTTTAGGGCTTCTCTCCTTCCAGAGTGAGAAGCCCCATCATCTTTACCAAGATGAGGAGGCCGTGCCCAGTCATCCTCTGAGCCAGGTCCTTGTGTGCCTCCTGCAGGTGCCCAACAGGGGCTGTGTTGGAGACAAAGCTGAGAGTCACCCTCAGGCCCCATCTGCTAATTATCTGCCTCCTCCAGGCTGGGCCTCTGTAAGTCCTGGGAGTGGAGCACCAATCTCTTCCCAGCAGGGAGCACATCTGAACCAGCCTTCCAGCAGGCCTTCCCCGTGCCTCCAAGGCATTCGGAACTCAGAAGGCTATTCCTTCAGGATCTGCCTCCAAAGCAGCCGAGGGGAGCTTCTCTCTCCCCCAAGGAACCACCAACTCTAACACGTGCATCCCATCTCTTGTCCTCAGGCCAACCAATCAAACTTGTTACTTCACTGGCTGCAATCAGGGTCTACAGCTGCCTCCCCGGTGGGAGTGGCTGAAAAAACAATTATTTCTTCTTTCAACTCAGTTAGAATACTGAGCCGATAGTTGAAGAGGCAAGGAATCAAATATTAATAGAAATGGCTGTGTAATTCTTATTTGGAATATTAATTTATGTGAAGGGACCAGGGACCGACAGACGAATCCTCTTCTGTGAAGTCCTAGTGAAGGAGCTCTCCCCAGTCTCATCAAAAAGCCTAATACAAATAAACAAGTTCCTGAGGCTGAACAGGACCTGCCCCAGGCAAAGCGCTGCAGCAGCAACACACCAAAAAATAATCATGCCATAAGTATCTCTGTGCAAACGCATTTATATTCATCCAGTTATTTGGGCCCTGGTACCTATCTCTTAAAGGTTCATGTAGGAAATATTAATGCCCCATTTTATAAATGAAACAATAAGCTCAGAAAGAGGAAACGTCTCACCCAGGGACTCACAGCCGATAAGTCATAACTGTATCAGGAAGGATTGAAATCCAAGTCCCGCGCTCTCCCTGCTAAAGCCCCTGCCCTTTGAAAATCTTAATCTCACAGCATCCCTGGGTCTATACTTTATTCAGCCCATTCTGTAGAAAAGGAAACTGTATTTGAGAAAGCATTGCCTTTGACACTTTCCCAAATCCCCTGTAGCATCCGTCCACCCACCCATTCCCCCCTGTAGCTTCCCAGCACCCTAGGAGCCTAATCCATGTTTCCCAGGATCAGAACCCATGGGGGTGGTGCATCCACATGTGTTGTGCAGTCTTCAGGCTCTCCGGCTCAGTATTTAAAAAATATCAACACCCCAAACCACAGAACACAAGGTTTCCGCACCTTGGCAAATTCCCTGCTGACTCAGCCAGGCTGGGAGGGAGCCAAGTATGGTAACTCCTCCGGCCTTGCGTGAGAAATATTTATTGTTGAATAGTCCTCTGTTTAATAAAAGGCACCCAGGCCTCTTGGCGGGGCAGAGAGGCTCCAGCGAGCACGACTCTATTTCCCAAGCCTGCCACTTTCCGGTGGGATTGTTCAGGGGCAGCTTCATCCTCAGTTGTCCGGTAGAGCTTGTGTTTTCCCTCTGCAGAGCACAGGGTGCGACCATGATTTACCTCAGTCAGAACAGGTTTTTCAGTTTCCATTTTCACCCTATTTTGGTTTTGCTTGGTGAACTAGGCAAATGACTTAACTCCTCTGCACTTCCGTTTGCCCATCTGTGAAATGGCTAGAATGTAATGTAGACACTGATTGATCTGTAAAGAGCTCGCCTCTGATTCACCTCCAGATAACATGATTCTTCCCAGAAGTGAGAGGTAAGAGCTTGTGTTCGGGGCTGAGGGGAGTCCTTCCTGGAGGCTGAACAGGTGGGTCTGTGTTGACTTGAAAGGAGCCTTTGAAATAAATGCCAGAATGCAACAAAGAAAATGGCAAAGGACTTCAGGGCACAGGAAAACTAACTCCACTGTTCAATAATGCACGAAGCTTTTTATGATGCTTATGAGAAAAGCTCCTGTCTGCAGAGGAGGGGCCAACAGAGCCGGTTTCAGAACAGAGTGTTCATAATATATGGGATTCCAAATCCCAACGACCAAAGACCAGGGGGGTTAATCATGTTTCAATTACCTCCACAATTGCAAAGCATGATATTTATGTGATGTGCCCTGGCCGTCTCTGTGTTAAAAGCATCCTTCCACTTGCCATAATGAGCACCTTCATGTCTGTTCCCCCGTCCCACCCCCGCCTGTCCTGGGATTACTTATGTTCAGACTGGGAATTGATCACCGGCTTCCGAGCTTCAGTTGCCAGGATAACACACGGGGCTTTTTAATCTGTCAGGCTCCCCTTTGTTCTTTGGGGACTGGCTGCTGAGCAGTGCCCAGCAGGGGTCAGAGGCAGAAGGGCAGTGGATGCTTTGCAGGGTGTGAGGGGAGGTGGCCAGGGCACCTGGTGTTGAGCAGGTTGGTGACTCTGGCCCGGGTCTCTCTGAGCCCTCTAATGCTGTAACCTACTGCCTGTTGGGGCAATCCATCAACAAGCCTGTCATCTTTCCCCAAAGCTGCCCTAGCCTCCCTGGTCGTAAGCTCAGTGAATGACAGTCGCCCAAGTGAGGAGTCTGGGAATTGCCCCGTCCCCAGCTGGATTCCACTGTTGATAGCTCAAGGCCCTGCTTCCTCCTCCCCCGCTGCGTTACCATGGCCCCATTCAGGAGTCCATCCCCCGTGTGGAGATCTCTGCAACGGCCTCCCGAAAGGTCTCTGTGCCCTGTACACTCCACCGCCTTCTTTTCATTGTAGCCAGAGCTCTCCAGCCCGGCCCAGCCTGACCCACCACCTCATCCTTTCCACCATGCAGCCCCCATCCGCCTTCCTTGCCGCCCCCCTGCAGGCACCCGGAGCACTGACGGCTCCCAGACACTCTTCTGCCTCTTGTCCCGGCTCCCGCAGCCTGGAATCCCCCTGGCCCTACCCTCTGAATGGTGTACATTTACTGCTGGTCGAGTATCCGTTTGCTTCCCTGCGTTTCCCAGCCCCTCTGCAGTGATGTGGGGCCACGTAGCGAGTCCTGATCCAGGGATGGAGAGCTGGACGGTCAGTGTCATTTCCAGCTGAGGCCAAGGAGCAGGCGGGGCTCTCCAAGTGCTGTCTCCCTTGGGATGAGACCAAGGACCCCCAAGGGCAAAGCAACCACAGTTCCTAAGTCACTGCAAAGACACCTGGATGCCGAGTACGCATACGTGAACTGCTATGCCTACGTGGACTGCTATGCCTGGCGAAGCCCAGCTCAGTCACTCCTCTAGGAGCCCCCAGCTAAACTCAAGTCCAAGTGGTGCTTCCATAGCGTCCTGTGATCTCCCCGAGGGCAGGAGCTTTGTGTCTGATAGAATTTGGGTGTTTGTCTCCTCCAAATCTCATGTTGAAGTGCAATCCCCGATATTGGAAGTGGGGGCTGGTGGGAAGTGTTTGGGTCTTGGAGGCAGATCCCTCATGAATGGCTTGGTGCTGTCCACCAGAGTAACGAGCAAGTTTTCATGAGAACTGGTTGTTAAAAAAAAAAAAAAAAGAACCTGGCACCTCCTCCCCTATCTTTTTCTTCCCCTCTCACTCTGTGACATGCCAGCTCCCCTTTGCCTTCCTCCATGAGTAGAAGCTCTCTGAGGTCCTCACCAGAAGCAGATCCTGGACCCACACTTCTCGTACAGCCTACAGAACCGTGAGCCAATCACACCACTTTTCTCCATAAATTACCCAGCCTCAGGTATTCCTTTATAGCAATGCAAAACGGACAAATACAGTCATTGCCGCCATCACTACCTATCGTGTTCTGAGCTCTGTCTAAATGCTTTACACATCTTATCTAATCCTAGTAGTTGCCCTCTGAGGTCTATACTATTCCCATTTTGCCAACCCAGACACTGAGTTCTCACAGGTTAAGTGGCTTGTTTAGCCACCCCGCTACTGAGGGACAGCCTGTCCAAGCCCACATGCTTCCCACATCAGTATCCACAGCCAGCATTTAGCACAGGGGCTAGCCCACAGTGGGTGCCTGGTGAAGTTTGTTGAATGAATACCTAAAAGATGCTCCACCTTCTGACTTCCCTTTTATGCAGTGGAGCCTGGGGCTGGGCGAGTGGGGGGGGTTTCCCACTGGGCACTGGGGACAAATGGCAAGTTGTGCCCAGGAAGGTACATCCAGGGCAGGTGACTCCAGACATTTCCCCTCAACTCAAGTTGCAGAGTACTTTTGTGATGGGGCCTTTTTTTCCTTTCTTCGTTTAAAAGAAAACCGAAGAAGGATGGACTGGCCACAGTCCTCATCGCTTGCATCCACCCTGACACTCATCTGAAGGCTGTGGTTTGGCCTCAGGACCTCTGGCAGCAGCGCCCAGGTGACTGCCCCTGTCCCTCACCACCTCTGTTTGGGGGAGGGAGGACGAGGTGCACTGAGCTGGGCCTGAGCCACTGGGTGGGGCGCTGGGAGCCAGCGTGAAGAAGGGAGCTTGCGGGGGCTCTGGCAGCCTCTGCTCTGGTAACATGTTCAGCACAAAGAGCCATTATGCCAATTGTCTTCCTTCCTGGGCAAAAGAAAAGCACAGCCAAGGTGACAAGTGAGAAGGCTGTTTGAGAGACCCCGATGAGTGGGGTGGGGGTGGGTGGTCAGCTCCGGGAGGGGGTTTGGGTGGAGGGAGGAGGGCTGCAAGGTGAGCGGACAGTTTGTCTTTGGAGTTTGTCTTTCCATGACTGGTGGCATGGTGCCAAGCTCTGGGCAGAAGAGAGGGACTCTGCCTTCTGCGGGCAGGGATTTGTTGGCATGTCTGTACCCAATTGACCAGTCACTGGGCCTCTGGAACCCGCTGAAGGTAGTTGTTTGTTTGTCTTTTTCTGCTCTGCCTGGCCTGCCTGAAGACCCACTGAGACAGCGTGTGGGGTTTGAATTCACTCTTCATGATCGGCTTCTCCTGGGGATTAGAAAATCCACAGCCAAAAGCCGTCTCCTGCCCCACCCACCTCCACCATCTGCAGGAAGGAGACAGTGGAAGAGAGAGCCCCTCTTTTCCCTGGGGATACTGTCATGTTTGTGTCTGGCTGTGATGCCCAGAGCGGCTGCACCTCGCCTCCACCTTGAAGATGCAGCCAATGGGCAGAGCCCATGGGATCCAGGAGAAGTGAAGTCAGAGCTTTGACATCCTGTCTGGAGCATGCCCTGCCAGGATTTCTGGGCTGTGAGATGACAAATGTCCTTAAGTCTTAGACTAATTTGAGTTGAGACCTTCTATTGCTTATAACAACATCATTGTAAGGATGTTTTTGGGAGTCTGGGTCTTATTCTGGGGCAATAGAGAATAGATAATGACTACTAGTGGGTGGGTGGATGGATGGATGGATAGATAGAAGAATGGATCGGTGGATGGATCTATGGATGGATAAATGGATCAATGGATGGATGGATCAATGGATGAGTGGGTGGGTGGGTGGATGGATGGATGGATGGATGGATGGATGGATGGACGGATGGACGGATGGACGGATGGACGGATGGACGGATGGACGGATGGACGGATGGGTGGATGGGTGGATGGGTGGATGGGTGGATGGGTGGATGGATGGATGATGGATGATGGTCACCGCCTGGTCAAAAACCATGAGGCTGCTATAAAGGAAATGGATTGTCAGGAGGAGGTTTTGGGAGCCAGAAGCAGGAAGGATTGGAATCTGGTAGGAGTTGAGGGCCCACCAGTCCATGCCAGCCCCACCTTTGCAAAGAACCTTCACCAGAGATGGGAAGCCCCCCATGGAGCAGTCAGCCCATCCGGCTGCTGGGATGGTGCCATGATCTAGAAGGACATCAGGCATCCAGTGCAACACGGCTCCCACTGTTGCTTTCATGCCAACATGTGTAAAACTCTGCAAAGGCACAACATGCATTGTCTCTCTACCCACAGAGACAAGCAGAGTGTCTGTGTGTCTGACTGTGTCAACACACAGTCATTAAAAAACATGTTTCATTGAAAACACAACCACATAATCACAGCCATTACCTCCTATTCCCTTTAATAAACGAAGAAGTAAATATCAGACCTAAAGCCCAAGAAATGTCAGTGTGGGGACTTGGGAGAAGAAAACAGATCACAACATTAGGGCATTTACTCTCCTGTATGCTTGCTACTCCAATAAGCCACCCTGCCCGAGGCAGCCACCCTGTGTATCCTAAATGCTCATTAACTGCTGGGTCATGGCCAACAGATGCTCAGCGTGCTTACGGAACATTGGTGTGGAGTTCATCTGAAATATCTTGGGAGACCCTATTGGGGAAGGCACGGGGAATCACACTTGGTTGGGCTTATATCACGGCTCTCTCATTTCCCACCTGGATGATCTTGAGGTGGTCTCTCCTCTGCACCTGTAACGTGGCGGTTTGAGGGGGGCTTTTTTCTGTAAGGGTTAGGTCCATGTCAGGGAGAGTAGAGGAGCTGGGCTCCTTGGAGGAATTGAAAGCAGGGAGTTAAGTTGGGAGGGAGGAAGGGTGTAATGTGTAGGTGACAGAAGGGCTGGCTTTTTCATGTTTTCTCACCATGATTTTTAGCCTCCTAAAATGTTATTCTCTGCCATAGATTCAATATTACATTGTTGGGTTCCGCTTAAACAGGTTATTTTTCAGTCCTCTGCAAAATGAGACCCACCGAGGCCTACCTCAGTTGTGAAAGTCCAATGAAGCACTTTCTGTGTTGGCCGGAGCTGAGCCACACCCCTCCCTAATCCACCTTATCACAAACCAAAATTGTCAGTGCCCTGATGGATTCACAGGCTTCCTCCAATTTCACCAGCACCCTCAGGTTCAGCTGGCCAGGGACACCCTCACGGTTCATCTCTGACTTCACACACTTTGAGCCCCGTATGTCCCCCTGCCCTTATGTAAGGGTCAGGGAAGTACTGGGGAGGTGAGGAGGTTCAGCAGAGGTGTTTATGTGGTCATTTTTCCATCAACTTTCAAAACTCCCGTGGTGTCTCCAAGACAGCAGCCTATGTGGTCAGCACTAGGATTAACCCAAAGTATTGGGCATTCTTCACCACAAGAGGGTGGAAAAGCCAGAAAGTACACAAATGATGTCGGTTCCAATGGATCCACATATCTGAGAAGCTGGTGCAAAAGATGCCTCTCTTCTAGATCATTCTCTGCGTCTCCTCTGTGACCTGATTGACCTAGAGTCCCCCTTACCCTGTTGTATATATGGGGGTCTGAGATCGACTATCTCTAATAGCAGAGGAAAAATCTTCCCAGGCCATTGATGGACATTATCCAAGAGTCTGTCTCATAATTCCTGCAGGCTTAAGAGCAGAACATTGGTGTGAGCACAGGAAAAGTTGGGGGATACGAGATAGAGGGAGTAGAATCCAACAATAAACCTTCCACATGCCCTCCTCTCAGCCCCATCCATGGGAGAGGCCTGGCAAGAGCTGGATAGGATCTCAGGCAACTTGCCAAGGAGGGAAACTGAGGCAGAGGCCAGCCCTGAGACTGGGCCTGCATAGCAGAGGGAAGGGAAGATGCCTTCAAGTGCTTCAGAGGGGCTCCTTGGAGGATGTCAGGTTCATTGGTTCTGGAGGACTTCCAGGACATACCACCTAGTGGTAAGATTAGCGTCTTATATCCTTAGGTTCCCATCGTAGGCCCCAGCAACTCTGGTCAGGACGCTCAGGGGAAGGTGGCGCCCAATATTCCTAAGAACTCCAACATCGTTTGCCTGCTTCCCACTGGGCAGGCTATTCTATGACTACTTCTAGCACTGGGAACACGACATGGGGAGGGAGGGCCCGAGAGAGCCGCGTAGATGGCTGTGTCTTTTCAAAGACTGTGTCTAAAATGCTGTGCGGGCAGGGGCTTCTGAAGAAGGTGGAATTGGAAATGGCCCTCTCTGGTTTTGAAAGCACCAGAAATGAATAGCCTCCTGAAGACGGAAGAAGGCTCTGCTGGCTAATATTGATTATCTTTGGGGCCAGAAGTTGTTTTGCAGTTGTTGCTGATTGAAAGGTTTTCTATTAATTCCTACTGGCAGGCAGAATAAGAAATATCGAACACCTAATTGTCTTTGAATTAATGACACCCCCACATGTAATATCTTAACCAACGCACCACGCAATCGATGCTTTGCCAAACTAGGCAGTTTCCAAAGGCAATGGCAGCGCAGCCCCGGGCGGGGGCAGGGGAGCACTAAGGCACCAGGCAGTGGGCTCAGTGCATCACCTCCTGCTCATTCTTGGCCATCAACAAAGTTGGTGGGCAGGAAGCCCCTCCCATCAGGGGCCTAGAAAACAGAGATGGGAGCACTTTCCTGGAGCGAGCTGTGGGCAAAGGATAGAGTCAGAGATGTGCGTCCGAGGCTGCCTCCACCCTCATCCTATCCCACTGACCCCCTCTGTCTCTGTCCCCTTGGCTGCAAAGTGAGACCCACTGAGAACCACCTCATTTGTGAAAATCCAATGAAATAACTCATTGCTGTACATGAAAGCATCCTGTAATCTATGAATGCATCTACTCATTCATTTACAAATGTTTATTGTCCAGTGCAGTGACTCACGCCTGTAATCCCAGTGCTTTGGGAGGCCGAGGAAGGTGGATCACCTGAGGTTAGGAGTTCAAGACCAGCCTGGCCAACATGGTGAAACCCCTTCTCTACTAATAATACAAAAATTAGCCAAGTGTGGTGGCGCATGCCTGTAATTCCAGCTACTCGGGAGGCTGAGGCAGGAGAATCGCGTGAACCCACAAGGCGGAGGCTGCAGTGAGTTGAGATTGCACGATTGCACTCTAGCCTGGGTGACAAGAGTGAAACTCTGTCTCAAAAAAAAATATATATATATATATCCCTAGTACATCAGCACTGTTCTGGGTACTAACGTCACAGTCATGAGTAAACCAGACTGAATCCCTGCCCTCAGAGAGATTGGCTTCTAGTAGGGAGGCAGATGATGAGACGAATAAGTAAAATGTGTAGCACTTCAGTGGCAAAAAAATGTAAAGAGAAAACGTACATCAGGGAAGGAGAAATAAAAGGAAAAGAGGACAGAAATTGGAGACGGTGAGTAGAGACCGTGTTCTCCAAGAGTTTAGCTGTGAAGGGAAGGAATTGAGTGGGTTGGAATTGGAAGGCAGGTGAGGTCATGGGAGGAGTTTACGTTTACAAGGAGAAAGTATGGCAGGTTTGGGTTTTGATGGGAATGAACCCATGAAGAAAGAAACCTCCTTGCAGGAGGAGGAGGGGGAAATTTCTAGAACAGTGTCCTTTAGAGCAGGAAAGAGAAGATGGGATCTGGCACCAGGGACTGACCTCAGCTGGACACAGAGATGGCTTGTCCACAGGAAGAGGAGAGACGATTGTGAGGGCCAACAGGCAGGTGGGTGGGGCGCTTATGGACATTCTTGGGTTGCTTTAATTTTCTCGTTAAAGTAGGTACAAGGCCTTCAGTGTTGAGCGGAGATGGGGCAGAGGTGCTGGGGTTTGCAGGGACAGGAGAGTGGACATATGGCCAGCTGTGTGTGGTCCTGGTCCAGCATCCCAAGGCACACTAGGCGCTGTGGCTGTGTCTTCCTCCAGCCACATTTGGCTTCCAGAGTGCAGGCCAGGGTAAGTAGCAGAAAGGTAGATTTAAGAGGGGTGTGGTTTACCCAGAAAGCACAAAAAAGCAAAAGGGGCTGGGGTATGGAGGAGGATGTGAGGCAGTTGTCATGATGACAGCCCAGGGAATTCAAGCTGGGTGAGGAAGGGGTGGGGGACAGTGAGAAGATGGTAGGACCAAGGGCCAGAATCTCCTGATGTGTCAATGGATCGTTGGATTGGAAGAAATCAAGGCAGGGGGTGGTTGTTCAAATATCAGCTGTGGCTCTGGTTTGGGCAAATCTTCACTCAAGTATTTGCTGGGCTTTTCTATGAGGCCAACATTCCCCTAAGTCCAATCAGGTGAGGAGATCATGGATGGGTGGGTGGGTAGATGGGTGACAACCCCCTCCAGGCTCCTACGGTCGCTTTAGAAGAAGACACTTTGGGGTACTTTTCAAATCACTCACCTTCCTGGAGCTTCTGACAAATAGTGTGCAGGGACTACTCACATGTTTACACACGGCAGGCCCTGTTCTAAGCCCTGTGCATAGATGGTCCTTCTTAATTCTAACACGATAATAAGGGAGAATTAGTACCATTCTCCAGTCACATGGACGTGGTTGGAGAGGTTACGTAATTTGCTCCCAGCCACAGAGGGGGCCTCAGAGCTGGACATGTGCCCAGGCAGTCTGACTCCAGTGCCAGGTTCTTAACCACTCCCCAGTACCCCTTCCATACACGGAACCCCCACCCTGCTTCGAGGTAGTGATCCTACCTCGTTTACAAACTATTCATCGAGTCTATCCAATAAACCCACTTACTGGTAGAAAAACTGAGGCACAAAGAGGAGGAAGCCTTCCTTTGGGAAGATGATTTTTTGCATTGCATTGAGGCAAAACCTTGCGTGACTTAGAGTCCCAAATTGGGGTTCAAATCCTAGCTTCACCTTTATTGGCTGAGAGACCTCCTTACAGTGTATGGTAAATGCACCTGACAGCAATAACTTGCACATACCCTGAAAATGACCCTGTAGGGAAGATGCACCTGAATGCAGTTCACAGTTTGAACTAAGGAATCGGGAATGTCCAACCTAGAGACTCATTCCTCATCTATGAGGAACATCTGAGTCTCCGGACTGTCCCATGGAGTGTGGGCCATACAGGGGATTGATGCCCTTCGTTTTGGATTACATGAAGGTTCCCAGGTGGAGGTCATTAAGCGGTGGGTGCTAAGTGAATATGCTACATAAAATGCATGCTTTGTGCCAGGGGTTGTGGCTCTCCTGTCCAGCCCACTGGCCCTGGATTCTCTCCTCTGAATGTAGCCCCCAGTAAAACCCCATGTCTCATTCGCTGGCTCTGGGTCTCTTCTTTGGCCTCTTAAACCTAATGCCATCCCCACTGGAGTCTATATGGATGTGGCGTGACACCTAGTGACTCCAGCTTTCAGTTGACCTCGGCAACTTAACCAGGAAAGCCGGCCATCTGACCTCAGCCCATCCACTGCGCACAGTGGCTGGTTTTCCTAAGGACGGAGCAGCCTTGCTTCTCAAGGGGCGGTGAGAACCCCCTTCCCACCTCACACTGGGGATGTGAAGGATGCTGGCGCACATCTTTGCGTTGTTGGCTTATAACATCTCAACCGTGTTGCAGGGGCGAGGGCACCTTCCTGCCAGCGTTATTTCTTTGCTCCCAACTTGCAGACCAGAACACAAACTCACAAAGCTGCTCCCTTCTTTTCCTCCTTCCAGTAGGAAGCCTGCAAACACTTACAATGTGACCACCGTCAGCACACCACTGTAGGGCACTGCGGTGGAATTTTTAAAGTGACTGTTCTAATTGCCGTGGCTCAGCCCCCTGAATACTAAAAAAAAAAAACAACCCAAAATACTAATAGTTATATCTTCCACTGAGAATTTGAAAAAAGAAAAGGAAATGAAATTGTACTTTTAAAAAACCACTCAATGTTATTCTAAAAACACCTTCCTTTTGAGATTTCATTTCAGTCTGAAGACATGGCTGTGGGGGCTCCAGGGGACAGCCTGGGCCAGGCCTGCAGGAGGAGAAGGCCGCAGTGGGAGGCTGTTTCCAGGTGCCGTGGGCTAAGAGCAGCCCAGCTGAGGCCTCTCTTCAGATAACAGACTTGGCTCTGAGCCACGCTGGATCAAATCAGCACCCTTCTGTCAAGAGGCTTTGGAGCTCCAGGTTCTGGGGTTGAGAGCCGAGAGACCTTGGAGGAAGATCCACTTTCTTCTGCACCCGGTGTGGCAGGAACGGGAGCTGCCAGGGAAGGCAGCTCTTCGGGTAACCAGCATGGTCTGCTCCACTCATAGGCCAGTGCTTTGCCGGCCTCAGCTGAATGGGGACCCAGGGCAAGGAAGTGGAAGTCCTCTGGGACACACCCTGGCATAGAAGGCTCCAGAAGGATAGGAACACAGCCAAACATGGAGCCAGGGGCTGTGCAAACCTGGCCTCACCCAAACTCGGTCCTTGCCCTCAGCCCTGATGCCATGAAATGCCCTCAAGACCCCTGTACACTTTTGGTCCTGATGTTAGCCTCTGGGCAGCGCTTGTCACTAGGGGCCACCCTCCCTCTCTACCTTGTTCTCTTTCCATCCTGTTCGCACCATGCACACCCCTGCAGGGTTCCATCCATCTTCCTCCTCTTCCTTTATTCCATCAGTAGATATCTGAGCACCCGTTTTGTGCCAGGCCCTGGCAGGGGGAACAGACACTGTGTGTACATTTTAGCGGGCGAGGCAGATAGGAAGAAAAATAAGGTGTCGATCAGGAAGGCTTGAGTCTCGCATGTCCAAACTCTCCCCAATTTCCCCAAAGTGAAGGATTCTGGCGCGGAATGTCAGGATCCCAGGATTCCCAGCCTCTCTCGGCTTTGAGACAGAGAGGAAGCCACTTGGCCACTTCAGGCCTCAGTTTCCCCACCTATAAAGTGAAAAGGCTGGACTATAACCTCTAGATCACCACGGTGCTATAGAACTTTCTGCGATGATGGGAACTTGTACATCTGTGTGCCCAGGTCAGCTGTCACTAGCCACGTGTGGGTATTGGACACTTGAGGAACTGGCTTTTTTATTTAATTTCTATCCATTTAAATTTGAGTAGGCACATGTGGCTGGTAGCTACTGTGTCAGACAGCACAACTGTAACCACGCTGGCTGTCCACCCAACACAACTCTAACCACACTGGCCGTCCATCCGACACTCTAACCACGCTGGCCATCCATCCAACACTCCAGAAGGATGCAATAGCATTAGCCAACCATGCAACGACATTACCTGTAAACTCTCTGAGTTGATCAACAAAATAAAGATGCAGAGGAAGGTGAAGCAGTTCTGATATTCAAATGGACTCATGCCTCCTTCCAAGAAAAAGACCCCCACCTCCACCACAGGAGACCTGGGGGAGCCCGGGAGTGGCCATCTGGCCCCATGGCCCACCACCATGGCTGCATGATAGAATCTGCTGGGGGACATTTTTAAAAGCACTAGTTGGCCGGGCACAGTGACTCATGCCTGTAATCCCAGCACTATGGGAGGCTGCGGTGGGCAGATCATGAGGTCAGGAGATCGAGACCATCCTGGCCAACATGGTGAAACCCCGAATCTACTAAAAATACAAAAATTAGCTGGGCATGGTGGTGCGTGCCTGTGATCCCAGCTACTCGGGAGGCTGAGGCAGGAGAATCCCTTGAACCAGGGAGCCGGAAGTTTCAGTGAGCTGAGATCGCACCACTGCACTCTAGCCTGGTGACAGAGTGAGACTCTGTCCCAGGAAAGAAAAAAAAACAACAACAAAAAACCATGAATCACCAGGTCCCTCCCCAGTCAAATGGAGTCAGGATCTCTGGGGCTGGAGCTGGGCTTAGTCGTGTTCTTAAAGCTCCCCATAGATTCTAACATGCGGCCATTGTCTTGTCCAACTGCTTCACTGAACTGGTGGGAGAACAGAGGCCAAGAGAGGAGAGAAGTTTGTCCAGGTCACACCATGAGTTCATCTCAGAGCCTGAGCAGGACCCCAACTCCCTGCACTGCCTGGGCCATGCTCTGGGAACAGCACGCAGCATCCAACGGGGAGGCGACTTCCTGATTTCCCTGGTAACAGAGCTGTGGCCCAAGCAGAGCTTCTGCTCACCTGTGCCATTTTAATTTCCCAACTGCAGGTAAGTCACCCGCGCATGCCAGCACTCTGAAGGATGGCTCAGAGCCATCTCCCTTTCTCACTGGAGGGTATTATTAAGACCAGGGCTCCATGCATTTGAGAAAGGTAGCTCTTCCTTTGTCACTTCGTGAAATAAGCTATTTTCTAGGGAAACATTCACATTTAAGCTCATTCCAGACACGGAGAGCCCCAGCTCATCACGCCGCACCCACCAGCTGTGCCTGAAGGGACGGGGAGGCGGGCTAGGGATGGGAGGTGGGGAGGAGGAGGTAAGGGGAGGCAGGCCAGGGGAGGAAACTCTGCTGGGTCCAAGCCCCTTCAGGCCAGGAAGGAAGGTCCCCGATGCAGCAGGGGACACTCAGCCCCTGACCCTGGGCAGGGCCTGGCCCTAGGAGCCTCGTGGTTGGCATGGGCACTCCCACCACCTCAGGCTCCTAGGTTCCCCTCTGAACACAGAACTGGCCGCTGCTCCACCTCCCTCAGGACCTCCTCTGCCAAGGAGCCTGCTCTTCACTCCAGCTGCTGCCTGAATTGTTTGTACCCCAGCTCCTGTCTCATGGGCTGCTAGTGACCCAACCCTGGCAGACCCGGGTTCAGGTCTCAGCTTTTCTACTTAGTAGCTGTGTCACCTCCTATCAGAGCCTCAACGTCATCTCTAAAATGGGGATCAAGTGGAGCCTACCGTCCTGGGGCTTCAGGGGGGGAAGGGCGTGGTCAGCACAGTCCCAGGTACACCACGAGTGCCCAGTGAACACTGTTGTTTTCCCTGAGCTCCTCATGACCATGGGCAGCCCCTCCTGCCCCTGAAGCCAGGCCTTTCCCAGTTTCTTTGCATTTCCTAGTTCCCACCAGCATTTCTTAGTGCCTGGCCTGGCACTCGCGGATGGTGAGTATTTTGCAAATTTGTGTTAAATGTGTTAAAAAGTGCCCAGAAAGAAGGGACCTGGGATTGCCTCCCCTCTGTGTTTCCACTCCAGAAGTTAGAATTTGAAGCCACCTTCCCCATCACTGATAAACCAGACAAACACAGGCCATCCTGCCGCAGCTTCCGCCTTACAAACCCACGTGCACCAGACACAGTCCCCGGGAACAATAGGCGGAAATGAGGGGGCCTGGGAACGCTGCCTGAATTGAATGGAAGAACTGGAATGGAAAAATGGAAGGAATGGACGTGGCCCGATGGAAGGGAAGAAGGAAAGGGAAGGGACTGGCATGTGGACGAATGGACAGGAAGGAAGGAAGGAAGGGTCTGAGGGAAGGCAGGCAGTGAGGTCTGAGAGGTGGTGGTGGAGGGTGGAACGATGGAAGGGACAAAAGGAAGGAGGAGGAAGATGGAAGGAAGAAGGAAGGGACACGGAAGGAAGGAGTGGATCAGAGGTGGACAGGGGAATGGTAAAAGGCAGGTGTGTGTGTGTGTGTGTGTGGTGTGGACAGGCTGTGGAGTGAGCCCACCTATGGATGGGTGGCCTGAGGTATGTCCTGACCCCCAGGAGCTCCAGGCCCAGGGTCAGCCCGGGGTGGGAGGATGGCATGCAGCGAGGTGTTGGGAGCCCGGAACACCATGGAGCCTAGGATGCCCAGGACTTAGGGCCATGCTCTCGGGAAGCCTGTTTCCATGTCCACCGTGGAGGAGCCCAGGGGTTTTAGGAGAGCCACTCACAAACTAAATGGTAAAGGGTTGGGAACTGTTGATAGCAGAAAACTGCCTGGACAGACTTGGGAAGCCTGAATCGTAATTCTCACTACACCATTGCTTTGGCCAGGACAGAAACCCACAAGAGAAAACTCGTAAAGGGGAGTTTTTCTTAAGAATCAGCAGAATTCAGGTAGAGCTGGAATGTCAATAGGACTCAGTGTCTCTCTGTCTCCATCTCTGTCTCTACCTCTGTCTCTCTTTGCCTCTCTGTTCCCCTCTCCTTTCTCCCTAGGCCACATGGCCTCTCCGCTTTCTCTTCTGATCAGCCCTACTGTGTAGGATCCAGTGTGGAGGATCCAGTGTGCAGGATCTTGCAGTGCTGACATTCCCTCTACTAGTCTCCAGGTTGCTTGGGCTATTCCTCCGTTTGACCGGGTATCCGAAAGGTGCCGACCATGCCCAGGCACCTCAAGCAAAAGGGACGCAGAGTGAGCAGGGCAGATTGGCCTGCATGGGCTCACTTGGTATTTCCAATTCTCCAAGGAAAGAATCTGACTGGTTACTGGCCAAAGGCCTGGCTGGCTTTGGGTTCCATCACCCTTGGTCCCTCGGCTATGGCAGGAAGAGTTGCATGACACTGCGGTGAGCAAGCTTGAGCCTTCAATGGGGCTGTGAGCAGACCAAATCCGACCTGCCACATCACAGCACGACCTCAGCCATTCATTCACATATTGTCTGTGTCTGCTTTCACACTAACGCAGCAGAGTTGTGTAGTCGTGACAGAGACTCTGTGGCCTGCAAAGCCTAAAACTTTTACTATGTTTTCTCAACCCTGAACTGGGAAAACAAATGCAAAAGATCCATGAGTACCACAAAGCACTGCATAAATATGAGGAATTCTAACGACAGTTACGTTGTTCCTCATCCTGCCAGGACTTCACAAGAGTCTGCTGGGCCCCCTGGATAAAGTATCAACCATTCTAGATGTGATTTTCCATCGTGCCAAATTTCCAGGCCATTTGCAAATACGAAATGGAGCTGGTCTGTCCCGGACCTGCCGGTTGTGAATATGACCTCCGCTGAGACTGTCTCAAGATTGCACGAGCCCATGCCAAGATGAAAGGAGATGCAGTTGTTCACCCAGATGTTGTGCTCAGCACTTCACAACCATTATCTCATTAATCCTTTCAACAACTTAATGAGGCCGTTCTGCTGTTGCCAACTTCTACTGAAACCAAGGCTTGGCGAGGGCTCCACAGTGAGTACAAGACAGCCCTGTGATGGATCCTGTGTCTGCAGACACAAGGCCTCCTGCCCTTCCTCCTTGGGCTAATGAATTTTTTTCTAAATCATGCATTTAGGTCATTCACTCAGTTAATATCATGTTCCTAATATGTGCAAAATACTGCACGAGGTGCTTTGGGGAACAGAAACAATGATGAAGAAGGTGCAACCCTTGCTTCAGGGACAGCACCGTCTGGGGCGGATGATGACACAGATAAACACTTGAATGTGAGGCTGGGAGGCCGAGGCAGGCAGATCACCTGAGGTCAGGAGTTCAAGACCAGCCTGACCAACATGGAGAAACCCAACTCTACCAAAAAATACAATTAGCTACAGGTGGTGCTAACACACCTGTAATCCCAGCTACTCAGGAAGCTGAGGCAGGAGAATTGCTTGAACCCGGAAGGCGGAGGTTGTGGTGAGTTGAGATCGCACCATTGTACTCCAGCCTGGGCAACAAGAGTAAAACTCCATCTCAAAAAAAAAATTATTCCTGTTAGTTTGGTGGCAGAGACTGACAGCTGTGACCCTAACCCACTTCCCAGCTTCCTGTGGACAACCCCACCCCAGCTAGCCGTGCAGTACGTGTGGCCTGTGACTGCATCATCATCACAGGGATGGAAGTGGAAGTGGTGTGCACTACTCTGGGCCTGGCCTATCGACACATTTCCACATAGTATGTTCCACGCTCTCTCCCCTTCCAGCTCACCAGCATGGAGATGACCCAACTGAGACCATGGAGGTAGCTAAAGATGACATTGAAGATGACAGACACAAGATAGAGGAGGCAGGGCCGTGAGATCATCACCTCGAAGCTGACTGGCTGCTGGTGCGTTTGCACGGATTGACACATGAATGAGAACAAACTTGGATCACGTAGAACAGTGAGATTTGGAGCGTTGTTTATTATAGGAGCCAGTGTTATCTAACATATTCGGATCCCAACTGTGGCTCACAACTAAAATCATGTGTGTTGCTTCTTTGACATCTTAGGTCGTCTGAGCTCTACCCCAAATGCCCTGGTTCAGTAGATCTCGTATATGGTCTGAACATGCACATCTTGAAAAAGCATCCTAGGTGGTTCTGATACAAACTCTGATCATGATCCTCTGGTTTCTAGACAAACTTCCTCATTTTACAGAATGAGAATCAGAAAAGGAGACCCGGAAAGACCATCGTACCAGGTCACACAGCTAGGCAGGGGCAGAGGTGGAAGAAGAACCTGGTCTCCGAGCACGGCTTAGATTATATGACGGAGCTCCCTGTTCAAAAATTACATCTACAAACTCCTTGTAACATTCTTTAACCTCCAATGGCCCTGTTGGGATGTTTGCCAAGGGGATGTCTTTTTGTTGATAGGGCTTAAATGCAACCAAGTTGTGCAAAAATATTTTGAGAAAACTGTTAACCGATTTTGGAGGTCACACCAGTACGTTCACGTGTTTATGCCTTCCTGTTTACAATGCCCTGTCCCCACCTTTCAGGTTATCGCAAATCTCATTCTCTTAAACCTTCCTGGACTACTCTCACGCCCATGGTTGCATTCCTCGGCACTGCAAATGCAAATGTTGCACACACACACAACCCACATGTACTCATACACCTACACTCACACATTCATGCCCCCAAACACAGTCATACATCCCCACACAAATTCACACATATACCAACACGTTCACACATACACCCAGACACACTCACATACACCCACACACAAACTCACAATACAATTCAAATACTACCATCCACCCAAACACACATGCACCACCACAGGCATGGCACTCACACAAAATTCACACACTTAATATTAAGACATATACCTGCCACACACATGGCCCTAATGGCACCACAGGCAGAGAGACCCCCACGTGACATGCATTCACACTCCTACACACACATATACCAACACACACACACTCACACATATAACCCCTCCCCCACACATGCACTCACACACCCACACACTGACACACCAACAGCCACACACACCATAATAATATTCAGGTGCATACACCACCACCACACACACATATACTGCAACTACATGACTCATTATTATAATAATTCTACATACATGCACCCACACCCCCACACACCCACAAACACACTGACACACCAACACCCACACACACATACACCAACTCACATTACACTCTACATATATAATATACCCACATATGTACCACAAATTCTGCCATTAATTGACAATATACTACATACAGCCTCACACACTATCATCACACGTGACAATCTCTACATAGGGATACATACACCAACATCCAAACTCACACATATAACCACCCCTACACACATGCACTCACACTCCCACACTCCCACACACACACCAACACACACTCACACATACACCCACACACAAACTCTCACACATACACCAATGCACACCATACATAAACTCACACATATAACCCCCCCCTACACACACACACACACACACACACTCCTGTACTTCCACCCAAGGTTGAGAATGTGCAACCACCAAAACTAACTATCCCAGACTAGTGACATTTTACCTCAGAACACAATGTTTTAAAATTCAACTACAATTGATCAAAAACCTTGATAATGTTTTGTGCATCCTCTTGGTTCCCTACTGCATTAGGATGACTACAATTTTCTTTGATGTGATAATACGTAAATTGGAATTGTGCTACCA